>NC_141392.1:84023697-84623697 GCF_034619465.1 Leptosomus discolor | reverse complement strand
TACTTTTAACGAGTTTTAAAATCCTGAAGACAATAAATTATTTTTAAATTTTCTTGCTTGTTTAGTATTTTCTTGAGAATAAACAGAAGCATGCAAATATTTAATGATAATATTGTGGCAGAAATTAACATTTGCATATGTGGGGGTGGGAGGAAGAGGGCATTCATGTCATCAACTTTTGGCAGTTAATTTAGGTGGCTAAATAGGGAAGGTAATCTAAAGCTTCCCCTGTAATTAAAGACAAGTCAATGTACAATTCCTAAATTTGGCTCCTGTTCGAAATCGCTCCCTAAAGAAACCTATCAATCTCTGCTGACTACAATAATGTAAATATTCACCACAGATTTAAATGCTAATGTTTAATGCCAACATCAAAGAACAGAATGTTTAGCCTGAAAATGTTTTATGTGATTAACTACACAATATAAAAAGCAATGACACTTCTCCTTCTTCATTACCAGTTAAGCTGCAATACAAAAAATTAGAACTAAGGGTGAAATTTTGATCTCAGCTACACAAGGGACTATTTGGAATAATTCCACAGGAGGTCCACAGAGACAGACCATTAGACTATTGGCTCTGAAATATTAACATCCAATTCCTCATTTCACAGCCATGATTAGAGGCTTTATGAACTTAAACAGACTCTTTAGCGAAGTAAAGGGGTTTTCTTCACATAAGCATCAGGGTTTACTAGCTCTGAATCTGGCCTGCTGAGACAACCACTAGTGCCAGAACGGAACTTGGGTGCTACAGGAAAAAAATGAGTGCTTTGTGATGCATTAGGAAATGGCATATCAAAAAAGAGGAACGCTTCAACGACAGACAAACAGAAAAGGTCAAAAGGAGAGACGGTAAATAGATCCATCAGCAGGTATGAGATGGGAGGTACAGAAAATGAAGGGCCTGCACCTGCAAACACATAGATGTGAGAGCTAACTCCAGATTCAAAGGATAGTTGTGTACAAAAAGCTGTTGGAATGTAGGTAAAAGTTTAGAAGGGTCATCCTTAAAAAATAAAAGCTGAGAATCACAGTGACAGGACGTTGTCCCTAGATACTTAAGTTCACTTCAGAGGAAGTTAGATCTGGCTTAAAAATTCTGAAAAATGCACTAACATGCTAGAAGAAAGTGAGATTAAAAAGAGATTAAGCTACATGTATGCGTGTGCACTTCTCTCCCTGTCTTTTCCTTTATCTGTGCCTGTTTACAGCAGAAACCAGATGGAAGCAATATACAAAACATCCCATTCTGCACTTCTAAGAGTTCTTCCATTAACGTTAGAAAAATACCAGCAGTTCTGTGAATAATTTTTCTTAAAGTTTTCTGTGTTTCTGTGTATGTGGATTTTCTTAAGTCTGATACATGGTTTAGCTGATTCAGTAAGGACAGGTCTTCACTGGCCTGCTGAATTCATATAGGAGTTAAGATTTCTACCCCTCTGTCAAACATAGTTAAAACTGGCCAAAACCTGTTGACAGAGGGCAAAGGAGCTAAAAGAAAATTGTCCAAACAGAAAAACACTTAGCACAGTCATGTAGCCTTGTACGTTTAGAAGATTGAGCTAAAAATAACTTCTTCTTAATTAGCATTAGTACTAAAATGGCCTGAGTCATACAGCTTATGCTGCTTGCTGTGAAAATTCAATGTATAGATGAAAAAGCAGCAAGTTAGAGTTTAAACTACAGACGTCATTAAAGCCTGCTTTATTTTGTGGGTTGCTACAACAAACATACCTTATGGAAACATAAAAGGCAGCTTGTTATAAGCTTGAATTTAGGACATTTATATTGGTCCCACAATAAGAAGATTTCTGTGTCATTATCATGAGCATGATTTAGTTGACTTATGTTCTCATGCAGACACTGTTATGTAACACTTAGCTCAGACAAATGGCTCTGTTCTTGATCTTCCCTATTCTACTGTAGCTAATGACCAAATATTGTTAAAAATTGGGACACTAATTATCTGATGTCGACATGTTATGGATAATTAAGAATTGCTCACTCTGAAGCCATGCTAATTGTTTTTTCACAGGTCTCCTTCTCTCGTCCTTGTGTCTTCAACAAGGCAAGCAGCTACAGGTTTATGCGTACATCTCTGTCACGTACTTTGTCACAGAACATACATCATCCTTTCTGGCTCATCCCCGATTAATTTTGCTGGCTTGCAGCAATTATCTCTCCCTTTGTGACTGACCTCCTGGTAAATGGAGTGCATGATCACTGGGCGATTTTTTCTTGCGTATTTTACCACTTAATTGATCCTTGTTGGCTGACCACAATAGAATACACTACACTTAAGTCATAAAATGGCTGAAACTGAGAGAAAGTGGTAAGCATGCTTTAGCAATTGTAGTTGAGAGCTGTAAAAATCAGATCTTGATAATGTTCTCTCATTTACCCTATTACTTGGATCAGTTGGTTAAAGCTGTTAATGATCCTCTTGGATCAATGTCTTTTGCTTGTAGCTATAATTTACTGCATTGGTGGATTAGTACAGATGTTTTCATAGATAGCTCTGCATCATTCCACCAGATTGCTGTCTACGTCAAATTTGCTTCCATTCATCACTAACGAAGCAAAGAAAAAGATAATCAGCATCTCCTATCTTAACATTAACTATTGAACTCAGGATAACACTTTTATTGTTGTCAATTTGCAGCCTTCAACCATGGCTTCCTCAGTAAATTGCCCTGAGAATTTCCTCTACAAATAGATCCAATGATATATTTTGACTATAATGGGGAAAGACTACAGAAATGCCAAACTGTACAATACAATTCATACAATAAAGAGTAGTAGAGACAACTGTTCAATTTGGAATATGCCCAGTGGACTCAGGGCTGGTTCTATCACATGCAAAGCAGAAGAAGCTACATAAGGCAGCGACATCTCAGAGATGGCAAAAATTATCCAGATTTATTCATGACCCTGACTACTCCAGCCCCTGAAAAATCCACTGCCGCCCACGGAGATGTCATAGTGGGTAAGTCAGCAACAGCTACTACTATTAGTTAAGATGTCGCCCCTTATTACCGCAGTAGCATCAGAAAGATCAAGCCCAGCTCTTCAGACCTTTATTTTGCCCTGATTTTCCAACCCATCTCAGCTATCTTCACCCTTACCTGCCAGACGTGAACCATTCATTCTTGGGCCATTAATACTCCTTAAACTGCCAGAAGGCCATAGGCCGGAAAGGGAAGGTTTACAATTTTCACCCAAGGGCCCATTTAGTCAAAACTCCATCTTTCCTTCTGAAAAAGCAGGCTTGCTGGCATATGTAACAAATAAAAAATAAGTAACTAACTAAATGATCTGTTCCAAAAGAGCAGTAGCAGAATCTCTGTTTCTAATGAGAATACATATATAAAGCAAACTGGGAATACACTGTCTTAAAATGCTGGACAAATCTACGTGGCACCTCTTTCCAGACAGCTAATTATGATACTCAACTCCACTCCTAAGTGGGGACTTGAACCTTGCTTTAAGAAAGCTCTTGATTCAAGACATTCTTCATCCCTTCCTGCAGTGTATTTTTGGCATACTATCTACCCTAGCTGTGATAGACTCACCACAAAGGTCTTCTAGCTATTAAATAGGCACTAGTGTGAGCAATCTCTTCTGTCTAGGAGCTGCACATTTAGCTATTCTATAATTTAAACTTAATGAAGAAACTTCTTGAGCTTTCCCTGTATAAGCTATCTTTTCTTTTTTAAAGATTTCCACAGGAGTCATTACAGTAGGCTGGCTCCATGACATGCTATCGTCAAATGCTTCACTCTACAGAGATGTTACAGTTAAAGAATTTTTTAATTTATTGTATGCAACCTCAATTATGATTTCACATTTGGTGCCACTTATGCACTTGTAATAGTGCCTTTCAGTACTGATGCTCGTTTCTCATTGGAAAAGCATCTGTGAACTTAGAGGGTTTTGTTTGTTCTAATGACAATGGTACTGGAATTCTTCAAAAGGTCTGAAACAAACCATCAATATTAGGAAATTCAGGGGCAAAACTTCCAATGTTTTATTTTACTACAGATATGATTATAATCTTTTTATTTGATTTTTGTTCTGTCTAGGCAAAATAACAAAGAAATGAAACACCTTAACAATAAATTACACTGTATTGAAGTAAGATCTCAGAACTCATGAGCACAGTGGGGTTTGGGTAAATTAATTCAAACACTTTGTATTATTCTGTCCTATTGATATCAATATTTCACAGTTTGGTTCATTGACAGAGTTCAAATCTGTTTTGTAAATTCTGAAAACCAAATCTCCCTTGTGCTTTGTGTTGTTATTAGCTACAAATAAGAAACAGGAAGCTCAACCAAACAAATGAAAAAAATGGAGAAATTTTATGACAGAATCAGAACAAGCCTTTCTTTTCGACAGTTCATCCACTGTGTTTCTCTCCTACTCTTAGGTCTCAATATAGCCATGACAGCGTTTCCTATGGAAATTCTAAAGTTTTCAGACAAATATTTGCCTACATTTTGTAATCATCATCATGACATTACTGTGGTAAGAGAATGATACATGTGTCCAATAAACCAATAAATTGAGTTCATGAGAACCTGCTGATGGTATTCAGCACTTATCTAGATACTGCATCCAGTTGCCACACTACAGTTTACAGGAAGCAGAAAAAGGACAATCTGGAGATACAGTTCTGCTGCCAAAATCAAAGGCCTATGGAATTGTTCTTTCTCTGCACGAGTTAATTAGCTACACTAGGCTGTGTATCACCATGTATAAATGTATCAAGTAATTTCTTGTCGCTGTGCTCCAGGTATGTTGAAAATCTTTGAGACTGGCCTGGTCTTTGCAGAACTATGTACAAGAGTCCCCAAAGAGTATAACAAAGCTCAAAGAGCAATATTTAATTCCTACTCTGTTCAAAAGGACTTATGGCCATGAGAAATAATCTAACGATGGATGAAGCGAAAGAAGAAGCCAGGCATATTTATGAGGGGCTAAAACCCCACCCAGCAGGTGTCACAAGAAGAGCTCTTTTATTTTACAAACAATTCTGGGATTTGTCATAGAAAATGTTAACACACACATTTTCCTTTCAAGGTGAGAATTAACTTTGCATCAGTACTTTTAAGAAGACAATTGGTGTAACTTATAAACATCGAGATGTCTGGCCCATGTTTGTAAAATTACAAGAAAAAGTGGCTCCCAGTCTTTGTGCCACATTAGCAAGCGAATTTCTCCTTTCTTTGGCTAAATTGTACTTTATATCACTCATTTTATTCCTCAAGTACATAGTTATTTTTTTCACAGCTGGTGAAATTATGCTTTAGTAGTGTACATTTGACTATGGTGACATAACCTGCTATTTCAACAGAATCACAGAATCATAGAACCTTAGAACAGTTTGGGTTGGAAAGTCATCTAGTCCAATGCCCCTCCAGTGATCAGAGACGTCTTTAGCTGGATCGGGTTGCTCAGAGCCCCATCCAACCTGACCTTGAATGTTTCAATGGATGCAGCTTCTACCATCTCTCTGGGCAACGTGTTCTGGTGTTTCACCACCCTCATCATAAAAATTTCATCCTCATATCTATTCTGAATCTACCCTTTTTTAGTTTAAAATCATTACTCGTTGTCCTATTGCAACAGACCCTGCTAAAAAAGATTGCCCCCATCTTTCCTGTAGGCACCCTTTAAGTACTGGAAGGCCTCTATAAAGTCTCCCCGGAGCCTTCTCTTCTCCAGGATGAACAATCCCAACTGTCTCAGACCGTCCTCATAGCGGAGAAGCTCCAGCCTCCTGACCATATTTGTGGCCCTCCTGTGGACTGCTTAGCAGGTCCATGTCCTTTTTGTGCCGAGGACTCCAGAGCTGGACACAGCACTCCAGATGGGGTGTCACCAGAGTGGAGTAGATGGTGAGAATCGCCTCCCTCAACCTGCTGGCCACGCTCCTTTTGATGCAGCCCAGGATACAGTTGGCCTTCTGGGCTGCGAGCTCACATTGCCAGCTCATGTCCAGCTCTTTGTCCACCAGTACCCCCAAGTCCTTCTCCGTAGGGCTGCTCTCAACCCCTGCATCCCTCAGCCTGTACTGATACCAGGGATTGCCTTGACCCAGGCGCATGGGAAATTTAACAGCCCTGTGGCTGTCATGTTTCTCCCAGCAGGTTGCTACCAAACATTTAACATACATAGAAGCTTAATCTGACAATTTCTAATTCAGAACTTTGGTTCTGTGAAGATGAATCTTTACTTTGTCTTTGTAGCTTCCCACTATTTTTATTTCTAAATACTGTAAAATTCACACAGTCTCTAAGAGAAAAACTTTCTTGATTTCTTAGTCAAAATTATTACATCTATTTTTAAAAAGCTTTTATGGTAAATCTGGACAGGCAAGAGTTCTGATACTGATTTTGAAAAAAAAAGGATCATATTTTTAGTATATTAAAAAAAAAAATTCAAATGACATTCAGCTACAAACTGATGTGCAAAAACCTGTTACAGTCAGACTCAAAATGTGATATGAAGTTAAAGTTTCCTTTCAGGATGACAGAGTTCCCATTGTTTTGGTTCCTGTGTGTTCTGATAGAGCATAAGGTTCAAATCCTGCTCCTATTGAAGTCAATGACAAAACTTCCATTGACTTCAGCGGTGCAGGATCAGACCCTAAGCAACACAGATAACATCTGCTTTCTTGCTTTCTCTCTTATTTTTCAGTGAAAAATATTAGAACAAATTAGAACTAAATATTTTTTAAAAAAAGGAATTACTATCAATTGGCTATTCTGTGGTAATTTTTCATGTGAAACATGTCCCTTGTCATTTCAAATTTTTATATATATATTCTATAAATGTCTACAAAATATTATCAAAACTGTCAAATATCTTATATGCCATACCACATCATATCATATATAGATGATTCCTTCTTTGTGAAAATCCTAAAAAAATTATAACATTTTGCAAGCTTACAATAATGCCCCAACCTAGCAATTCTACAGTATCTCTATAACCTTGTGAATTTCACTACATTAAATACGACTTGATACAATCAGTGAATGAACAAACTGCTTTCCCTGATCTGATGGTATTTGCTATACAGAGACTGGAATTCTTATCAAGTTTTTATCCATCAGTTTAATTCAGACATAAATTCAGTTACCATCTCCTGTCAAAATATCTGTGACATTAGTCCAGGGTAATGTGACTGCAGATCAATACGCAGTCTTAGCTCCACAGAAACAACCCCATCCATTTTCTAAATGTACTGAAAAGACATGTAAAAAAACTAGAATAATGATAACTACCACATGTAATTAATTTCTACTCTAGTTTTACCTTTTTCAGTTGGTGGCCATGGAGCGCAGAACACTTACAGAACTATGCTGCCTGCCTGCTGGTCTAGAAAATAGTTAAAATAGATCAAAATATATCTTAAATATTATTAAGAATAAGCACTAACATCTTTGTGGCTCCCATTAAATAAACTAAGCAAAATGGTAAGCCAAAATACACTCGTCAAAACATATCTGTATCTAAAAATCACAGCTTAATGAAAGCAGTTAGAAAATAATACTTTTGAAAAGTGACTTTTTATATAAAATAATTCTCCCAGTTTAATAGGTGGAACATATTTGGTAAAAAGAAAAGAAAAACATTTTTGTAATTGGAATTCTTTTTACATGAAGCATTGCTTTCAAATATATTACAGATGATGTAGCCATATCAATGTGGGAAAACTGATCTACAGTTGAAGGCTAGAAGATGAAGCATAGCTCAAAAAGTCAAGTCACTAGCAGGAAATATCAAATGAAACCTGAAGCTAAAGGAAGTGCACCGAAATGGGAAAACATAGAAGCAATATTAAGTTGAACACTGAAGCTATTTATAATAAGCTGACATGTATCACCAGTAGTGTACATTGGATGGAAGGTGTAGATGAAGGCAGATTAAAACAATTTGGCGGCAGAATGGGAAGACACCAAAATGGTCTGGTGAAAGGAGAGAAGTGAGAATAGGACTAGAACAGTGAGGTCAAAGTGACTGGGAAAGCCACAGGCATAAATCTTCTTGATTGCTGCCTCTGCTGGAGGACAGCTCATTGCTGAAGAAAAGTCAGGCTTAAGTGAGACTGACAGGGAACAGGAAACAAATAGATGGTCAATAGTGCAGAGACTATGAAAGAAGAGACTTTAAAAAATGAGCAGAGATAATTGAGAGCTGGGGAAAACGCAAAGAGAAGCAAAGAAGAGAAAAATTATGAGCAGCAACAACGAGAAGAGAATGTAGAGTAGGGGAGAATGCAGTGTCTCCCCTGATTAGAAAGATTTCAGAAGTACCTAAGAAAGGCATAACCCATCACACAGCTTTTCGTAAGGGATGGCTCGTTTCCTTTATGCATTCAATCATTTCCTCTTGCTGTGTAACCAACAGTACTGCTGCTAATACTCATGATTTGATACTATGTAATGTTTATTCTTTCAAGTTACAACTTTGAAAAATTAATTTCCCTTATTCTTCTTTTAAACTGTGAATTTTGGGTTCTGGTTTTTTGTAGGAAGAGGCATGAAAACTGAACTCTTAACAGGTAAAAAAAAAGGAAAAGCAAATCGACATATACAAAATAAATTGTTATCAAAAACGTTTTTCAAGAGTAAGCCTTAATTATGGAATTGAATCAGGGTTTTTTAACCACTTCAAGTCATCAGCATTAAGTGCATCTGAAGGTGCAGCATGACTGTGGGGCACCTTTCACTTGCTGTGAAGAAACAGCGAGCATCAGCAAGTGCTCCTGCATAAGAACAGAGAGTACATTTAGGAATAGGTACTGCCATTACATTTTAAATGTGTTTGTCATGTTTGGTTACAGTAATAAGACATGATGAGTGTTCCCTTGAATATGATTTTTTTCTCTACAGTGACTATAAAGACAACTCAAACTGTCTCAGGACAGATACTTAAATTTTCTCAAACCCTGGTAAATGTTGAGGTTCATCCAACCTGTCTTAATTTTTCTCAGTGTCAGCCTAGGTTGGGTGAATATCACCCTTCATCAGAGACTAGTCCATTGTCCATTCAGATAAATTCCAGAGCAAAGGATGTAGAAAGATAGTTTTAAAAATATGCTATCTTTGCAAAAGGGTAGACAGAAAAATACAATTGTTATTGAAAAACATATTTTTTAAAAGTTTGAAAGTGCATAAATGTCAAAATCAAACAAATATTCATCTGCTGTGAAACCTACTTGATTCTATTAGTCTTTTCAGTGTTGTACAGAAAAAATGTAAAATTTGGAAAGAAATTTGATGGATCAAAAGGAACTACTAGAACCACCAAAAGGTGAATATCATATTAGGGAAGTGGGAAATTTTATCTTTGGTAAACAACCATTCAATAAGCTCGCAAGCATAGTGTTTGTCAGCTGTTTGCCAGCTGCAGCTCTTCAGTACATTCACCTACTGTAACTGGGCCTTAGCCACATTTAAACCTCAATTCTACAAGGATGCAGGGGTTAACATAGATCAGCTTGCAATACTGGGATGACATCCTGTATTCTTTATAAGATGCTGGATAGGCAAGATATGAAACAAGATGATTTACTCCTGGGGGACTTAGTGCACTTAATCTTTTACCTCTGATTCCGGCTCAGTTCTTTCATGCTTTTGTCAAAAAAAAAACAAAGCAAAACAAAAAACCTCATGGTTCTTGGCTGCAGCATAAAAAAATATGCCATATGACAACTGATAGTCTAGTTGCAAAGTCTTTTTAACACAATGAATGAATAGCGATGTGTCATATGTATATGTGAGCAATGTGAAATGCTACCTACCCACTTGCAGTTATTTTATTGTTATTTCCACAAATACAAATAGTTTTTTATCAGCCACCTGGTTCTTTTCTGTGACATGGTCTCTTTGTTGCATTAGAAGCTTGTTATATGTGGGTGAAGAAACACTGAATATATTCTATAACCCCATTCTTTTATCAATAATTTCCTGTTATCATTACACAATGATTTGAATTTTGTGAATATGGCCACAAAGGATCAATTCAATTAAGCTGAAACTACAAAGGGAAAATCTCACTGCAAGCCTCTGTGCAACTGGTGAACCCAGTAATTATATATAGACACCTATTGTGCTAGCAAAATAACACATGAAGAAGGCTTAGTTAGACACATTTACTCACATGAAAAGCAATATGGGCATAGAAAAAGTCATTTTTGCCAAAAGTATAGAAGAGTCACACAGTAACAAATGAGAGCTGCATGAATCCTAGTTTACTTGGCTATAAATAAATCCAACATTTTCTTTCTCTCCATGGTAAAATAAAATAGAAGCACAGAAGCATAACAGTCTCCTTTGAGCAACCAGTCTCTTTCTGTTCAATTATAGTCATCAATCTGTTCCACCTAAAATATTTTCCTCCTTGAGAAACCAAAGAAATCAGTATTAGGATCCAAAACATGCTGTTGCAAAAATAATGTAAAAGAGATCTTTCCTTTTGGTGAATGTATTTGTTCTGAAAGATTGTATTTTCTTTAACATGAATTTTGTAATTCAAGTGAAAAGAAATGCTGCACTTATATGGCACTTTTAATCAGAAGATCTTGACGAGCTTGGTAAGAAAAGGTAACGGTTACCTTCATTTTACAGACAGAGAAAACTACCACAAAGAGAGCTTAAAGCCTTTTTTTCCCCAAAATCAGTTTCCTATGTATGTTCCTTTTAGGTGCCCAACTGGAAGCCTTTAAACCCTGATACTCAGAAGTGCTAAACAGACGAAGCTTTAGTTGTGTGAGTACTCTTTCTCTCAACAGTGACAGTGTCAGATTCTGTAGCACTAGGAAAGGCTCGTCTGTGCATAATCCCACAGCAAACTGGAGAGGAGGGACAGAACAGAGTCAGGTCTCCTGCTTCTTGCTGCATGCTCTTACAAAGCTTATCTAGGAGGGTGAAGGTTTTTCCATTACTTGAAATCACAAGGTAAAGTCTAGATGTTGTCTCTAGTATATACGCAAGCTATAGTTTCACTAACATCTCTGGGCTTGATGTGAGGTTCATTTCATAAAAGCATACGGCTTGTGTTACTTACAAGGTAACATAGGATAACCATATTATGTCTTCTGGCCTGAAAACCCTATAAATCTACCACTCTGAGAACACAAGAGAATGAACTATAATAAATTGCAACACAACAAACTGATGATTAAGGCTTTTATGTTCCGGAGATGTGATACTAGCCACCAAATTGCACTGTCTCTTCCTTTACCCTGTGTGCCACTAAACCATCAAAGCATATAATGTAAAAACAATTTCATTTGGCTAAACAGGAAAAAGTCCAAATCTTCTTCCTCACATGGTAGTTCTGTATAGATATCTACAGAGAGCAGAACATTGACAACCTGTGCACATTTGAATAGAGAATTATTTTAAAGATGAAAAATCAAAGTACCAAAATCATACAATCTATGGTGCAAAAATAGTTTCAAGGTAAGTTCTCTGTGCTCAAAATCTCATCATAAAGTCCAGGAACTGAAGGAGCATGGAGACCAATCCTTCCAGTCACAGGGATGATTCCAAAATAATATAAATTGTGCATTTGTTATCCAGGAAAGCACTACGGGGAATCAAATATCCCATAAATATTCCAGCCTAAATTTAACAACTATATAAACCATCCCAGGTTTGGGGGTAGGCAGAGAAGGCTTTGAAGTATATTTCTTGTCCTTTTTTTTTTTTTTTTGACATGACCATCTTTAAAGTGCAAAATAACCACAGTTTTTCCTATTTGTTCATTGCACCAGTACGGTGAGTTTGTCCTCAGTTCAAAGCATTTCTGTAGGGGATTATTTCTACTGCACTAAAAAAGAATGGCTTGATGACAGTCATTAAAATTTTCTCCAAGATGTAAGCATAAAGTAACCTTTAAAACATTGGTTAGCTGTTCTTACAGAAAGCATCAGTTATTCACTTCATATTTTCTTTTAAGGCATTTCTTCGGAAGCCACATCTTGCAATTAAAGTTCGGTTTAAGATCTTTTGTTCAATGTATCAAAGGTTAGTTTTACTATCCTCTCTTAAAGCCCACAGTGCACTATTGTAGATACATGGGCCTATAATTTTTATGAACAAACAAGTCATCATTTCAGAAACCTAAATCAGGGGATTCTTTTTTTTTTGCTCAGCATGTAGACAACTAAAGCCCTTTTTTCCCCTGGGGTGATATGCTAGTTTGATTTTATTTTCTCTGACATTTCACCTGTCAGATTATGATAAGTAGAAGAAACAAAGAATAATCATCTCATAATCAAATATCTGGAAATATAAGATAAATTAGAAACATTATCCTGAGGGAAAACTTTAACACTGAAAACACCATCAGATATCCAAATCAGTTTCCAGTGACCTAGGACTCTCATACAGAATTAAAAAATTCAGAAAGGACTGTCGCAAGTACTTTTTTTATCTTCAAATACTAAGGAATGACCTACAATGACATAAGAAGAAAAAAAAAATAAGTTGCAGAGTTAAGAAAAATCTATTCAGTAATAACAAAGATGCATGTCTTCTTTAAGTCTTTCATGAATGTTTTCTGAAAGCAATACTAAGGCCAAGAAACAGGACAGGTTATCATGAAATAGCATAAACTCAAATTAGCTCCTTGGCAAGGTGAAAAGCTTAATGAGCCAGAACACACAAAACATGCTCCTGATTTACCGCATCTGTAATTCGCATGTTCCCATTTTCTCTCAATCTCACAGTGTTGAGACTCATAAGTGATGAAAACTTACCTGCTTGACCGGTGGTAATACTGACAGCTGCAAAAAGCCTCTGGGAACGACTCAAGTCAGAAACCCCATTCACAGCTTCAACTTCAAACGTGTAGTTAGCATGAGCGAGCAGGTCCATGACAGTGACATAGTTATCTACTAATCCAGTTTGCTGGGGCATATATCCAATGTTACTCCCACAGGGAACACATTCGCCCTGCTCCCAGCTGCACCTCTTGCACAAAATGCGGTAGGTCACATCATTTCTTCCCCCGTTGTCAGCAGGAGGACTCCACTCCAAACTCACGGTAGTCTGGTTGATATTGAAAATGAGGTTCTGTGGTGCAGATGGAGGTCCTATGGAACACACGAAAAAGTCCAGGATAATTGCACAGAACCACAGTGGGACATCAGCTAGCATTTTAATTACTGAGACCGAAACTAGTTGAAGCATTTTTCTTCACATAAACATTTCATTATTTTTAGTACAAGCTGCATAAAAGCTTCCTTGAACTCACTTGGCAAGAGCTGTATTTATTTTCCATTAAGGCATCAGAATAACAATTGTCTCTATATTTACTGCAACTGACTTTAGCCGTTTCTCTTCTGTGCAATTAAAAGGATTGGTTAATGTACCTTAAAGGTTGTCTTTTATAGTTTTCCCAAGTATGGGATTTGTTTGTCTCTTTTAAACATACTGCACCAGCTGCATCTAGTCCTTTATTACCAGCTCTGATATGATTTACAGAGATATTTGGTGTTGCTTCGGATTTAGGAGACTTCTGCTATTTGAACCACCAATCTGTGTAGGCTAGTCTGTTTGCAGTTAGAAGGTTAAGCCAGATCCAATTACAGCTCAATCAAAGCTCAGATTCACTCAGGTTACTTTTAATTTTTCACATTACTCATTTTGGTATTATATCACATAAAGCACATTGTCTACAACAATTTTACAGCCATGGGAAAACTATGCCTGTATTCTCTCTATTACAATAAGTTACGTGCTTACACAACATACAATGTTTTTCAATGTTGTATCAAGCAAACATGAGAATTATATTTATGCTATTTCTATATTCACCGTCCACTTTTTTTCACTCTGCCTTTCAATTTCATTTACTGTTGTAAATGTACTTTTCAAATATAGGAAAAGCCAACCGAAACTAGTAGCTACAAGTGGCTGCACCTGGTTGGTTAAGCAACGTCCTTTACTATTAAATTCATGACTGACTCACTTGTGCATGCGACATATGGTGGATCAGAAGGTGCTCTATAATAGCTATCTTCACAATCGCATCTTGAAGATCCTTCCTTGTCAGAGAAGCTGTGAGTAGGGCAGCGGGAGCACTGCAGATCTTGTGAGGAGGATTTGTAGAACCCACGGCCACAAGCTAAGACAGAACAAAACAAATTAAGAATTGCACAGACTACGATTCTGATCTTTTTTTGTCCCTGTCACATGAAGTACACATTCCTGTAAATGTCTAGACTACCCATCCTGTATGTTGGTGCAAGCAAGATATTGTGCTCACAATTTCTTTTTCTTCAGTTGATGCTTTTAATGATTTTGTGGTATTTTTATGAGTTGAAGCATACACTACAAACACCTCAGCAGTTGGCCACACAATATTTTAAACACAGAGGGACACATAAATATAACAAGCATCTGTTTTTCACCAAAGAAGAGTACAATAACGGTGTGAAACAGCTGGATGCCTGCAATAGGCCTAAACAAGGGAAAAACAGACTGGAGAAGCTCTGCTTCAAGGCCACTGAAGTGTTTCTGCTATCTGAACTAGCTGATTTGGAATTAATGGAGCAAAAGTTCCCTGATCTGACATACCCAAAGAAGCTGTAACCCACCAGTGAAACCTGATCCCGAGGAAAGAATGAGGCGTGAACACTTGTTGGACAGGGGACTCCGGTAGGAACAAGCAGAAGGAGGTTGAGGGCAGACAGCATAAATTGCACAATTGGTTTTTCCAGTTTCACAGAGAGAGACAACTAGGCTGAAATGAACTTACAAAAACTTTCAAGGGAAAGTTAAAAGGTAGATAATTAGAAATAGGCATATAAGATAATTTCAAACTTTGGTTTTCCTGCTGTGAATCTGTGGAAGTAAAAAATGTGTTGTGTTCCAAAACTGATGTTTAGAAAGACTTCTTTCAGCTACTGCAACAGTTCCCAGAGCAGAAACACCCATAAAACACACCTATAATGACACTTACAAGCAGAGAACTGCAGCCTAGACAGCCAGCTTAAGAATGAATAAACTATGAGAGCTGCAGGGGATGAGGAAGAGGGAAGTGGGGATCAGACAACGCTAAAACTGGAAAGAGATTAAGACTCCATTTCAGCACTGAAATTATGAGCAAACTTACAAACACTGTCAACATGAAAAACAGAATTCAAAAGTCCTCCAGAACTTTCTCGTAAAGCAGAGGCTTTTTAAAACACGCTATTTTATTCTTTTTTTCCAACCCTAACAAATGGTATAACTGTCTCAAGCTGTCATCTGTATGCAAAGAAAAGGGACTAAGGGTGAAACTTAGTATTGGTATCAAAATATTAAAGCTAGTTAAATAGTCATTCTGAATTCAGAGAGTGAGAATTTACTTTGGTTGTATTCATATTTGCTTGGATATTTTCTCAGAAGAGAAATGCAAAGTATCCAAAGGCACTGATATTTGGAACAGTTATTTCAGTTGTCTGGTACTGCAGTGATGGAAAGAGCATGAAAACAATGAGTTTTATCCAAATCTCACTGAAGTCAATGAGGAGTATCTGACTTCAATAGCCTTTGGACTGGACCCACAGTGTAGTTACAGCAACATGATTCTTATTAATTTGATTAATTTTATGCAACTGATAGAGAAAAAAATGGTGGCAACACTTAAGATAACATTAGATTAAAGTTGGCAATTTAGGAAAATCAACAGTGGATCATATCAGTATAAAATGATAGGAAGTTCTGGCCCTCTATTACTCTCTATCAATATACTAACTTTCTAAAGAAAATTATGCCTAAAGGACAGAAATCGACATAACATTTAGACTTTGTTGTGCTAAAAAAAAAACAGTGGATGCAAGCTAAATTACCTGGCAGAGAAAATTAGCATGCAAAGCGTGTATCCTTTGACTTTGACAAAGGGGCACGAGTTTGCATTAGAAGAAAATCTAGCCCTGCTTGTAAGACATCCTATAGTTTGATTCTACCACAGTAGCTGTATATGTGCTATTTAGAAAATAAGACAGAAAGAATTTTGGAGAAACGCTGTGGATAAGCATGACCTGTGTATTTATAGTTGTGGAAAAATTAATGCAGAGTTATCATTTTACACTTTCATTCAAGATTGTTTCAGAATTTTCTGACCAAAGACAAAGAGCACAAATGTCGAACTGATTTGTATGCGTGTACGTTAAGACATATATTTAAACTTCTGTCTGCTTTTTCAGTACTGGCAATTGAATGTAGCTAAAATTACCAAATAATAGTTTCCTGCCTTTCTTAAATAGTCATGTTCCTCTCATACTGAGCAAAACACTGGACAAATACACCAGGTCTTCCAGCACATAGCCCTCTGTAAAGCAAAGAGCAACTTAAAAGGCAAAGATCCCCACTGTGTTTCCAGTCTGTCCTTCTCAGCAGGGAACATTACAAAGGAAAGACGCAAAGGGTAAAATAGAGATTTCAGACAGAAATAACAAAATGTAAACAGAAAACCCCTTTTCATTTTTTTTCTGATGACTTGATCAAGACATTTCTATGCTTAGTCACTTACTATTTAAAGTAAGTGTGCATTTCTTATTAGAGTTCAAAGGATCTGAATGTCTGTGACTAGTTGACTGAAAGCCATTTATTCTCCCGCACAGCATACCACAGGCGGCAGGTTCAGGCACTCATACCATTCTACCATTCCATTAGCTTTTTTTACATTAAGAGTCTTGTGACGACATTTAATATCCATACCTTCAACTTACACACCCCACAAATACAAGGGGCAGAATATTTCAGCATTGAAATTTTTAACAGCATGAAAATAGCACTTTTAAAAAGTATTTTTAAAAACTTCATAGTTCCTTAGAAGGGAAGGTACGCAGAGGTACACATCATAATTATACTCACTGATTGGAAGAATACAACTAAATTATTTTCCCTTTTTTCTTAATAAATTTAAATTTGTCACAAAAATTTGTTTTTTCATCCTAGCAGTGCAATACTTCTACTGCTCAAAAACTGGGTAGCTATGGATGTTTATTTGTTTTTAATATATATCATTGTCCTTGCCAAGAAACTTACAACTGAAAACTCTACCAAGACAGGATGTTTCATGGACCACTTATGAAGGTGTGATAACATGCCAGAGAGTTATTACAGATTACAGATAGGAAAGAACCATTCAAAAATACTTTTGACTCCTTTTTTCCCTCCCTTTTGTCCTATCTTGTGAAATTGCCACGGTGATTTTTTTTTTTTTTCTATTGCAAGTAATTTAAATACATTGTTTTGTTCTACACTATTTTAATCCAATTAATCCACTATGTTAACCCAATCCACCTATTTTCTTCAAATGTACTTCTTTAAGTAATATTTTTAAGATCACAAGGACAGGTGGTACAAAATCCCCACTGCCACTATTTCCATAAGCAACATAAAAAAAATGTTAATTATTAAAAAAATTAAGAAAAACAAAACAAAAAACAAACAAGCAGTTAAACAAACCAAAAAAACAAAACAAAACCAAACTGAAAAACCCCCACACATTAGCCAAACATCACTCGGAGCTCTGTACATGCAAATCTAAAGGTGATAAATACAGGTACTTTTCCACAAAAGTATCTCATGGCAAAGCTTGAGACAACTCAAATTGTATTTGATCACACCCATTTTAATATTCCAGTTCCTTTGTGCAGGAGAGCACTCAGCAGCAGCACTTCCTCCCTATAAAGGGAGCTTGTATTGTAAATCAAGGTACAGAACTCAAGCAATTATGGGAGATATGCAGGAGGCTATAACTGGCGAGGCAGCACTCTGATGTTGTAGCCATAATCCTCATTATTGTTGATCTGAGTGAAATGTGAACTCATTTGATCTTCCTCAAGCAAGTTAAGATCCAGGAGTAGTTTTGCTACTGAAGGGCTTCTGAGGAACTGGAAAAGATGGGAGGGGAAAGGGAAGAAAGCCAGAACAAAATAAATTTACTTCCATTCACTGTGGTGTGTCATTTACAGCTGCTAATTTAATAGAACAGCTCTTCCCAGATGAAGCTCCCATTTTGTTCAAACAGCTGCTCCAAAGTCTTATACATTCCAGGAAAGCATTTCAAACCAAGAGGAGTCAACTTTACTGACAGCACGAAGACACAGAATAACGCCTACCCGTCTAACCTTAACCAGTCTTCAAATAACGCAAAAATTTATTGCTAATTCTTTCCCCATGTACTGCAAAATCAACAATAAATACAGAAGAAAGCTATGCTTCATCCAGGTGCATTTTTTGCTTAATATCTTAGCCTCACAACCATTAGGGACTGACCATCAGTGACCCTTCCAGGGCTGTACAACCCCTTGGATTTGTTTACTTGTCTGTGATAGCCATGGCTGCTCCTCAGAGTAAATCTTCCCACCTCCCCTGCAAAGCAAAGAGGTTTTGCTTGTTGGGAAGCTGGCAGGGTTCCACTGTGAAATACAAAGATGAACGAAAAGCCCTCAGATCAGAGACCCTCTTTACGCCATGGAGCTGAGGATTGAAACTGAGCAGGGCATTGTGGTTTCGTATTTAAACTTACTTGCCTGGAAGCTCTAAATAAAGTGATACACTACTCTGTCTGCACACGATGGAAGACCATGGTGGAGATGACACTAGCAGTCTTTCTTGGCTTCGACTAAGTTGCTTTCTTTTTGTACACTCAGTAGCACTGAGCCATAACAAAGGTGTATCATGACAGTAGTGCCTTGTACATGGCTCGGCAAGGTTGCAGCGTCAGTGCACGGTACTCACTCAAATACACATTTAGCATAAGCCACTGCAGTCAGTGCAATCACAAACATTTTCATAGAAACATAGAAAATGTTTGGGTTGGAAAGGACCTTAAAGATCATCTAGTTCCAACCCCCCTGCCATGTGCAGGGACACCTTCCACTAGACCAGGTTGGTCAAACCCTTATCCAGCCTGGCCTCGAACACTGCCAGGGATGGGACAGCCACAGCTTCTCTGGGCAACCTGTTCCAAAGTCTTACCTCCCTCACAGTCAAGATTTTCTTGATAACATATAATCTAAATCTACCCTCTTTCAGTTTAAAACCATCACCCCTCATCCTATCACCACACTCCCTGATAAAAAGTCCCTCCCCACCTTTCCTGTAGCCCCTTTTAAGTATTGGAAGGCCACTATAATGTCTCCCCGGAGCCTTCTCTTCTCCAGGCTGAACAAACCCAACTCTCTCAGCCTTTCCTCACAGAGGAGGTGCTCCAGCCCCCGATCATCTTCGTGGCCCTCCTCTGGACCCGCTAGAGCAGGTCCATATCTTTCTTATGCTGGGGGCCCACAGCTGACTGCAGCACTCCAGGTACTCATTTTCAGGCAATGTGTTTGTTAACATTTAAGGGCCTATACAAATACTGTAAATAATGGAGTATTGCAAAGCCACAACTAAATACTGAGGAATTAACACACAGAGCTAAGAAATATGATGTCACATCTGTGGCACAACAAGGCGCTAGCTGTTGTAACTAGAGATGCTGATTGCAGCTTATGTAGAAAAATAGCAGTTTCTGTGCTGTGAGTTCATCACATGCTTTAGTGGCCTGGTAGAGATCAAATACAGTATATTTTTCTTTTTTTTTTTCTTATTTATAAAATAAAAAATAAATTCAAGAAACTCTGGAAGGGATAATGAAGGCAGATGTAGAAAGCAGCAAATAGCAGTCTGGAGTCCCACTGGGACAGGAAAAAGGTAAAAAGATACGTGTTAAGTACTGTTCATTTTTATGTGATCTTTTCACTGCAAACATTAGGGAGATTCATTTTGCTTCTAGGAGTGCTAGGGAACTTAAATGGGAGGGATGATAGAAATATGGCAAGGGCTATGAGTGACGTGTAAAACCTGATGTTTATATAACCAAAGGAGAAAAAGTAAACAGTTGTAGGGCAGTGACACATTAATCAGGAAAATTATTTGCTACTACAGTAATACAAACAAATTAAAAAAAGAAATCTCCATTTGTAGATGTGCAAGGCTTCCAGGTGGCATATCAGCTTAAGGCTTAAAGGGCACGCAATTGTTTTAGCATGTTGGATACCTGATTGAACGTGGCTTTTGATACTAATTTTTGAATTTATATGAAAATAATGAAACACAATGAGTTGCAAGGAGGGGACTGCACTAATTATGGTTTGATCCCATTACAAAAAGTAGACTGGTGTGAGGGGAGAAAAATAAAGAAGACATACTGTGCTAGAAGAGCAAGAGAGCTTGTCTGTTTATTCTGGTTTGCTTAACATTCCCTGAGTTTTCCATCACAAGTAAATTTTAGTTGATTAGTTGATAGTGATGCACACTGAAGAAGATGAAACTAGCATTAGAAAAACTGATAGTTTTTCAAACTTAGCATCAAAGGATGGCAAAGGAGGAATCATGGAGTTTCAACAACAGCAGTATTACTTGTGAACTTGGGGTAACAGCCTGGACCCACTGAGAACCATGGCAACCTCGGGAAAGCTCAAGTTTTCCCATGGGTTCCTGTTTCCTCTTCACTTGAATAAAGTGACTTGTCTATATGCTAAAGTGATTCTATAAGTTGTATTTTTTCCTACAGGCAGTGGCTAGAATTTGTTTTATATCTGTGTGGACATAAGGCTCCATTCTTGAGATTCGTTTTGCATCATCTTAATCAACTCTCTACCTTTCTACCCTCCCCAAGCCTGCCAACGCTAAAGACAGTTCAGCTAACCCCCTTTTGCAGAAATTATGTATACACAAGGAGTTTGTGCAGATGTTTCCTGGATAAAGTTATGCAGCTGCAAAGACTTTATTAATTATAAAATGCAAAATGGATTGTTCTGTAATTGAAACTCTCTGGGGCTTTGATACATTTGAAAATTAACATACATGTATGTATGGTCAGGACATAGATGGATGCTGTTAGATTATTTATTATGGATGGATATCTTAGCTAATGCTGAAAAAAGGCTGGTCTTTCTCCACTGGAACTTTCAAATATTTGCTTCATATTAATGTCTATGGTTCTATAACTCAGGACTGAAAGCACAGCTTGCAGAAACAGTACTCCCACTGCTAGTGTTGCTGACCTCATCTACGACGGACAGATCCAGAATCTTTATTTTAATCCTATTGACAGTGCCTCAGTGGGAGTAATTATAACAGTCGGCCACAAATCCAGACCTCCTGTCACTGATATATTAGGGTTTTTCACAACGAAAATGAGCAGCAGACAAGGAGGATGAAAACAACATGGGGTAGTGATTATAGTAAGATTTGTCAACCCCCTTCTGTATTAACCTGATACAAACATATGACAATTTAGCATGGAAGACACCAGAAATACAAAATATTTAAGCTTCCACAGTATTTAAAAAAAAAAAAAAAAAAAATTGAAAAAAATTCGGGGGGCATTGCTCTCTTATGAGATACATGGCTGGCAGATCACAATATCAGCCACAGGCACTTTTTAGCCAATGTATCTGAAAAGTTCAGATAAACTGAAAGCAGACTATTATAAAGTAATTCCCAAATGTGGATTTCAATGTGAAACATTAGACACAAGAAATCCAGTAACAAAAGGAGACTTTATAACCTCTGATCCCCTTTTCCAATAATTTGTGTACATTCAAGTCATGATCATGTTTGAAACTGTAAATTACTTTTATAGTGAGAGATGGCATCTGTTATGCCTTCTCTGGCACCTAATATATATTGTTTTATAAGGAGCTTAGACTGCAGTATTTTATTTGTCTAACTACTATGCAGTGATAAATGTCTAGCTGAAAAAGATGTTTATTTAAGCTTGATTTTTAAACTGCAATAGCATCTAAAGATTATTCACATTTCAACCAAGGAATTATGTTGTATGGTTTAGCCAGAGTAAACTCGACTCTTAATGGTGCCTCAGCTATACTGTGAATGACATATCTAAATAAGGCTGTCCCATGGCTGCATACCATCATCCACTGAATGTTTGCTGTTGCTTGTCAGGAATCTCTCAGACCTCGTATTCATTTCCCAAGTCTAATATGCCCTTGTTGTCCAAAGTCCTGCTAATGTCTTTTGAGAGATATTCGCATACTGCTGTTCACACAAACAGAGATCCAGAAATTGAATACTTGCTAAGTAGTAGTGACTTATTCTGATTTTTCCACTGAATGAAGTGAAATCTTTACCCCTCTACAAATCTGCTTAAAAAAAAAAAAACCAACAAAACTGAGTATGTCGTCATGTGTGCATTTTTAACTTATCCAGTTGCAAAGAAACACAGGCACAAATAAACACTCTGGTGTTTTCCTGGCTAGTTTATACATAAGGACAAGGTAATCAGGTTGAAGAACATATCCCACAAATCAAAGAATGCCCACTGTCACTATACTGTAACAGCAAATTTACTTTGAATCTAATGATTCTGAATAAGTACAGAAAAGCCTACATTTAAACAGCAATTAAAGGAACTCTAGCATAGTCTAGGCAGAATTAACTAACAGGATAAGTTAAAAGTTGTGCATTGAGGCTATGACAAAATGTTTCTCTACATTTTCAGAGTTTGTGAGGACTTGGGCATGTGCCTGTCATTAACTTTGTCGGGAACCACAAATACAAAGCCACCATGAAAATTTGGGGGAAATTAACATGTGAGAAATAGAAAGACACGAAAATGCAGACAGATGCAACTCTATTACCAAACAGAATTCAAAAATGAAAGTTTTTTTCCTTTTCTTCCACCATTTCACTCAAGATTGAGTTTGCAAGGTGCTCCAGTAGCTTCTGCACAGAATTGAGTGACGGTCTGACTGATCAGCCAGACTGGAAGTAAACGCTTGACACTATGCAGGATATAGTGTAGATTCAAAAAAAAATAATCCATGCCTGAGGTTTTGTCAGCAGTAGAAATTTTATCTGCCTTCCTCACAAGGTTCTCAACCAGTTGAAGAATTAATGGGAAAATGCAATTGATTTGCTCATAGCTTCTGCATCTTTGTATTTTTTCCTCTTTTACTGACTTGGTAATATTCAATTATGATTTTTTCTTTTAATTTGTTACCAAAAAATCTGTTAAAAATATAGTGACTAAGAATTCAGCAATTCTAAGCCCACCAACCAACTTATGTTATGGGTTATGATGTTCTGATAGGAAAGCTGTATGATTATCTGAGTGGAATAACACATCCCTTGGATACATCAGCAGAAAACAGACATTGCTGCAATGAACAGAAATTGGCTATGCAAAATAGAGTGAGTGGTGCTTTTTATTCTAAACAGATGTATGAAAAATTTATGCTGAATTTGTCACATTCCTGTATTAATGTCTTCATCTGTCTTTTTTTTTTTTAACTTGTATAAAATTCAACTCTAACAGCCTTAAGAATTAAGAAAAAGAAAATACTGGTGATGAAACTCATACAATAGATTGTTTTTCAGGATTGTTTTTGTTTAACTTTTTTGCTTACCTGTTTTCGGGGTGTAGCTCAAACAATGAAGCATCAAAAAATTTCTTATAGTCTCCAATGTAGTTAGCTTGCCTGATACAGTGTTGCCAATAAATACTAAATTGAGCTTACTGAGTTCTGTAGGGACTTTGACAGTGGCAATGCCATGACTCAACTCCTCTGATGTCATACAGGTTATGTATAGCCACACCTTGCCTGTCCATACACAAATGAACCCTTTGAGTGTTTAATGCGCATTTGGGCTTTGTGATTGCTAACATGTCTTGGGGAAGATTTCCTGTTGTTTTCTAAAGAGTAAAAAATACTACAAAAAAGCTCCAAGCAATAATGAAAATACCATAATTCAGGGATTGGGGGGGGGGGGGCATGGGGCTGGTGGTGGAAGTATTTTGGGTTTGCTTTTTTTTAAAGAAAAAAAATACAGTAAAATCTGACCATTGATAAATCATTTGGAAAATATACAAATAATTTGAAAAAATATCTTTGAATTTAAAGCCAATGAGATTCCTATGGTGATCTTACCTGACCTTCCAATGTAGCAAAGGCCTTTGGATTTAATGGAAAAATCTTTAACCTCAAATACTGTGCTTAGTTTTCAGCCCCTCACTACAAGACAGATATTGAGGTGCTGGAGCACATCTGAAGAAGGGCAACGAAGGTAATGAAGGGTCTAGAATACAAGTCTTATGAAAGGCAGCGGAGGGAACTGAGGCTGTTTAGCCTGGAGAAAAGAAGGCTCAGGGGAGACCTTCTCGCTCTTTACAACTATCTGAAAGGAGGTAGCAGCAAGGTGGGTATTGGTCTCTTTTCCCAAGTAACAAGCGATAGGACAAGAGGAAACAGCCTCAAGTTGTGCCAGGGGGCATTTAGATTGGATATTAGCAAAAATTTCTTCACCAAAAGGGTTGTCAAGCATTGGAAAAGGCTGGTCAGGGAAGCGGCTGCATCACCATCCCTGGAGGTATTTAAAAGATGTGCAGATGTGGCCTTTAGTGACATGGTCTAGTGGCGTACTTGGCAGTGGTAGGTTAACGGTGGGACTCGGTGGTCCTAAAGGTCTTTTCCAACCTAAATGATTCTATGATATTAAAGGTAGAAATGTACAACGGAATCTGAAAGTACTGTTTACTAGGTTATTAATATTAAAAACTACCTGTTATCTTTTCCTCTTTTACTGATTTTTTTAAGCAACTCCATTATTTTAGAATCCTTTAGCATCATTACCTCAACTCAAACAAACAAAAAAAATAACATCTTACTCTAGTTAACAAGCTCACTATGCAGCACCACTGCAAAACAACTATGATATGATGACCTTTTATATGGAGCATTGGACGTGTCCCCTGACATGAGCATCTCTAATGACTATGAAGTCACTCAAAGGCTCTCATTTCCCTTGCCAAATGAACATTCACAATCTTGCCAGTTTTGCTGCCAGAGTCCTCTAGTCGGGAAGCCACTGTGTTTTTCACCAAACCCCAGCAAAGCAGCTTCCAAATATCTCCAAAAATCCTCTCATTCCCTGGCTACCCTTATTCTCCCTTCTCGGGAGCAACACCAACTGGACCTGCCCTTCTGCAACCTTCCGGGAGAGTCCGTACTTTGACCTGCCTGCATGACCCCCGGCCAGCTAGGGGATACCAGGCGAAGTTTTCCTTCCCAGGATGCCATGAGGCTGAGCAGTGGTGGAAACTTCTTTCATCAGCAATGCCTAATTGATGCATTAATAAAAAAATAGTAAAAATATAACCTGAGTAGCTTCTTGTACTTTTGTGGAAAGAACAATACTATGTTTACTCTTTCTGTCTTTATGCCATAGATTCCCTCTTCACACAGATGATGCCCCAAAATCTTACCTTACATCAACTGTTCAGATACAAATATAGTGTGAGATCTTCTATGAAGGCCTCAGATAATCTGAAATCCTTTCATGAAATCACTTTGTCCCCCTATGAAATAACAGAGGTCTTTTGAGGGAGTCTTAGATCGTATAGTTCAAGGATAAAGTTCTCTGTAAAGGAAGTGGTGTAAATAGATCTGTTGCTGTAGACTTTCTGAAGCTTTGAGACAATCAACTTGATGTGGATATTTAATTTAATTTAACTGTAATGGTGCCTAATAACTGGCTGGCAAGAAATAAATCTGGAGGTCTTACTAACAAAACAGAACAGAAGCAGGCATC
Organism: Leptosomus discolor; assembly: GCF_034619465.1. Taxonomy (NCBI): domain Eukaryota; kingdom Metazoa; phylum Chordata; class Aves; order Leptosomiformes; family Leptosomidae; genus Leptosomus; species Leptosomus discolor. The sequence goes on along the minus strand of NC_141392.1, from coordinate 84,598,076 downwards.
TCTATAAGCTTTCCAATTGAAATGAAATTAAAATAACTTAATAACACATTTTTGTTTCCTTTGGACAATGACCCACCATTACCATTACGGGCCTCAATCCAGAAGAAATTTTTCACAGATTTCTGTAACACATTCCTCAAGGCCATCATTATACAGCAGACAAATCCATCCAAACAAAAGACCAGCTTCCAAGAACCCACAAGAAAGAAATTACTCCACTTCTGCAGAGTGGTGCTACAGAATCTAAAAATAACTTCTGTTGCATATCTTGGTCTCAGATATTCCTACATTTAATGTTGATTGTCCTACTTACTCAGAAAAACATGCTCATGCCTATCAATCCACTGTGGTGCTTCTGGAGGAACTTTAATGAAAAAAAGCAACAGTTTTCCACAGTTATATTTGGAACAGGAAAAAATAGAAATACTTCCAGAAAGGAAACAAAAAACACACTCTAATTTATTTAAGAAGGGATTCCCGTCCAGGTTCACTGAAGCCAACAAAATTTTTATAAGTGCATGGATGGGAAATTTAAACTGTAAGTATTTAACTACAATATTCAAAAATAAAAGTGGATTTAATCTCTTTATCTGAAGATTAGAGTATCAGTTTATTAATAGATTACAAACAGACAATTCTCCTTTAATGAAAAAATAAAAATAAAAATATAAAGGAAAAGCATTACCATAGTAATTCACTGATATGAAACTGAACTGGAATAAAACATGAAGAAACTTCTGGGTTTGCTTCAGTAAGTCTGTAGTAAAAAAAAAAAAAACATTGCTAACTCTGATAGATTTATCTGCTACAAGCTTTTATGAGAAAACTTCCCTGATTCACACAATGCTTTAATTCCAAATAGTACAGCATGAGTTGTGATACTGTGAAATGAAGTTGTCTCTACTAATTGCATACTCTGAGCAGAAGTGTTTCTTATAGCAGAGAGCGTATCAAATCTGCCTGGCTGATCCTTATGATTTGGAAATGTCACTTTCTACTAAGCACAGAGAAAATAGGGAGGGGCAATAAAGCCGCTCAAAGATAGCAGCCATCCAAAAAGATAAAGAACACGCTGAGGAAAAGCAGACAACAGATTGCAGAGACAGAACAATCACAGATGGAGGCCAGGTGGGTGGGTCAAACAATTTTTTTTAAAAAAGGTTTATTTTCATATTTAAACAGTACCCCGTTGTGTAAATGTTCAGCAAAGAACTGATAAGAAAATGGATTTGTAAGTGCGTTTGAACAAACAACATGTCTTATAGTCAAGAGGGGCTTAGTCGTATATAATTAAGGGATAATGTGCACGGTTGAAGAGTGTATGATACTGCAAGTGATTAAACGCCACTGCAAAACAAAGGAGCTAGATACCCAAGGAAGCTTTACGGAGCCAGCATGGAGTAATCTTAAAACATGGACTTTCTTTTGATTAGAGAAGACAAGAAGATATTCATCTGACCATACAAAAGATTTTTTTCACTGAAAACACTGTGAACTTCTATACTGCTTCTGCCACCTAATCAAGCTCTTTAACTAAGATTATCATGCTTTCTGTTTCAGTGTACCCTACTATTACATTTAATCCTTTAAAACCCTTAAGAGAACAGCTCTGTGCACATACAATACCCAGGTTCAGTGGAACTGTGTGCAATCATAGTTGGCTGCAAATTTCCAAAAACTTAGTGGCATTATTCAGCTGAGCAACTACAGCCCTGAGGGCTTGATCCAAATCCACTGAAGTAATAGGTGTCTTGGACAACGGATGACCTGAATCATGCAATAAAGACAAGGCAAATGAGGAAGATCAAAGGTCCGCCCAGAGCACTGGCTTGTTTCTGGCCATGACCTATGCCAGATGCTTACAAAAGGAAAGAAAGAGCAGGGCAGAGGCAGAGAGGACCTGCATCCAACAACCAGGCACTAGCAATCGCGAGCTATCAGCCATCTCCACCTTTTTGCCTAATATCCCCTTCTTGAAACTTTTCTTTCATTAATTTAACAATTTATTTTCATAAACTACCAGAGTTCATCCAGGTGACTGTTTACCTAAATGTTAAAGCATGTTTTATTTCTTATAAGAAAGTATCCATAATGCACGTTTCCACACAATTCCTTACATAGCTGTAGCTTGTGCAGATACAGCAACACCACCACTGAATCTGGGTAATGCTGACAGTAATGCCACAGCAGCTGACAGCTCTGTGGGGCTTTCAAAAGCCCAAGAAGCTGAGTAAACAGCACATTCCAAACACCAACCATTACAAGGGCTATGCACAGGTGATACTGCATAGCCAGCTCAGGTATGTCATAGCAGAGACTGCAACATAGACATATGAACAATCTTCATTGCATCTCACCAGCTGCCAGGTACATTTCCAAGAATACCGATATTCCAAGGCATTTATAAAACTTCTATGGATTTGGAAACTTAAAATTCCCATTTGTGTTTTTTATTATCATTACTCACTTGTGTCTTTGGTTTCAACTTTTAAAAACTGAAAGGAAATAGAAAGGATGTTAATATAACACGAATGCATTCACATTAGCACTGTTTGGATCCAGAGTGCATTTTCGAAGTAATTTCCTGGTCATCCCTGCTCACCACGTTTTGGTTCACATCAGAGTGATCTCAGAGCATGTGAAAAGGTTTGCTTTCAGAGGAAAATTACCAGAAGATATGCTCCAAGAGTGAAACTAATGCACTCCAACCACAATTGGATCAGACTAGACCAACTCCAAATAAACCCCACAGAAATTTATTTAGTGTGGACATCAAGTCCTCAGGACTAACTGTTTTGCTTTACAGATTCACTCCTGTTGTTCCATGCTAGTGACACCATCGTGAGGGAAAAACATGAATTCTTTATTTGGAGAAGTTTTAATTGTTGGCTTTGATTGACAAGTCAGTACATAAGTAATCTAACAGACGTAGAACTGACTCAGCGCCCTAATTGTGAACAATTTGTAACTTAAATGATTTTTGTCTGTGCAAGTAAATCTTCAAACAGCTCTGTGTAGCCTGTTAGAAAGACGAATTTATGGATATTGGTTCCTCAGTGCTCAAGAAACTGCACAATTCTCTGAAAAAGAGCAAGATACTGAAACAATGAAGGTAGTAAGTTGTTATAGTCACAAGCAAAAAAAAAGAAAACAGAAAAAAGCAAAATAAAGAATATAAAAGCTGGTCTTCAGAAGTGGGGGGGGGGGACACCAAATTTATATAAAGTTCAATAACAGGCAACAGGGCCCAGTTTGTCCTCGCATAAAGTGTATGCTGTTCCCAGAAGAAATACTGTTCATGTTAGGGAAGTGCCTTCATAGCCCATGGCAGAATTCAGTTTTCCACTTAGGGCAGAATTTAAGGCTTTCAATTAGGCAGCTCTATTCAAAAATCATTCATTCATTCTCAAAAGGATGGACTGCCAAGGAAGAAATAAAACATATCTCAAGAAGGCGTGAAAGTCATGGCAATGGCCCAGGGGACAGCAGATATTGCCACTGATAGAAAGCATTCCCTGCTATCTCCCTGGCCTCTAGTACTTTTCCGTCTTCAGTTCTGCTACATTACCCAAAAGCATACTGGTCCTCTAGTACCACCGTCCTTCTTTCCCATTCTTACAATTTTCTGTGTTAAATATTAAACCTTTTTCTGAATAATAAAAACACAAATATAATTAAACTTTAACTAAGTTAATTTTATAAGAAAAACAAAGTTGGAACAAATTCAGAGTACAGTGGCTGTGGAGGTCCCCTAGGAGTCAAGGAATGGGGCTGAGCAACAGGAAACAGTCCTCACTTGGGGCTCAGTTCCTCCCCTTCTTTTCCCAACTTTTTCTAATTACTCAGCCAGACGCATTTCCATTACACAATCCAGCTCCTTATCTCCAGCAAGCACACTGGTCTGACAGACCTACTGATCTCAAATGGGTCTCCTCTGAGACAGCAACAGGAAAGCTACACAAAGAAAAAAGGTTGGCCAACTCTGACACTGGATTTAAATACAAAGTCCGATTGGGACCTGGGCGTCCTGAGTCTGCCTTGAAGACTTCAGCAGGAAAAAAGGGGCTGTGGGGAGGGAAACATCAGCAGGAACTGCAGCAATGTGATACAGAGCGGGAATATTTTTTAGAGAAGTAATCCAAATTAATTCCTTGATCTTCACTGCTTAGCTTACAAGAGGCTACAGATTATATATTCAGGATGTGATTTCTCCCAAGATTACAACACAATTTCAGTGACATGTTAGTGCTTATACGTGTAATGAGAGCTAAATTCTCATTGGAGTCTATGGAGATCCAGGGCTCAATTCTGAGGTGCCTAAACTCAATTTCCTAGTCCAGTCTGAGAAAGGCTATCCTGCCAGGTCCCCAGCTAATGGTCCAAAAGAGTATACATCTTCTGTGACTCCTGTGTCACGTTTGCCAGCCCACAGAGATGTCTTGTCTACTATACACCACCTCAAACAAGACCAGACAAACAATGTTTATGAACCTGACCTCAGCCTCTTGCAAATGGTCAGTGGAATGGCTCTCCAGGCGACAGCTTCAAAATAAATCCTGCTCTCAAGTTACTTGTCCCGGCATTCCGACATATAAAGCATCCAGTCATAAGAATTACCAGTAATCCACAAATGCCAGCCAATTGCATAGCCTCATAAAATATCTCCTGTTTTCACACGCAAGCAGTTTATCTAGCAACCTATAGGTGTGTACTGATGAGAAATGAGAACAGTAGATTATCCATAATTCTCTACCAGATCTGCCTCTATCAAGTACCAAATAGATCCATACACACAGTCTTGTAGAGCTTTTTATAGCTTGTCACACAAACTCCCAGTGACTGAAATGAAATGAGTAATGTGTGCCTACAGGGAATGAGATATCAAGCTGAGGTTGGCATATCTGAGCCTCTGAGTAGAGAACTGGTGTAGTGTAACTAGTTATATGAATTCAAAATAAAATACTGGTGAAGTTCAGTTGTTTATCATCATGTTAGGCTATTACAACATTTATGTAGAAGATGAAAATTAATTTGATATGAATGCAAATGTTAGCTGGAAATTTACTGCATTACAGCAACAGTACAGATAGAACACACATCTGAAGAATCTTAAACTCTACATGAAAAACATGAGCATGTCTATGTTTGTGAGCATATGTGCACACATATGCATGTTTCATAAGCATTCATATTCCAATGATATAACCCTCTCTACTGGCCTGTTATGTGTCCAAAAATGGATGGTGGGAGTAGCAAGTAGTTTGGGTGAAGCCAAGAACAAGTAAACATTCTCAGTTGTTAGTGACTGAAGAAAGCTGAGTTATTAAAGACTTTATTGAGTACACATTGATTCTTGAAAGAAGAAAAAAACCCGTTTGTCTTTCCGTGTCTCACCTTTCTTCAAACTTCGGATAAAACTAACATATGACATCATTGAAATAGCAGACAGAAAAGCCATATATTGTACTTGTTACCATTATATGCATGAAGCTACAACAAGAATTAATTCTGGACATTTCTGGGGGATCTAGGAATCCCTAACTAAGATTCTACTTCCTGTACTACAAAGGGTACTAACCCATTTGTCAGCCACTAATCCTTATGTTGAATTAATAAAGCATTTTTGTGCCCTTTTGGTTTCCTTGTCCTATAAGGCCCATAAGTGGTCAAAACTCTATTCTGCATTTAACCTGAAGCTTTTAAGATATTTGATAATTAGTGGTAACTTTGTCAAAATAAAACAAAATGCCGTTCAGAGCAAGTAGCTCTAAGATATAGAAGGAATACAAAGCTTACTGGAATCTTCCTCAAATGCAGAGAGAGATTTTCACTATGTGTATCCACGTTTGACGTCAGTGTCACACAAGGTGACTTCATTATACGTATTTGCAAGAATGAGCCCAAATGTGTATCATCACTGCAGTCATACTGGTTTTCAACCAGTGAGGTTCCCAACAAGTACCTCTGGATGGACATAAACCAATATATCCTCCCATTTGTCCTCTGCACTTATGCTTTTCCAGTAGTACCAGAGGTTTCAAACAGCCCGTACTTAGTGCTGGATTTTCACTCATCCTACTACAGTCCTGAACATAGCACGTATTGTGGATTAGCAATCAAAAAACCTGTTTCATCAAACTCTGAAAATAGGAGCTAGTGGAAAAAGAAACAGAATTTAATGTGAAAAGAGCTAATGCTAGGGTTGCTGTACTGCTTATTTACTTTTTTTTTTTCCCCTTTTTCTTTTTTTAATATGGAATTCACTTACCGTCTCTGCTTTTTATTTGCAGTAAAGCTGCTATAAAATTTTCCGTCAGCCATAGCTGGTTTGCAGAATTAAGGGCTACTGCTGTACAATTTAGAAATACAGATTCTTGACCTTTTCCATGACGGTGTTGCTACAACATCCTTTGGCAGCAAAGCCCATAGTCTAATCAATCGTATAGTAATTGTCCTAAAACTTAATATAAATTGCTCCTGACAGTCCTTAAGCACAGCATTTTTATTTACATCCACCGATATATGAAAATAAAATACTCCTTTTCTCTTTGTAACACTCTGTAACATGTTGGCAGACTTAAGATTTTGTGTAGAAATAAGAGTTCATGTGTCCTGCCCTTCTTAAAAAAAAGAAACTAACAAAAAAAAAAAAATCAACAAAACCCAGAACAACCCCCCAAAAAACCCCAAAATCTCAAAACCTTAAGAATGAAGACAACAAATGCTACATTATGCTGGTAGATGAGTAGACCAATATAAAAAAAATGAAGTACCTCTTTCAGATGAGAAAATCAGAAGATAATGGGGGACAAAGAAAAACCTCAGACAAACTCAGAATGCAAGAAGATTAGGTAGGTTTTACGTGGCTTTACTGGTAAATCAAATCAAATAACACAAAACTTGAGGAAGGGATTGACTTTTGGTATTATCACTCTATATTGTTCAGCTAAAGATTCAACACGTATATAGTCCATTTACATGCAGCTCTTTGCATATGCAGCAAAATTTATGTCACCTGCTCAAATTTTATACCAGTTCTGTTAAACTTAGAGTATTGATTGATTGTACTGCTGTTCTCATGAAGGTCAGTCAAGTGATGCAAACTTCTGCTTCTTCTAGTTCCCAGTTTTCTGGAGAATTACCTTAATTCTGTGGGGTTTAGCTTTATTTTATTAAGGCTGTGGCCATGTTTAAATACTTCAGTGGGATGGGAGAAGGCAATTTTTCTGCATAAAAGAACAGCATAACATTTGGCCACCCATACATCTGCATTATCTTCTTGATTTTCTCTTTGCATCAGAAACAGACTAAAACTGCAGTCATTTCCCTTATTCTCCGTGTCTTTAAGTAAATGTATTTTACATTTTCAATGAACTTGGGTAATCCAATTCAATTTTCCATTGAAGTACTTATTCCTTTAAAGAAGATGACCACAGTAACTCATCATCATGATAGTTCATCTTATCTTTTCTAGCTTCTCATTTTTATATCAGAGAATCTGTATACTGTCCTTCCATGCTTTCCAGCATCCTTCTGCTTCATCTTCTTCAGCCTGACTTCCTGGCACTGAGTACACTGAATCTGTCTGCTAATTTTAAATGACTATTTCCTCACTAGGGAAGATAACACACTTTTTCACTGGGTCTGTCTTCATAGGCCCTTACTCTGAAGTGACTAAGTCGACAACAATATATGTACAATGTCCTCATGTGACATCATGAGAAGTGTTTAAAAAGAGAAGTTTAGTCATTCTTTATCTACATTGTTCCAGCTGGTTGCTTGTCTTAAAAAAACTCAAAATACTTGCTTTTCCTCAAAATTAATTTATTCAAATTGTCTATAAGACTAATGTTTATTTTTGTATCCTTCTCTGCGATGGTACCCATTAAACTAGAATCACAGAATCACAGAATGTTAGGGGTTGGAAAAGATCCTCTAGTCCAACTCCCCTGCCAGAGCAGAACCACCTAGAGTAGATCACACAGGAACACGTTCAGATGGGTTTGGAATATCTCCAGAGAAGGAGACTTAGCAACCTCCCTGGGCAGCCTGTTCCAGTGCTCTGTCGCCCTCAAAGTAAAGAAGTTTTTCCTCATGTTCAGGTGGAACTTCCTGTGCTCCAGTTTGTGCCCACTGCCCCTTGTCCTGTCACTGGGCACCACTGAGAAGAGCCTGGCCCCATCCTCTTGACACTCGCCCCTTAGATATATTTATAAGTGTTGATAAGGTCCCCTCTCAGTCTTCTCCAGGCTAAAGAGACCCAGGTTTCTCAGCCTTTCCTCATAAGAGAGGCATCAATCCCCTAATCATCTTCGCAGCCCTGAAGATTTCACAGGAAGAGCTGCAGAATGGTGGACACTCTACTGTGTTTCAACTTTCATTAGTCATGATGAGGTACGATACAGCCTGAAAATGTATGTTTTACGGCCTCTGTTCTGTTCTAAGCAGAGATATAAAGAAGTGGAAGTGGACCAAATCCACATCTGAATTTATTTCATTTTGAGATTTCATTCTACTACTCTTTTAACTACAACAGGTATTTGGCCAGTTTTGCAAGCTAAGCAGTCTTCTTCATAGAGGAAAATTATTTAGAAGCAGTATTGCTCGGTAACAAGGGTACTAAGTCAAAATTTGTATTTGGGATTTGTTCCCCACTTTGGCACTTAACAGCTTTGTGACCACAGCCAACTCGCTTCATTTCTTTTGTTTTCTGTATCTTCTCTGGTTAAATAATGAACAACGGGAGCAGAGCGGGCTACATTTCCATGCAGTGTACAGACAGTAGCACCTCAGAATCAACTGATTCCTCTTCTTGAGTCTGGTTGAAACATGTAGGCATTAATACACTAAACAGCAACAACAGAGTTCAGTAAAATCTGTGTTATTTCAGAGGAATTTAAACTGCTCAAAGGAAAATATCACAAGCATAGAGAACACTTTCTAACAGACGACAGAATTAAATGGAATAACTGACTCTCTGCTCTACACCTCCACCAAGACAAGCATGAAATGATGAAATGGAAAAGAGCTTTGCTGCCAGCCACAGGATATACCTAACAGACAGGCACATTGAAGATAAAAACTTTATTCCTTTTTTCTTGTGGATTTCAAGAGAGGGTTTTGGAGGTCAGAGTGTAGATAGACAAGGGTCTTTTATTGATTTTGAGTGCTATACTTGCTCTTTCTACTTATTAAGAGCTGTGGAAATCGCCCATAGCTATCTTTTTCCATGTTTGTTGTTTTTTTTTTTTTTTTTCTGTCTGCAATACTGTTGCTCCTGTCTTTGTTTATGTCCTGGAAAAAAAGTTCCTCCAAGGACTACTGCTACAACAGCAGCAGACACCCAAATCATATAAATGAAGATGGCAAGAGATATGTAAAAACTTCGCAATATTCCAAATTCTCCTGTGAATCAACACCACAGCCACTTATAGAGGTGAAGACTTTCAACCCACAATACCTACAGCTAAGACCATCCAAAAGCACAAGAGAGATCCCATAGGATCTCAGGCTGTAAAAGATTGCCTTGTTTTTAACTGTAGGTCTTTTTTTTCAGCCAGGGTAAGACTCATTGCAGCTCTCCTTTAAGAATTTGCAATGGTGTTAACAGCGGCAGTAGAGACAGCAGCTTTCCAAGCATCTGTCGTGTCAATGCTAGGGCCATCAGCATAAACAGATTGTGCTAGAGACAGTTGTCCCACGTGAATCAGTAAGACTCAGCCAATTCTCTCCATTCTGCACTGATCACTGATGAAAAGGACTTTCTTTGAATTGAAGGATAAATGTTGTAAGTTCCTTGTATGTAAAAAAACCTCAGCATGTTTTATGACTCACTTTCCCTGAATTTCTCCTGATAAATGCACACTCCAATCTGATAAATATTCCCTGAGGAACACCATGCATTCTGCCTGTCCAGACACACAGGAAAAAAAAATAAGTAAATTTTAAAAATCAACCTATGGATGACTAAACATTGATGAATATGGTGTGGATTCTGAGGCAGGTTCTCCCCTCCTCTGTCTTCTACTTTCTAATTTACAGAGTCTGCAGTATTTAGAGTCACAATGTCAACCAAAGTCAGAAGAAATAGAATTCTAGAAAGCATTACAACCATCATTAGCACACTCTATCCCGACTACTTATCAGACATATATAAATCTTGATGCCTATGTGACTCACTATGATGAAATTAAATGAGAGCAAACAGAGCAAATGCACATCTACTGCTTTTATCTCTAACCTAGTCAGACAGTCATCAATATATTTGAGCTGCAGCAATATATTCTGCAATATTTCAGAATATTTATATAATTTTATTAAAGCAAGTATCTTTAGTATTTATTCCTTCTGAATCTACAAGGTTTCCAAATAGATAACCTCTCTCTAGCACTGACTGGACGATCCAACATTTCATACGACAGCCTCACATGCTTCCTTCCTAAAAAAAAAAAAAATATTTTCAAATATACATTAGATTTATGCCTAATACGGTGCAAGAACTAAAATCAGCATGCACAAAGGCAAGGAAGTAAAGCAGGTAGTCAGTAGGAATGTTAAAGCATGTGGTAACCCTGTTCATAACTGCACGTATTGTAAAGGCACAGAAGCTGTATGTTCACACCAAATCAATCCTCCATTTACCCTCAGACATTTTAATCTGTTTCCATAAAAGGACAGGTGCTGATAAAGATTTGAAACAGAGACCAAATTAAGAAAATGACAGGAAAAAAGAATCCCTGCTGCTACAAAACAGCACTCTCACTGGGATTGCATTTCTTGAATACTCTCCTTCAAGGAGAAAAGCGTATCATTTTTTATATTTAGCCAGGGAAGGTGACAGACTGAAATCAGAGTTGCTAAAACCAAGGCAGGTAGTGTGAAATCTAAGGAAGTACAGAATTGAGAGCTTAAAAAGAAGAAAGGGGTTAAAATTCTTTTTCATTTTTAGAAAATCAGCACATTATTCCAACTGAGCTAACATGCTCAACTGTATTGCAGGATTACAAGGAAGCTGAAGACAAAGGTTTCATTCACAACTCTACCCTTTTACAAGAGATAACCTCCTGTGCAGATGTAAAGTCAAGTCACGTCTGATTAAGTTCACTTCTCCTGTGACAGTGGACAACACTTCTGGATTCAAAATAGAACGAGAAACCTTGATCCTGTATCAGTTAGTGTCCTGCATGCTATTCAGATCAAAATTTAGTATAGCAAAGTGGCACATGTAGATATACATTACAATTACGATAAAAATAATGAAGAAATTTATAATTTTCCTTTTCAATTTTACTGCTACTTAATAAAAATACTAACTCTTTCTAATAGCAAGTTGTGAAATACCTCTAAATATCGCTGATTTCCCACCATTTATTTTCTTTTATAACAGCACAAGTTTAAAATAAATCATTATTGATGTTGTTCACAAATGTACTTCCTCTTGATATCTGTCTTACCTACAATGCTTCTGCTTTGTGACATCACAATTAGTTGTCATGGAAATGAATATGAGATAATAAGCAGAATACTCTGGGTCAACTCCTGGTCCAATTAAACTAAGATTCATGCCATTCACTTCAGCAAGGCCAAAACTTCGCCTTTTAACTTCCGACAATGAAAACTTAGTGGGAGCAGCTGAACAGAACATGGCATACAGCTTTTATGCAACGTTTGATAAATAAATTCAGCAGGAGGTTTGACATTCGTTTTCATGGAAACATGGAAGAACCCATCTCATGCAAATAAGCTGTGGGGGCAGAAAAACACACACACATTGGAATATTTTGTAGAAAGTGATTTTTCCACACAAAACTTATGGTTTTAGGAACTTATTAGTTGTCCCAGGGGCCAAATTAAAAGGGGTCATACTACAAATAGGCAGAAAATTACTTTCTTTGCCTCTGAATTGCACATCATTTTGTTTTGTTCTGAATTTCTAGCAGTGTGCTGTGAGATTATATTAACACTTTGGACTTACTGAGGCATCAAAGAGTATGAGTCTTTTGATCATGTGGGAGGGCTACCTTTTACTACACTGCTTCATTTTGTAAGTCTGTCAAACTATGTTTTATCATTATTTCAAATTGAATATAACAATGTAAAATTACTATACCCATATGATACACTAATTAGCACCTACCTCAGATTTGTAGCAAGAGGAAAAAAGTGAAATATAAGACAGAAAGCTGATGCCATAAATATTTTTAATTTGTTTCTGGCCTGATATGTTAATATTACTCATTTATCACAGGAAAGTAGCATGTGTGCTGACCTAGCACTGCAACTTTTTGCAAATGCACAATAGCCAGCTGCTAATGGCTTTGAATGCTATTAGTGCATTGTGGTGAGAATAAATGTACCAATGAGTTTTTAATGACTTTAAATGGGATGCCTCTGTGCAGTAGCAAGGACAGGCGCAAATGTAATACATTGCATTATATTAATAAAAGAACAACCATTTTTTCCTCCACTGAGATGATCCCCTTCAAGCCTGAAGTGCACTATAGGTGATAGCTTTGCGACAAAAATAGAAAGACATTCTCTTAGTCCTAAAAGAATACTCCCTAGAAGGCATTACTTTTCTTCCTCTGGAGCAAGCAGATTACTTTGGACTCTCACATAGCCCCAAATAAATAGCCTACACCTGAAAAACATTTCTCAACAAAAAACTTTAAACTCCCTGCCTAATGAACGGTGGGCATACAGAAAGGTTAACAACAGGAGGTTGATCTGTACTTATTTGCACAGGAGACTTGAAAATATTACCATTTCCATTTTCCTTCTTTGATTTTCTGTTATCATTTATTATCTTCTTTTAGTATCCCTAATTACACAGCATTTGTCAAACATAAGTGTTTGACAGCTTATCCTTTAAAAAATTCAAGAAAAGAAAACTGAAATATATTTCTGCAGGAGTTGATACTGTACAGCAGCAAGTAGGCATAAAGCTCATCATAACACTACAAGAGCTGGCAAGAGGCATTTCACACAATGAGGCAAATTCAGACTTATTTTATTGTCCAGCATATAATTTACTGAATTCCTGCACTTCACTTTTAGCGTAGAATTAAAAGTTACCCTCTCTATTTCTCCCCAGTGGTGAATTCAGTGAATGGTGGGGCATCACCAGGATAGAACATTGCAGTTAATACAGCAGAGCAGGAGCTGATCATTCCAGGAATGTTAGATGTCATAACACAAATGAGCAGCAGCAGCAAGGCTGTAAATGTCTAGGGCCATATACTGAGAGCCCTGTGCATTACTTAAGTGGAAGGAAAAAATTACACGCAAAGTAGAAAATGCAGTGGAATGGAGTTCTGAAATAATGAGATTGGTATTGCATATCCAACAATTTATTCCCATTTAGCAGTCAGTGGTAAAGAGACCAGACACTGCAATTCATAGTTAAACATCTGATTTGCAAGCGGAGGATCACTGAGGACTTCACATGCGGTTGTTCCTGATTAAATCCATGCAAACAGAATAAGACTTGTTCCTGTTTAGTTTAAATCACTTTTAAACCTAGATTCCCCTTGACATGCTTCTTCCCCACCAACAATTCCTGTTTTATCCTGCTCTCTTCAGCATGGAGGAACAGGTGTGCCCTGACTGGAAACCTTCTGCTGCTCAGTGTAGAATGATATTTCCTTGCTCTTAACCTAAATTTTGCCCATAGGGACACTCCAATTACACAGACATTGGAATGCAAGTCCTGTGCTCCCTGATGTGCTGCATGCAAGAAGCTGTGAAAGAGCCAGACCTCATGTGCTCAATGCTCTCTGCAGTATGGCCATTGAGGGTATTTTACACGTATAGGCTGTAGCAAGATTTCACTCCAAAAGGACTCTACAGTCATATGGGAAGAGAGACAACCATCCATGCTTATGGCTTGTTTGGTGAAATCTGCATCAAATATAATTAAATGTTTGCAAGAAAAATGATGTTTTTGCTGTTTACCAGCCATACAAACTCAGTCTTTACTCATGGACTTTCAAAGCGCCAAGGGCTTCCTTACTCCCCATTCCTCATCAGTGGTAACAGTGTTTCCACAAGTCAAATTATGTCCTCAATTACACCTGTGCAACAAATACACATTCTCCCACACTTTCAGACACTTTGCCTATGATGGTTTTGTACAGGTAAAAGCTACTCGAAGTCTTTGTGATTATGCTATCACAACTTCCTAAGCAGTCCCGTCACTGGTTTATATGAACTAAGAACCTTGGCTTACTGTTTTGAGATACATTGATTTATCAGAACTAAAAGCTTGTTTTAAAAAAAAAAAAAAAAAAACCAGCAAAAGAACGCCAAACCGATCTGACCGAAAACAGTAAAAGAACTTTGCCGTTGTTTCAACTGAGGGTTTTAACATGGGCTTCAGAATCAAGTATGCTTGTGCATATAAAGTTGCCAATTCCTTTTTTTTTTTTTTTTTTTTAATTCTGAATCCTAAAGCAAGTTATAATCTATTTTGAATTCTGGTTCTAAGAATTACATGGTTTTGTTGTTATTGTTGTTTCCGAACAACCACCTATACTCTTGCTTAAGGATAAAATGGCTTCTAGTACTTGCAGTTGTGGAAAGTAGCTTGAAAAGATGACCCAACCACATTTCAAAGACTGAACAGATGCGTACACAGAGATTAAAGAATAATGATGATTTCAGACATTCCTGATTTTGTGGGGACCCAGTTAATTTCAGCTACATGAGCTATGCAAGCCTATCTAAATGTTAAGAAGTTAAAAAAAAAAAAAAAAAAAAACCACAACAACAAATTCTCGGATTCAGAACTCTTCTTCTACTGAACTCATCTTTTAATTTCCAGTTTTTCAGGCACTTAGGGATGGTGGAGAGAGAAAAGAGACATTCCAACTTGCTTAATGAGAAACACAATCACCTTAGGTCCAGGTCATAAATTTAAATTGCATCTTTTTTTTTTTTTCCCTAAAGTAATATTACACAGTGCCTGCCTCTCTCGCTGTGTGGATAAAACACAGTGAAGCCTTTTGTATGGGTAGTACAAAAGTCTAACCTTTGTCACACCCTCTGCCATTCGAAGAGAAAGAGGAGCAGCTGGGAAGAGGAACACGCCTTATTCTCCTCCACTAAATAAGAATATGGCCACACCTAAAAATGAGCCCGTCTTTTTTTATTATTTATGAAAGGTATTTCCACAACATTTACCATTGATATTTAATCTATCAAAAAGGTTATTTTTTGTGTGTATGAGTGGCACTTTGAAAACTGTTATGAAAAAAAAACAAACCAGAAGCAGGAAGTAGGCGCAGTCACTTCAGGAGGACAAGGTCAGACCTCACCTTTATTCCCATGCATTTGCATTATTGACTTTATGAAACAAAGGCAAAGCTCTAAGTAAAGAACTTGTGCAAACCGAGGATGCCTGCATGATGCTGTGTCATTAGCGATGGCAGCTCCCAGCCATGCACCACACACTGGCTGAGACACTGGCTATTTGCACAGCATTCAGATACCACTTCGCTGTGGTATGCGAACCGTTAAATAATATGCCTAAACACAGTGATGAAAACTCCTTCTTTACACTTGTATCCATCTGTTTACACATCCACTGCCTGGCACTCTGAAGTACAGGGTAGAAGTAGAGAAATATCTCCATCCTCAAGCTCGGCCCCTGCCCAAAATTGTACCCTCAGATTGCATGTCCTCACGTGTCCACAGTCCCTCTTCATCAACGTACCCTCCCCTCCCCTCAAGGACATATCCCCAGGCTTCAGTTTGACAGCAGGTGCTTTAAGCAGTTCAACACTTTGTGTGGGTGGAGTAAATGATATTATTGACTTTAACCAAAAAAAAAAAAAAAAAAGCCAAACTGGTAGCCTTGTTAGTATACAAAAGAATAAAATGGTACATTTATTTGAGATTTTTTTCCCCATATGGCAAATTTTTCTTGTTGTAAAATCACATATTTCATTACTGGTAGGTTACTTACAGTATTTCTAATCTGTCCAATGAAATGGTACGTGGTTTAACTGTTCTGTTCGAGGTGATTCTTTATTAGTCATATAATCCATTTTTCTACTGATTAGGGAAGATGACTCAGTACTAAATATTCTGTCTCCTCATACAATTGATTTCTTGTGCTTTTTTCTTCCAGTATTATTTTCTCCAACACAGTTTCACTGGCTAGTCTTTATCAGTATAAATCATCTGCAGATGTGCTAGAGATTTCACACTACAGCTTCAAAGACCTTTTCTAGAAACTCTGGAGAACAAAGCAATTTTTCATACCTAATTCCATTCTTCTCTTCCCCACTGATGTAACTGTCAAAGAAAATCACAGCTATGCTGACAACGCAACACAGAATGAACTCAGATCCATGCAGACTATTTCTGCAGAGGCCTCGAGTCCAGGGGTGAAAATTATCTATTATCCTAAACAAGACAACCAGACACAAAAAAAAATCTGCTGTTGAAGACCTCATCCCTTATGGATGAGATTAATCAGGAGCAAAATCAACCTATCTTCAAGCAAGAACACCAGATTCCCTGCCAGGTTTTCTCCATGAGAGCAACCAGACATGGGCAACAATGTCACCAGCAAACCAGCTCTTGGTACTATCAAACTTATTCCTGCCTTCATGCAGCAAAAGAGACACTACCATCCACCTCCCCACACCCGTGCAGCTCACAGCTAGCTGTGTCACTACCGCCCTAATGAATCTTCTACTGACTTTTATTCCAAAGCATCTTTTGGTTTGTCCTGTTTTGTTTAAAGGGAAAACAACAACAACAAAAACCCACAAACAAACAGAAAAGTACATTAAACGAAACACTTTCAATTTACATTATTTTTGGATCACTTCCTCAGCAGCTTGCTCATGGAAAGCTAGGATTTTGCAAACTTTCAACTAAAACGGGAACAATATTCAATACCGACAGGATGACGTGAATCAATCTCTCCATGGCTTAATTCACAAAGGCAAATTTCTCTTTCACAGTCTCGTCCCAGAAATGGGAAATAAACTTCTGTACTTCGGTATCCACTTCTGATGGAGGAGAGGGCAGAATTGGGTCAGTTTGGTGGGGTGATTTTTTGACATTCTACACTTTTCATAGGATAAAGCCTGACAAAGGGACAAGTTATCAAAACTGAGACAGAAATGGATCGATTTACATCAGTGTAGTAAAATTAAAATCTGACTCAATCTGGTTATCAATATAACTTACAGAAGAAATGGGTCTTTCTAAAGTTTTAAACAAATTAATTTGCTTGCTTAGCAGACTTCGGGCTTGTTAAAGGCCCACTAAGGTGCCTCATTGCTTTCAATGCTCTCTGGCTCATTGCTCTTTCCACACTGTGCAGTACTTGGCTGTAATTCTCTATTTCTGAAATTTTCTTCTAACTTCAGGTAATTTCAGAATGATTACAGAATGGATTGAATATTGGGGGGGGGGGGGGGGGGGGGAGCTGGGCAGGTGGAATCTGAGTTAATCTATCTGGACAAATTAGTCCTATCAGATACCCCATTAAAATCAGTCCAAACTAAAAGCAGCTTTTTAATCATCTGAGTTACATGACTGAGGCATCATACATCACAGCCAGCACACAGAAAACCAGAAGCTAATGAAATACGATGCTGTATTTCAATATTTCAAACAAAATCAGTCACTAATTTCTTAAAATTTCATCCAGAAACCTGGTGAATTTATCTCTCTCTCTCTCTCTTTTTTTTTTTTTTTTTTTTAAACTCCCATCTGATGGGAGCTAGCATCAAGCAAAGGCATACAGAGAAATCTCTAGCTGATGAGTTGCTTAGTTAATCTGTTACTACAGGAAACATGTTCACATCTTTAACAGGTACAAACAAACACAACTGATGGGAAGAACACAATCAATAAAATAGTTTCCAAAAATCCTAGGACTGTTTATCTTAAGATCAGATTAGAGTGATTTCAGTGAGATGCAGATCTGTTCTGATATTTTTCATCTTTGCCAGCTTGTCAGATAATTGCCTCCCAAGCAATGCCGGCGATCAGGCTTTCTCAGTTCAACCATTAACTCATTTTTTGACACAAAAAAAAACCCCAAAACATGGCACTGTGAGTTCTTTTTCAAAAGGACAGGTATGGAATGGAACCTGAAAGGTGCTAACTATACTACAATCACCATTCAAATGTATTTTTAAAACCAGTACTGCAGCATAATAGAGAGTTTTCTAGTTTTGTTTTACATGCCGCTGTGTTTTATACACAGCAGGGAAAAACATGGTTGTGCGAAGTTCATTGCTAGATACAGCTGAAAATTTTGATTAATAATGACTACTCATCCTGCATCTGTACTTTATTACCATAAGCCGTTATGCTCATCTCTCATAAGGTAGGCACACGTGAGGCAGAACTACAGCTGATTTACAAGAAGAAAAAAAAAAAACCACACTTCTTTTCACCTCCATGGTACGTGCTTATGTGCTTCCTCAAATCAGAACCACAGGCTGCTGAGAAACAGCGCTGTGCCTTAAAAGAGCAATAGTGTGTCGCCCCAGAATTACAACAGATGTTCAACACTGGCTTTTACACAAGAGTGCAGCTGTGTTCTGTGTGCAAAAGTCTGTGGAAGGTTTGTGGATCTATCTGGATGAAATGCACTCTGTAAATATGCAGTTATCATCAGTACGCTTCTGTCTTAGATAAACTTCTGGCAAAGTGGAACCTATGAAAACTGTTTAACTTTCCATAATTAAAACAATACTAGAATAATCATGTTTCACCATGACAAAATATTACTAGAGACAAAGGAAGACCTTAACCATTGCTTGTAACAGGCTTTTCAAAATAAAAACCATACTCATGAAAGTGATATTTTTTTTATATCTGTGATATATTTCCTTTCATGAAGGTATGTTGCAAAATAAACACTATTCTTCATTGTGTTCTAAAAATGTCTGCTTTGAACTATTTAAACTATTTTAATTACTCAGTGTTTTATCAGCATAAATAAAATTTGCTCACTGACCCATATATTTCTTTCTAAGTGAATGGAGCTACTTCTCCCAGATCATTTAGTGCAGGTTAGCCAGGCTTTGTGAGCAGCGTATAATGATATGCAAACTAAAACCATAACTATGTCAATTTAAGGTCAAAAAGGCCTATTTGTGGTTATTATGGAAATCAGTTTAAATGCGAGGTGGCTAAACAATACCTCTTTGCGCACTGGCTCAGCAAAAAACCACAAACAACCTGCCAACATCTGCTTTTTGAAGTGTCAGATAACATTATTTCCAGGATGACATCAAGGGCCTTCATTGGCTATGCATAAGGTCAGTGAATATTAACTTCATTTACACTTGGCTGAGAATTGGCTGGTGCCAACAATAGAGATTTAGATCCTCTGCTGAGCAGGGTTAAAAACTGACAGAAAGCTGCCATTGAGGAAGATGGATGATCGTACTAGCTGACCCTATTCCTCCCCAAGTGTCACAGCTTCGGCCTCTTTTCTATCTCCGCAACAAAAGACCCTCTCTGAGCTTCCCAGTGGCCTTCAGCTTTATTGGTGCTAACAGGCCCAGACATTTTCATCGATTGGATTCTCTACCTCTTAAACACAAGAGCTTGCCCTCCCTGGCTAGCCAAACCTTGGCACAGATGTCTTTTTTTGTAATTGCTTCTCTGCTGTCTGTTGGGAAGGATGCAACCGGACAGGCGAACATCATGTCAACACAGAAAATGTTTCACCATTTATCTCAGTTTCCCAATGGCATTTTAAGGAAAGTGATACGCTGTTTGCCTGGGGGGGGTGTTAACCCTTCAATAGCTCAAAGTGTCTATAAATGCAAAAAAAAAAAAAAAGAAGTTGCTGTAACACTGCTGTAATAAACACTGCTGTAATAAAATTCTAGTGCATTTGTCCTACACATAGTTCACAAACAATGAGTTAGTTTTTCCAGTCAAACTATTTGAAATATACATCTCTAAATGCACAGAAATCAGTTTAGTGTTGTTGTTGTATTTGTTTCTATGTCAGATCCTCAAGGGGTTTTTCAGTCAAGTTCAAAGTATACATTTTTTTTAAATAATAAGGCTTGAATAGTTAATAATGTAAACATCTGTAGAATTTCCACCACTTTATTTAAATGCAAGGCCATAAACTTAATAAAAATCATAAAAATACATTAGGAGCTTAAATGGATTAGGAGATATCTATCACATGGAATGAAAACAATCAGACAGCTTTTAACATTTGAATGACAGAATGACTGGAGAAAGGACAGAAAGGAAATGTAACAGAGCTGTATAGAATGCTTTGGGGTTGAAGAAAAACAAAACTGATGTTCTTCTATCTTCTTTTTTTAAACATCTGCTACTGGACAATGCTGGCAAAAGTAATGGATTTGACAAGCCACTTGCTTGATCCAATACAGTAATTCCTGTCTTTCTATATACATCATGGAAACACCCAGTCTCCTATCATAATTTATATGTTTTCCCAGATTCCAGGCTGTGGTGCATGTGCTCTGGGCCAGACTGATTGTGCAAAACCACACTTAAAGGCATTACATCTAGCCAGAGGACTGGTCTCCCGCTGAGGTACATGCAACAAACTTATAACAACCCTTGCTCTGCCTAACGTAGGTTTATAGCCAGAAGTGAAGGAGCACGAATTAAGTGCCCCTATTAAAAACACCATCGCTCAAATTATCTAGCAGGGACTGGCACAACTCTCAGAACCAAGGATGATCTAAAAACCATGCATATAAAAACTGGTGGGGAAAAAATGGGCGGGAAGGGGGCACCAAAACTGATTTTTTAGAACTATGGGTTTGTAACACATATTATGGAGTAATTATCTCCACTATTAAGGCAGAAATGCCAAATACAGGGGAGGTCACAAAGGTGGGAAGAAAAAAATATAATCCAACCTGGCAGGCCATTTTATAAGGGTGAATGGAGGTCTCAGGCGCCAAAACTACCTCTCTGCTATGAGGTAGTGTGGCAGGCTGGATCAAATCATTTCAGTTTTCAAAAAACGCTTGTAGTTAAAATTGAGGGAGGGGAGGGGGTTGGAGAGAATGGAGGGGTCATCAAGTAAAAAGGCAAACATTTTCTGCTGGGGAAGAGAGAAAAATGGCACCATTTTCAAACTAGCCACGATTAAAAAAGGAAGTTTACCTCAGTCATAAAAACAGTAGAAAAGAAAATCCAGTCATAATTCAGCCATAAAATGAAAAGAGGTACTATGAAAAAATATGCGTGAAAGTAGCTGAAGTGATTTTTGAAAATACAGCAATACATATATTTCTTGGAATGAGATGTTTATTGCATACAGCCCACTGCAATATAAAATAATGCAATTGTGCGATTGTACACCAAGACTCATGAAGACTTTTTTTTTTTTTTTTTTTTACACTACTGGTAGGTAATATTGCCGCAGTAATGAGGAAAACACAAGTTTTTCATATTTGTAGTAACTCATATTAAATAAACTGGTTTTAGCAAGGACTGCAACACTAAGCCCTTGCTCTTTGTGTTAATAACAGATGGTTATGACATGGGTCCAATTCCTGTTTTTCTTACTCTCACAAGTAGTCCCAAGGGACTAATTTTTTTTTATGAATAAAGTAAGCAAGGTTTTACCCAAGGGAAAATAAGCAGTTTTCCATCAAAAACATTCATGGTCCCTTTTTCCACTGGGTAAAATAGGGAGTTCTGCCTCTTCAGTGCACCCTGCCAACCCTGAAGGAAGCAGTAAGGAAGCCCAGTTTCAGGTACTTGGAACAGGGAGAAAGAGAAATGGCACGTAAGTATGAAATGATGACAGCTTTCAACAGATTTCCCCAATATGCTTCAGAAACCACTATCAGGGATGGAGATTGGCAAGGGATCCCCAGCAGCACGCTATTTCCATCTGGACTGAGTGGAACTATATGTCTCCCAAAGCAGATAGCTATGGCGATTTTAAAAAAGACAAGACAGATCCATTTTTTAACCTACAGAGACATGTAATACAGAACAGGAGGGTTTTTTTCCCCCATGGATAATCACAGGAAAAGGGCTCCAGTCAGAAGATACTCTCTTTTTCCGTCACATTAATGAACAGCCCTCCATCTCTCTCTAGTTAACAAATACAAGTCAACCATGACATATAAGTAAGCATACTCCGAAAATTAAAGTGAAGGAAAATTACAAGAAATAAGTACCTGTGAAGTGGGTGCTTATCATATGCTGAAGGTGACCAGGCTGTCCACCTGTACAGGAAAGTATCATCTCTCTATATGGGCTATATTGTCCATAAACCACCATACTGTGTTTCTTTAGCTAACTACTGTTAGCTGTACAATCAGGTGCTCACCACAAGAAGCAGGAGGAGCTGAGCCACAGCTGCCATTGGGCATAGGCTACCCAGCCTAGGGCAAGTCTAGTTGGTATGGCTGAGCTTGTTATATCCTCCTTTAAAAGGAGGTGCGAGGGTGCCACAGGCTGGGTCTTTATTTCACTGAATATAAATACACTACTGACTCAAGGAAATGGAGACAACTGGTATGACTGCAGGTATTTAAAACTCACTTCTGAAGAGACTGTAGAGACTGCAAGATTGAAAAGCCTATTCCACCTCTGCATTTCAATATAACATAAATTACGATTTGGAGACTTCCTTCTACCTAAAGAGAACATTGCATTAGTATATATTCATCAGGTAAGTACGTATAGCAGTTTATAAATATATTGTTTCAATCTGAATGCTTAAGCACCTCAACCACTCGCAGCTAGAAACAACATGATGACACCTTATCCATATTTACCAGAGCAAACTAAATTCTACCTAACTGGTGACCATGGTGCTAGAAAGCTAACGTTTAACTTACAAATCAAGTGAATCTAGCATACACGGAAGGATATCCTGCCTTTAGAAAGAAGGACAGCCCAAGCAAGAGATCTTTTTGTGTACGTGTAGCTGAGCTGTAATGTTTTTATGTGTTCAGATGACCTGAGCAGCTTGTTTGTGCATAGTCCCAGAACACGTCCATCAATCAACGTCAACATTCTTCCAAGCTCTACTTTGACTGGCAACTGACAGTCATTTATCTCCTGAATTTTAATTAATAATGAATACACTTGTCACAGCTTGAATACACAAAATTTCTTTAAATGGTGGAATTTAAAAAATGGGGTTTGTTCTGTGAGAACAGGGATTGTATTTTCATTAAGTCCTTGTATTAAGGAGAGAAATAAAATTCCTCATTTAAAGACTGCACATCATCTGTACTATTAACATGTCATTATTTTCTAAAAAAACACTCCTCTCCACTTGTGTCATGTAATTTTGAATCTTGTGTTCCTGGATATATGAATTTTACAACAGTAATACACAATACAGTGACTGTGAAGCTCTCCATACGACAGAAAATCTTTAAGATAAAAGATTAAAAGTAGGCATATCATTGCCTCCTCCTCTGTCGCACTTACCCAGGAAAAAGTGTGTTTTAAAAAGATGTTATTTCTCTCCCTTGTTCACTGGCATTATTCACGAGCAATTCCACTGACAAGACTTTTTTAATAATAGGCCAGATATAGAGACTTATTTCAACCAACAAACTAAAGCAGACAGACAAGCATACACATCATAAAGCCAAAGAATTGCCCCTTTTAATCAGAAAATTAAACGTGACACAGCTAATGATAAGTGAAAGTGAACAGAAGAGAGTAACAGATCACAGATTGAATATTCTATTCAATCTGCACTAGCGGACATGATTTTCAACCCTGCTTATGGTTTTAAACACATAATACTTTCACACATCACAGCAGCAGGCTGCAGATTAAATCTGGCTGAGACTTGCATAGGTGAGATAATTAGGTGACAACATGGAGCCTTGGGGTTTGCTAATAGTTAAAACAATGTCCATTTTCTTTAGGTATCATTTGGGGGGACTTTATCACTATTTTTGTTATTGTCAATAAAACTGACCACATTTTGAAAGTTGTCCATATGTCTGTATAAACATACCATCCTTACACAATCAGCACAAAACAATGTCACAATTGTAATATACTCAAGAAAGAAAACAGTGAATGTAGATTTTTACTGAAGAGCTACTGGTACGGAACAAAACTTGAACAAAAAATTAAAATGGAGATTTACATAATTTATTTACTGTGCAAATAAATTGATTGAGAAAAAACACGTTGACATTTTGAAGCATGAGAAATCAAACATCCAAGATTCAATGCTTGATTTCAGCTAAAAGACTGGGTCATGGGCTTGATCCCACACAACAAAACCAAGAATATCCTCTCTTCAATAAGATTCAGATCACATTCCAAAAATATCTCTATGCAGAATTAAAAAGGAAATACCAAAGGTGATCTTAAAAAAAAAAATGGTTTCATGCAATCTTTCTAATTACATTTTCTTATTTGATATGTTAAGACTTCAAACAAAACTACACGATCTAACAGAAACAAGAAAAAATATCAATACACCTCCCTTTGCTTTGACGTACAAACACACCAGCCTTCTAAAAAAAAAAAATGAAAAATCAGAATGTTTTCTCAAGTTCTATCATCCACCTCAGAAATATATACATACAGATGTTGTGCAAATAGATTGATCAAGACAAAAATATGTAAAATATGCTAACATTTTGAAACACAAGAGCTCAAACATTCAAGATTAAATGTTTTACATTTTACATATATGTGTGTGTTTCATATAGTAAATGAATAAATAAATAAACAAATATCAAAGAAAACTCAGAATCTAAGAGACTGTAACCAATCGCTCCATATGAATGGTTGTAACGGCTAGACTATGGGAAGAGCAAGTTCCAGCAGGGGCTAATAAAACCTTCTAACAATGACTGCATGTTGTTTAATAGGCATGCCCTATTTGAAGCAAGAGATCCAAGTTCAAATTCTCATTAAGCAAAATAATTGACTTAAGTCTGGCAAACTTGAGTTGAATGAGTTCACGTAAATACGATCAGTGATCGCAGCCACATGTTGCCCACTCAGACCACGTTCCACAGACAAAATTTTGAACACATAATTTGTTCCAGAATCAACAGAGCTGAGCAGTTTGGCACACAAACTGCCAGACTTTTAGAAGTACAATAAACTTTACTTATAGAATCTCAACGGCCAACATTCTTCAAGTATTTTCATGGTAGCTAAGCAAAGGCTCCAAGATTTTAAATTAGAGACTTAATGAGATTCTCAACATCAACTATGTCCCTCTGTGGACACAAATAAATTGATTCAAATAGTCACCACATAGACATTCATTAAATGTATTATTTGTTCTCAAAATCTACCCATACAATAGGAATTACTTCCTTAAAATAGTCATAACTAGTTTACTGAAAAGTAGAAGACCCATTTTTATACGTTCTACATCATGTTTATTTCTGGTAATACATACTACCATAAACTTTTTTGTTCAAAAATTAAAAAATCAGTAGCAAACCAGCAAGCCAGGGCTCTAGACTTTTGCCAGCATCTCAAAATTGAACCTTAACTTATTTCACAATTACGACAAGAAGTGATCTTTAAATTTATGTATATTAAATACATTGCAAAATAATAACAGTAATTATATTTCTTAATCATGTACCTCCTTTTTACCCATCAATCACACACATTTGAGGTATGTTAGGTGTCAGAAAATACTAATAATTACAGTTAATTATACTTTTATTAGAAAAACGCTTGATGTTATTATTGCAGGAGATCCATGTCTTGGTAAGAGTCACATGTAACTAATCCAAACCATAAAAGTTAAAAAGCTAAAGTATCATTTTACCTTGGGTAAAAAACTCTGATGTTTCTTACAGATGTGAGCAACTTTATCCTCCTTAGGATAGGCAGCGGGGCCACCCAGCTAAATAAAGCTATACAGGTATGTGCATTGACAGGATCAGGACTCGAGCAGTATAACAACTGAGCCTAATTCTTACCTCACACAAGTTTCATACTTGGTTGCCTTTGCTACCCTGAATTATAAATTAGCTTCATATTAAGCAAATTCCCTAAAATGCATATAGCTTCTAACAGATAATTTTTCCTAAAAGGAAAATCTCTTCTCAATGGAGAAAAACAAAGTAAGGAAAAAAGCACTAAACACTGAACAGTTACTCTCCAGTATGTTGGCATGTTGTGTTTACTAGGGAGACTTGATGAAGTCAAAAACAGTCACTAATGGAAAAGTATACGAGAATACTCCTTCACCAGAGACACCTGACATTCGGCTGATATGTCTGAGACAAGAAATGAAATATCAGATTCCCACAGAAAAGAAAGTTCCTGCTGTGAACTATTAACTAGGATACTATTCTCTTTCACATATAACATATTTTTCATTAATATTAGGGACAAGAGAAGTCTGTGACAGATACAGGCAACAAAAAGATTAGGAAGAGTGCAGGGATAAAAGCTTCTCAAAGTAAGGAGAAGACTGTTCATAAAAAATGTCTTAAATATACTTGCTATTGATGCTGTTTTCTCAGTAAGGCAAGGTTATAGAAGAAATTAGATATATCATCCTGTAAAGAGACGTTACTTTTTACGAAATTAAAGATGGGTAATGCTGAATCAACCAGTGAACCTGCTGCCTTTTTTTTTTTTTTTTTTCCTGCTTGATGCCACAACATTCTGTGAAGGCTTACAGTAGAAAACATCTACATATTTTTCCTCTTATGTGAACTGTGTTTGGCTTTTAATAAGCACCCTGAACATACTTTTCTAATTCTTTCAATAAAACTGCCTTAGAAGTTTGTTGGTTTGGTTTTTTTTTTAACTCAGTTCCAGCCTGAAGTTTTTATTAACAAAGTAGTATTTATAGTATTTCTAGGGCAGGGAAAAAACCAACACAATTGTGATGTAAACAAATTATATGTGTTGAATACACTTCGAAAGATCCATTTTGTCTTTGCAGATATTAATTTTAAAATGTTTTAATTGTTTTCAGTTTAAAAAGTGTTAATCCACAAGCTGTGTACAGCTTATTGTTTTTAATAACTACATTAGCATTGCAGACAGAGCTTGCATAGTACAGGGAAAACACCGAGATTTAATGCTACAAAGTCAAGAAGAAACAGTTAATTTTTACACTGTAGTTCAAGTGGTAATAAGCACAATACTAACTGAAAACACACATAAAGAGAATACTATTTCCACAGTTTCCCAAGTAAAAACAGAAAGATATTCTTAAAGATTTAATACTGCTTAATATATATGAACTGTTGGAGGAATGGGGGAAAAATATTTTCATGATAACTGAGGAAGTTTGGGATGCAGCAAGATTTAAACACTAATCTAGTGAAGCAAACATTTCGCTCACATAATTTTTATTTTCTTTCAACTTCACTACTAAACATAGATCTCTCTGTATGATTGTCCCAATTCTCAAATAAGAACCTCCACTTCACTCTTTCTTGAGGCTCCTTGTTTTCAGAGGACAATTTATACTTTGAACTACAGTTTGCTTGAACAACTTTGAACAGCATTTCACCATCCATATAATAGACGTCTTAACAGATACATACAGTAGATTAGTTAAACACTCATTAACATGTTCCCCTTTTCTGTGATCAGTTCTTCTATTAAATGACATCTGTGTTCAGTTTCTCTGTAACCTACTAACTCTCCTTTTCTCAGTTCCTGGAAACTTCTTTTCTGGCTTAGGGAGTTGTCTTTTGTTTCGTTTTTTTCTTAAAAAGCTAACAGTCATATTTAATGGAGTGCACGTACACTTGAGGTTCCCATAATAAGATTATGTGTGTCACTTCTCCCATTTGTACTCAGAAGTGAAAGAATATTTAAATTTATTTTTAGTGGCTTAATTCTCAGAGGTTAACAGAAACCCTGGGGAAAAAAAAAAACAACAACAACAAAAAAAAACAACCAACACAAACCACACCAGAATTTCCAAGCAAGCCAGTTGCTTTTTCAGTTATGAAAATCTTTTCTACTTAGAAGATGATAACAAAGCTATTACAGGCCTATTGCACCCTTCACAAAAGATTTCTGGGCAAACAATTTTGTTTCAGAAGAAAGATGTATGGTTTTCGGCAACAGACTTGACACAATGAGATTCCATTTCTAAATACCAACTAAAGCTTCATTTAGAACAAATAGAAGATAGACTTTACGGCTAAGGAGTTAACGGCCCAGCTGTTGAGCAACCGTAGCTAATTCAGCAGAGGCATCCCAGACCCGTAAAAAGACAGCTTTAGTGCTTCCTCTGTAACTAAAGGAGAAATTAGTAAGATTCTGTTCGATTTCATTGCTGGCTTTGTTTTGATTTCAAAATCTGTGCACAGAGTGAATCTGACCAAAAAAAAAAAAAACACAACCAAAAAAATGTAAAAAACCCCAATGACTTTGGTTTAAGAAATTGATATTCAGCAAACCTCTAGCAAAATGCAAAAATAAAATTAAATTCTGGAGACACCAGAATCTGGGAAGAGGAATGGCAGTTGGGGAGAGAGGCTGGAGAAGGGGAAGAGCTCTACGTTCCAACTACATTATCCAACAATTTCAGTTCTAGGATCTGAGCTCCTGATTGCCCACCTGCATGTGCTATTTCACTCCCGTCAGCTCTCCTGGAGAATAACCATCTAGTTTATTGAAACTAAACCTGTCAGTAGCTCTGCAGTTAAATTCATTTTAGGTATCACTCTAATGACATTATGGATGAGAACTAGCCAGTTTTGACAGCCACCACCACTTGACACTTCAACTTAACATCACCTTCTCACATTTCTTCATGTTACACGTGAGAGAGGATGCTGTTATCACCAAAACTATGACGGCCTATAACTAAACAAACTAATGCAGACACTTCAGGCAAAGGAACACTACAAAACCAGAACTGTATCTTAGGGCCAAAAGTCAACCCAGAGGAGACCTGGAGAAAATGCTATGAAGAATGAAGGCACCAGTTTCTTCAGATGATGGCTAGCCCTTACCACTGAGAACACAAGCCGTTTTGTACGACTTAATTTGGAAACCACTTTTCGAAAAGGACGTGTTTACGTGTTTCATGGTAGACATAGCTCCCCTCCCCTTCTCTTCTCTGTCTTGACACATCCAAAAGGCTGAAGGGCATGAACAAAGTCAGACAGAGGAACCTGAGTGACTTAAGGAGACTAACAAATTTGCAAAAATCATCCTCTTTATGAACATCAGACTGTTCTGTAAGAAAGATATAGCAAGAAAATATATCTTTCTACCTCAACTCTCTGAAAAGAAGGGCAGTCAGAAGACTTCAGGGTGAAAGCAAGCCAAGACATTCAACTTTCTGGAACTCCAAAGGGGGCTGGAAACAGAAATCACAGCTCTGCATTTCATAGTAGAAACATCTTCAGTATTCTTGACCATCTAACTAGAAGGTCTTTCTTTTGCCTTAAAAGTATCTGGTATATTTTTCTGAACCCTGCTACCATCCTTTGGAAAGATATTTACATGATTTTTTTTTTTTTTTTTTTTAAATCCAGTAGTTCCTATGGAACTGTATCTCAGACCTGATATCAGATCATATTGACCTTTATTTAAAAACACACAGAAAAATTACTTCATATGTTAGGGGATAAAAAGGGAAGTAGGTGGACACTGTTGAACTTTCACTGACTTCAGAGAAAATGACAATATGCAGAGATACCCTCATTCTCTGCTCTGGTTCAATTTGCTGAGAATAATTACATTCTCTTCCCTAGAGTAATTTTGCAGGCAAATGGAAGAAAGGTAAGTCTTTTCCAAAAAAGGAAACATTTAGAGTCTTGATGATATAAATGCCATTGAGAAAGTTTTCTACCTTTTTTCCCTTTCTCCATAAAGCAAAACATTTGAAGTTGAAAACGCACGAGTGTCAACATAGTTTACTCAAGCTGCAGGTCACCGACAGCTTTTGGAATACACTACCTGAGCTAAACTCACACCCAATTCACAATATGTTCAACTTGGGCTTTTTAGAAGCAGGGTAACATTTTTTATTGAGAACTTATTCACATTCCCCCCTTAATTCATTGCCCTCTACTAATAAACTTGTGGCACATCAGCTTATAAGTGGAGTAATATTAAAAAACAAAACAAAAAACCTCAAACAACAAAAACCCACAACCACACATATTTTGCCACAAATATGCCAAACATAAGGCAAATTCAGTTTCTGGATCTGTTATCAAGTAATATTTCACAAAGTCAAGAGATAAAATTTTGTCCCAAGAGTCAAAAAAAGAAGAAACAGATGCAGCTTGCAGTCTGGCACAGGGTACAGCACATGACAAAGTTTTTAAAGAAAAGCCTGTAGTTTCCTTTTTACCTCAGCAAGACAAAATGTACAAATAGCTATAATCCCCTCCCATTTGGGGGGCAATAAAAAAACCTGTTAATGCATATGGTATTATAAAATGGTTAATAGTAAAATGCACCCATTTGGTTTTCCCTAGAAATCTGAATTTTTGGACTTGGTGCCAAATCATCTACGTAATTTCTCAGTTCACTCATGTTAAGAGATGCTTCCTACCTTCCGAAATATCAATCTACTTCTCCAATTGAATAAATTTAATTCTTTCCCTCCCCACCCCCAACTAACATGAAACAGATGGAAAATACACTACATTACAAATTCTCAAAGAATTATTTTTTCCTTCAAATACCAATCACTGTGCTCCTTACATGCACACAACATATTGACTGAACTCCACTGTGAGAAAAAAATCAAAGTTAGACCTATTGGGAGTCCATTACAGTTACTGAGAACTTTATTGCTTTTTTGTGATTGGGATTTTTTTTCCAGAACAGATGTAATGCATGATGTTGGAAGCGGTGAATAGTCTAAGTACCTTTCTGGTATCTTTGCTAGGTACCTTTCCAAGACAATCCTTTAAAATTTACAGCTTCCACACCTAAGCCTAGTGCCACGCACCAGCAGACATAAGATCAACACTGAAGAGATCGTGTCCTTGCACATAAGCAAAAGAATCTGCAATTTAAATTTCAGAGGCTCATCTAGTTTTCTCACGTTTGTTTCACCCAGCTTTAAGATTTTGCTTTAAATGACAATCATGAGCTCTCTGGAATTTGGCGCTCTTATGTGTGTGTGTTGTCACAATAGATCACTGAGGTGGCACACCTATAGTGAGAAGTAATCAATGTACATCCAAAAAAAAGAATAATTCAGTTCAAAAGAACTGAAGAAAGAAAATATGGGAGCTCATTGTCCAGGTTAGGCGTTTCACTGCTCATGATTGTTTTCTCCCTTATTCCTCCCAGCATTACCAGTTACTTACACTCATGCAACAAAAAAAATCTTCTGGTAACACATCCACTGCAGAGTTGTGTATAAATCAAAATGTAATTGTTCTAGTATCTGAACTCAATAAATTTTACACACGGGAGAAAAGCTGTATGCAAAAGCAACACATTCTTCAATCACAGCCAGCCAATCAAGCTAGCATAACACAAATGGAAATCCCCACTGAGTAACAGGCTGAAGAGCTATTTGGAACTATAATGTGGCCATCTACTCCTACCTTTGCTACAACGCAGCCAGATAAGGTATTATTCTGTATCTTTAAAAGACCTTCCTATTGTGTTAAGTTAATTCAGCTGAGCTTTAGCAAGTGTGAGAGAGGAATCACAGACTTCCACCCATCCTGACAGAGCACAATGCTTTCTGCCATGAGTAGTCCCAAAGAAGTCACACAGCATGCCAGGTACAAAGTATTTGCAGAAGTGAGCCCTCAGACAGGGCTATAAAAGCTCTGGGTTAAGGAAGCACACGCCAACTTGCTTCTGCTTGATCTGTTACACAGCTTGACAGTAACAGATAGCCAGTTGCATTAGTGTCAATGTTCAGATAAGTTTCTCTCAATATCTGTCACAAAAAACAGACGCAGTATCAGTGTGTCAGCTGTATTATCGGTCACTACATAGTTGATCATACTTAATAACATCCTCGAGCACAGACACAGCTAACAAGTATCACAGACGGCAATTACTGTTGTGCGCCACAGTCACCCAGATTGTTCTGACTCGGAGCTGCCAACGGCACGCATTCAGCGAGTGCCTGCCTCCCACCTTTTCCCTCTCAAATACATTAACTTGCCTCAATATGGAGCCAGAGTTTGTTTTGAAACTCTTAACAGGATCACTGAAAGAAAAGAGGAAAAATACCATAAATGATCCTCTGGACTGTTTCCAGAGTAGTGTATTCTCTTAGCGATTGCTTTGGAAGCAAGCCAAAAATCGGAAGTGTTCTTGCAAATGAGCGCGCTACTATACTCAAATACAAGTTATCATTTAATTCTTTTGTCAACATCAGAACGGTTAGAAATTGAGAAGCCTGTTTAATAAACAGGTTACTTAAATTCCAGTTACAAAACACCAATTTCTTCTCTATTCATCCCCTCCACACTCACTCAGCTCCTGTTCCCCACCCCGTTCCCAACATACACTGGCTTTTTTTTTTTTTTTTGGGATACTTTCTCTCCTTTATTGAACATCAAATAAAACTAGTATATTAATTATATCAACCATGACTAGGTCTGTAATCAAGAGCAAGTTAACTAAGAAAAGGAAAAAAGTCAGTCACTTCAAAAAAACATTCAAAAACCTCAAAACAGGTTTCTGTGGGACCCAGTGTTTAATATTTTTAACAGAGCTTTAATACAGTCTACTGAATGGTTTCATGGGGGTAGTTTTTCACATTACAATTACTCCTAATGAGATCACCCTCCACAGTGCATAAGCCCTCATCCCTTCCCAACAGAACAGTGAAAGATTTGTGCAAGCCTACAAAGGCCTCAGATCAACTCCACTCACTTCACCTTGTACCGAATTTGCTCGTAAAAATTCATCAAGAACAAAATTGTGTTTTTTCCTGGGGACAAATTATGAATAAAGAGACTCATTTACTTTGTTTTAGGGTACCCCTAATCCTCTACAGCTTTTGAAGTCCTCACACAGACATCTCAAACTCAGTGACTGCTGCCAGCTTTGATTTTGAGATTCTGTAAGTTTCTCCTCTTCACAGATTTCTGGGTTTTGTTTCCAGTTTTTGACTTACAACATTTCTCTATCAACAAATGTCTGCCTATCTCACAATAAAAATATGGTGATATATAACTCCTTGTGCTATCTTATGATAAAAATGATAGGCCTTGTGTTATATGCCCATGAAAATATCTATCTTCAAACAAACTGCCTATTCTCGTGATTTTACTGTAAACAAAGACAGTGAAATATCCTTTCTCATGCTAAGCAAAAATGTTTTATGTATGTAGCCCCGGTGACAGGAATGCTAAGGGTAAGTATCATTCTAAGAATATGGATAACCAAATCAGTCTGAATTAGAAAGTACAACTCAGTAGTCTCTGATTTGCTAGTATTTTAAACTAACCATTATGACCCCATGGCAAGCCAAAAGTTTAGAGTTAGTTTTACGCAAAAAGATACTGTAGAAAGGAAAACATACATTATTCTGAAAACTTGATATTCTGATTGAAAGATCTATCTTGTGTTTGAATTTTTTACACAATTGACACAAACTTCTAATTCAGCTTCTATTGTGTGTGTATTCTTCCCATTACTAACCACACCCTACTCTAAGTTTACTGCCTCGGTTTTATTTTCCTTAGAACTCTGTCACAGACCATGGGAAAGAAGAAATTTCCAAGATCATATTCAAGATAATTGATTCAATGTTCTGTGATAGGTATGACTTACTCAGCATTACCAAGAGGTACAAGGAACATCACCTTAACCAGTTTAATACATTAGTCCTGAATCTATATACTTCACACGACTTTAACTTTTCTTGCTGAAATTTAAAAATGCACTATGCAGACACTGATTTACATATCCAGAAGGGCTGACTGCTTCAGATTATCCAGTGTGAAGTTTACAGATTGAGGATCTGAAAACTTTAAAAGCAGACTGACAACATACTTCTCTTGCAAAAAAAATACTAAAATAAGCTGGTAGAACATGATCTGTAATGTACATATTACAGCAAGTCGCATGTTTACTTACGTTCACACGTGTCTCCTTTTTGCTGGTATCCTGCTTTGCAGATACATTTTCCAATAGGCACTAACCATTCTCCCTCCGCGCTACAGTGCATCTTCGGCGAGTTCTCCGCCTCCTCCTCCGCACTGCTGACGCAAGTTCCTCGTACTTCAACTAAAGAGGAAAACTCTGAGCCAGTCACTGTGTCAGGAAAAATAGCTAAGTTCTCAATGATGGACCAGCACTTCTTGTAGTAGACTTTGACAGAGACCAAAGCAATGCAGGCCCCTACATCCTGAAATGCAAGATAGAATCCTTTTTTGGACAAAGGTCCAATTTCTCTCACCTCTGTGTTAAGTTTCATTTTTCTTTCCCCAAGATCACCCTGGGTAAAACTTTCATCTGCTGCAATAGTGTCTATTTTTACATATTGGTTTTCTCGGATATTCCTGCCAGTGTCGTAGTCTGTTTCATAATAATACAAGTTAAAAGTTTCTTTACAAGTCCCCAGAACTCCAGGAAGACTGTTACAATCCCTCAGAGTGAATTTCAGTTCTACAAAAATCCTTTGTGCATTGCTTTTTGCAATCCAGTTAGTCCGAAGCCAGTTGTTTTGGTTTGATTCCATCACCTGGCATACCTGGTATGTTCGTATAGGAGTGTAGTTTTCATCCAGTCCACTAATTTCTTCCCACTAAAACAATAACAAACAGTTAGTAATACAAAACAAGTATGCAACCAGATGTAACTACTGTGTATTTTAAAAGGCTACACACAACTCAAGTCTCCCTCCTTTATAATAGCATGGCTTCATAAAAAGTAGGTCATTGTCAAAATACTCTTAAGCACCCAAATGAAAAAAATACATATTAACACAGCCTCAGGCTCTCTCCTTCCATGTCTTTCCCACAGACAGACAACTTTTAAAAATCACTGTCATACCATGGGCACAGTTGTAACGGAGAAGCTTCAGAGAAGGCTGTTCAGTGTACCAAGCTCCCACATTTCATTAAGGTCATGACAGTTTTGGGTAAGCAAAGATCGAAAGGAGAGAGACAGTTTCGCTTCCAGAGCAATGTAAAATCAGTGAAGTCTTAGAAACTGAAATTGCCTAGTGTTACAGTACGTAAAACTTGAGTACATAAAACTTCTAGTTGAACTTTCAGTTGTACAGAAAGCATGGGACGGGACTGGGTCCTGAAACTTGTGAGTCAGATGATTTTCACTCCTATATGATGAAAGTGGCTTAGAGAGAAGGGACAAGAGAAAAGGGACAGAATTAAAAATCTGGAAGCAATGAAACATTTTGGTTTTCCCCTTTTTGTTCAGTCCACCTTCTGCTCTACTCACAAACCAAAGAAGATACGCAGGAGCTCCTCACCTCACATTTTGTTCAGTGGCTGCACCCACGTTAAATGGAGCAAATTTCATTTAGCTGGGAGTTTAAATTAACCATGAGATTACGTATGTAATTAAGAACAACCCACATGACTGAAAGTTCAATAGTCCAAAGCCTGTTTTTTGTTGTTGTTCCCTCTTTAAGGTACCAAATGTGTAACAAACTGGTAAGCCTGTAACAGCCCCATAGTCTTTAACAGCTTTTGGTGGCGTGGCAATTTGCACCTCCAGCAATGGCAAACCTTCCGCTGAAATCAACCAGGCGGATCTGCCCAGGTGTAACCAAAACAATATCTCTCTCACTGTTTTTCACATTTCTTGTAACATTTAATTCACTGCAGAAACTGCAGCTGTAATAAATTGGGGGGGGGGGGGGGGGGGGGGGTGTGCAGTTGAGTTATCCTCACCCGACGATATAGGCAACCATGACTTCTCCGTATGGCGCTTAGCCCCCTGGCCCTGTGTCAATAATGCACTTAAGCTCACACTTAAGATCAATGACAGTATTTATGATCTTAATGGTAAGCATGTGCTTAAGTGCTTTGTGGGACCAGCAAATTCGGCACCTCTGCAGGACGGAGCACCCACTGACACTCCCTACACTGGTAACCAAGTGTGGAAGGCATCGGTTTCACAGACTAGGAGCCATGCAGTACACAGTACTTTGCAAGCCTATTTGACAGCAAATGAGATCATTTTAATGTTGGTATACTGCTCCAAGAAAAAGCAGATGTGGCTGAATTGGTGCTGGAAGTTATCACCACAAAATATATCACGGCTGCAGATGCTGAAATGCACAGAAGTTGTAAATATCAAAGCACATTTCAAAGATCTCCAGTTAATATAGATGTGGTATGTATGGTATTACATATGCATATGGTATTAAATGATTGAAATATATTATTAAATGCCAATGGAGTTAACTGAACTGTTTGTATATTGAACTGTATTAAACTCAGAACAGAAGAGTCTATCTTCACAATAGATTTATTAGATCTGAAAGAGCAAGATTCTCTTCCCCCTCTATAAGAATTAGTACAAACAAGGAAAAGAAAAAAGGGGCGCTGGACTGAGCCTTTTGGCTCTGCCACACTGAAAAACAAAAAACCCAAACCAAACTTAAAAAAAAAAAAAGAAAACACAATGAAAGAACAAAATACAAAGATGACAAAAAAGGCACGAAGACTAAAATTTTACTGATTTTTATATTCTCCATTTCACATCAGGTAGTGCTGGGTTTCCTTTTTTTTTCAGTTGGTTTGGGGTTTTTATTTATCTTGTGTAAGCAGTCCTCCCTCAAAACACTGAGCCAGATTCTGCAATGAGAAATTCCAGTTAGACGACATATCACATCTTTGAAGTGAAAGTAGCACTAACGCACCACACAACTCCTCAGGTTTTGATGTGGACTGCTCCACCAAAACAAATCCCCACCTCCCAAGAAAAAATAGAAAGCAAAACGAAAAACAAACAAACAAAACCACATTTAACAAAATCAAACCATTTTTCATAATAAAACACAAATGAGCCTTCTTGGAGTCAAAGCCCACTACATGAGGCTAGCGACTATCAGGGAGATTCTTATGCTACAGTCAAGGAAAACAACATGAAACACTAAATTAAGATAAGAAGTCCTATTTTAC
Source organism: Leptosomus discolor (assembly GCF_034619465.1). NCBI lineage: Eukaryota > Metazoa > Chordata > Aves > Leptosomiformes > Leptosomidae > Leptosomus > Leptosomus discolor. The sequence goes on along the minus strand of NC_141392.1, from coordinate 84,561,057 downwards.
ATTATCCCTAGCATTAAACATTGAAATCTATCTTTCTGCACTTCACCCTCCAAAAAAAAAAAAAAAAAAGGAAATACGATTTATGATTCAATTATGTAATCACAGAACTATTATTTCAAGTAGGCCGTTGGAGGTTTGGAGGTGTACCTGCTTGGGGGGGTGGGCTGAATACATTGGTACTTCAGGATGTTTTCACCTATGCCATCCAAGTTCATGTTTCATTAAAGCAATTTTAAAGTGACCAGTTCTGTAATAGTTTTTACAGCAAGAAAATTCAACTTTTCTTTGTCCTGCTGCAACATATATTGATATACATGCCATTTCATTTGCATGTGTCCTGTTCTATTGGTTTCAATATAGGGTATTTTAACTTCTTAGTTATCTTAACAATGTTTGAAAACACTGTTAGATGTAACATTTGCCGTTGAATGAGGCATTTAACGAGTGTCTGGCTGATACATTCTGTACTGTGATGATGCAGTAGTTTCTCTCAGGAAGAATATTTTCTGTTTATTCCCATGAAGTTTTTATTGCATAGTAGAAAATTCAGTAATTAAAACAAGGAAAACATTTATTTTCAAAATTACACTATTAAAATGGTACATTTATGTTAACTTACAGGCAACTATTTCTGAACATTTTTACGCATACAAATCCAGTCATTAGTTTTGATTCACTTTTAATTCCTGACTGAAATTGGCTTCTGCTCTGAAAGTCGCCTTTTACTATTTGTTGAATTTGACTCTACTTTCATCTTTCACTACGCTGACATGTGTAACATGTGTTGACATGTCTTTCATTATCTACAGGTTAGCCTAGCATAATTGCCACCAAGCTAATCTTTCAAACACCTCTGGTAAAGGCTTCAATCAGTTCAAAACGCTAATGGCGAGGTTATTAGCCATCATACGCGTTGAGCTTGCATTACATTCTTTCTGAAGTCCTTAGATTCGTTTCCAGTTTATGCTTGTATTGATTTTATGATCTTGCTTTTAAAGAAAGACACTTTGAGATTTTCATTCTTCTTATTTAAAGGATTTGTTACACTTTTATATCCCCACTCACACTTCATGCTCTTCTGGCTCCAGATTTCTTAATGTGCTGAAGATTAAGGGCCTGATCCCCCAAGTCCTTGTTCATGCAAGGAGTCACAATGGGTTCAGCAAGACAGCTTCCATGAGTAAGAACTGCCCGTACAATTTATGATTTGCCAGACTGAGTTGAGGTAGGACAGAGCTAAGGACAATATATCTGTTATTTTTTTCTGAAAACGTTCTTCCTCGAGGCTTGAGGAGGAAGAGTTTTTATACAACTTTTAATTCAGACTTAAAGCAGCATTTCTCAATTTTACATATATAATAAATAAGACAATAAGACAAATGTTTCTAAACTTCTCATTTTTTATACAGACGTACTTTACAATGGTGTGTTTCATGGAGTACCATGAGATTAATCTGTAAGCAAGCTGGAGGTGGCTTTAACTGCGTAATTTGTGCCTAGTTCCAGATATCAGGCTCCTCAAGACTTGGGGATGTTTCAAGTTTGGAATGTCATTTCAAACACATCTGCAGTATAAATGTTTTTATTTTAGAGCACTTCAATCTGTGCTATTCAATTACAAAGAAAACATCGTAAACAAATTTATGATCACCCATTATACAGAAAATGAAAAACATATTTTTAGAAAGTTTCCACACAGAAGTAAATCTGTTGTTTCTAAAGGAAGAAAGAAAAAGTGATTTAAAATACCGCGTTATAAATATGCAGAGCTTTCTGGTACAGCACAAAGGATTACACTACAAAACATAAAGCTACTGAGAACATTTGGGTGAGTTTCTAAAGAGACTCTTCCTTTTAATTAGCTTGTACATTTGTACACTGTAACCTGAGGTACACTTCTTTCCAGTCTAAAAATGAAAAAGCCATAAACACTTGGTACGATTACTCAGAGAAATATGAGGCGGCGCTAGTTTAAATCAAGTCTTTCAATTGCTTTGGTAAAATAACCACTCATCTTTAGGAACTTAATTTTTGCCTAGAGTACTTACCCCATTGGGAGGAGAGGAAATCCATTCTAACTCTGTCTGTTGTGCTTTAGAGTCCAGCAATATTACTAAAAAAGAAAAAAAAAAAACCCATTGTTTGTTAAATACAATATAAAAGAACAAAGTCTGAATAAAAAAAAAAAGTGGTAATAAGAATGCAATTTTGGTACAAGTTAATATTTTTCTTCATACTATTAAAAAAATTATCAGCAACCACAACTGTGCATTTACTTGTAAACAGACGATTAAATGATTATGTACCATCCACATATAAGCAGATATACATTAATCTTAACAATTTCATTGCTTAAATCAAAGCATATTGTTTTTCTTAATGCTCTAAAGTGTTACTAATCAGTCATTAAGATGCATGCTCCCTTCATCTCCTTTGTCATAAGAAGGACATTTCCCATATGCTGGTTATTGCAATGAGCTTAAAACAAACGAATACACACCAACATTTCAACAGTTTTCCAAACTGATTTAGACAGGAGTAGTCCATACCTTACCAGGAGTTGCACTGCAAAAGCAATGGCCTTTTTGACTTTGAAAGAAAAAAATACGCCCCTTAGGTGATACAGCAGTAATGCTATACAAAAATGACAAGCAGGAACACAGGATATAAAAGACTCTGCAATTACCTCATACTTTGCATACGCAAAATACAACATACACAAAATCAGACTGATTCACTTTATGGTAATGGCTTACTGAAGTCTTCATGTAACTACAGCCCAGTGACACTTCTATACAAAAAGGCATCAGTTCTAGTAGCACTGCAATTATTTTCAGCTAAATGTAACCCCATCTCCAAAAGTGGTTAATCACAGCCTAATAAAGCAGGTCTTACATATTTTACAGTACCTATTGGAGGTTTTATTACTGATGTTCTGTTAACTCCAAAGATACATTTTTATATTTTACATTTCAATTATAGGTATAAGCTTCTTTCTTAGCGTATTATTAGAAGTTTTGGTAGGACTTTCAAACGACACATATGTCAAAAAAAAAAAAAAAGTGAAATAATCTGCTGTGATACCTTCTTTCTAACAGAAACCTGTCCAGTGATCAACCCTATATCTAGGTTTGGCACACTAACCGCACATTTAGCTTCATACTTCTGTTTAACTAAATAAAAAGTAACGTTTCTAATTTAAATTATTCAGTTTTTTTTTTTTAGCTATAAAGCTATTTATGACTTTATACACAGCATTTAAGTACTGATTTTTCAATGCATGATTTAAGGCTGTAACTTGAAGCAACTTTCATCAGGTCTTTTGAAACAGTTATAACTCTGGCTTCGGCCCTTTCTCCTAGTAGTATTTAACACAAAATTTCAGTAACTTACTAGAAAGATGAGATGACTAAAAAAGTTATTTAAGGGTTCATACAATAATATCTGGAATGTTAGCTGAACAAAAAACGGTAGCTTCTAGGCCTATATTTCAGTAATAAAGTGGAACTACTCATTAAGGAAGTTTTCTCTAGAAAGATTATCTGCTTATTTCATTAAGCTTGGATTGAAAGGGCTTTACTTTGAAACACTCTCTATAGAAAAGCAGGTGGTGTATATGGTAGTTTGTTAAACAAGAACATTTATAATGGTCCTGGGGAAAAAAAAAAAAAAAAAAAAAGTACCACAAAACTTTAACCATTTCAGCACCAGCACCACGTCCCACGGCTATAATTCATTATATTTTTTTTATTTGGCAGCACAGCAAGGGGTGGGCACGTCCCAGAAAGAAAAGGCAAGCAAACAAGCAAACAAACAAAACATAAAACCCTGCTCTGCAAACGCCCCTGCCAAAGAAAACCCGGAGGTTCCGTGAGGCGTCGAAAGTTACTGAGGAAGAGCTTTCCAGGCCGGCGGCCGAAGCGCTGCTCCCAGCCCGGCGCTGCGGTGCGCTGGGAAGCGATGAGGAAGGACGGCGCCGCCTCCGCGTACCCCGCCGGCAGCCGCGCGGGGATACGCGGCCTCCCGCCCGCCGAGCACACCGAGACCGCGGGCGCGGTCCCTCCGCGGGGGGCGGCGAGACAGAGAGCGAGAGGAGGCGTAAAACCAGCGGGAGAAGTGCGGGGGCGCGGCCGCGGGGAAGGGGCTCCGCGGGGAAGGGGCTCCGCGGGGAAGGGGCTCCGCGGGGAAGGGGCTCCGCGGGGAAGGGGCTCCGCGCAGGCGGGGAGCAGCGGCCGCGCACCCAGCCCGGGCGCTGCGCGGGGCTGCGCCCAGGCGGTCGCGCCTCCGCGCTGAGAAGCGGGGCTTGACGGCAGAGCAGCAGCGGAGTATCAGTATTGCTGTCGCCCCCACTACACCAGCACCCCACCCCACACCCCTCGAAGCCGGGAGCCGTCGGTTTGGGGAGGGAGCGCCCAACACGGCATCCCCGTAATGGAGGTCCGAGGGGCGCAGACGCGGAGCGGAGGGACAGGACCTTCCCCCCGGGGGGAGCGGCCCGCAGCGCTCGCCGCGGGGCTGGCAGAGAACTCCTCGGGTACGGCGGTCACCCCCTCGCTTGGAGAGCCAGGCGGACCCTTCCGCGCTCCCCCTCCAGCTTTCATTTAGCTACAGAAATGAACTCGGAAAACTTTTCAGCCTCTCACATCCCCCCCATCCCTTTTCCGTACCCAGCGGGGAGCCGTGGGAAACCACGCGGGGCTGCTGCCGCCACCGGCCCTTCGGCGGGGCCGGGGATGAAGCTGCAAAGTTGCTTTCCCCCCCTCGCCTTTTTTTTTTTTTTTCCCCCCTTCGTTTTTTCTTCCGCGGCAGAGTTTTCTGCGCTTGCAGCAGGTAGCTGCTATCAATCCCTGTCTGCCGCTCGCCCCCTCCTGACTCTCCTTTGGCTAAGTTTATTTTCCCCAACATGCACGCAATATACACACACACTTACATGTATAGATGCATACATATGCGTATATATATACGCCCCCCCGTACACGTATTACACACACAAACACAAGGCAGACTACCGCCAGCAGGCACCGGCGCAGCCCCGATCGCGGTGCAACCCGCAGGGCAGAGAGGGGCAGGCAGCCCGCATCCTCCTTGCCTGCCTCCCTGGCCCTTCTCCGCTCCCCACCCCACGGCCACGCGTTAGTACTCCCCGTGTGGGGGTGTCCGAGCTTTACAGCCCCTCCAAATAAACTTTCGAAATGCTGCTAAGGAAATGCTCTCTCCTCTTTCTCTCTAACCTCGCCATCGCCGCCTCCTCTTAAGGGCAGAGGACATTTTAATTGAGGGATTTTTTTAAAGCTCCAGTTACAAGCTCGAAATGGTATTTTACTGCATGTGAGTGGTTTGATGAAAAATATTGACGTATCCAGCTGAGGGGGGAAAACCTCAAACGCATACATATGCGGAGACACTGAAAAAGCGCCTGACTCCCCCTTCCCTGTCGTCCGTGTCCCCCGTTCCTGTGTCGTGTGTCGTGTCCGTCCCGTCCCCCCCCCGTCCCCCGTCCCCCCCCCCCGCCGAAGATGGAGACGGACCTTCGCCTTTGGCTGTCAAACGCGAGCAAGGCGCTCCTTTAAATCATTTAGGATTTTCTCAGCGTGAGAAAAGAAATTCCCAGATGGACTTTGTGAATCGATTTTATACACCTCCATCAGCCTCTGATTATAAAACTGCCTGTTTTCTCTCTGCGCGCGGGGGAAACAAATGTCCGGGGTTCGCCTTACACCGATATCAGTGTCGGATTGATGGGAATCGAGAAGCCCCGTTGTGATACGCAGATGGTGTAAAACATCCATCCCTAAACCTCTCCCTCTCTCCAGCGATGCCGGGGGAGAGCACACACGTTGCAGGCACACGACGCCAGACTGTATGCACCCTCTAAAATGCATGCCCAGCCTGCACGGCCGGGAGGTGTAAAACTGTACCCCGATGCTCCTTCCCACAGTCTGTGCACGGCCCCACGGCCCCACGGGGCCGGAGCGCTGCAGGCCCCCGGCGGGCAGTGGTGCGGAGCTCCCCCGCAGCCTTAGCCCCGCGCCGTGCCCTCCCTCCCTCGAAACGTCCCATGCCCTGAAACTCGGCCCTCAGCTCCTGCAGCCCACGCCCGGGAAGCAGCGAGGTAACCCGCCCTCCCTGCACCCCGTCGGGCGGATGAAAGCTGCCACAGGGGAGCCAGGCTCCCCTGTGTGGATGCCCGGGCCGGGGAGGGGGGGTGTCTTCCCAGCCCCATCCCTTTTCATCACGTGCAAATGCCTCGCAAACCTCATTCCTGTGAGCAAAGGCAGTTGTCCCGGTCTCTCCCCCCCCCCCCCCCCCCCGAATGCCTTGCTCTTTCCTCCCTCCCACCTCAACTAAAAAATGTGGGGGTTTGTTTTTGTGTTTGGTTTGTTGTTTTTTTTTTTTAAGGGGGGGCTGACAAGCAGCTTGCAGTGGCAGGCAGGTCCTCTGCTGAGCCACCACACAGACTTCGCGTGCAAAAGCAATAAATAAGCCCAAACTTTTGTTTTCCGCATCACCTTACCTTCTTTTGCAGCCTGTGCCTCCCCCGTGTGTGCAAAGCGGAACAGCCAGACGGAGCACAAAATAATCCAAGAAGGGAGCCTACTTTGGAAAACCATGGTGCAGGAGCGGGGTGATTTTATATTTCTAGCTATATATTTCTAGACACTGCCGCTGCCGCCGCTTGGTGGGTGCTAGAGGACGGTGGAGAATTTGCTCTGCTAGTCTCTGGCTTGGCGCTCCCTCCCTCCCGGCTGCCTTGCTCTTTCTTCTTCTCCTCCTCCTCCTTCGCCGCCTCCTCCTCCGCGCCGCTGCCCGGCTCCCGCACCGGGCCGGCCGCCCGCCAGCCCCGACTGCAGCCCGGCCGCCCGCGCCGCGCTCCGATAATATCAATTAGGGCGAGGGGGCGGGACCGCAGCGGCAGGGCGGCCCGTCCCTCAACCTGACTGACAGCCACTTTCGGCCAAACAGCAGCGATCTTCGGCGCCCGGCGGGCCGAGCCGGCTCCTGAGTCGTCGCAGCTGGGGGGGCGGGGGCGGCGGTGCCGCCCAATGAGTGTGCGGCGGTATCGGGTTGCCGCCGATGCCGGGGAGCCGCGGGCTGTGCGCGGGGCGACGGCGGCGGGACGGAGGGGCCGAGCCGGGAGCGGGCCCGGCCGGCACCCGGGGCTAGTCCGCACGCCTGGAGCCGGGCCGGCTTGTCCTCCGAGCGAGTGGGGCGGCCGGTCCCCGGGGATCCATGTGCTCTCCCCGTGCCGCAGCTGCCGGGGTAGAGAGCGAGAGGGGGGCCCGGCCGGGCCCGGCCCCAACCCTGAGCCGCTGCCGGCGGGTCCCGGCGCTGCCCCTGGCGCGGTGTCCGCCCGAGGGCCGAGCGCGCACCTGGGCTGCTGGCACCGAAAGGGAAACTTGGGCAGGAGGTGCGGGACGGTGCCCCGAGACAGTCCCCTGCCAAAAGTCAAGTTCCTCAGGGCTGACATCACTTGGGCTCCCTTCCCTTTGTTTTCTTTGGGATTTCCGTCCCCCGCCTCCGATTTTTCCCAAATACGAAGAACAGGTTACGATATAGATCTTATTTCGGGGCGGCGGTGAAGGGGCGGTTGCTTCCCCCCCCTGCCCGTCGGGTGTAACCCGAGTGAGGCCAATGCGCTAACAATGGGGCAGTGTAAATAGGGGGGGGGGGGGGGGGGGGGGGAGAAAGCAAAACCCGAGGGGGAGAGGAACTTGCCAAATCTGTTGTCAGCGCTCACCCTACGGGCCGAGCGGGCTTTTCCCGCGGATCCATTACGCCCCCGCCCCGCCGTTTTCCCTTCCCCAAACCCACCCTTGCTCCGTCAACGGGTGAAACAACAGAGCGACACAAAAACTCACCGTTCCCCGAGCGCGGCTGCGGAGGGGAGGGTGGTGCGACGGGCACGGTGCCTCCGTCGGCCGCGGTGGGAGCGCTCCCCTCCCCGGCCGCGGCGGGAGGCGGCGGCCCCGGCTGCGCCCCCTGCTCTGCGCCCCCTGCGGAGCCCCTGCCCGGCCCCTGCCCCCAACGCTGCCCTCCGCACCTTCCCGCGGCTGATGCTGCGCGGCGCCGAACGGATTTTGTACAGGCTCCGTTAAAAGTGCGTCACCCTGTCCCTTCGGAGGACAGAAGTGCGATGTAAACGGAATGAGTTGGTTACTGTCCTGGAAGCGGGCGAAGACAGCGGAGCGCACGGGGTGTAATTGCAGTTCGGTGGCAAGATCGTGCGAGAAGCTGAAATTGCGCAAATGGGGACGCTGATACGGAAAATGTCGTGCTATAATGGAAATTTAAATATGTGTGTGTGTGTGTGTGAGGGGGTGTTTATGGGACCTTTAGGCACATAAAGCAGAATTAGAATTAATATAATAATAATACGCTCACCATGGTCGGATAAACAGCCACCGTACTCCGGGCTTGGAACACTTTCCCTCTGGTCTCCTCGTTACTTCTGAGAATAGTGTGGAGGTAGCCTCAAAAATGCACTGTATTCCTTTCACTTGCTGAATAATTAATACTCACGACTTACAATATGACAGGCTTTGTGTTTCATTCAGAATGTTCTTTTGATACTCTGAATACCACGATGGGTGTAGGCAAAGTATGCGCTCTTGATTCTCTCGTCCTCTCTCATCTGTCATTCTCGTCTTCATACATGCATACTCAGAAAGGGGAGCTGTACAGAACAGTGAGTTTGCTTATCTCTCTTAAAAAAGACTATTTTGTTTTAAATACTTACATGAAGGTATTTTGTAACTTCCTTGCGAATTTTCACAGATAAAGTTACTTTTCATGTGGCATATGTTGTAAAAGTGATTAAAGCAGACGTAGGAAGTCCTTAGCCTAGTTAGTTCTCTACGATTTCCTTGCACAAAGTGCAGGCATTTCACTACAACATGATTAACCCCAAAAGAAAATTTTTAACCTACACAATGTATTTTAAAAATAAAAGTATTTGTATTGAGACTTTGAATGACTATGTTCATAAAAATGCAATAACTTACTAAATGAACAAATTGACAGGAGAAAGGCTCAAGTGGTAATGAGATATATCCGTGTCTTGCATATAGTATTAGGCCAGACACTTATTTTCATCACCAGCTGCATGTACACAGGCTGCATTGTACTATATTGTACAATCTAGTATAGTATGTGTATAATATGTGTATAGGGTCTGCACATATATAAGGATACCTAAAATTATGTAAACATGTTAACCACACAAAGGATATACATGCACATGACTGAGTGTATAAAGAAATCAAAGATTTTTTAAAAGTGTATCTTTCTCTTCCTGATCAACTCATTTTAAATGTTCTGTCTTCCTGATAATCGTAAATTGAGCTAAAGATGACATACTGTATTGTATGTACTGCTTCCTTAAAACAGTTGTGGATGTATTCACAGTTGCACCAAACCAATCCATATACATTGAAAGGGTATACTACAGTGTGGGTTTTTTTAATTGTGCTTCTTACACACTAAATATTTGTGAAATTGATTCAGAATTTGAAATCCTTTTTAGCAAATTTGATTTTTTTTTTCTTTTTCCTCTGCTTCTTTGTAGTGTTTTCTAATACTTCATTGTATTCTGTAGGATGCACAGCCCGTGCTGTGTCTCATCCAGCTGAGCATTGGATCTTCTGCAAACAATAATAGAAAAGAGAAATATTACAACCGAACCAAAATACTCAAGCTAAATAGACTACAGCCCTCAGGTTTGGTATCAAAATCTCCGAGAGAAGAAGGGAAAAAAAAAAAAAGGCAACTGGGAACTTCATTCAAAGCAATGTGTTACAATTCGGCCACCATCAAAGTAAATGGTTAACTGGAACAGAACAACGTAATCAAAGAAACTAATAATGCTTTTTTGTTTTGTCCTTTTTTCTTACTCAAAAATAGTAGGCCAGATTCTACCTTTTATTTAAACTTGTACATAGAATGGCTTTCTTGATATTACCTAGCTCCTCTATACTGATACTAGCTTGGTACTAGCTAAGCTTCCCTATACTGAATTGCAATAGTCTAAGCAGACTTTGGAGAAATATTTAAAGAATTTTCTCCTTACAATTGCCTAACTCTGTCTATCTTCACCACATAACTCAGTCTGAAATTGTGTTACAAGAAATATGGGATGAATTCAAGCATATACAGCATACATAAGGAAATAAGCATGATTTGAAAGTAGTCATAAAATTCTGTTTTCACTAATTCCCTTTTTGCAGGGTTCAAACGTTCTTTCTTGGCTACTCTGTGCAGGGCTGAAGCAAAATTTCAGTAGGTTCAAAGCGGTGTTGAAGGTTAACCTCGGACACAGTTTATGAAAATGATATTGAGGCTTGGTTCTGTCCACAAAAGAATGATCCCTTAAAACTGGTTTTGAGCTGTGTTTTACAGTAGTAAAAATAGAAATTAGGCTTAAGTAAACCCTGAAATTGGTCACAATCTAGGCAATTCCTAAGCAATTCTTTACCTGTGCACAAAATTTTCTATGAAATGTGCAGTACACATTGTAGAATTTTTGTAGAATTTTTAATATAAAAATGCAGTGGGTTCATGACATTTGACTTTTAAGTAATATGTGTATAATAAATCATTATATGAGATGTTGCATTTAGTCTTCCAGATGTAATGGCACTTACATTCCAAATCTGGAGCTGAAACGAATCTTCCGTATGGTACCAATTTCAGATCTTCTGGTGGATTTATCAGTCAGAGAGCTCTATTATGGTAAAGAAGGTAATGCATTCAATAAGTATTACTGGTTCATAAAGAAATTACAGAGAATTGGGACTGGCTTGTTTGAAAAAGTTGCTTATATAAAAAAGTCCTTTCTATAGTTGAAATTTCAGTTTAGGTTTTGGGGTTTTTTAAACTGTTTTAGTTAGCACAAATCGAAAATACTGCTATAAAGATTCACACTTTAAAGTCTTCACATACATCAGAATCGTAATAACAATTCGCTGTCAAATTTTCTCTTGGGGGTTTTGAAGTTATACACTGTGCTAAATAGATACTTAGATTCTGTTTTCCAAATCTATGAATTTTCAATGCACTCGAAAAACACTGTCTAGAAATAGAGGTAAGATGGTGTGTCATCTTGCCATTTAATGGAAATGAAATACATTCTATAGAACAACTCAAATTAAGTTCATGTTAAATATATATGTGAACATGAAATGCCTCTGCCGTCCCCAAGGAACAGTCGCAAAGACTTGCACAGGGTCCAAAAGTATGCTGCACCTAGGTCCTGTAAGACTGCTTCCCCTGATAAATCTGAATTTGAAAACTGTTTTACTGAGGACCAAGAGCCTTTGGAAAATGTAGTGTCTCTGTATTGATCACTTTTCAGAGTCTCTTAGTATATCTCATTGTGCTGTGGACCTTCCCCGTGGAAGCCTGAACAGGGCAAACCAGTGCCATCACCCTCAACAGTATCTGGAGATATTCTGAAAGGAGACAAATTCCATTGCTCACTTATGAACTTAAGGAATGCCTTTGTGCCCAGGTGCAACAATAAGTAACTGCACACATAAGCATATTGTTGACTTCAGTACTCTATGAGATTCAAAGTTTCAATTTTCCTAGGCTGTTTGTTGTACTAAAAATTGTGCACAGAAGTGCCTGATCATAAGGGTAGCTAATTCTTACTTTAGTTAATTAGTTGTAAGTAGTAGATAATCTCTAGCAATATGCTCCAGTGAGGTTAGTATCTTCCTGTTCTTCCTCAGTACAAGTGACATCTGATCACTTCCATCTGTGACAGTCCTAGATTCTTCTTTCAGCCCAGCTGAGGTGAAAAATCAGACCCAGTAGATTTCCTGTTTCCATGTATTACCTCCTGTTACAGTCAGTCTCAATCTCTCAATTTCCTTATGGTTTTGTGAAAGAGCATGGAAGCATCTCTCCTCTCAATCTCTCTTCTGTGTTTGGAGGTAGGAGGGGGAAGGATAAAAGAACAGATGCAATAACCCTTATTTAGTTCTGAAAGATAAACTACAGATTGCAATGGCAGGAGTTCCACTGCTTTCACCTCTAGATCCAGGAAATGTAGTGATGTGGAGCATCACTACTGACAGGAAAGCTGCCAAAGTGTATGGGAGAAGGTGTTCCTTGAAGTAGAATAATTTAAGAATTGCATCTCTCAGGAGTACAACCCTCTGCAGATTTCCTCTTTGCCATCTTTCACATATTCTCATACCCTGTCAAGGTTCCATGCACATATACTGCCACTTCTGTCCTGATCTGTAGATTTACCTCCCCCAAAAAGTGATCTCTCATTATCCACTGCAAGTAAACCAGGTTTATGACACATACTAATTTGTGGAGGTTTGTTTTATCCTAAGATAGTTGATACTTACAGATATGGTAAATCACAAGACTTTAGATACTTTATCTCCTTCAAGTGTGGAAGCTCATGTGACGGTGGTTTTCAAGGGTAAGTAATGCTTGATTCAGAATGCATTTACTTCTGGCTTGAATTTGGCAACTGTAGTTTCAGGATGTGATTTCTTTAGTATTTACTGTAGTGTGACAAAGGTTAATAGAAGTACCTAACAAACTGTCTTTATACAGTCAACTCTGGTTTATCTAGAGTAATAATCTTGTAATACAAATGCAGGGATGATGCAAATCCTCTGTAAAATTAAGCTACGTGACTGCATAATGAAGAAAAAAGGTTTTGCTATATTCGACCCTAAAGGGCAAGCTAACACCTGCCTGGATCAGTAAATGCAGACTGAGAAATAAACCACAGTATTGCAACACTGCCTCTGGACCCCTTCTGTCCTTCATGCAACCAGATCAGCTATCTCTGACCCCATGATAATGTGCACCACAAAATGGATAATTTCACCTCTCACCACTGAGTAGGTTCTTTTCTTTTAATTATTATTATTTCATGTACATTTACCAAGTAATTTCTTAGTTGTCTCCTGTGTAAAGCCTCTGTTCAGATAATGTTTTCTTCTTGTAAGTAGTTCCATTGATCTAGGTGAGAGTTAGGTGCTACTCAAGCTGAATGAGAGTGACATTCTTAGGTAAACACTAAGTATCTTTAGAGCTCCTTCAGATGGAAAACACTTCATTTCAAGAGATCCTTTATTTGTCCTTTTGTACATGTTTTTCTTCAGGAGGTGTTTTGAACTGTGGAGCAGTAAGCAGAGTTGACTGATGAAGTGAGGGGTGATTTTTTCTACATCAATTTTTTACAAGTTCATAACTTGGGAGGTTTTTTCAATTTTTTTTTTTTTTTTTTTCTGTTTAGGGGTGTTTTGTTTGGTTTTGTTTTTGTTTTTCCCCAATGATGGCACAATAAGCAGTTGTCACTGAGCTGTAGTGTTGCCAGTGATGTCTAGGCCTTTCTCTTAAGTGGTTGCAATAAATTAAAAGCCCATCAAAGTGATTGAATAGTTCTCTTCTTTTTTTTTTCTTCTCTTCTTCTTTCTAGTGAATAACATGGCAGCTGTCTACAGTAATTCATCTGTCATTGCACTGCCCAGTTGCTTAGAGGTAGGGTTTCTAATCCGCTGCATAACCTTTCTTAATCCTGGCTAACCTGAATAATCTTTTGCCACATCGCTGTCTATGACTTCTACGATAGGTAATAAATATGTTAAACTGTGCTACTAATAGTACATATCTTGGAGCATCCTATAATTTGCTTGTTTTTATGATGAAATCAACCATTTATTTGTTAATGCACTTTGTTTTCCGTCTCATAGCCAGACTGTAATTCTTGACAGATATCTACCTAACACACTGTAATTATTTAGGTCTTAACAGTCATCTTTGAGGGTACTCAGCAGACTATCATGAATAATTTTATCTGAAATTTTATTTTTTCACTTTTTAATAGTACAATCCAAAACATTAAAATAAAAGGCAACTGTAATACTTGAATTAACAACACCTTCTATTCCCCTTTGCTTTTAAATTTTGTTCTTTATCCCATTTTCAAATATAACTAAATATTCAAATAACATTACATGAAAGGAAATGAATTAGTATAGCTGGCACACTGAACCTTAAAAGCAAAGAAATCAGATTTTTGCTGTCTGTGAGGTAATATGATTTTAGGGGTTTTTTCCACATATTTTATTAATAAACAAACTACCAGGCAAATTTCTATAACTGGTGTATAACAGTAGTAAGCCCCACAGTAAGAAATCAACTTACCTAATTGAACTTCCAGTGTTAAGAAAAAAAGAGAAAAGGTATTCTTCCAGACCACGGCATCTGCCAAGCACATTTCAGCAGAAATCAGTTTCCTGAATTCTAGGAGAAAGACTCTATGCTATTTTTTCGTTCTTCATTGTTAACACGTGTCTTCCTAATCATCCCATATGGGTAGTGGGAGTTTGTTTTTTCCCAAAATGGGGACAAGAGTTCTCAATGAATGTTGCTACACAAAAAAAACCCCAACAAAACCATGGTGTGGCTCTTACGATTTACAGCCAAGGGCATGGCAGGCTGAGAGAGCATTAAGTCACCTTCGTGTCCTTCTGATTTGGTAAGCTGAAAATGTCCTCAGCTTATCCAAAAGTGCTCTGGGGGCCTTTAAAATTACAGCACGCTTCTAAGGCTGCCTGGTGCACCAGTTTCAGTCTCTGCCTTCAGCAGCCCTGTCCCAACCCTCTCTTCCTTCCCCCAGCTTGCCTCTAGCTTTGCCCCTTGCTATGATTGTCAAGACTGTCTTCTAGCATGCCTATACAAAGGCTTTCCTCTCTCAGACAGAATCAGTGATTGTAGGGCTTTAATGCTATTCCAGCCTTTTTTGTCCTGCCTTGTAATGTGCCTTGCGTACAACCAGCTGTAGCATAATTAAGCTAGATTTTAGGTGCTTAATCAGGCTCAGGGAAATAACATAGTTTGTCACATTCCTTCCAGCTGAAATCAGTACATAGCTTTAAGTCTGCACTGCCTCTACTGTACCTGTGAGTAACTGCTGTCAGCTGGCAAGAGCTTCATCTGAATTCGGATTCACTAGGAGATTAATTTAGGATACTTTTCTTTCAAAACAAGTACTGTTCAGATCGAGACTTTTCAGCACATTTATTTGTCAAATATGCATATGTATGTGTCTACATACATAATTTCCTCATAAATTCAATAGTTGTAGATAAATGGAATGTGGAGATAATATAGTTTCATGCACGCAAGACTGTGTACAGAGGACCAGTCCCTTATCTCCTGTGAATTGACATAATTGCAACAACATTATGCTAGTTGCGGCTTTTTGGCAAGAATTCATGCCAGTTACATAATTCATTACAGCATATTCTAACCTACTGAAACCTGTGCATATTTCTAGGCGTAACTTGTACAGTCCCAGTGATTTCTGCTTGCAAATTCCCTTTGGACATGCCCTCAGGTTTCCCCTGGAAATGCTTCTGTCATTGTATCTGAGAGCCACTGCTGCAGTTCTTCCATCTATGCAGTTCTCATGGAAGTCAATGCAGGATTTCGATCACATAGGTAATAGGGCTGGATGTTCGTCAAAGCATGGTAGGTTCTGAGCTCTTCTAACAGTCCCTCTGCACATGCTTCTGATTGGTAAGCGCTGTGAGTCTGAGCTTTATCCGATGTGAGCCCCTGGAGTCAGATTCTTTATGCACCTGCTAAGATTTCTACCTCATAATGAGTTACACCATTTAATTCTTTCAAACTCTGTCTATATAGATAGAAAAAAACTCTACAATATCAAGTATCTAGATAATATTAGATTTTTTGAGGAACAAAAACTTCTGAAGGTTTTTGTGGGAATGGAGAGCACTTTCTTCACCCCTTCCCCCATTAGCTTCCCACCAGTCTGATTTTGATAGAAGGCTGGGACTTGTTACTGAGGAAATTTCCCCCACACTTGAGACAGTAACCTACAGTGGGACTGGAGACATTAGAACTGCCTCCTTCTGTACACCCTCATTGAGGTATAGTACTGCCTGTCACCAGGAAGCACCCTCTCTCACCTAAGGGCACAGCAGATCTATGTAACTCCACTTGCTCACCGTTCTGGCTCTGTTTCAAGACTGCTGGAGAAGCGAGAGGAGTGAGGGAAGATGAAGCTTGCCTCTGCCTTCTCCCTGCTGAGCTGAGGAGAGGGACAGATCAAGGAAGGGGAGTAGCAGGAGCAAAGCCACAAAAAGGGGAAGCTGCTGTGCTGTGCAGAGGGATGTACTGCATTATCACTGTGGATACCTTGATAGTCACCTAAACAGTTTTGTTACTGTTTGATGTAATTTCTGATGATGCCATCGGGTATGGTGTATTGTCCATGCCTTACCTTCTTCTCACATCCAATTCTCAGAAAAGTGTAACTTTGATTTCAAAAGGTGTCTGTCTGTACTAGAATGAAAGCCAAAAGAGTTCATAAGGAGGCTAAAATAACAAGATTATTTTACAATGACATTTGCTTATGGTTGTAACTGTTATGTCTCTCTAGCACAGAGATATATGTGATAACCCCACTTAACTGAGAGTTGAGTCACATTAATCAGGCTACTTCTAGAGCTGCTTCTTTCTACCTGCAACTGCATATTGTTCTCCAAAGGAATTCCACACAGTTACGGCCAGTATAGAGACAGGGCTAATTCGGCAGTGCTTTACTCAGCTGCTTTAAGTTGTTTTGCTATATGGAAACAATTTAATTCATTCATATCAAAGTTACAGCACCTTCAGTGACAGGTAAAATTGGTGTGTAGCAGCAGTATGAGCTGAACCAATGTGAGCTTATATAAAACTCTGGAAAACTAGTTTTCGATGTGCTGCTTAATACAGCTCAGAAAAGCAAATCCCAGCACAGTATAGCACGCAAAGTGAAATAAATGAATGAAAACTGCATGATTAAATGCTTTCATCTGGAAATTTCGTTGCAATATTCAGAAACTCTACAAATTCTTCTAATTCATCATGCTCTTTGTTTATTACTAATAAATTAATGCACTGATGGAAGGAATTCATTACCCTTTCTACACACTTCACTAGTTGCAGGTCATTTATTAATCTGTGTTATCTGGTAAGACTAAAACCAGCTGTAATTACATTGTTAAACATTGATTAATAAGCAGCTCACATCACTAATATAGGCAAGAAGCAAGATAAAAAAATCTTTTTAAAGATTTAGGTAAAATTTTAACGTTCCTTTGAGAATAAGGAAATCTGGATCTTCATCAATATTCATTTTTGTAAGATTCCATTTGCTTGTACAGCTGTATCTCTAAACACCTTTTGGAAACAGATTAACAAGCAATTTCAATTACACTAGAGTAAACGAACTGCATTCGCAAAGTGGTATTAATGCACTAAGTGAAACATTTAGAATGAAACATTTTTTTTTTAAATAGTCTTCAGCTAACCATTCTTTTTTTGTTTCGTATTCTTATTTCATTCATGTAATTAGGTACACATCTATTTTAAATCCATTTGTAGTTCACAAATTTAAAAACAATATAGCAATTTGAAATACATTATTAAAAACACTGTAAATTCCTAGACCCTGCTTTTGTAGGTTTTCAATAAAATCAGTTTGATTGAAGTGACACACAGGAAATTATTACATGTCAGAAACTTGGATTATCATTAAGGGCAAATAAACAGAATGTCTCTGGCACTTGACAAAACTGGGGAATTTATTTTTATGATATAGCTCTATGGGAAATAAAGCAGATTAAAAGAAGATGCTTTTAGAAAAGATGTTTTAAGACTGTCCTCAATTAATCATAAATGACAAATCTTATTATAGCAGCACTATTGCTAAGGGTCTGTCAGTATTTCCATTACAAACCTATATTTCAAAGATTTATAAATGGGCTATAAAAATTAAGTCTGGGATGAAATTTGGTGTTCACACTGTTCACTATGGGATCACATTTTCCTCACAAAACTTTAAGAAAATCTCTTTTTCCTTTTTGAGTTGGAAGGCTGCAAACAGACCAGAAGTGAGAAGTTTGGCATGACCTGTTTGTTTGTTTGTATAACTTTATAAAAGGATACAATTTATTAGATCAGGAGAACTATGATTCAGTGCCATAAAGGGTATAACTCCTTTTTTTTTTTATTCTGTCCCCGAAAGGATCACTCATTTTATTATAAGTTCAGCTTGTAATAGGGCTGCTGAAGTTCTCTACTCAGCCTTCTAACTCCTTTGGGTATTTCTACCAATTTCATTACTGATCAGGGATTTGACACCTGTGTTCCACTCACCCGAGTTTATGCTAGCCCAGAACGTGTTCTGCCACTGGGATCGCATAGGACTTTGAAGCAAAGTGTACTATTTTTGCAGAACTGATGATCTGAACTCAGGTTAGCAGTTCTTGGTGGTTTGATTAAATAAACTTTTTTCATCTATGTCCCCTTTGAAAGTTGAAGCTAGTCTGTGGGGTGCAAAATATATAAGTATTGTTAAAAAGTTCAACCTGTGTAAAGCTCAGAAGTGCTGTGCTTCTTCAGGAACAGGAAAGTAGATGTCCTGTTAGGCTTTTGAAGTCTCTGACAGAGACAGTGAGAATTCCTTAAGGGCATTTCGAGGAGGATCAGAACCATGTTTTGAGACCCATGAGTAAATACTTACAACGCAAGGATGTTAGAGGTGATGCAGTAGTTCTTTGCCACTGTTCCCTACCTGTGAGACGGGACTACACACAACATAGGACCTTTCATGGGACAAGAGGTAATGGTTTTAAACCAAAAGAGAGTCGATTCAGACTAGACATAAGGAAGAAATTTTTTATGATAAGGTTGGTGAAACACTGGAACAGGCTGCCCAGAGAGGTTGTAGAAGCCCCATCCCTGGAAACATTCAAAGTCAGGTTGGATGGGGCTCTGAGCAACCTGATCCAGCTAAAGATGTCCCTGCTCATTGCAAGGGGTTGGACTAGATGGCCTTTGAAGTTCTCTTCCAACCTAAACTATTCTATGATTCTATGACACAGAGAACACAATAGGGAGATCCCAGTTTTCCGGGATCTGGAAGTTTTTCAGCCGTTTTGGCCAAGTCTGTCTTAGTAAGCCATGTCTGTGACTGTTACCTGGAACTGATAGCCTGGTAGAGGATTTTCTGTATCCGACTCCTCAGCTGGCTGAACCACCAAATCAGGCAGACACATCCACGCTGCCCATGGGGAGTTGCACCTGCCCATGTGCAGGAATCAACAGGGAAACGTTAGTTGGTCTGACCAGATTCTGCTCTAACAGTACAAATACTCAGTGTTTGGCAACATTCCGTTGCTTTATTTACTAATATAGACATAGACTTTGAGGCCATTCAAACTGACAAACCAGCTAGAGGTTGGTTTGGACTGAACTGAAACCTGCAATCAAGGTGAAGTTTGCCAGTAACAAATGCTGAATCCAGCTTCAGAGTGACAGACTTTCAAGCTGACAAAAGTCATGTTACCTCTAGAGCTGGTAGCCTTGAATGACCAGTGTATAGACATAGGCTGATATCTGCACATCTTATATCTAACAAATTTCTGGTATATTACCAAAGACACTATTCCAGGAGAGATACAGTATTTGTCTGGCTGTCCTGGGTGTGCTTTCATAAAAGGAGAGTTAGATACACTTTCATCCACTGCTGCTGAAAAAACATGTTCTTTTCATAGTAGTAGCCTTGGAATAGGCACACGCTAAAGATCATTGCTTGCTACCCAGCAACTCAACCTGCAAATGAATCTACCGACTACCGCAAGTGAACCTGACAGTCCTTTCAGAGACTGGCCCCTGTGATTTATATGTACAGTGATATGGCACACGTTCCCACTAAACACACCCCTCACTGCCTCTGGTATGGCAAGCTTGGCTGGCTGATGAGACATAGGAACCCTAAAGCCAAAATTCAAGCTGAATTACCAAGAAACCAGATTTGAATAGGTAGTAAAAAAGAAAAAAAAGCTCACAAAAGGAAGATAGTAAAAATACAATGGCATTATTACTGATGGCATTATTATTAATGTGCTGAAAATTACAAACTTGTTTTTATAGAAGACAAGATGTGAAGAACAAAATGTATGATCTTGTGCTTTATTTAGGAAACAGCATTTGTGAAAGCTAAATTCTAGGCTGATAGCTTGATTCATTTGGACACTTGAAGATTAAGGTGTCGTGGAGAAATAGAAAAAACCTTTCTATTTCGTTCAGGAGTAAGTTACTTCATATTTCAGTTTCCCTGCAGGTGGAGAGCAATTATGCTGTGTTATTTTTTTCTCATTTGCTGCTTGTCTTTATACAACATTGGCCACACTGAGGACAGTAGAAACTGTCTAAAACATTATGTTACCGTCTGATAATATGAAAATTAAATCGAAAGGAGGTGAAAGCAAATAAAATGGTAATAAGGGGACATGGGTTGATTGAACAGACCACTGAGTATTTAATAGAATTTTCTTTAGCAAGTAATTTCTTCTTTTCCAGGCATTTAAACAGTGGTATTTTATTAAGATAATAAACTTATTGAACATCTGTAAAAGTTAAAATTGGAGTACAGGCCTCTCTGCAGTATGCAGTGGATCTCTTCTGTGTTTTGGAGGGTAACCAGAAGTAGAATCATCAAGCAGTAAATTATCATAAACATTCACAGGTAAATGTATGTTAACTTGTGATTGCTAATGATTTCTGAGACTGGAAGATGTGAGATGTGAAAAAGGTAAAGGTTATTTGTGCAGATCCTTACTGATTTCAAGGGTTACATATATTTTAACACATATATGTATTCCTAAAAAGAGTACCATTTCCCTTTATTCTGTTATTTCAACTGTGTCATGGACTAGAGTCAATACTGTGGGACTTAGGTGACCAACCACTTAATGACAATATTGACTAATAGAAGTAACTTTATAACATGGGCGAGGTTCACACACACGTCACTTCTGGCCTGAAAATTATTGATCCATCCAAATTAACAAAAGCAGTCAGTGACTCATTAGTCAAAACACACCTAAATGTTTGCAGACTATTGTTAACTAGTAGTCTAATCAGCAGAAATGAAGAGGAATTACTGAACAATGGTCCTCATAAAAAGGTCATTTAGCTCATTCTTTCACTGCAGTGTTCATTTGAATATGCTGCATTTGAATGAATCTTTTTTGATTAGCCTAGATTGACTGAAGGCGTACATTACACAGTAGCAGCATGTGAATTGTCAGGGCTGGCCCAGTATTTGATGTCTGTGGTAGTCTTTGGGGATGGAAATAAAAGTGCACCCAAAATATTGATGGAGAATTGATTCTTTCTTATAGACACACAGAGAAAATCACAAGACCCTGGAGACTTAGCAGACTTGACTGCTTTTGACTGTGTTGTCCCCAGTCTGGTTGTACGAGTAGCTGCTGAGTTGTGTTTGTTTGAATCTTTACCTGTATTATTTCTCAGGCTCGCTGTCTCAAACTGAAAGCATCAATGGACATATGTTAAAGGATTTCTTACCTATGAATACTACTACAGTTAGGACCGAAACTGGAATGGAAACAGCCATATAGGGTAGCCTGCGATGATAGGAAAGCATGATAGCAACTTGTGAGAACGTCTGGTTTCAGCTGATTTTGACGCATAACTAGCAGGCTGTCCTTGATTTGCCACTCCTCTCCCATATGCATGCTTGTGCATATCTGTGGATGCAGTGCTGTACAGTTCAGGCTGAAGGCAGTTCAAAGAAAAGAGAAGCTCTGATGTGCCTTTGAAGAAAATACAGAAGATTCTCTGATTGTGCCTTCTGTTGCATGTTTTGAACAAAAAGAAAAAGGTTTAAATCGCCGCAGCTTTTTACATGAGTCTAACCAGCCATGCGATGTAACTGAAAATGTTACGGTATAAACTCTGCTGGTTTGATTATCTCACCTTGTCTGATTTTCTGCTAGTATCATAGCTTGCCCTCTGTAACAGACCATGGGATCTAAGCACAAACACAGCTATTGTATCTTATGGTGGTATATTTGCAGGGAACCTGGTACTCTGTAGGATTTTTTGTCTCCTAAAGCACCTGGCTGGTTGTTGTGCATAAAAATAGAGCTCTAGTTTGTTTAGTTTAGTTTGAAAATTCCACAGTTTTGGTTTTCTCATATTTTCTGTAGGAAAACTAAAAATAAAAAGTGGAAATATTTTATATTTGAAGTGTTTTAATGGTGGCATGATTTTATTTTCTTTCAAAGAGAAATGAGAAAAATAAAATCAGATTTTTTTTTTTTTGAGAAATACCTTAGATAGAAACTGTTTATCTACTTATTTATTAATTTTAATAAACATGTTTTTTTCCAGAAAAAACCCAAACCTAACCAACTCTAATTATATATTGAGCATTATTATGGGGAAAATTCTGCAAAAAGAACAGCTAAATAGGTATAAAGGTGATTCAAAAAATGAAGCAACATCACCAAATATGTATGTAGCTTTTAGGTATGTCAGAAAACACACAAAAGCTACATCCACACTAATAGATAAAATGGATCATGGCCTATTCTTTACTCCCAAAATCAGGTGGCACAACGTGGTTTGCATCTCCTTCCTCCTAAAATAGGGTGGACTTACTGACTCCTGCAGCAAGTTCGGGCTGCCTTTTCACCCACCTGGCTGGTCCCGGCAGCCCCATCTTTGAGCACCCACTGGCAATTATGAGTGTGGATGGGACAGAATGCAGATGATCACAGCTCCCTGCTGAAAACCATGCCCTGGCCCCGCTTAGTTTCTTAAGTAAAGATGTAGCAAAGGGACTAGCTTTCTGCTAAATTTTGGTAAGAGCTTAATTTACCTCCTGGTCCTGAACCTCAATGACCAGAGAGCTTTTCTCATGTTGGGGAGCCTCACTGCTGATGAGCAGAGCACAGGAAAGAGCTTTTGCCTGAAATAGGAGTGGTCTGTTTTGAATGATCATTTTAAATAGAGTGTGAATCACCACCATGTCATCAAGAATATAGCAGAAACGCATGAGAAAATTCTGTCAATAGAATGCTATTTCCATGGACTATTTTGTATCATTACAAATTGCATTTGCTGTAATAAGTTACAAATGTAATTTATTACAAGTTAACATCAGGACTGAGACAAGTCATTAAAAATGTATAATACACACAATATTGTTTACCCTGATACATATGAAGTTTGCTGGGCTCAACTCTGTTCATTAGTATGTGACTGCGCGAGGAGACACTTTGATCCAAAAGGCTAGATATACATGCTGTACACCATAAATGCATCTTAGTTTTAATAACAGTCCAAGAGGTTCAGGACACTGCTTGATGAAAGATCAATGCAGTAATATGATTAACCACCCTGTGTTGCTTTCTTTCCATTTGTGAGAAAAGATAGTTCAGGAGCTGCACAGCAGTGAATAGCAAAATGACTAATTGACAAGGCAAAATGAAGGTTTTCCTAAGGGTTTTTTTCCCTCTCCCCGCCCTCAGGGCTTTCTTTGTTGGTAGAATGCTGTTAACTCTTTTGTTTAGGTTCTCTTACCTTTAAGCAGGCTTGTGGAAGAGCTTTTCATATTTTTTAGCAGTAGACTTAGTTGCTGAGTAAATATAGCTGATGAAAGAAAAGCTGGTGATCCATAAAAGACCAGGCTGCAGGGATCCTCATTAATCTTCCAATAGTTTTTGCTGTCATTCCTCTTTAAAGTTCCTTGCCTTGTAAAGTGTTTGTGGAAAAAGTAGGAGCACTTTTGCCTTCCACTAAGCAATGATTTCCAGCCAGATCCCAACAAAAGCTTGCACTCCCTTTCAACTAGTTTTAACTTGGGCCGTGTCATTGGGGAGAGTTCTCAGCTATGAAAAGGAAAACACTGTTTAACTGAGTTTTACAAAAAGAGGACAAAGAAAAAGCGAGAGGAAAATAGTTCTCTTGTTATATGCTGATGGTAAGAGACTATGTCATTAAATGGATAAGCTAAGTGGGGTATAATGATAAAATAAAATAAAAATAATTTGAGTAAATTCAACCTTGAATAAGATACTGTCCTTTGGAAATCTTGACTTCTCTTACAGAAATGATGAAGCATATGACGTGGAATAGAAAAAGTTAGTACAATTAGCTGTGATGGATTATGGCAGGATCATAACATTAGGATAGAGGCCTACAATTTAGAAGGTATTCCAAATTTGGAATTGCTGAGCTAATGGTCACTGAGCAGAGCTTAAATCATGGTCTGCTTCTCCTGAGGATGATTAAACCAACTTGTGTTCCGATTGCGTTTTCTATTAGCACTGTCCAGCATTTTAGTCCATCTATCAGATATGCCAGATATTTTGCCCAAGGAAGAAGTCATAGGGAATAATTCAAGTGCTTTCACAGGCAAGAAACAAGAGAATCAAGCGGTTTTAAAAGTTCTTATGGTTCAAAAGGTAAAAAGGAGTACAAACCACCAAAATGTTACTAGTTTGCTTCAGACTAAGGGGAAATAATTTTTGCTAAGGGAAGGGCAAGAAAGGTACAATCTTAGATATTATCTCCACATTTTCACTTGGACAATGGAAAGTCTCCAAGACAGAACATATTTTTGGTCCTCTTTCAGCTATATTTGGCACACCTATTTTCAGAGCTAAGTGAAAGTACTTTTAGTGGATCATTTTTCTAACAAAAAGGAAAACCTTAGGGCATTGGAAAACGTTTGAACTTGGATTAAGTTTAACAAATATTTTTTGCTGAAGCAAGAAAATGGGAAAAAAAGAAAAAAAAAAAGAGAAAAAGAAACACTGTAATGGTCCAGTTTAGCAAAAGTTTGTAGGTGTGAGCACAGTTCAGAAAACCAAGAAAGTTCTCTTATGGCAGAAGTGGTGATACTTGCTCCTGGTAACCCTAATGCTGAAGATTTTGCTGGGACCAGGGAGGCCAAGGTTTTGATGTATTACCTCTTTGAATTGAAGCAGAAACACTAACTCTCTGAATACTGGCAATCCTTTGCTCTTCTTCTAGTCTCCCACATTAGAGCTTTTCTGATTTGCATATAGCACTGAAATTATCATCAAGATGGAAGCTAAAATTTAAGAGCAAGTGTTATGCAGCTTAGTTTTACAGTAGTAGAACAGTGGTCATTTTGTTTAAACTGTCTTCTAGAATCCTTCTACAGTCAGGCCAGAAAAGCAGTCTTAAGACCTATCTAAGGATTAGTTTGAGATGTGAATCTTTGTTGATGTTAAAATAAGTTTAGATTATTACCTAAAAATAGTCTTTATGGAAGTAGGCCTAGGTGGGTGACAGGAATCCCTGCTGGAGTGTCTTCTCTTCTAGGAGGTCCTAGATTTATTTTCAGTTTTTCTTTGTGGCCTAGTGAATAGCTAATTAAGTATACAATGGGCAACAATTTAAAAAAAAAAAAGGCCATAGAAAAACACAGCTTTAAGTGACTGGGGAGCTTACAATCTTCTAGGACAAGAAAGATGGTAAGAGGAAAAGACTACCAAATGCCCTAAAGGAAACTTTTGTGCTTCTAGAACAGTCAACGTGTCTCTGATATTTGATTGTACTATCATTGAATTAACTCTACAAACTACCTAACATTATCTGCAATACTATAAAATAAGGTTATATAATAATTATAACAACATAATCACATGTTCAAGAGTTGCTTAATAGATTTATCTGCCTTTGGCAACATATAAAGTAATTATGGACTTCTCTATTATTATTCCTCAAAGTGATCTGGAAATGAAAATTTCACTTTTCCTATGGAAAAGGAATCAGATGAATCAGATGCAGCGATATATTTCAGGTTGTACAAGCAAGCCCTCAATGGCTACAGACATGGCTCTGTGGCAGGCTGACTTATTCAGTGTATAGGTCAACCTTAGACAGATGGTTAGTCCCTGAGAAAGCCTTCAACAGTGAGTTACAGGATTGCCTGGGGCAAGCTCTCTTCATGGAAATGAGCTCACCTCTTACTCCATTCCCAAATTCCTAATTCCTGGAAACACCTGTTCCTTAACCTGGGGCTGCTTAGCTCAGGAGAGTTATTTCAGCTCATCCCTTTGTAGCCTTGGCTTTGTATTTACGTCTCTGCCTCTTGGGGAGAGATGGAGAGACCTTTCCGTCAGGGAAGAAGGCATTGGCTCTCCGTGGTGAGGTTTGGGGTTGTTTGTAAAGAACAAAACACACAGGCTCTGATTATAATTGAAAGTTGTTCCCACAATGCCAATAACATTTATCCTGTAGCAGAATAAACAAGCCCAGATACTGCTATTTGTAACATTATTGTGAAGCAGGGCCTCCATGGTAAGACACTGCATGATCATAAGTGAAAGTCTGTGCCTCAAAGACCTACAGTCTATAGTCTAGAACGAAGGAACAGCAAATAATACCCCTTGTTTTAATTTTAAAGGAATGAATGGGCTCAGAAAATCAAGTATGTTAACATAATCCAGTCACTAACAAGCAGTTAATGTTCAGGAAAGACCTAACACAGTCTTGATTTGTATTATAAAAATCACCAATGCAATAAGGCCTTTACGTTCTTTGAGCCAGGAAAAAAAAAAAAAAAAAACAAAACCCAAACCAAAACCAAACCCAAAACATCCAAACAGCAAAAAATAACCCAAATCCACATCAAAAATAAAAAGAAGAAAGTAATGGCCTTTTCCACTATTCTTTCTGAGGTATACCAAATAAGACTCACAGGAAATTCAGGTTAAGTGTTATGTGGCGTGAACAAGAATAGTCCACTCTAGAAGCAGCTAGCTTTGAGCTGCATGGACGTGATGCACTTTTCACAACTTGGCTTGCATATCACTAATTTCTCTTTGGTGTGAATACCTTCGGTAAGTTAGATGTAGCCTCATTCTCTCATTTTGGAAAACCAGTACTACCTCTGCTGGTGAATTTTCGGTTAATCAGTATGTGAATTCAAAAGACACAAATGAGAATAGAGATAGGACAATAAAAGTTGGTTGCAACAGATCTTTTAGAGGTCTGTCTTCACAAGATGTTTTCAAGAGGATCAGTCAGTTCTAATATCACAGTTTCTGCTCCAGACTTTTGATTAGCTACTCTGGGATCTTGTGTGACTGATTTGGCTAGGTCCATTTCTTTCACTGCTCTTGCTGAGGCTGTGCCAAAACATCTGGGCCATTCCACTTTTGCTGCCATTGTGACTGCTCTCAGTATTGAAAAGCAGAAACAAAGAGAGTGAGAAAAGGAAGGACAGCAAGAAAAATCTGAGGAAAACACAGAAATATGCTGAAGGAATAAAAAAGTATGAATGTCTCTTTTGGTTTTTTTTCTGTGTTTCTAACTGTGTACCGCTGGTCAGGTGTCCTTAGTGTGGACATCTTGCTGATCATGAGTGCTTAGTGGAAGAGTTTTGATGACAATGATGATAACAACAACAGTAACAGTATATTTTTTTTCCCAGACTGACTACTGAGTCCATTTGACAGGAAAAGATTTTCTTTTCAAAGCTTTGAGAAGTGATGTTACAGATAGAATATACTATCCCAGACTAAATCAATCAATATTTAGACCCTTTTTTGTAGTATTAGTTTTGGTTCATTGACTTTTCAGTCTTACAATTTTTGTATTTAATAAGCCAAATCTTCACATAGGTGCTGAGCTTTATTAAAATTCCTTGTCCTTTGAATAAGGTATTTTTTCCCCGCTTTCATATCACTTCCCTCAAACGGTGAGTATATTGTTTTATGAATTTTTGGCTATTTGAACAATTGAACTCACCATTAGGGAAAATGTTCAAGCTTAGACTTTTACGATAGGAAAATAAGGAAAAAATGAGGCATATTGGTCAGCATTGAAGGCAGTTGGCTCAGCACTAGCAGCCAGACAGTTGTGAAGTGTTTTGAAGGCATCAGGGAAAAGGAGAGTTTCAAGATTTAAAGGAAGATAGTGAATTAGAATTGCAGATGTTCACAAGGATACCTTTCCAAATGTGAGTTAAAAAAAAAAAAAAAAAAAAAAAAGCCATAAAGGACCTGACAGAAAAATTAAACAACTGCATTTAAGAGAATGAAAATGGATAAGATAAGCTATTTAAGGCTTTTCCTTGAATGTGAATGAAGGTACCCAGGGTGCAGTGCAAGAAAGAAGGGAAAACCAAGAGGAAGACACAAAGTGATGTGTTGAGTTGGTCAAAGTGCCAAGCTATCAAAAAGATCTTTACAGAACCATTCTGAATGTATTGAAAGAGAAAGATTACCTGTCTTAGGGCCTGGGAGAAGGCTGTTATGCTAACTGAAATGCCAGATGACAGGAAACAGCTGAAATAGATAGAAAGGATAGAAAATGCTGCAACCAAGAGATATTTCAAAAGATTTAGACACAGTCTGGAAACAAAGATCTAGAGAAAAGTCTGAATTGGCCTAGAAGTACCTATTAATCTTCATTAACTACTAAGGAAGTCTGAATGACTGCTCAGCTTTAAATGTTCATACTGGTGTCTGCTAGGTGATAGATCTGATTGACAGATAGGTCTTTGCTTGCTTTTTTTTTCAACAGAAAATCAAAAATGGAGGAAGTCTTTAAGAGGAAGAACAAGATCCTATTTTAGCTATATGGACTCTGAGCTGATGCCATATCTTCAAGAATGTATGAGAGATGAAACAGTATTTTGTTTTGTACAGGAGAATACAAGTTTGGCCAAAGTAGAACTGTGATTTGTCATAGCAGAGAAAGACTAAAATCAGTTTACATCTGAAAATAAAACTATGTGCAGAGACAGAATGAAAGAGAAAAAGAAGGTAATCTAGAACACAGTGTGTAGATCCACCACACTGAAGTTTCTTCTTTGACAAATGTACTGAAAGGACAATCGTTAGAAGCAGGAGAGGATCCAAGAAAGCATCACAGAGGCTAAGTGAGACAAGATTTAAGGAAAAGTCAGTAATATCAAACACAGCTGACATTAAGTTAGATCAGGGTCTGGCAAAAAAAGAGTAATTAAAAACTATAACAAAAATTACTTCTCTGTACATAAGAGGAAAAGCTGGAAAATAGAGAATTTAGGTTAGAGAAAAAATCAGGAAAGATTTTATAAACAATGATCAATTAACTCAAAAGCAGAAGAAAGTGAGATTTTAATTTTTTTTTAGGGAAATATTGATGTTTGTGTCATTTGGAGAAAAAAATGGAATTGAGATTGTGGCTAACAGGAAGTAATAAAAATGAACGATAGGCTTATGGGATTAGAGGGTAACTATGATTCAAAATGTGAACAGAAGAAAGGAGCCTCTTCTGAGACAGGATAGTGGGAAGAAGGGCAAGTAGGAAGCCATGTTGTATTTTATCAGATGATATCTCTATGGATACTGGTTCAAAATTATGTATATATGTTTAATTTTTGTTCAAACAGAGATTACCTTAAAATATTCTCTTGAATTGTAACAATTTTCTTGTATGGTACCATGAAGTATTTCGCAGAAACTCTACAAAAAGAGAAAAAAAACCATAAAATACTAACTTTTACTTCCTACTTATTTATATATAACAAATAGACAGGTAATTCTTAAGAAAAAGATTTATTAATAGAAATGTACTCAAACATTGCTTGGAGTGCTATGGCTACACTGAGAATGCGTTAGTGGCACAGAAGTAGCTACAAATATTTCTTGAAATCATCTCTTTAATTTTCAATCATAAATTTATTAAGCTTAGATTCACATATTAGAAAGCAGGAAGGCACAGCAATGGTTAAGGGGAGTTTGCACAAACCAGGCTTTCCCCATGAGAAGCAATCTGCACACCTATATTTCTGGGCTGCATTCTCAATCACTTTTGGAGCAAAGAAAGTATAGCAAAGTGCTCCTCAGGACTGGGAATGAGTCCCGCCTCACCATCTGTTACTAATTTTGGAGCTGAAGAACCCATGCATTATTACATTGCTAAGTTAAAAAAGTTATGTTAAGCTGGTGTTAACTTAACCCACTACAGTCAGGACTGTTAAAGTTCAGACTAGATTTGGAACAGGATATCAATAATGAATAGTTTCCTAACTTTATATAACTTTATATATAACTTGACTTAGATTTCTTTGGGGCAGAAGATGTTATATTTTATAATTATCTCACACTATTGTGACTGAGTACTGAAGTGGTCTTGAATAGTAGTACGCTGTATTCAGTCTTTGCTGTAATACCTTAGTACAGTGAAGCAGATAAACAGTGAATTACCAGTTAAGGTTATCCTTTCAGCTGTGTCTGATATATGGTGCTATCTGACCTGTGTCTTCATGATGTAAAGGCTTGAAAAGGCCGTCCATTGTTTTACACAGGTCTACTTTTTTTTGCCCTGCATTACACTCTTCATCTTTTTGCAAGCACCTCAACAGGGCTGCAGAGACAATGCTGCAGGAGGTGACAATTTCAACTTTATTTGGTGAATAGCTCCATAGTATGGCAATAGTCTGCAGCATTGTTTGAGACTGAGTCCTTCATTCTGAAGTTCTCTAACTTAGTATAAATGGAGGTACGCTTTCAGCCTGAGTAATTTATAGGTTTACCTTCTTTTTCTGCAGGATTTCCTAGAAGAAATACATCCAGAAAGCACTGGGTTTACTGCACCTGAGCTATATAGGTGGCCTGCAAGTGCATATGAAACCAAATGCATTGACCTGCCTGTACGTAGCTGATATGTCTGTGCTGCTCCTCCAACTGAGCTGCCAGGCATCTGGAATTCTCAAAAAAAATGTCCCAAATATACACAAATTCCACCTGGACACCATTTCCAGGAGGAAGAAGAGAACATGTTGGGAAAAACCTGGACGTATGGCAGCCTTAGTACAATCAGAATAGTTAACTATCAAAGCAGCTCATTCAAATAAATTGTGTACTTTGTATTCTCTGTCTTGTGCTCTAAATGTAGCATACTCATCAATGTGATTTTAGTGTAATTCTTTATTGTTTGTTTTATCTCTTTTACTATGGAAATTAAAAAAAAATAGATATAGGGATGTTCTGTTATAATGCATTGGGTTTGCAGGCTTCTTCTATGTTGACATTTTCTATAACATGCAGTTATGTTTTTTGTACTTCTCCCAAGGGTCATTATCACATGTAGTGTGAATGTGTATGCACAATAATTTAAAACAGCTATAGGGGATCTGCATCTCCTACTGCAGTTATGAAGCAAGCTCACCAAACACTTTTCCAAGATCAGCATCTTTTATATTTTATATATACAAAGAGCAATCACTACTTTTGTTACTTTGCAGCATTAAAGTAATGACTCCTTTGAACGTGGACATACTGTGTTGTAATAATAGTACGAATCGTATATTATGACACTGCAGTACTTGATTCAAAATGAATATCCTAATAGCAAGTAGCTTCTGAGAATAAACAGTAGTTGCTTTAAAACCACAACATCTTGCCCAATTTAAATTACTTAAACCGATTATTCCATTCCAGGCTAATTGCCTGCAAAATTTCATTATAAAAATCACAGCTGTTTTCTGGTGCAAGTGTGCATGGGATTTTTGTTTGTTTGGTTGCTTTTTATTCATTTGAGAAAAGAGAATCGTGTGCCTGAAACAAAACTTCTGTTTGATTTTCAGAGCCACATTTATTATAAAATGTTTAACACAGAGTCAGTTTAAGCCTGTTAAGCCTTATAGCCTAACCTTCCGTCCATGCCACCTTTCTGTATGTACCAACATATTGCTAAGGAATATGTGCCTGTACATCAATATCTAGAGTCACACATGGTTTTAAAGCAGATCAACTCAATCTCGGCATAATTTATATTAAAAATGGACAATGTCTATTCTTTGCATATAAAGAAACACAGACTTCTTCAGATACGAATCAGAAAATCTATTTGACATCAGTGGAATTACATGCACTAAAACTAGCATATGGTCCACAGTTTGTAGAAAACAAGTGTTCTGCCCACACTTTTCTTAAAACACACAGACACACAAAGCCTATGCTTTGTACTTCTGCCAGCTGCAAAATGTAATAAATCTAATTAGCAAATATCTTTTTTATTTTATTTATTTTAATCTGGATCTCTACCCAGAAAGATTTAGTTGTGTTTTAACTGAGCATTCAGAGAGATTAATAACTACAATTTTGCATAGAATAAACTGCTGACAAAGAACTAAATTTACCAGAGCAAAATATGACTGATGCGTTAAAAGTGCAGTTCTGTTTCCTGTATAGACAAGGGTAAAAGTTGCTGCTTACATGAATGCCATTAGCCGCAATAGTAATAATGGTGATCATGGTGTGTGAGCAAGATAAGTCTGGGAGTCGTGCCTTATATAGTAATTGCATCCAATCAATTAATCACTTATTTCTGCGCCATCTCTCCAACTGCAGGCAGTGTCAGCTCCCTCCATAAAAGGCTAAGAGTATTCACAGTGTAACTGCAGTTACCACTCACCCAGTGACTGGAGAGGGTATTCTGGTAGACACTATTTAGTGACTTTTCAAAAACACCTGCGTGACTCAGAAGTTTGAAAGTGGCTTAGACACTTAGGAAAGTCAATAGAAATTATGCACCTCAGGGCCAGATTTTTAAAGGCTACTATCTTCCATTGATTACAGGAATTAGGAACCTAAATACCTTTACAAATCTGGCACAAGAGGCTAAATCACATTTGAAAGTCAATAGGAATTAGACTCCTAAGTGCCTAAATCAAATGAAAAAAAGACGTGTTTTAGGAGTGAGAATCTTTATAATTGTATTCCCGCTAGTGTAACTGCAAATTATGGGTTCAATTATTCCACTTAGGCACAGCTCAGAGGAAGAAAGTGGTATGAAGTTGCAATACCCCAGAGGAAAGCAACCGTTCCTAAACTCTTTCAGGAGATGCAGCATACTGCTTCATGAATTCTAGGTTTGCAAGAGAAAGAAATCACAGTTTTGTTTTAAGTTGTTTTCTTTAGACCATCAGGATAAGGACTAATGTTTCTATTGGTCTTTATCTCTATTTATAAAAAGATGGGTTTTTTCTTTTCAAAATACTGTATATTATTTCTTACAGCTCTGAAAACTGATATAATACTTAACAAAAACTGAGCAAGATATTTTCTTTGAGTCCAAGAACTTACAATGCTCATGTGTGTGATCCAATGAGGTAAATTAGTGGGTTTGAGAAGCAATATTTTACTCAGCGTGAGTACTTGCTATGAACAAATGTGGCAAAATATGGCCGTAAGTAAATACAGACAAATAGGACAATATATGAAACAAAAACATAAAGAAGTGAATGAAACAAAATACCAACAAGAAGGTAAAAAAGATTTTTGATAATGCCTTCAAAGTAACTAAGAACATATCACTAGCACAGAAATATTTTTTTTATAATTTTACCATAATTACGTAGGAGAGTTAGCCTACCACTACTAATAGGGCAGTGATTATATGCAAAGGTCACCTCTCTTCACATTAATCAAGATGTTAACAGTGATTGAGATGATTCAGGAAAATCCTAGAATAAGAAGGGGGTAATTATTCAGACAAGGGAAGAAAATAAACAGGAAACATCATGTATTGCAAAAACGAATAGGAAGACTCCAAAGTGAATACCACATTCATTTCTAGCATTATCCTATCTGGAAAAAAAAAAAAAAAAAATGTTCCATCTGAGCTATCAATACCACATGTAATAAACCAAATACTTTTTAATTCCTCATTTGGAAGTCAAGTTATGGGAAAAGAGGATGGTGTATAAAGAAAGACATGTAAAGGAGGCCTGTAAAATTGTACACTATATAGCAAAAGTAAATCAGGAACTGTTGTTCACCAAGCCTCACAATGTAGCAGCTGAGGACAATCCAATGAAATTATCAAATAGCAAGTGTAAAGCAAAGAAAAGGAAGACTGTTTTCCACACAAAATATTGTTACATTGTATTACTTTTTGCTATATACAGTTGTAGAGCTGAAGTGTAACATTAGTCAAAATGAAGAATAGGTCAACTGACAGTTTTAATCCTGTTAGCATAGATGTTAAATCTGAAAATCTCTAACTTTGATGGCTTCCAGAATCCAGGTAGCAGGTAGAAAAGGCAACTTATGAAGAAAAAGGGAAAATAAGAGCACTAGAAGAAAGATTATGTATAACTTACTGTTATGTTCTTCTCTTAACATCAGTTAGCAGCTGGTACTCCTCTTGATTTTTTTTGTTATGGACAGATTCACGCTTGGCCAAAATGTCTTCCAACAAAACCCACATGCTGTTCCCAAAGGGAAGACAGATAGAGGGGGAAAAAAAAAAACCACTCTGGAGTGAGCAAAATGTGGGTGTGGGGGAAATAATAATAAGTAAAAAAGTGAGGAGGATAACAATGAAAAAGTTACAAACATAAGGGCAGGGCAACGGCAGCAGACACCAAGCAGAGTCCCACAAAAGCACTCATCATTCCTTGAAAGCATCATCCAAAGACAGGTGGGCACTGTCCACTGATGGGATGCATAGAGATGTGACAGGACAAGGTGACAGAAATAGACTCTGCAATTGTCCCCTTTCCTCACGCTGCTTTCCTTTTCTGATGCCAGCAATGGCCAGGGCCAACAGCAAGGTGGTGAGGAGGTGTGAGGAGGGACCTCAAGCCTCACAGATACAAAGAAAAGTGAAAGGAGAAAAAGATAACATCAACAAGGAGTCCTTGAGGAGGTGGGAGAGAGACTGTAGCTAGTGTATATGGTGTACATTTGCACCAGGGTCTCCCTCTCACTGCAGAAAATGCAGGGGACACCAAAAACTGCTCCATGGCCAAGTGTAGACAATTTTTTGTTCATTCACAGTGAAATGTGGAGCATGCTGCCCCACAGGCATATTTTACCAGCTCCATAGTTAAAAAGCCTGTTAATTAGTGTCTAGATGGGGCACAAAAATGAGGAAACAGAGTGAAAGCGTTATACGTGTGAGGAATAGTTTTCATAATGTAGTTTAGAGACTGAGCAGCTACATCTCATGAGGCCTGCTCATGTGATTGTGCTTATGCTGTCTGAAAAGGTGTGTAAGGGCAGAAACACGACAAGCAGACCTGTGTATCCAAGAGTCACACGTGCCTAGAGGCTACCCTTCTATAAGACTTGCCTGAGGGAAGAGGGGATCAAGGAACTGAAGGTGGTCCTCATCTTCTGGAGCAGAGAATAGGAGATGATGTATGGTAGACACCAGGCAGTATGGACTGATGCATACCCACTGACTGTAGTCCAGGGGATCTTCAATCTTGCTGACACCATTTTTCCACTTGCCAAGCAGATCTCTACCACCTACACGCGTAGGTAATGGCTGTGCAGGAGAAGTTCAGCAAGGTTCCCCTTTTTGGTGGCAATAGGGAACATTGTTACTCCAAAGAACTTATAGGTCCTATTGGCATATGCTGTTGGGAACAATGATGTCAGTTAGATAAAGTTTCAGTCTAAGCCTGGCAGTCGTTATATTCTTGCTTGAAGTCCTCTCCCCCTACTTTACTGTTTTATAAAATAAATCCAGGCTCCCTTTATAGCTGGTGTAGGGACAGACACCTTCAAAGAGTTATTTATTTAATTCTGGAAATGGCTGCTGTCTCTTTGATACTAAGAGGAATGAACGTAGGCCCTTATGAGGACTGTGTAAGAGGAAGCAATTCCTGGCATATCGAACATTGAAGAAAACAAGTTCTTATTGCCTGACTTGGTGCTGATCTGCTATAAGGGTAGCTTTCATAATGCTGGATCTAGCTCTCAGATTGTAGTCATAAAATAAGCTTTCTTCAGCATTTGGCATAAAGAAACATTTAGTACCCTTTCAGGCATCTCTTTTGCAGGTTATGGAACAATAGACAATTTAAACTCTATTTGTATTGCTCTATTAATACAATAAAGCCACCCCCTGAGAATTTCCAGTATTGCAATACTTCCACAGCGAGTACTGCTTTTCCCATACAAAATAAATCAGAAGTCATGTAATGCTGCAACAGTCTTGTCAATACCAGTTAAGGATACAAGGGAATTTATGAGGTGCCAGCCTTCTGATTCCACAACACAAGGTAACTCAAGTAATCCTGAGGTTTGATTTAAAAGCAGTGACCCTTGAAGTTTGCTGCTTAAATATTATAAAAACTTGCTGCTAATTATCAGGGCCATTACTGTCAACAAATCATGGCTTAGAAAACTGAACCGGAGACTGTCTACTATCCTATTCATATATAGAAGATTTATAGTTGCAATTCACATCCTGGCAAATCCTTTCATCTGTAAAATGACAGGTGTGATTTAACCACGTCACTTATCTATTAAGCTCAGTGAAATTCCAGGGCTGAATTCCTTCATATTTCTTTTAACAAGCGAAAGACATATCAAATAATTTTTTTTTTCCTTTTCCAGAGCTATCTATATTAATTGAGAAAATATTGCGTATGGATTCCACAGTTGTAAATGGAAAATTAATTAGTGTTCAAAAATCATATGGTTTCAGTTCTTGTAGTTTTAAATACCTAATTGAGTGTTGATCTTGCAAATATGTATGTATGTGAGTACTGTGATGAAAGTTAACAATGGATCTACAGCTTGGTAGATTGGATCTTTTTGTGATATATCCAAGCATTTCCTTGACATTAGACTTGTTTGCTTTGAGAAACTTGCAAGAGGAGATTTGTACGTTTTATTCCTAAACCATATAAATATTTTCATCTGTTCAGATTGCTTATGAAAGCTCTGTAAAACATCTGAATTTACCAGTTATTACACATACTTAAGTTTCTGATTAATAATCAATTTCTGACTTAAAAAAAAAGAACCATAAAAGACATTAGAATTATTTGGGGGGGGGGGGGGGGAATTTTAGCATTTCCCGCCAAATCATGGTCACATATAACTGAAAAACTAAATTGCTCCTTATCATTCATCACATATGTTGCTTACAATTCTATTTTTCTTTCTGTTATTATTTTGCTTTTCTATTTAGAGCAGATTTCAAATGGTATGGTATAATTAATCAATACTTTCTGTTAGACTATGTTATAGTTATGTTAGACATAAAACTGCCATTGTATTCTGAATACGTTGATGTTTCTATCAACATGCTTTTGCTCCTTCTCCCATATCATGACATCTAAAGACTATGAGCAATAAATTAGTTTCTGATTGCAATAAATAAGAATAATAAAAATTCTAACAGAGCATAAGGATTTTTCAAGTACATGTTTATTCACTTAGTAAATCAGAATTTTAAATGACTTTTTTAAAACGGATATAAAGAAATCATTCGTCATTTAATAAGAAATTTAAAAATATAACCTGGTTTTGAGAGAAGCTGAGTCTCTTTCTTCCTCAAGGGATTGTTACTTTAATACAGATTATCGGATTAGGGACTGGAACCAAGAAGTAAAAATTGTTAACATTAGAAGAAAACATCTCTTCCTTTTGTTCTTGAAATAGTTCATTCGTTTTAATGGAGGAGAAGTTCGGTAACCTTCCATCTTTGCGTGAAACAGAGTTCCAAAAGATGTGGTATTTATACATGTAATTCCCTTTAGTACTAATTAAAACATATAATTATGTGTACAAGACTTTCCCATGTGCCACCTACTGAACTGTCTAGGATAGCAAGTTTCCAGCCCAGGGAGAATGTTATATGCAGAGGACAGCATGGAAAAAAAAAAAAAAAAAAAAAAAAAAAAGAGAAAACATAATGAAGCTATTAGGAAAAAAAAAAAAAAAAAAAAGAATGGGTTTTTCTGGTTAGTGAGGACAGAGCATGATAAGGTATGTTGGTTTTGGGAAGTATTCAGTGAGTATTTAAAGAAGAAAACAGTAGATTTTACTTAGTGGTACCATTAGTTTCTGTTGGGTAGCTATCAGTGGACTCTTGACAGCTCCACACCACTGACAGATACATACACATTTTTCTTCAATTCTCTCTCAGCAACTGCATCCAGCTATGCTGTTCATCAGATTGCTCTGGAACCAGTTTGCAGAAAGTTTGCAGAAAACTATCCCAAATAAGACAGACAGAAAGGTAGAAAGGAAGAAAGAAAAAAAAGAGAGAAAAGCAGTAAAGAAGGGAGGAGGGAAAGAGAGAATGAGAAAAAGAGAATGAGAAAGGGAAAGTCATCTGAGAATATATTTTCCTTTTCTGTCTAGAGAGGGATTCAAACAATTGACTAACAATAGGTAATTAATTGGTAGACAGCTAAATAAAAAGAGATAAATCTCAGTCTTAGTGGAATAGTGTTCAAAACAGATGCAAGATAAAAGAAGTGAGCTTGCATTCATTATTTTGCATTGCAATAGATCACATGATCATTTGTTCTGGAGCTCCTTGATCTATGTAACAAGGAAAAAGGTTTGTAATTGCAGTGGGACACATAGCCCTGTAGAAAGATTATACACAGGCACACTATTTGAATACTTCCCCACATCCTAACTCGAAGTGTCTTTGTCAAATGGCAACATTACACTCTGCTTCCTTAAGTAAAAACCTCTTTTCCCTGTACTGGAGATGATCTCCACTCCTGCACTGCTGCACTGTCCTTCCCTTCCCCATAGCCCCTGCTCCCGAAACTCAACTCCATAGCACTTCCCACAGAACTTGGTGTACTCAGCCATCTCTCAAACTGCCTCTTACCCCTGTTTATCGTCTAATCTTTCTTCTGATTCTACATATTCTGGATAAAATTTCCTGAAACTATTATTTTTCTTTTATTTTGCAATGCTCTGGATTGCTCTGCATCTGTTCCACCTTCTTCACTGGTGATATAAACCTTTTCTCTACGCATTTTGGCTGGAAATCTCTTTCACTATACCAGTTAATGCACTTCCTCCAGGGACATTTCCAAAAGCTGTGAGATTCATGGGTAATACTGTTTCTAGTCCTTCTGCTGGGAACGGCTGTGGCTTCTTCACAAAAGACACGTATCTGGCTTATGGTCCCAGGTTTCCCAAACTCTCTAGCAAAGAAATGATTTTCCTGTTAACTCCACATAATGTGCCTGTATTCTCAAACTGATTGGTGTTTTCATTGACTCAACTGTCAGTTGTTTTCATTGCCAAATTGAAGTCAAAGCTTTACAAAATATTTATGCTCAGATTTCTATCTTAATCCTTAAATTTAATCCTATAACATTATGTTTAGTTCTGGTTAATTTGCAAAGATAGTTGAGCCATGTAGTAATTCTAGAATCAATTTATTTAACTTAACATTTACTAATTCTGCATAGTTAACTCTTTTCCAAACTCCTCCACTTGAGACTTTCTTCCAAATGTGATTAAATTGTTGCTTAGGAAAAATGCTCCAATTTTTCTCCTTTTTCTTTCTACATTTTTTTTGAGGATTAAGTGGAACTGAAAATAGTACTTAAATGTGCACTGATGTACTGCTAAGCAATGCAGCATAATTGCCTAACTTGTTTAACATGACACTCCTAATAATACAACCCAGATAGTATTTACGGTATTTGAAATATGTCATGTTGTTGACTCATTTAATTCATCATCTGCTGAAGTACCTAGCTCCTTCTCTCTAACTACAAAGTTACTAATTCTCCTGTTTTCTGTGTGTGCATCTGGTTGTTTCTTCTTATCAGTAACACTTCATGTAATCTCATTGGATTCTGTGTTCTTTTTCAGGAATTACATCCTATTTATCATCATTATACTTATTTTTTATTTTTGGTAGGACAGTCATATCCAGAATCCCTGTCATGGTTATCAGGCTTCTGCCATTCTTTATACTGACGGAGCAGACACAGGCTCTGCCATTTACATCTACGTTGTACCACCACGAGCTTTTGATTACTTTCAGCACTGTAGTTATCTACAAATGCAATTAACATATTCCCAACTTTAGCCTTCAAGTCATTAATGAAAATATTGAATGATATTGAAGCCAGAATAGGTCCCTGAGAGACCCAGCTTCATATCTTCTGCCAAGCTGATGCTGAGTCATTAATACCAGACTGGAAGAATAATTTGTAGTGACTAATTTACTGAATGAGCCTTATTTTTTCATGTTTACTGATTGCTAGTAAGAAGATAATTTTTAAATGAATATTCTGGTTTTCATTAAAAAGCTGTAGAAATATTTGGTTATCACTTTTCCCTTGAAATACGAGAAATCACACGACAATTTGTGTACATTGATGTCACTATTTAGGACCTGTATACACAGAAGAGTCACAGAGCAAGAATCAAGCATGGGAATAGTATCTGCTCTTCATTAATTCCTACCATGGATGTACACAATGATTTCTTTGGCTGGGACCAGATACTCACTATTCAAGATGGTGTAGCTATTACACACTTTCGTAGTCCTAATGCTGTGTCTGTACTAGTGCATTGAGAACACTTTTGGGTGCTGAGGCCAACTGACATTGATGCTGCCCACATCTCTGGTAACAATCTCTCTTAGCTCCAGAATGGGGTGTTACATATAAATTGTTTATTGGAAAAGAGCTAGCCTATACAAGCTCATGAACTATCTCTGGGCATGGTCTCAACCATGCTAGTGGGCATGAGCCAAATTAGTGCCAAGGAACATTTAAGCATTTACTCATACAGACAATTGTTTTCCAGGATCAGGAAACAATCCCAGACACGACTGAATTTAGTACAATAGATATAAAGTTCTACACTGAACGTTTGTGAGGCATGCTGATGTGTTTTAAATTCACATCCTACTATGCAGTTAATTATTTCTCTTAACTTCCCTAACTGTCTATGTGTAGGTACATGTAGTACCTACTTGGTTCTGTTCTCCAGCACAGCTTCCAGCATTAGTTTTACATTGGAGCATAGTCCTTGAGGAAAATCAGGTCATTTGGTGGCCAGTGACTCACTCCCTGCTTTTCAGCCCATTTCCCTGCCTTTTCTGTTGAAGTCTTTTACAAGGACTGGAGATGGAGGAGATTGGCTATTGCTAGAAGCATAAGAAACCCAGCAAGTACCCAATGTTTTCTGGTGAATATAGACAGCAATTAGGTATCTGTGCTGATGAAGAGACGGAGATCACTGTTATCATTCCAAAGAGGGATTCATGGAAGTATTCCAAACCTGGAACAACCACCTACAGTGTCCTTGAAACACTGAAAAGGCTGGTCCATTCTTAATCTTCATGAGCAAATTATTCCGTATTTTGATTTGGTCAACCTGACATTTTGATCCAAGAAACCATGTTAAATTCAGACAAGTTAATATCCTGTTTCAGTATATTCATGAATGATATCCTGAACCTCATTCTAGTTTGCATCTCTAATACTGTGTAATTAATGTGTTAAGATCTTCCCGTAACTCATAGCAAGACAAATACACACACTGAAAAAAGCCCCCAATCTTGGTCACCTTATTTGATGTTTACTGTTTAGTAGCTTGTAAATGCAAACTCCTTCTCCTTGCAAAAAAAGTGAGAGATGCTGATGGGGTTTAACAAAAAACAAAAACAAAAACAAAAAACAAAACAAAAAAAAAAAACAAAAAAAAAAAGAAGAAAAAAGGTTTGAAGGAAAAGGTTATTCAACAGATAGTGGAAGTTGTGAAGCCTTCTTTCCTTTGAATTTTGTCCTGTGAATTTTATCCTTTCTTCTTGTCACAGACAGTTTTTCCCTCCTCCTCAGCTTAATTTGGGTGGGGTTTTAGTACTTGCTATAGGTGATGATGTTATATTTGTGATGATTGCTTGCTAATATGCAGATGCTGAATGGCCAGATGTTTGATTCCTCTCAAAGGAGGTAAAAGGATAAGTTGTATTTGAGTTTCCCTCAGGGGAGATAGCAATTTGGGGCTCTTTCCTCTATTCAGATTCCA
The DNA here is from genome assembly GCF_034619465.1 of Leptosomus discolor. NCBI lineage: Eukaryota > Metazoa > Chordata > Aves > Leptosomiformes > Leptosomidae > Leptosomus > Leptosomus discolor. The sequence continues at coordinate 84,519,403 of NC_141392.1, read as the reverse complement.
ATTATCATACAAACTTTGAAAAGTTAAATTCTTTATTAAATTGTTTGAAATTGGTGAGTGAGTTCAGAAGTTATTTGTGGGACAGAAAGCATGGTAGCATAAGCCTTACTACACCAAGAAACCAGACTAAAATGATACATCTGGAATAGATATCAGAACTTCTGCTTATATGTTCATGTTATATTTTTTATAGATTTCAGCAACATTCAGTTCATACAGTGCAATATTTTCCAACTAATCAGCCCTAAATTTCTCAGTTTTATGTGATGTGACATAAAAATCTCGTTATATGATTCTTTTAATGTTTTCCAGGATGTTTTACATTATTAGATCTTGACCGAGAAATATTTATGTGAAATGGCTCTAAGCCAATAATATGCCTTTTGTTTAATAAAAATGCACTGTGAACAGTTTAAGAGGTGTCTGTGTTTAATGGTGAATAAAACACTGACTGTTCCTTTCTATGGCCAAGTTGCTGTCTAGCTTGAGGTGCTAAATAACAGAGAGTAAATTTTGTGGTCTCTGCTAAGCCTGAAAGTGGAAACACCAGAGAAATTACATGTGCAAGGGGTTTCAGAGCAGGACGCAGAAAAAGGCTTCATGTGTAAACGAAGCAATAAGAGCCACAAGTCCAAAGGATATTTAGGGTGATCAAGGGTGTTAACTCACAGGATGATTAAACTCAGGTAGCTGAAGTGTCTTGGAGCACTTTGCCTTACTCTTTTCCCTGTGGGTGCTGTCCCCATGGCTAGGACAGCTAGCTCCATATGAGGCTGCTCCTGAATGGTGTCATTTTACATTCATTTTGTCTTACTATACCAGCAGTAGGATGTTCAATAAATAACACTATTTTTGGACCAGCCTTCCCAGCCGTGAGTGGCCACCTCTGCAAGACACAAGGCGAATAACAGCAGGAAGTAGCTGCTCCAGCCAGACAAGTTTAATCTGCTTGTGCTCATATGTCAACCCCAAGATGGAGTAAGATGAGATTCAAGGTAAGATTTCAGGTGTGATACTGAGCAGTCCTCACTCTAGCTTTTACCTTGCTTGCATTTTGCGAGTGCAAAACACTTACCAGTCACAGGAAAGTAATTTTTTGAAACTTCCCTACTTACCTTTTCCAGTTAAAAAATGGCAGAGTGCCAAATCCTGCTAGCTTTAGGGAGTAGCCCCTTCACATCTTAGGGCTCTGCTATCACACAAGCAATTTTTGAGACAGTAAGACTTCTTCAGGAAGTAATGATTATTCATTTGCACAGTCCTTTCTGAGATAAGATAGGTTTAGATACATGTGTGTACATATATAGAGAGAGATTTATATTTGTCTACCACCATTAGTACAATCCAAGGAGTGATCTCCTACAACATCCTGAAGTGAACTAAGTAAATATAGTATTTCTGCTCTTGTGGGATGAGATCTACATACCACTAAAATTGCTGACAGGCTCTGAAATTATAATGACAGGCCTTGAATCAGACTCTTACTAAAGAGCTTCATCAGTCTTTGTGTGCCTAGTGCCCCTTTCTCTAACCAGAAATCCCAGTTATAAATTTCAGGCTAATATTATGTTTTTAGAGCTATAAGATTCCAAACAGACGGGGAAGAATATTCTAGCTTGATTTATGCATGTTTCCTATGCGTGCATTTTATATACTTTCTATATTGTGCAGATATTTTTCTCAACGTTCAGCCTTTTCAACAGGTTGGGTTTTTTTCTCAACTAATTTGAGAAAAGTTAGTATAGGACCACTTTCTGATTGTTTTGGTTTTTTGTTTGTTTTTTTTTTTTTCCCCCATAATTCACTGGAAAAAAAAGTGGATTTTTTTGTCTTATTGTGGACAAACTGAGACCCTAAACAACTGGGATTTTTCCATTTGTTCATATAGAACAGGATGCATTTTGAACACAAGATCCAACCAGATCTGCAGTTTAAGGTTACAAAAATTGAAAGTCTACGGGTTTTGGTTAAATACAGAAAAAAGCACCACTTAAACAACTGACCAGTGTTTTCTCAGCTGGGAACTGTCTAGGGGGTGTGGGGCAGACTTCCAGCCAGCAGGAGAAGGCAGGGGGTAAGAAGAATGAAACACACTTCATTCCTTCTTCTCTTCAAGCATGCTTCCTCCTCAAAGCCTGCTTCGGCTGGGGGCCAGGGAAGAAAGCTGGGTGGTAATGGAGGGTGTAGCCGGGAAAACCATCTCTCCTTACCTTCCACTAGATGCGAGGGAAAAGAAAGATATTTTGGAATGGGACAAAAGAAATGAGACACACAGTGTCCTAGACATGGGATGGATGGACAAGTATTTTCAGAGCAGGAAATACAGAGATATTCGAAGGCAGAAAGTTGATAGGAGAGAAAATGGAAACTAAGGAATACCTGTGCTTTAACCAATTCTGCTGCTGACAGCAGTCCTTCCAGCATAGCATCATGGTCCTCACTGCCTACCTCATTTTTCTGTTGGGATGGTTTCATAACAGCATCTAAATCTCCTCGGAGTTTTCTTTTCTACAGATTTCTTTGTAACTAATTGTAACTCAGGTGTCCTGACAAAAGCCTGTTCTTTCTGTGGGGCTTGTGGCTGAGCCAACTGTCAGCTATTTTACGCCAGAGGAGAACTGATCTCAAATGCTTCCAGACCTCATTTCCAAAACTGTAGTTGCAGTGTCTGAAGTGGAACTAGAATGAGGATTGGTGCCCCTGGATATCTCTTCAGATTATATGTAAACCTGAAAAGCCATTTGCTACGAAAAACTGAGATAGGGCAGATCCCACGATCTGCATGCCTACTAAACCCTCCAGTGTTATCTTTCTGAACATTTATTTATCACAGGAACAGTAGGGAGCTCTAGATCAATACAAGATTTTATAGCACTTGAAAGGACACTTAATCAGTGATTCATTTGTAATTTAATTTTATTATACTTAAAGATACTATAAATACAAATTTAAGGACTGAGGCTTCAAGTCTTTATTCATGCAAATAGCCCCATTGCACTCAGAAAGGCTGTTTCTGTGATTACAGAATGAGCTCTTAGGTTATTGGGAAGCTACAGAGCTGTTAATCAGACAATATAATTTTCATAATTGTTTTTCAGAAAAGGGATCTATAGCTGTGTCAAAAGGAAAAGAAAAAAGATTCAAATACTGAATGGTTATGAGAAAAATTACAATAATATAAAAAAATATTTTATTACAATATATAAATAAACTTTTGGGTACCTCAATTGCCCTTCACATGCAGATCTATCTTAGAAATTATTTTTATTTTTCAAATAAGAATAACAATGAAGATTCAAACTGTCTACTTCTGTTTAATTAACTGTAAGAGGAGCTTAATTTTGTCTGGGATATAGAAATTTATTCTCAGTGCTTGTCTGTCAGTAAAGTCAGATCTACATTAGAGAGTTACTGTAACACCAGTGCCAGTCTTGGTATCTGGCATGATTACAGTGCCAGCCTTGGTAACTGGCATGATGACAGTGGCAGAGGCTCTTCCTGTAGACAGTACTCAAATATGCAGCTTTTGGCTAAATGCTCTGAAACTGATGTTTTTAGCACAGTGGGTGAATTGGTTACTGAGGTTTCAGTGATTCTTTTTCTCACATGTCAAAAAAGTTGTTTACTTTACCATAATTCACCCTTTTAATACAGAATATATTCAAGACCAAAATGTATATTAATTTGATTCATTTTTAGCTGTGTAGATGTTAGAGACTTACACGTACTTAGGTTACACCTATACTGGTAAACCACAGCAGACCAGGATGTGGGCCTTACCACTGGCGTGCAACCATCCAGAGTGTCCAGCTGTAACCACAGATCCTGGCATAGTTTTTCTCCCATGCCAACTGTTTCTTTCCCAAACAATATCCAGGTGCTGCTGGGAGACAGCCTAGGCCAGGTACCATTCCAGTAGCAGTTTGGGTGCAGCACCCCTGTTTTGGCAGGCAAGAGGCTGTATGTAATTGAATGGAGGACTCAAAACAGTGCCATACTGATTTGGCTCAGGCCAGAAACAATCCATATCCTTTTTTTTTTTTCTTTACTGATGTACATGTAGTCTTAGCCTCCTCATGCAGTCTTTCTCTCAATAGAGAGAGATAGGCACTGCCAGTAGGTGGTTCAAGCTGACTTAATATCACTGTCTTAATTAGAAAGATTACATGACCCATTGACTTTAGAAGGCTCCTTATTGATTAAATTAGAGTAGATGTTACTTTAGTCAAAGTTCGGTGAACTAAATCTTAAGCTGAGTCCCTGGTGGAGGCAGAGCATGAAGGAAGAGTGTTTTCCAGCTGAAATCTCAGTAGCATCAGGCTAGGAGCTGCAGAGTGAAGATGAAGAAAGTGCCAAAGGAGACATTCATGCTGCAATGTGCTATAGAGAAACTGCAAGGTTTCATGGGAAGCTGTGAGGCATTTGAAATCTAAGAGGTAATTAATAGGCTTGGAGGAAATCAAAATAAGTACCTATATATGTCTAGATAATTGTATATTATTAGGGCTCCCAGTTATAGAGTAAGCGGGCAAATTTGAAATACTATTTTCACATATTTTCATAAGGTTTAACTGCAACTCGCTTGTACTGTCCTTAGACATGAATAAGATCATGTGCGAGGTGAGGTATGGCTTTTGAAAAAGTAAGAGATAACGTTGTTTCAGTCTCTTGTCATTTTGCAGTGTTACGAGTGGATTGTTGCGTGGAACGTGTTCATTTTTCCAGTGGGATGTTGAACTTGCTTCTTACTTTTAAAAGCCCAAGATAACAGGCTACTGAGGCATTGAATCTGACATGTTGCATTTCACCTGCACTGCTTTATCTCTAATACAGGCATGCATAGATCTGTACCACAAGCCCTCGTGCAGAGGACTCACAGCATGCGAGATTCATGTTGTTTGCACACTCTCTCTAGGGCTATTCCCTTCTGTATTCATATTTCACATGTCAGACTTAAAGGACAGACTTCTCAAATCAGCTGACAACAGTGAACAACTGGTAAGTAAGCATATAGCTTGTAATTCATGCAAAAGCGTTTTTATGGTGACAGGAAATCTTTATGCGTCCTTTCTGAAGGCGCGTTTTTGACATGGAACCATCAAGATTTGTGGATGACTCTGTGTTCAGTGATTGACAAAGTGCTTGTGCTGCTATTAGTAATTGTAGCTCCTCAATAGCTGCAAAGGTATTATCAGAAATACATTAATATTGCGACATATTGGTGTCCACTCTTAAAGCTAGGATGTGCCTGGCAGCTGCAGAGTAGCAACCAAGTTGTTTCCTCCCTAAGTAACATAGTTCAGAATTGTTTCTCATAGATGTCACTCAACCCCAGGCTAGAGGTGGTAACAGGACATCTTGGACAATGTGGAAAGTGGTCATAATGGCTTGGATTCACCTTAGAACTAGCACAGATTGGATAGGAGAGCAAAGATACGCAATGCTTGCTATGCATGTATCTAACTGAGCGACAGAGCCTCCAATCTACTCTGAAGACTGTGAACCCACAGTGCACACCATTAATCCAGATGGCAAGTAATACGCTGCTTCTGTAATATGCTTTTCTGAAGCAGTTTGCAGCAGTCACAATTCTGTATTTTCATAGTAGCTGGAAAGAATCTGAAGTCTCTTAAAAATGTTTTATAGCAAGAAAATTTAGTGAGATAAATGTAAGAGTTTTACCCATGTACTCAGCAAAAATGAAGATGGCACATACTCAGTTGGAACACCTGAATGAATTCCTTTGAGATATGAGAACACGCTCATAGCTGATTGCTACATTTAACATAATTAGAAATCACTAAGACTTTTTGCCTATGGTTGGAAGTTTAAACTACATGCATTTATACTGGAAACAAGACAAAGTTTTTTAACAGTGACAGCGGGAGAATAATCAATGGAATAACTGACTAGTGCACTAACTTTCTCAGTTTTGTGCTAGATGCTGCCTGACTCTGATTTTTCAAAGCAAGCCTTGTTTTTTAAACTTCAGTTCAGAAGTTGCTGAGCTTTTATATCTGAATAACAGGCTTCTTGTCTATTACAGTATGTTACTATATACGAATTTACTCTTCTGCAAATACTCTATATGGTCCGGGAATCATCTTTAAATGGCCTGATTTAGCCTTGTGGACCATTAGCACTTTGCAGATTTCAGTTATGACCTGATGTCCTAGTTCAAAAATTAATTCATGGAAGAATCCTACCTTAAGGCCAAACTAGATATTCTCAATGGTTCTTTATGATATCATAATCTGTGAATATCAATGTTGAGGACAGAAAGGCTAGAATAAAGTTCAAGAGCATAATTAGGGGCAGTTGCCAAGTAGCCTTCTTTCCAAGAAAACTCTGTCCTAATTAATGATCCCTTTGTGTAAATGTTAACAAAATTTCCTACCCCTAAGCTAATGGATTCGATCCACTTAAAAGATAGATGAACAGCTATGAAAAGGATGTCTGAACATACAGAATATAAAAGGTTCTCTAGAGACTTGGAAAATGGATCGGTTGGAAAGCAAATTAATTTGGACAAGCGAACAAAGGATCCTGATAGTTATCATGTACTGAAAAGTAGATGGACACTCTTTAGGGTGAAGCAGCTACTTTCATTCTTGAAGAGTCCCCATGCAGAATCAGTGAAAAGTAGGAACCATGCTGCATATAGGAATAAAAACTGTCTGCTTCCTTTCAGCCTGCAACTCAAAAAAGTTTACTTCCTAAGGAGTATTTTAAACAATTTTTTTTTCTTTTTCTCAGAAATCTTGGTTTTCTTTAGAATGCTGTTACAGGAATAATTTCACATAAACATTTTCAAAAAATATAGAGGCAAATAAATCCTAAGGAGAAATAATGAAATAAAAAAATGTTGTTACTTTCATGTTATTCTTGGCTTTAGGTCAGGGCTATAAGTGAAGGTGTGAATTAAATCGTTGACAGGTGAGAACCTAAAAGACAAATGGGGGTGGTTAAAAGACCAAGCTTATGATGGTAAAAATAGTTTCATGACTAGTATATTGAGTGCATGTACAATAGTGGGTGGACAGGCATATACCATTTCAGATCCACCATTGCAGCATGTGGATCAGTTAACTGTGTTTTCCATTTGTTTGGGTTTGATATCTAAGTATTTCTTTCTGAAATATGAAGCCTCCTTCTAGAAATCTGTACATATGTTTATCAGCTTCAAGCTGAAGAGTCTAAATTCTGCCATCATTTGATGTTCTGAACACCCACTATAGTTTATATTTTTAAAAGTTTATTTGACTTGGTTTTTTTGATATATTTTGTGCCAGGACTGTAGGAAAATATTCCCATACATGAAATTCAAGAAAATTCGCTGAGATAATAACACATAGTGAAATGCACATGAATCTTTGTTTAAACCATAGTATCTCAAAGCACTCTGCAAACACCAGTTAAGCCTTATAGAACATATGAGAAACTTAAAAGTTTTATCTTCTTATTTTACAGAGGTGAAAATGATCTGTGAGTTCTAGTGCTTTTAGCTGCAGCAGTTCAAGACATTCACCAGTGATTTGTGCTAAAACACAAGTGAGTACACACAGTGAATGCCAATGGCCATTGGATGTGTGTGCTTCTGCCTGGTGCCTGGGTGAAATGGCAGCAACAGAAACCATGGTACATGGACAAGGGGCTGGGGAAGCTAGAGTAAGATCCAGTAGGTACCTTTGAATGAATAATTGAAAGATTAAGATTATTCTGTACACCATGAAATATACATACTCTACTAAATTGTGCCCCAAGCTGAAAATATGAAGAATTCTATCTCTTTCTCTTAACTGAGAATGGAGTCCAGGAGATTATATGAACATCGTTTTCTGCCTCCTTAATCTCACCATCTTCCTGAAGACAACACAAACTTTAGTGGATTTGATCTGGATTTGGACTGAGTTGAGTTGCCATTCATAATACCTTAAGCCTCTCTTTCTCTAAGACTTCTTACAGCCAGATTTGTATTCTCAACCATATCAGATGCTTACCCTACCTTGACACCAGGTGTGCTTGGACTTAGGTAGCTGGAGGAGAAGAAAGGATTTGAATGTCTCGCGTACATATCCAGAGGCCTCTTTTATGAAATATTTTAAATAGGTTATAGAATTTTATGTAGGTTATGAAATACATAAATACGTATCTTTCTATTGTAATTAGCAAGTTCCTAAGTATGAACCTTTCAAAAGCATTATTAATCAGCAGAACAGACGGAAGTAGCATATTTTAATAAAACTTTAGCTTAGATAAGATGACTATGTTAACAACAACTAGGTCCTCATATCATCACTTACATCATAATGCTCAGCAGCAAATACATTGTTCTATACTTGGGAACCATTGATTTTGTACACTGACACACTTTGTAATTTACCTGTTTACAGAATTATGTGTCACGTTTCTTTACTAGTGAGTATTCAGGAATGGTGAGGGCAGACATATAGTCTTTTGCTTTTCTGTTTCTTTGTTTCTGAAAGTCAAAATGTGATGCCTGAAGTGTGAAGGTGCTGTAAAGATCATCCAGGAATGACAAAAATTTATACTGGTGGTATAGTATGCACATCTTCCCACAACTGCATGAACCAAGAAGAGAGGTTCACCAAAGCAGTTAATTTCTAACTACTTTATTAGTGACATGGGGTGAGTAACTATGAAAATATAGGCATTAAAACAAAAATGTTTTTTAAAAACAATACTAAATGCTTGTACAGTGCTAGAACTGCCTAGCTGAAGAAGCAGCAGAAAAACAAAATCCCAAAATTAGTTTTGCATTAGAAATGACAGATTACATTCTTCAGAAGAAAGTAGTTAAGGTTTAAATCATAATTATGTTTTATTTCAGGCCTTTCTCATTTTATTTCAGGTCATTTTCTGACCAACTCTCCTAATTCTTTAGTCTTAGATGAAAAATATTATAGTTAGATGAAAAATATTTCTTGTCTTAAAGTGCTGAGTAGCATTGTTTTATGATGGAGAACAGATGGGTTCTTCAGTCTTTATTTCCTTCTTTCATGGAGTTATGATCTAAGTTAACTAATATTTGTAAGGCAGTTTAAGATAATTTAATGAGTTACACAGCTAGTGCAGAAAAAACAGTGGATCTGGATCCCTTATATTTGCTGAAGTTCAGAACCTTGTCGTGGGTGTGATGAGCACAGTTTGTGACTAGCAACAGCGATGAGCATTTCCAAAGGACAATTTATCCTCCCTATCTCAGAGACCAAATTTAGGATAAGATGTGTCATAAGATTATCTCCTCATCTCAATCTACTTCTCATCATTTCTTGTAGGAAGAACATACGGACTTGTCCTAGAGTAGCCTGACTTTTTTCAATAGCTAATGTTAGGTAAGATGAATATGATGTTATGGACTAAATCTGCATCTTTTAACTGATTTTAGTGGAGCAACACAGAATTGTGGAATCTAAAGTTTTTATCTAGGAGGAGGAAAAATTCAAATCAAAAATGGAAATGCACTTGAAAATTGCAAGTTACAGCTTACTGGAATTTTAAGGAAGATAAAAATGCTTTGAGTTAGTACATTATCAGTAAGAGGAATTGGTCAATTAAAAGGTTGGAAAGCTAATAATAAAAACCACTGAGAATACCAGAAATGTCATTGTCTTTTGTACTTTTTTCTCTCTTATAATGTTTATGTGGCATATGACTAACAATTGGCGTCAATTCTATAAGGGTGAAAATTCAAGCTATAATAGGAAAAAATTTATCTTAAAGTTTTTTTTTAGATAAGCTAGGGTTTGAATCGACTTTGCCTTTAGGGAATTGGATAAAATAATTTCAGACTAGTTAATAGTCATCTAAAGGAAATGAAGAAGGACAAATGAAACACCAGAGAACTAGAAAAAGACGTGGTGCCTAACTTCAGTGGTAAGATGAAAAGTGTGTACTGAATTTCAGGCTTTGGAATAAAAACCAAACAATCTGTTTGTAAGCATTTAGAAGATAATAAGGCAGTAAGTAACAGCCAACATAGATTTGTTAAGAACAATTGCGTTAGGTCAATACAATTTCCAACAATCCTTTGTGGAAGAAAGAAAAGTGAAATATGCAGTTTTTCTCGGTTGTTCTAAGGTTTCTAATATAGTTTTATTTGACGTCATAATCAAAGTGGGTTAAATATGGTATAGATGAAACTATTATAAAGTGGGTGGACAGAGCACCAGAAAAGAAAATATAGTTGTGTGCTGTTCACCATCAAAGAATTTATGAAGCTGGGTTGTGCAGATCTCTGTTTTGGGTCTGATAGAATTAATTTTTTAACATATATTTTTTAACAATAATTGAGAGTATATTTATTTAATGATATCAAGTTGGAAAAGTTACAAGTACTTTGGAGGGCAGGAATATAATTCAATATGACAAGCTGCACAAATGCTTGAAAAATGGGAAAAAAATAGTAAGAAAGAGAGCAAGGTGCTATGTTTAGTAAGAATAATCTGCACTTGCGACATGTGGGATGGTTGCCTAGACAGTTCTGCAGAATGTAATCTGGGAGACACTTTAATTCTTAAATTGATCATCAGTCAACTATGTCACAGAGTTGCGAAAAACAACATTTTTCTGTGATACATAAATAAGAAAGTTATAAGCAAAATACAAAATAATCCTTCCCCTGTCTACATATGGTCTTAATTAGGCACAATCCAAAAGATTGTAAGAATGATCAGAAGTTTAGAAAAGACAAGATACAGGAAAATAACCTGAAAGGATTGAATAATTAAGTTTTGATATGAGAGGAGGAACGACAACAGACAAATATGTCATAAAATTATTTAGGGAAACAGCCTGTTTTAATTCCTGCCCACAGGAATTAAAAGATGAAGAATTGATTTGAAAAGCAAGGGCTATTTAGTTTATGTATCTCCAAGGTTGAAGAGTCCACAACCTTATCTCTGGGCAGCCTGTTCCAGTGTTTGACCACCCTCACAATAAAAATGTTTTGGGTTTTGTTTTGGTTTTTTTTTCTTTTAAGTGGAATTTACTGTATTTTAGTTTGTGCACTTTGACCTCCCCTTAGATGTTTAAGTCCTTTCGCTGGATATTTAAGTCTGTATTTTGCTCCATAATTTATAACTTGTTTGGAGGAAATGCAAAATCTCTAGCTTCCAGGACACTGCAGGAAAACAACCAAGGACAGAGGAATGACGGAACTTTATGACTTCATAATAAAATATCTGTCAGAAAACCTATTCCACAAAGATAATTGAAAAGTGTTATGTCATGTTTTAGTCCCATCTTTCCATTTAAAGTCATTGAAAGCCCAATATTTCATACAGATTTGACTGGTTAGCAAACTTGTATTTTAACATTCTTTTGATTTGTGTGTATGAAAACTTTATAATATCTCAAATTTCGAGGGAGGGTATTCTTTTGTACATGATGACACAACCTTTATGTTATTGTCAAATAAGATATTAATCTATAAAGACTCTCAAAATCTGCATTATTTTCCCCTTGATAACAAAATCTGTATTTTCTTCTTCTTAAACAATGTTCAACCAAAAAGTCCCATAAGAAGAGCTGCCTTTTAGACTGAAGTAAAAGGTGAGGATATGCACAAATGCTCATTTCTGTTTATATTCTCATTTTTCCTTGGAAATTACTCAAAACTTAAAAAGCATAAAACTTAAAATGTGCAACATTTTTAATCTGGTAAAAATCATATTAATATTGAAAATGCGTTGTAATTAATTAATATTCTTTAAAATTTGTGCATTTTAGAATATAAAGATTACCTTAATTTTAAAAAATATTGAAATATTTGTGATGTAGTTTTTCTATGTGGGTAGTAGAATAAAAAAAAGTATTCAATTTATGTATTTTTATTGCCAAAAAGTATCTGATTTGAATCAATCTGAAAAAGAAATATTAAATATTTGGATTCATAAGATGTTCCCAAGCTAAGAGACAAATTAACGTAACTGAAATTTTAGGCCAAGACCACTTGATTGAGTTATCTTCCTGGTAAATTGAAAACAATTCAGAGGTCCTTTTGTCATCTTCTTATTAGGTGTTCCTCAACATGCAACACTTCAAGTGTCCCTCTTAACATTGAAATCTAGATTTCCCACTTTTTCTTTTTAAAAACTTGTTTCAAACACAAAAGGTTTTGATTCTTAGAGGAAACATAGCAATAAATTCCTTGTTAGTTTGTTTACAGTTTGCTTTTCTGATTAAACCTCCTTGAACAAACTGAAACGATGCTCTTAACATGGGCTGTTAATTCAGAATGCAAATCATTTCCACACTCATTATCTTTGCCTCATACTTCTACCTCCTTCAGAAAAAACTTCCGTGCATTTCTGTACGTATCTCTTTTTCTATGATTAGGTTGAATGGCAACTAGCTGTAATATCTTGCCTATTTGAACTCTATTTACTTCATCTGATGAAGAGGGGGCAATTAGGCAACATTTAGTGCCTCAGTCCTTTGCTGTATCTAATCCCATATTAATATTAATTATTAATAAAATAATATACTGCCCTGCATACAGAAGGCCTGCAGTCAAAGATTTAGCCAAGTTTAAGTGTTTTATCTACTGCTTTTTTTGTAGGAATCCTTTTGCCTCACTTCAGTATATACCCATGTACTTTAAATTCTGATGTTTAAGGTGTGAGTCATAGATTTACTCTTATCTTTCAGGTGTGGAGTTATTAGATTGTGAGCTTCTCAAAACCGGGAAAAGAATAAAATTTATAGAACACTTGTACCTGAAATTAGATCTGTTCTTCTAATGCATCCCTGAATAATTTATTTTGCAAAAAATGGTGAAATTCATCAGATAATCTGATCTGCCATGAATAACTCAATTACCTTGACATGACATAGTATTACATGCAGTTCCAGTTGCTATAGTAAGGCTACAGCAAGAAAAAAAGCATAACTATCCACCTGCCAGTTCTGCAGAAAAGGAATTAATTTTGAAGTTTGCCTTCAGGAAAGGTGGTTACATGTCTGGAACAATTGCTCTGTGCATCAGATTTAAAAAGTTTTCACATGATTTCATCCCATTTGACTTTTGCATACTACTGTGGCAAGGACAACTTCTCTGATGAGAAACCTGACACCTCTTATCACGAGTGGGCGTCTAACTCAGCAGCAGAAACAGATGGAGTCGGGGAAATCACAGCATCTGTCACATAGACAGCTATGAAATGCATAAACATTTTTTGTGAAGGTGAAAATTGGCAGATTAGTCTTCTAGTTGTAATATGAAATCATAGGTCTGGGCTACAAAACTAACTCCTAGATGAATCATTCTCACAGGTAAAGCTTCCTCACCTGCATGTACATTCATCCTGTTCTGGACTAGGGCTAAATACAAGAGAGTCAATTAGCTGTGGCTAGAGTAGAAAGCTGTTGGGGAGGTGGATGGATAATGCCAACAAGTCTAAAGAAGAGCAGAGTGCAATGGTCTGGTGTGCTGGAAGATGGAGGCTATCCAGAAGATGTTTTTTTGGGTATTACCAACACTGAGGGCTTTCAATTGTGCTACTGTTAATGTAATTTCTAGGCTTTTCCAGAAGAAAGAGATGTTGGGTAGGGAACAGAGACTGTAGACTTTGTATCGTGGTGGATCACATGGCTGGGAAAAAATGATGCCTACATCTGGCTTGAAGTAAACGAGAAATATTCTGCCAAGATATGTGAATGTCAAACAAGATATGGGAGTTTGTTTGCAAAATTCTGCTGCTGTTGCCTACTATTTCGGGAGCTGACTCGATGCATGATTTTCAGTGCTGGGATATAATGCTTTCTAATGGACATGAGTAGGTAACAGAGTCAATGCAACTGCCCAAATTAAGTAAGATAAATTCTGAGGTGGGAACGAAAAAAAAAAAAAAAAAAAATAGTAGAAGGATATTTGGGATCAGAACCACTTGGGGGCCTTATCTGCAAGTAAGTCAAGCAATGTAGGAAAAAGTCACTTAACATAATCAAAATGTTAATTGTCAAATGCTGTATGTAATCGAAAATGTAAAAATTGCTTTATAATTTTAGACATTTGCACATCATTCACTGTCACTGAAAAATAGTGTCCTTTTCATAGAGAGCTAGCGTACTGAAACCAGTATGTTTTTTGTCATGACAGAACGGACACTGTCTATTTCCGCAGCCAACTGTCATGTTGTGAGGTGGTCAGTGTGGTATGATAAAAAACCCAATTATTTAATTGTCCTTCACCACTCTGTCTCACAATTCAAAAATGGCTTTCAGCTGTGTGTAAAGCAGCATAAATCTGGGGCTCAGTCAGTTTTCTAGCTGTTTGGTACACTGAAATAAATATGAAAATAAGGTACTTTAAAAGGAAAAATCATGAGGAGCTTGGTGAGTTTTCTGTCCTCTACTTTAAACCTTTGGAAAGATTGGAACTGTAATGTTTATCTAAAATTTACCTAAAGTAAGGAAATCAGATGTCTGTCAGTCCCTTACTACCAAACACTCCAGTTATTCTTCATGGCAATAACTCCATGTAAAAACAGAAATTTGAAGTATTTGTCTTCTAAGACTTATATAATGTCAAATCTGTGGAATAATTGAGATTACACTTTACAGCTTGTTGGCATCCAGTCTTAACATTCTATCAACCGCTATTGAGTTTCTTACTTCAAGTAATATTTCTTGTACTCTTATTTCTGTAAATTGAAACTAAGGGTAAGAATACACCAGTGAAGTAACCCAAAATAGGGAATCTTAAAACAAAAGACTGGAGATAAATGCCTCAGGGCAACAGCATGCAAATGAAGGAATATTCTGGAAAAAGATTGCATTGCCTCAGGATTAAATTCCCTTGGACTGGAAATGAAGTAAATTTTCTTGGTTTAAGGCAGATTTACCTCAGCTCAGCAGGCTTTGTTACGTAGCTGGAACTGTTTCTTTAAATTAGCTGAGATTTCTCCATACTATCCTATTTATATGCTTATGCCCTTACTTTGCAAATTATATTTCTCACTTTCCAAATATACCATGTTATTTAATTAGTAATTTTGTATCCACTTCTAAAATGTCAGTCTGAAGTTACATAAAAGGCAAATCTCTGTACTTAGTATTTAACTGTTTCTTAAACAAAATATGTTATCAATATTCATTGTGAATGTTATTTCTGCATTAATGACAGCCTGAATATTGTGTCTTTTTGGTTTTAGTGAATTAGCCTTTTAGTCAAAATGCATATTTTCTGCTTATTCCTTCTTCAATCTCAAATGTAATGGGATATAAAGGTGAAATCTACATTACATAAAATCAGGATTAAGTTTTGTTTAGATGG
Organism: Leptosomus discolor; assembly: GCF_034619465.1. Classification (NCBI taxonomy): domain Eukaryota; kingdom Metazoa; phylum Chordata; class Aves; order Leptosomiformes; family Leptosomidae; genus Leptosomus; species Leptosomus discolor. Next base: position 84,504,105 of record NC_141392.1, on the reverse strand, counting down.
TCTTTCTAAAATGAAAAATCATTAAATTTAAGAAGTAGCGCTTATTGTCCTTTACTGTATTTTGACAACTAACAGTTGACTGAAAAATCCCGCAAAATTCAAACCCTCTGAAAATATTGACTGCTGAGAGAGCTGATACAGTTTTCCTGGAATAAGTATCCTCTGCTTGTAAGTCTGCCAGAACCTGAAATAATTAAGTAGAAATGTAGTGCCTTCACTAAAAGATGAACTATAATTGAATAAAGATCAGTTAGTAGATGCTGAAAATATTGATATAGCTTTATATTTAAACTTGACAATTCCTTCCTTGATGTTTGAAAATTAGGAAATCTGTGTAAGACTGCGAAGAGTACTTGCCTCATTTAAGAACAGTTTCTGAGCATTGTGGTTGTCCTTCAGTAACCCTTACCCAATGGAGTTTGCTTTTCATGTGTGAGAATCAGTTAGTGCACCTTACAATACACTAGGTGGTAATATGGCAGGCTAAATCCAGCAGAAGGGTAGTTAAGCCTCGACTTTTTCTGTTTCTGGACTGTATGAACTTTTTTTCTGGTCCAGCATGCCTTTTCTTTTCTTCTGATTTGACACTTGAGTGCTGGAGTTCACCTAAAGCACTGTCATTATATAAAGGTTCTGGTGCTTTCACATTCATCTTTAGAACTTCTGTATTGGTTGTTAGGTCTATTTCTCTTTTTGTAACATCACAGCATATTCAAGAGTGTGGCAGAACATGTAAAAGATCTACAAGCTAGGAAAGAAAAAGATATGTAACCAAATGTCTGAAACAGAGTTTGACTCTACAAGTTATTTGACACATTGAAAAAAACTCAGACTTCTAAAAACCCCCAAAGTCTATAACTGTTACCCACAGTCCTTTCCTCAGAATCACAGAATGGTTGAGGATGGAACGGACATCTGGAGGATCCTCGAGGTCCCAGGCCAAGGAGTCCTTTTCTAACCCATTCAATTAGCTGCTTAAACTCACGGTGCCTCCCCATTTGATCTGAAATTTCTGTGACATCTGTTTTTTTGAACAGACTGAACTTTTTATTCCTGTAGATGTGTACTTATCATTGTCTATGCCTCACTGAGACCAGAGACTAAAGAGTGGTGAAGATGTCCTATCAGAGCATATTTGACAAGACCAGGCCCTTTGTAACAATATTTGTTTGTATAGAAATGAATGACATCTTTTGTATAATATGCTGGAAACAGAGCTGGAACATTTAAGATATATGCTCTTTCTTTTCACTGCCAAATTTACAGTAGTTAAAATATCTGAAGTAACAGAAACAAAATAAAAATTATTGACAATCTCATGTTTTCATCTGCTTGGTAAGACTTTATATTTATATTAGAAACATCATTTCTCCCTATTTACCTGCTCTATCTCAATTTGAGATTTTCTCCAAGTTGAAGACTCTAGCTGGGCTGAATACATATTCCCAGTTGAATGACAGGAAGAGGGGCACAGTGAATAACACGCTTCCATTTCATTGTCAATATGTCTGTTTGTGTCAGAATGATTTGAAAATGAAACAGAACTTCAAAAGATGGAAATTTCCACCTTTATTGGGGGAGAGCAAATGTAAAACTTCTCTAATTAGTTAATTCTATGTTCCGAAAACATGCTCCATTAAAAAAAAAAAAACAATGGAAATATTTTCTTCTTATTGTTTTTAATTAAGACTTCTAGTTTTGTAATTGAACAAACAAAAGAGAATATAATTGTGTCTAGATGGAAGCTAAAATGCTATACCAGGAAATAGCCACTCTCAGGCTGGCTAATTCTCATGCTCTTTCCCAGAACACTGATTACTGGACATTACTTGAGACAGCTTTTTGAGTTATATACCCTTTTCATCTGACCAGCTTAGCAATTATTGCATTCCTATTTATTTTCTCCTAAGAGTATGACATTTTGTGCACAACTTAGAATGCAATGCAGCCTTCAGACTATTTGTTGAGAGAAATTTTACTTATTGCAAATATTTTTGAGCTGATAATAAAAGTATTTTAAGCTGGCAATGCTTTGCACATATAGCTCTTGCTAATAGATCAGAAACTGATGAAGAGAAGAGGAGCCAGTTTGTAAACCTCACCCTCATGCAGGTGAGCCATTATTCACATGAATGATCACCGAAATTTCACTCTCACTGCATCAGAGAATTGCTTGTGAAAACTCATTATTTTGTAATCAGAAGACAGGGACACACATAAGCATACCTTCAACGTAAGATTCGTCATATGACAATATATGGTGACATTCTCCTCATACAGTCTTTCCTCAGTTCAGATTTATTTTCATATGGCATTTAGCCACCATGAACATAGTTTGTCCGATGTTCTTGAGGTATTAAGGACCACATTCTATTTCCAGCTGAGTATTTCTGTGAATCTCTAAACATATGGCTTTGTGGTTGTGTTTGAAATTTTCAAGAAACACGGAGGTGTGTATTTGAAGTTGGAAGCTGACCCATAACACTGTGTACTACAATAAAAAGATTCTATTTTTTCTGTTATGGTGCATGCAGATGAACAGTTTTATCTTTTTGCACTGGTTAACTGATTAGAAAATGTATTTCAGAATAATGATCTCAACCAGATATCTGTTAACCCCTTCTTCCTTTACATGGTCTCTTAACTCCATTCTCAAGGGTATTTGTGGAACATGAAGTGGCACACATATTTTAGTTTTCTGGGGGGAAATACAGTCTATTGCAACAAAAGTATTTTTTCTCCTCTAAATACTCCTCCAGCTGTGTGATCTTACATGGGTCTGAAAGAGACGTTTTGCAATGGGGTGAAGGTCAAGAGAAGAATGCAAGTGAGCAGGGGGAAATCAAGAGGAGAGGATATTTCTGGATAAGACGAGGGAGTGGTGCTTGCTAAGAATAAAAGATCTATGGGAAATCAAGTTCTGATTGTAGGATATCTGCGCAAGGATTAGTTCCCATCCTTCCTTTACTCCTGGCAGCACAAACTCAAGAGCTTTCCTGCTAATGGCTTCTCTGGCATTTAACTTAAGTGACTGTCCCTAGGCTCACTCCTTCTTCAAGCTGACAGCCTCTCAACCTGCTTAATACCAGTCATGCAGCATTCACAAGGCGGCACTCCTGGGGCCTTGTAACCTGCTATGTAAGCTCTGTTCCTATTCCTGCTGTTCTCAGAGCCTCAGTGCTTCCCTCTGTGTTCCTACATTTCCCTCCAAGCGATGCAGCAGAAAGAGCTTTTGACTAATTCCATTAAAGCTATTGAAATAACATACAGAAATGCAAATAAATGTAGGTGAATCACGGTAGAAGTGGTTCTCTTCCCCTAAAGTGAGTACATTATTTTTATTAGTAGACTTACAATTTATTTTCTAGAAAAAATTGTTATATTCTATTAGGAAAATAATAGGTTTACTTAGATTCATGGAAAAGGACATACAATTAATAATAACCAACCACCCGTCAGGTGTTTTAAATTACCAGCTAGTCTAGTTTCGGAAGAGGTCATCTTACAGTCACACAACAGCTATGTTAGTCTTTGCTTTGTCCTGAAAACAGCTTAGTACCCCTCATGTTGCTTCCTTAAGCTAGCTCTTCTTTTCTCCCTGTATGCTAAAAAAGGACTTTTTTACTTCATGAATCATTCACATTACAGAGTAATAATTCATGTAGGACAGCTCATAATCTTCTGTGCTCACACTAATTCAGAAAAGTATATTTAATTTTTCCTGAGACCTCTTCAGTTCTGATTTTGCAGATTTCAATCTTACAGCACTTCCTGCTCATTCAAACCTTCTTGCTGTTTCTTAGCCTTTAACATTCAAATAGTTTCCCCCTAAGCTTTCCCCTTTTAGGTTTATCGGTGCACCTTAAGTATGCCCTGCCTTTCAGTTCTAAGCTCACTTTACATGCTGATTGAAGCGGTTGTCTCAAATTTCATTTTGCCAAGTTGATCTGGACTACTTCCAAAGCAGTTCCTGTCATTTTCATGCACTGAAGCTGCTGTCTGAAATCCCTCTAACAACATCTTGCAACCCATACTCCTTTTTTCTCCTTGTTCTTCCTGCTGCTTTTCAACGTTCTTGCTCAGTCTTTCCTTAAACTGAATGTACTTTTGATATTTTTAACTCATTTGTCTTTCAGCTGACTGTCTCTAAACATTTCTTTATTATTTGGTTTTGTGGATTACTTTCGTCATTATGCATTACATTCTTCAAACATCCTACACATTGCCAGCTTATTTCCTTATCCCCTTTTTTTTTTTCTGGGTTAGAGGCAGGGCGATCTCAGGTAATGATAACGTGAAGAAAAGACCTCCCAGTTTCATCCCAAAGATTTGCAGATCATATTTTAGGCTTCTTGTGTGTCATCCATTGTTCAAGACTGCATGGATTTAATCATATGGATTTAATTTCTAAATCTGCATTCTTCTGCTTTAGTGGTTTCCTGTTCTTATTGACGTCACCACTATCACTCTACAGCTGGTACCTACAACAGAAGGACTGTTTGGTCTCCCCTCTCTCTTAACCATGATCTATGCTCCTAAGTTTTTCAAGCTGAACTACCTTAATTAAAAAATGTAGAAAAGATGGCACGCCTCACAAAACTATACAGTCTAGACCTTCATAAAATAAGGCAAATATAATAGCCAAAAATAATTTTACCAGAGTAATGTGTTTTATTCAGGAAGTGACTATGACTTCTTTTGAAGAAAAGTTCTGTTGTGTGTTGGCTGGGACTGCTTGCCAGAATAGCTATGGTGCTATATGTTTACTAGCAAATTCAGTCCTGTCACACATTTTTTGTTAATATTTCTAAATCTGATATTTTTCTTTATATTGACCCAGTCCAAAAATTCCTGTTCAGGCTGTCATCTGCCATGTAGGTCTCTCCTATTGGTGCCTGCAGAATTATCATTGGCGTTTTTTTTCAGTTTTGTTGTTTGAATTTTGCTTCTGTTGAACCAAATTCAGTAATGTCGTAGAAAGTATTTATGTAGTGGACTAGTGTCACTGAAAGTTGTGAGTGATAAAATAGACGATTCAACCCAAACCAGAAACCCAATGCAACATTCATGTTCCTCCATCTCTCCATGTTTTGTGTGATCTCTGCATTTCTCAAGACTTCTTTTCCTTGTCAAATCACATGTATAAAATTAGTCTGAGATAAAATACAAACTCAACATCACACCAAGACAAAATGAAAGCACATGCCAAGACAGAAGAATCACAAACAAAAGACTAATGGGACAAACAGCGGAGGAGATTCTTGCCCTTGTGGCCAAGAAGGCCAACAGCATCCTGAGTTGCATTAAGAAGTGTGGCCAGCAGGTTGAGGGAGGTCATCCTCCCACTTTGCTCTGCTCTGGTAAGGCCGCATCTGGAGTACTGTGTCCAGTTCAGGGCCCTGCAGTTCAAGAAGGACAGGGAGCTACTGAAGAGTCCAGCAGAGGGCTATGAAGGTGATTAGAGGGCTGGAGCATCTCTCATGAGGAAAGGCTGAGAGGCATGGGTCTGTATAGCCTGGAGAAGACAAGACTGAGAGGGGACCTTATTAAGACATAAATATCTAAAGGGTGGGTGTCAAGAGGATGGGGCCAGACTCTTCTCAGTGGTGCCCAGCGACAGGACAAGGAGCAATGGGCACAAGCTGGAACACAGGAAGTTCTGCTTGAACATGAGGAGGAACTTCTTTACTCTGAGGGTGGCAGAGCACTGGAACAGGCTGCCCAGGGAGGTTGTGGAGACTCCTTCTCTGGAGATATTCAAAACTTATCTGGACCCGTTGCTGTGTGACCTCCTCTAGGCTAACCTGCTTTGGCGGGTGAGTTGGACCAGATGGTCTCCAGAGGTCCCTTCCAACTCCTACCATTCTGTGATTTTATGAGATCAAGCTGGCTTTAGAGGTTCATCAGCTGTCCTAGGTTACAGCGTAAAATGTGCCAAAAGAAAAAAAATTATTCTATTACCATCTTCAGGAGCTGTTGAGACCAGGTGGGGCGGTGCTCCCCGCCTCCCCCCTCTGGACTATCTTGTATTAATGGGCACAACAATGCCTTATCGCCTGACCCATCGATAACTCGCTCCTGGACTATCTCCTGTTAATGGCCCATCAAGGAACTGCCTCACGACTCCCCATCCCATTGTGAGATACTCCGCCCAGGGGCGGGGAGGGAGCCAAGCAGTCCATGCTAAATAAAAACTGAGATCTCGAACACCCTAGCAGCCTTCTTTTACTGGATTCCCAGAGGAGTTTTCCCCCCCACGCTGGAGTTCCATAGGACAAGAGCTACCTACCTACCACTGGACCTTTGGAGGAAGACCAGACCCTTTTACCTGATCGCTGCTTCAACAGAACTACATCCATCGCTTCAGGAGGACTGCAGCCAGCATCTTATCGGACTGCTACTGCCACCCTAACAGGGTGTCAGGTTGTATTCCTGACTCTGTCAGTGTAAACCAGTGGGTTGTTTTTTTTTTTTTCCTGCCTTGTGTTATATATATATATATATATAAAAGTAAAGAATTGTTATTCCTATTCCCCATATCTTTGTCTGAAGGCCAGTTAATTTCAAAATTATGATAATTTGGAGGGAAGGGGGTTGCATTTTCCATTTCAAGGGAGGCTCCTGCCTTCCTCAGCAGACACCTGTCTTTCAAACCAAGACATCAACCAACCTCAAGTTCAAAGGCCACTGCTTCTGTGACCAGAATCACAGGGGTACGGGCCATAAAAGAAACAATATAGTAAGATCACAGTGTAAATATCAGTGGGCAATGTGAGGAAGAACAGTTAATCTGGCAATTTCTCTTCCAAAGAGAAATTTGCTTAAAGAGCTAAGTTGTCTCAAAAGATGCTAAAAGATGCGCTTCACAATCTGATCTTTGGGATATTTTTTCACAATTTCTTCTACAATTAAACTATCACTAAACTAAAATACAATTTAAGCTTGATAGTAATTATTGTGCATCACATTTACTACATGTTCAAAATAAAGCTGGTATAAAGCTCCGCTGTGTTGTGGTTTTGTTTGTTACTTTTACCGGGAGTAATACAAAGCATTCCCTCCACCACAAAAAAAACTCCACCAGCAAAAACCAAACCCCTTCAAGAAAACCCAAACCCAAAAAACTCCACCCTTGTTACTTCTTTTGATTTATGAGAATAGAATGCATTTGTCACATAAGGAACTCCCAGTGAAAAACTTCCAGTGAAAAGAAAATTTTAATCTATTACATTATGTCCAACATAAAAGCCAGGTTCAGAGAAACTTTCTCAAGCTGGGGAAATATTTAAAATCAGATAATACTTGTATACCCGCAAATTCTAGTTACAGACCAGAACTCTGATCTATGAACTAGTTATTTATATTACTTTAAAGGATTACTTTGGAGGTAAGGTAACATAATACTTAATGCTTTGCACTGGAATGTAAGAGCTATAACCATATCAATAAATTAACAGACCCAGGTACTTCAGCACTATCCTGTGACCATCAGTTCTGCTTAAAAGCATGCCATGCTCCTCAGCTCAGTTTCTGCTACATGCCAAGAAGTACTTGTAGTGCTTGAGCACTGTCCAGGAAATAGCATGGTCCATGGATCTTTCCCAAGATGTCATATAGACAGGCTGATAAGACAGCTTAGCTGTGAAGATGTGCTCTGTTCCATGTACTTAGGGATAGGTAATGGACCTTAGATGTTTTATTAACTAATATAGTTGCAACTAAATTTCTGACTTTGATATTCTATTTTGGCCTTTTAGGTGACTTTGAACACAACAGTCCACTTGTCTAACCCTCTTTTTGGTTTCCTAAGATTGGTAAGTAATACTGGCACATTCAGATATCCTGATTTTAATCACAAAGAAAACAAACAAAAGGCGAAATCATTTTAACTCATAACTTACAAGACTAGGAAAATTTTTACTTCCTAGCACCAAAGGGAAATTCACCTTCTCTACTTTCACTTTAAAATTTTATTTAAAATTGTGTTTCAAAATTGTATTTAAAATTTTATCCTCTCCAATTACTATCTTGTTTTTTTTTTTTAAATGGGTGAGAGATAACTGTGGGTTTTGATTTGAAATGAAGAAGAGGAGTTTTTGATAAATAACAGTGAAGGCAGGAAATCAGCTTCTGTTTTCAATTGTCCATTTTCATATTTTTGAAGTTTTCATTGTCAATATTTCCATGAGAAATATTGACATGAGAAAGAAAAGCATTTCAGAATAGTGAAAAAAATTGTGAAAATGCTTCCACTGTGATTTGCATGCTACAAGTTTTACAGTTTCTTCTGCTGGTGGTATTTGTAAGAAGAACCTTTCTCCGAAATAAATGGCAAAATGCTTTGCTTCTGGAGTGAGATCATCTCCTTTAGAACTACACAGCCACTGGGAATTCAAAGGAGTCACAGATGTAGCATTTAGGTGACGTAAAATTTCCCTAATTAGAGAAACAAAAGTTAGATGCATGCACCCAACAGCCTTCCTTTTGCTCCCTTCTGGAGAAGACATATAAAAGAAAAATGCCTAATCTGTACTAACTCATGTGCATCCGTCCATGGAAAAAATGCAAACCCATGCTAAGCCTCATCGGGTGACTGAGACACCAGACTACAGAGGGAAGAATAATATCTTCTTAATCAGTGCAAAGAATTGCATGAAAAACAATGTGGTATGCACAAATATCTTTTGCTGAAGAGGTTCATTAAACCTGATATACACAAAAGCTGATGTATTCTATACTTAACCTTTAGATAAATATAAGTAATTGCTATTTAATTTTCTGACTCTCTGAATTGCACTCTATTAACTATTTATGTCACAAGAACAAAGTAGGTAGGACATAAGAATTTCTTAAACTGAAAACTTGAGTGCCCAGTTGTTTTTAATTGGCTTTTCCAATGGAAGGACACTTCAGGAACACGCTCCATTGTTCATACATTTGTGTCTCTTTCCAGCAAACTTTTACTGAAAAGTCTAGCTGTCAGTTGGCTATGGTAATACCAATTGCAGTGTCAACTGAATTTGACAGAGGACTAGAGATCTCAGAAACATCAAATTTACAGCCAAAATTAAGAAGCAGAAAGGAGAAAAACTGTGTTTGGGATGGAGTGAAAGTGGGAAGAATTCAGGTTTTGAGGAAAAAGAAAGAAATTTTGTCTGATTTTATTGGGACTGCTGGAGCAGCAGATGACAACCAGACTTCTGCACCTTTCCAACTTCCGGTATCAGAGCTTTAAAGCTACATAATCATACTTGTAGAAATGGAATAGCCTTGTACCTTGTTTTCACTTCCTCTTTTGTAGTGCACATAGTCTATCAATAAATTGTTAACTTAACTTTATAATTTGTTTTGAGGTATATTTTAAGGGTCAAATCTTAGCTTTAGATTCTATAAGTTACTATTTTTTACAGTTATTTCTGAACTTTAGTAATGTTTCAAGTAAATTTAGTAATATTTTTAAAGGAAATCCATACAGGACACTAATAATATGTATTTTATTGTTTTCATTTTGTTAATTCTCAGAAAACAGCAAACCATTCACTTTTCATACCTGAAAATGTTTAATCCTTATAAATCCCTAGGAACAACCATACAACTGGCAGCAACAGAAAAATAGAGGTCACATTTATCTCCAGCTGTAAGGAGATATCTATGCTTAATAGAAGTGGGGGCTCAAGAAACTCTGCTCCATTTGCTCCCCAAGACTTAAATAATTAAGCCTATGTCAATTCTGGTGTACGTTTGTCCTACCTTTTTTTAAAGATGGTCAGTAATGGAGACTTAATAATATCACCAGATAGTCTATTTTGTTATTAGTAACGTGAGTATTTTTTTAGTAATATATCACTTGATGTTTTTCATGCTGCATGACTTTTGATCCTTTTGACTGTGGAGGCAGAAAACTGATTTTTCCTTTCTCTTTGCAGTAGCCTGGATCTGCACACACATATACAAGTGTGCTTATACATAAATATATACAACTGTATATAAACACACACATAAGCATCTCTCCTCCCTTCTTCCTTCACTTCCTAAGCCTTACCCTTAGCTGAAGGTAAGCCAGGTCATTCAATATTTCCTTTCAAAGTAGTCATGATTTTTAGATTTATGATTGGTTTTGTTTGTCTCCTCTGGCCAACATTTAGCTTGAAATGAACACCTAATACTTTGCTTAGTATTCCAGCTGAAATCTTGCCAACTCCAAACAGGACTGTTTTGTACTACTACTTTCTCGTCATATTCACATATGATGTCTGCATTTTTTTACAACAGACTGATACTTTTAGCACATGTTCAGGTTAGGATCCCCTATAACCCCCATTTTTTTTCTTCTGATTAACTGTTATCTAATGTTATCTCCTCAAGTTTATTTTGTTCTGTATTTGTGCAGCTGATTACCGCTGTCCTATTTTCTGTCTATTGCACCTGTCTGTGCACTTCCTCACTAGTTGCCTCTTATTTTTTCCTTTATTTATCATGAACATTTTGAATTCTAATCTTGCCCTCCAAAGCACTCTCATGTTTGTGTGACCTGAAAATACAATCAAATATTACAGAAGCCATTGATCAGCACTAGGCTGAGGACAAAATCTGCACAACCTCATTCAATATGTTCTTCCGTTTCAAAGTGAATTGATAGCTTCTCTTTGAGCAGGGAAACACAGAAATTTTGGTACAAATTTTAATTTAATTCCATACAGTGTGGCCCTACTTTGTTAATGAGTCTATAACACGGAAAGCATAAAATCAAAATGTCTACAGCTTCTTTCTTGCTATGGAGGAACTCCTGGCAGCTCTTCAATTTCTTCCAGTGCCCTGTGTCAGTGGTCTTACACACTTGCAGATGTCTCACTTGTCTCAGCAGTCTCTAATCTCCCCTTCCTGCATCCTAGGACATCATCCTGCCTCCCATGTACTCAAATTAACTGTCCCAGCTGCCAGCTCATTGTTGACCTTTTCTCATTAAGCACCTCAGCCTATTGAGAGTCATGTGTTCCCCACTGCCAGGATACGGGGGGCTGGGGGAAGGAATGCTCAAAATCATGGAACAACGTTGAATTGTATGTGGCAAGGCTGAAAATGCTCAAATCTTCACTTTATGAAAAGACTGAAAGATCAAAAAATGTGTGTTTCACAGACTAGATAACATGTTCATGTGGCCCGAATGGCATAAGCAAATTCTTAAGGATGTGACGATCCATTTAGAAAACATTTGTAAACAATGATGGATGCAGTAATATTTGCCTAAGTGTGCATGCATCCTGAAATAATTAATCAGAGAAGTGAACTCCTCTGTTTCTATGTAACTGATTGGAATATCAGCTTAGAAGCCCAGTTATAGCATGTTGCTGTTGACATTTATTATTTAGTCACTCATGGAATGAGGGCAAAAAATGGGATTTAAACCACTTCGGTTAGGAAACTAAGGATTCAAAGTGTTGAAAAGAGCAGAGGAAATTATAAGAAGATGATAGAGGAAAAAAAGAAGCAAAGAATAAATACAGCAGTGGGCAGAGGAGGGGCAAATTTTTTCAGAGAGTAACAAATCTGACAAGAAAATATTTGGGCAACTAAATAAAAGCCTGTTTGGGATTTCTATGCCAGCTTTCAACTGACATCAGTGGGTGTTGTGGCTCCTGTACTGTAGACAGTATATAGTCCTGAATTTATACCTCCTGCTACAAAAAATCATATTTTGATATTGCTAAAGAAAACAAGCATGTGAAACATGTGAAATTAGCTAACAGAACAAGTGAAACTGACTTTTAAGTTAAGATGTTTAAAAACAAATGGCCATTCTCCTTACTTCCTGCTTTTAGAGCCTGTGATGTCAACCTGGGTTGTGTTCTCAGGCTGCACTCTTCCCTGGTTTTTGGCTGAAGCTGAAATTCGCGCATGGACACTTGACTCCAGAAGGGGGAGCTTCAGCAGTCACAGTTACTGTAAAGTCAATTTGCAATTAAATATTTAAATAGTTGGTCTCTTACAAATATATTTGATACTTTTGGTCAAATTGGAAGCAGAATTTGATCTGATCAGAACATAGGCAATGCTCTAACTCTATTACTATCTATAATAAGCACTATCACTAATATATATTTTAAAAAAAATAAAAAGCAATGAGAACTACATGTAATCTTAAATCTTCTTGAAAACAAATATATTTAAACTTAGGTACATGTCTAAGTAAATTAGGCCTAAACCTGTAACTTCTTGCATGGTTCTAATAGCTTTCAGTGTGAGTCGCTGAAAATAAAGAACAAACAGTCTGCTTTCTATTCAGGCTAGATAAAGAAAAAATGCATGCCTTTTCATTTATTGATAGCTTAAATAATGCATAGGGACTGCAAGTTTAGACAGCTGCTAGGGCATTTTATTAATTTGAGCTTCTCAGGAGACCAGGATAAATGCATAGTTGTTGGGAACAAACTAACTTGTGAGTGTATTTATGTGTTCTTATGTGCACAAGTCTGCTAAATCTGAAAGAAAACAGAAAAGAGCTTGAAAGCTTGAAGACAGAAGAGAGCAAAGACAGATTTATAATTAAGCCCTTGGCAAAATCCAGTAACAGGTTTCTGGGGGGCAAAATGCTGATTAAGAATATGTGAGTCAAAAAACCCCCAGTGAATCACTTGTGCCAAGGCCAAAACATTTTGAGTTCCTACATCGAAACCTTAGAGATTGTTCTATAGGTTTCAGAGTAACAAGTCAACTGAAATATACAGAGCTCTGCTCTTAAGATGCTTTGCACAAATCCTTTAACTTCCTTGGAGAGCTTGAAAAGCTGGTCATCAGTACCTGCAGAAGTATCCCACTCTCAAGCAACAACAGTAATGTAGTGTGTTCTGGATGAGTCCCTCTCAGTTTGGGTGTTGGAATAATTTAAATATTTACTACCTAAGTCAAGAGAATTTTGAAAACTATATCCTAAAGACATTTAGGAGACAAAAAGTCCAGACATTGATTTATCCTGAACTTTATCCTTCCTGGTCGCCTGTTCATTACAGTTTAATAGCTAGTATTTTAGTTATCAAATATAGTTGAGCATTTTCACCAGTTGACCAGCAAGGCTTCCAGCTCTTTTTCTCTGCCAGCTAAATAGAAGCAAAAGAATACAAAAATTCTTTACAAAGTATGTGTAGAAGAAGGTTATAGTATCAGACACACTGTGACCTGATTCAAGGATTTCAGTCTTTTAAAATTGTGATGGACTATAATACCCAGAAAGTATTCACTTACAAACTCGGACACTGATACAATTTACGATATATGCAATGGTTTAATTTACAACTCTTTCAAGCAATTCCATTTTTATAGGTATTGAAAATTGGCAATAAGTCAAAGAATAGCACTTTCTAGGGTATTACTTCAAATCACATCAGATAGTTTTGGATATATTATGAAAAATTAGAAAATTAATAAGTACGTAAAGTAGAATTAAACAAAGAAATCATGGCTTAAGGGACTGAAAAAGTCTTTTATATACTACATAGGGTACAGTCACTTCCTTTGGAGAAGATAATTCTAGTCGAAGGCAGATATAAAATTGTTCTCTTTTAGAACTCTTTCTATCCTGATTGTACCTGCTCATTATGTGTCCAATGCAAAACCCATTAAAGTCAGTGTTACTCTTCCTGTAGGTTTGAATGGACTTCAGAGCGCAGTGTCCTTTCCACTTCCAATGTATAACTACATCTGCATTTTATTTGCTGTTTTGAAATAAAATGCATCCTTAGCTTTCTGCTTCAGTTTCTAGATTCTTCACACTTTTTGCATAATAGATTTAAGCCTTTGGGCAATAAACTTATTTTTCTTAGTTATTTTTTCATGGACTGCTTAGATATATCCATTGTCCCTTAGGGTTCACAGTTTGCACATTTTATATTCACTTGCATATTAAAAGGCTATTAATATTATCTATTTGCTCCAAGTGAAACCAGTAGCTTATGTTTGGCTTTCAGAAAAGCATCCATGCAAAGACACCAGAGAATGCATAAGCTGTGACTTCCCCTGCTACTTTGTTCTCTTAGTGCAACATAGGCACTGTTAAAACATGCCTACCTTCCATGTCTTTTACTATAAGTCTGGAAAGTCACTAAACAAATACTCCAGCTTTTAGAAAAAAAAAAAAAAAAAAAAAAAAAAAAAAAAAAAAAAATTAAGAATAGAAGATCAGGAATTGGGTGAGTAATCCAAAGATCAACCTAAGAAGCATGGCTCAGGCATGTGCCACAATTTCAGAATTCTTCAGGTTCTGTGTAGTATATCCCCAGGTTTCATTCACTAACTCTCCCAGTGCTTAAAGCAATGTACCCATACAAGAACTTTCTCAATGATCCCGTATAAAACACATAAATTAGGACAGAGTGGTGCCATTTTTTAAATGCATGATAATTCTGAAAATCCAAACTAAGTATTTTATTTGTCTGAGAAGTTTATGGAAATATAGATTCAAAGGGGAAAAAAGGATCACACTGATTCAAGGACTTAAAATCCACCAAGTTCAGTGTGATTCAGAACACAAACTTATGCACGAGTGTGTGTTGTTTTCCTAGTATTAATGTTACCCCAAAATGTAGTTACATTTATGGACAATGTGAAGCAAACCTGCATATTTTTAGGATTTGTAATTGATTGATTTTAATTGGAGAATCATCTATGAAAATGGTGAAAAGTATAAACATCCACTTCCAATGCCACTGTATTTTCCAGTCACTGATGTATTTCATTAACCATTAAAAGTCATCAAACTGAAAAGAAAGTAGAAAAGAAAGGATGAGATTTGGAAGGAGGAAAGTAGAAGTGTTTATCAGGCTTAGAATCTAAATTTGACTACCCATTATGTCAAAGAGTACAAAATTATTCTACAATATGCATATCAGAAACACACGACAAAGATATATATATGTTAAAACCATACTAAAACCCAGTAAGCATCAAATATTCTTCAAATCCATTTTCCAAAATCAAAATGCTGATCTTTTGATCAGTCTCACACATGTGCACATGTGCTCTCTCTCTCTCTCTCCCCCCACTGATTTTACTGTCATTTTTATTCCATAAAATTACATTTTAGGTAACTTTTGTAGTAACTACTGGTGAAAATAAAAAAAATACAGAAAATATGTTTTGCCTCCAATAATCTTTTTTTTTTTCCAAGTTACTTTTTAGCTACTCTATTTTCTGCACGGCGCTGAAGTTAGATTAGGTATTTCAGAAACATGCATGGAATATATCTTTTCCCAGAATCCATATTCCTGGAAACTTAATATAAATGACAAACTTCTTGCTCCTTTCACTTTGTACGTACTCCAGCCTGTCAGATGTTCACAGCTCATGGTGGTAAACCCCTGTTCAACACCTCAGCAACTTAAACTGTAGGATCTTTGTACTGCATCAGCCCACGTGAGGTCAGAGATCTAGGAATGATCCTGTGTCCAGTTTGGTTGCCTGACTTTGGCCATATGACACTGCTGGGGGAAACAAGATTTTTAATGTAAACAATTGTCCCATCTGTACTGCTAAGAATAATAAGATTTGTCTTGCACTAAGGGATAGCCGGTACTCAAAGTGCACGTAGATTGAGCATGCATCCAAAAAGCATGGGTATGATGGCAGTTTTGTCCAAGGAAAAGGACAGGACTGATCCCTCCTTCAAATACAGGGGACCTCACAAAACAGTAAAAAAAGGGAGGTCTAGATGATTTAAGTTTTTCAACAGTGACCAATAATCAAGGAATGAATGTCTGCATGTGAGTTCCTACACTCGATAATTCATCTGAAGTAACTGTCTAAAAGCATAGTAGTTCTGTATTGTGAGTGTTTAGACAGGGACTCTATAAAAGTCTTAAAAAATCTGCTGAGTGCATGCAGAACAACTCACTGTTAGAAGTTTGCTAATGAACAGCTCCCAAAATTTCATATCTAGCCTTTTGTATAAAGTCTACTCAAGATAATTTAGGTAATCCTCATTCAAAGATTCTTGTACAATCTGTTTCACAGAAAATATGCTGAAATAAAAGCAACAAAAAATTTTTGAAATATAATTTTCTCTTCCACCATATCCTGTATCTCAAAACCTTGCATCAATTGCCTTAAATTGAACAAAAATATCTCTGCTGCCTGAAAAGTGCTCACAAAGTCTTTGAAACGGAAATTATGTTTTCTGGAAGGACAGTATAGGTTAAAAGGCACAAAACTGGGTAATAAATAACAGAAAGCAGAAAGCTGGATAAAGGTGGAACTCCAAGGGTGTTAGACTTATGTGAAGACAGTGGAAAGTGGACATAAAAGCCTATCAAATGAAGATGTCAGCCTTTTACAGCCACTTTACATTTTCTCTGCGCTGTTGCGAATAACTGATTTACTACAAGACAACAGTGAGTTGAACCAAATGGAAAATAGGCCTGAAAATTTGTTGGACCTGATTCATCATTCTATTTTTTTTTTTCATATTTCCTAAACAGTTAAAGTCCTTTAAAGAAAGACTTCGCTTTCAGTACTTTAGAGACATTTCAGTACAAACAAATACACTTTCATATTTCTGGAGCAGAAAGGTTTTGATCTTCGTTTTGAGAATTTTTTTGTAAAGCCTATATGATGTAAAAAACCCCACACTGCAACTAAAGGATGATTTTTTGAAAATGAAACTTTCAAGGAATCTGAAGCAAATTGAAATAAAATTTGAAGGAAAGAAGGAAGAGAAGAGAAGGGAAGGGAAGGGAAGGGAAGGGAAGGGAAGGGAAGGGAAGGGAAGGGAAGGGAAGGGAAGGGAAGGGAAGGGAAGGGAAGGGAAGGGAAGGGAAGGGAAGGGAAGGGAAGGGAAGGGAAGGGAAGGGAAGGGAAGGGAAGGGAAGGGAAGGGAAGGGAAGGGAAGGGAAGGGAAGGGAAGGGAAGGGAAGGGAAGGGAAGGGAAGGGAAGGGAAGGGAAGGGAAGGGAAGGGAAGGGAAGGGAAGGGAAGGGAAGGGAAGGGAAGGGAAGGGAAGGGAAGGGAAGGGAAGAAGGAAAAACTTCTTAGTTCTGCTGGATGACAGAAAATTCTCTTGAACACCCTTACGTTGTTATTGCTGAGCTCCACTGAAGGTACAACAGTTACAGCAATGTTACTCAATCCCACAAAAAGCCTAGTGGATCAATTTACTGTTTCCACAGCTGCAGGGTGTTAAACGCTGACTGCACCCAATTCTGTGATCATCACAGTGTGTTTAGCCATACACCAAGTCAAAAGTTAGATCTACTACTGGCACAGGACCTCTCTTTCCTCTAGGCTCTTGGATGCTGATGAGTACACATCCTCTTGCTTTTCTATCTGCCTATGAACCCTAAGTGCCTCTTATTGACCATTACTAACCTCTTTTAGACTTCTCTCTCTCATACACACTTAAACACAGTCACACACACGTGAAAGGTAATTTCCTGTTGGAAGCCTTGCTAAGCTTTCCTTTTGTTGTTTTTTTCTAAAGAGTCTTTCCTCTGAAACCTTCCAAGCAGTGAGGGTAAAGGAAAATGCTTAGGCAGAAATGCTGTGCTCTAAATAGACATTAGTGAATAACGGAGCAAGGGATGGATACAAGTTCTTAACATTCTGTCTGACTGAGAAATTGCTGAAGTGTTATGCTGAGTTTTAGGTGTCTTTTTCCTTTATTATAAAATGCTAGAAGGGCCAAAAGCCATCCTTTCAGTTATTAGCAACAATTCAGGTTGTTCATTTGATACCCAATTACTCTGACACTCAGGAAACCCTATTCATTCTGGGCAGTTCAGTGAAAAGCTGACAAGGAATGTAAAAAAAAAGTTTGAATAGTCGTTATCCAGCTGCGTTCTAGGCTTTATAATACCATGTGAAAATACCTGCGGCACTGGGATCAGGACTGAATATCTCCAGCTTGCTTGCCTCCTCTGTTCTTGAATATATTGATAATGGACCACACAGCTGATTGTGTAGAGCTCACTTTTTTCAGTTAAATCTTTACCTTACATGATTTCACCAATTCCCATAATACTTCACTTAAAGAATTTCTGTGAAACAACATGGAGGACAGAGGGAAGCTTTCATGTCTCACTGCTAGCATGTCACCAGAGTAGTGGAACTAGAGTAAATTGCCAATATTGACATCATAACACAAAACTCACTTGGTACATGATTTCATTTACTCTTTAAAGACTTGAGACAGTGGTCAAATCACATTCGTTTTCCACCTAATTTTCTATTTCGTTATCAACCGTGTGTTTTATTCTGTAAAAACAAAAGGCAATCTTTAGAACAGAAACAGAGTAAGGGTTACCCACAAAGAGAAATCCTGTGACTCTTTTTATTGAAGTGTTTTTTTCATGTTTTATGGTCCTCACAGAAGGTATTTGTCTATATGAAGAAATATGTTCTAGTACGAGAAAGGAATTGAAATGAGGGATATCTGTATTTGTCAGTTTGGGGAATCTACATAAAGTTCATAAGTTCTTGGAGGAGTATTTGTATCACAAAGTCATCAATGCATATAGAAGCTGCCGCAACTGTCAGTTGTAGCACCTGTCTCACAGATCAAGGATGATAAGGAACAGTTAATCATAGCCATCATCTGACTGCATGAACAATATTTGCACTAGGAAAGATGACCATTTTGAACAAATTTGTTGGCAGAAAATAAATATTCTTGGGGAAAAATGGGCATAGGAGAATGTAGCTAAGTGAAACAACGGCAAGTTTTTGTCAGAAGTGAAGACGATAAGGCCATACTGTGCTATCAAAAGACCAGTCTGACTGGAAGATAAACCAGGACAAAACACATCTGTCCTGTAAAGCTGCATAACAGCTTCATAGGCACGTAATGCTGCTAAAAGGAGTCAACATACAGAGAAGTAGAAAGAATAAGTTACGGCTACCTCATTCTTTACACTAAACTGAGCATCCCAGAACTTTCAGGAAAGCATCAGGGAAATTTATGTGGAAATTAGTATTTTAGCTATGCATTTTTTTGTTTGTTTTAGGTAAAAATACGTTGCTTTAGACTTCTGTGTGATACGTGTATATGAGTAATTTTGTCTGTCATATGGTCTTGTTGTATTCAGGTAGAATAGTCATAAAGGTTTAGTTCCAGGAAAGGGCTGTTTAGCTTATTTGGAGGCATGGGGAAAGGAGAATACGCGGTGCTAGGTGGTGGTGTTTCAGGTGGTAAGGTCATAGCTCCTTTCTATGAAAGGTTGAGAGACAAGCTCTTCACAGAATGGGTGTTGTAGGGAACAGGAGAAGGAGAACCTGCACAGACCAAGGGAAACACAGGAGCACCTGAGACACAGTAAAGGGGGAGCCATATGTACAGCCTTGATGAACTACAGATTTTGTTCTGGCTGTGTGTGGAAGAGTGTATCTTACTACTATTTCTTCAGAAAAATAAAGACATAGACATTAGATTGGGAGAAATACACAAGCAAAGATTTTGATGGCACTTGAGGGGACTGGTGTGGTAAGATATGAAGTCAGACAGGTATTTCAGTGGCATGGAAGCTTTATAAATACTCTCTTTTTAATGCACAGAATGCCTCCTGGGGGCTTTTTTGGGGGTGCTTTCCTCTGGATCTCTGGATCCTGCATAACAGACTGAATGGACTGGTGACCTACATAACAAATTTTATGTTGCAATATTCCCAGCTTTGTCAATCAGGACTTAATAAATTGGTTGACAAGTCAGGGCAAGAAGATTTTCCTCAGGCAGTATTTAAGAAATTATGCCTTGTTGTGTCCTTTGAATAACTAGAAATGTCCTCCAATCCTGAATGAGGAAGATCTCATGGGGAGAACTTTGCAACTTTGTAGAAGTCTCTGTTAAGTGATTTGGATTCAGCTGCTTGTGGGAGCAGATTTTCACTCCTTCAAAACCCATTGTGGGGCTAGGGTCAATTCTGAACAGTGTTGGATCGGAAGAGACGAGAAGAAGGGACCACTTGAACCAATGGCAACATCTACATACTTGCCAATGAAACAGTCATTTATTACTTAGTGCTAGGAAATCATCCTGGCCACTCAATTTTGATCACTTACAGACCTGGATATCCAGAATTGCCCCCAGCAGCCCTTGGGCCCATGTCAGGTATCACTCTTCCAGGCAATGCTTGAGCACAGTATGGGTTCTAGGGCAGCCTACTAACTACACCCAGTAGGGAGTTTGGAAGCAGCTACAGCATTTTGGAAGACAGGAGAATTTAACAGTATGGACACAGGGCATTTCATGCCGATGAACATCAGTGCTAAAGAGTATTCCTGGCCATATCTGACTTACGGACATAAAGCAACAAAGGATCTTTCTTCTGTTATAAAGAGATCCCATGTCAGGTAATTTCTTCTACAAATGAACTTTAAATTTCTGTCATCTAAAAATTATCTGATTGTTTGACTCCTCCACACTGCCTTGAAAAACAGCTTTAGGATCAGCAGGGCTCATCTCTTTCTTCCAGTTTGCTTCATGTTGTTCGTTTATATCAGCATTTTTTGCCGAAAATTGTTTTCCATGTAGTTGACACTTTTCCTTCCATTGTCTTTATCTTTTTACACATCTGGCATATGTATGCAACAATACCTGCACTGTGACTATGGGTGCAGATAAATAACTAAGATGTTAGCATATAGCTGCCTCTGGAAATTTGGCCTCTAACTCCCAGTTTCCAATGACACAAAAAATAAAACATCGTCATGATCTGTAAAAATAAATTCACTTACTGTCTTACAGAATTGGATCATATACTTATTCTGTGCTTATATATACACTTTAAAAAAGTAGAATCTTGATTTTTGTAGTTTTTGAAACTCCTGAAATTTCATGATCGATATCCATCTGCTAGACATGGGGAAATAAAACTCACTGAACATTATTATCAATATCTTTTTTCTTTATATATTTCAGAGAAAAAGAAACAAAGCACAGACAATAGGTTCGTGTTTGTGAAAATAAACTTGTAAATGAAATCACACTTTTAGCTCACTGATGAATTCTGAAAAAGCCTAACTACAACTTTTTTTTTCTTAATGCAATTTAGAAGGTATTAGAGAACAACATACTGGGTTCAATAGACATTATTTTAAAAATCATGCACAATTTTTTAATGAATTAAATCTTTTATTTGGATTACTATAACATTGCGTAAAATTTTTGTGCAATATGTATACACATAGCCTACATATACAGCTCTTGAGAATTTCATAGAAATGTATTTCTGATATGGAATTCTATTAAACAGCTGCAGTATAGAATGTTTCATAGTCCCTTTTCAATTCTGTAAGAATATTTCATAGGGATTGATTGTGTGAATACTATATATGTATAAATTAATTAAAACTATTTATGAGAAGTTTTAGCTAGAATGTGTTTCTTGGTTTGATATCAGTGTAACTGAGAGCAGAACTTATTCCATTAATAAACAGAAATTGACAAAAGTGTGACAGCATTTAATTTTAAAATCTGAGTTCAGCATACTCCTCCTATCTTGTAATTATCATAGACTATTAGGAATACTATGTTCTCTGCACGAGTTATATTTGCATATTGTATTGCACATAAATTTTACCCTGTTACATACTGCCTCTAAATTAACTACTTTTTTTTTTTTTTCTTTTAAAAAATAAAAGCCCCCAATGAAACACCATCAACCAATGAAACAAAGCCTGGTTGACTGCTGTGGGATTTTTCAAATTAGCATTGTCTAGTGACTTTTGCTTCAGTTGTCTTTTCACAGCTCTCCCAAGAGGGAAAGAAAATAAGACTGGCCTTTGCCACACTTGTAAAACTGTTATTCTGTAGGAAGGGATGATCAGAACAGAGCTGATCAAACCAGCCCTTCTGGTTTCTCTCGGAATGTAACTGCAGTGATGCTTATTTTAAAAATGGGCTTCTCATCCGTTCCTTTTTACAAAATTTAGAGTATCTGAGCCCTGTAATGAAATGAATTTTTACATTAGATACGCCATCTAAACAATTCCTGGAGTGGAGAAAGATCTCAGCACTTCCTGTCCTACTTAACCTGTGGATTTCTTCTTGTGGTATGACTCCAGCCTATTAAATCTTGTATTTCTTGCTGCAAAGTGGCACAAGTTCAATGGGAGACATGGAAAGTGTCTTTCTTTTCCAGAAAATTGTATCCCAGCAGCTAGGGCAAGCTTCGGGGAGGTGGATGCAGTAGATTTGAATTCCCTCCAACTCAAGCAAGAACTGAATCCAGTTCATTCTCCAAGCCCTTAAAGAAAAAGGGTTTGTAGCACAACCACCTCCTTTGGTGATCTTTTAGAAAAATCAGGATTTTTAGAAGGCTCTATCTTGCTAATGTCCGTGAAGAAGACTTTCATAGAGAAATCCCTTGTTTCTGGATTCCAGTGGGATGGAGGCAGGAGAGTTGGGCAGTATTTTACATGCCTACAGTGTGGAATTTCAAGATTTAACAACTTTAATGTCAAACATGGACATACGACAAATTCGGATGCTACCAGTTACGGGGATATTTATGAGGAGTGGGATGGGAGGGAACAGGAAAAACTTTGTGAAATGAGCTTGAGGTTAGATAACCTAAAATGCACTTGTGCCCTGTTACTAAATGCTTATGAGCCTTCTATCTATGCTGGTAGATTCATGTCAGAGCACAGGCACAGACACTGAAAAAATGATCATCCATAATGTTAAAATGCTAGTGCGCTCTCTGGCACAATATCACCCTGTTCCAACTAGTGTGCTTGAAAATAATTCTCAGGCATGCATTGGAAATTAGCGCGGAGTGTGAATCATTCCCAATAGGCAGTTTGAATGTTGTTAGCTTGTTTTTGATGGCAAGAGAGCTTAATAGTAAGGATGTGCCAGTTGGCTTCAGTGGCAAAGAAAGCCAGAGGCTCTGTTTAGTTTGCTAGTGTAGATATAGTCCTATTGGTTCCAACATCTAAATCTAACCTAAATCTTATTGTATTTTGCAGACAAGGTGGAGAATGGGGATGCTGCCCCTTGTGATCTTGCAAACTCCTATTCATATAAATTATTGTAACTCAAAGAGTTCCACTGACATACAAAGTCAGGACAAACATTTGTGAGTGAGGTTTTGCAGAATCAACACATGGTGGGACAGGTGCAAAACAGAAACTTAGAATCTGATGTCTGTGTGGTAGTGCATTATGCTTCCAGTGAAACTGAAATCCTAAACACCAAAGCAATCTGTTTCACCTGGGTTGTTTGTCCATGCAGCAGTCTATTCCATGACCTTTCCTCAAATCAGTAGTCATATGGACTTCACTTTATTCTTATCCCCTTATATAAGCAGATGGTGAAAAACTAGTCACCTGAATATGCTGCCTTTGTGAGAATAAGTACATTATTCCTCATTCTGCAGTAGTTATATGATCGGTATAGTTTCTTCTTTTCATTCTTTCATCCTCAGTGACTTTCTCACATTGTTGACTATTTCTCTATCAATGAGTTTCTTCCTTGAAGTAAAAGGAATGTTATGTGCTATATGTACTTGTCTTAAACATTGAAAGCTAATAAACAAGGTGTAATTAGTAATGTAGAAAAGGAAATGACTGGTTTTTATTATTACACTAAATGCCAGTTACGGCTATTATGTTAACGTCAAGAAGCGCCGGTGAGTAAGTGGAAGATCAAGGTCCCCATGTAGTTCAAGCTGCACAAATATAAAGGAAAAAGATAGACTCAGAACCTCAATTTGGAAAGAAACAAGCAATAATGGCCAAGTTTAAAATCAAAGGGCCAAGAAATAAAATCAATTGAACAGCTTCCTCTCCTCTGCCACCCATACCAGTGACATCTACCACAACTCTTCATGCATCCCATGCTTTCCACACACTCCACCACCCCTACCCCTTACATAGCAGTATGATCTGTTTTACACCTCTCTCCTTTTTACCTTCTTTTGTTGTTTCTAGAACAATCCTAAGGGAGATTGCAGCCACCTTCACACTTCATTTTCTACAACTACAACAGATTTGTGATGATACCTCTGCCATCCATCTCTTGTGTTCCCTTCTCAGCTGACTAAGGTACAGGGGACTTAATTTCTTCCATTTGTGGAAATATTGAATCACAAAAGTCTTGGCTGGAAAGAGCATCCAGAGGTTGTCTAGTCCAGACTTCCCACTTGAAGTGGAACTATATCACCACTTGGTAAGGTGGCTTTTTTTTTCCGAGTCCTGGAAAAATCCAAGGACAGAAAGTTCACCCTTATGCCTTGCTGGATAATATGTCCCAGTGCTACACTAGCTTTCTGGAGAAGTTTTCCTTCATTCTAATCTGAATGTCCCTACCCACACTTTGTGGCCTTGTTATGTCTTCTGCCACTATCACAAAGACTTTGGCTCTGTCATCTTTGTAACTGACTTTCAATCTGTTGTAGGCTGCTATTAGACTACACCTAGTCTGTCTCTTCACCAGACTAATAAAGCATAGGTCCCTCAGCCCACCCTTAGAGATGCTGTGTGAACTTGACAGGCTCTGCTTGGCAGCCCCCATATCTCTCATGGATTGGGAGGCCCCAAACTGATGTTTTCTACTCCTCCGTCCTCTTTCTCTTCCTTCATATCTGCCTATTTTAGATCTTTTGTTACTTATTTTTACAGTGGACTCCATGAGATTTTCTCATTTCTCCTTTGCTTTACGTGTAATTCCTAATGCTGTTCCCATCACTCATCAATAACAACAGTTCAGGTTTCTTGTTAGTGTTACTTGTAATTCCACAGTTCTCTGACCTCTACTCTGCTTGAAGTTTGGTTTTGCAGTTCATACGTAGAAAAGGACATCGGCTTGGTGTTTATTTGTGACTTTTGGAATTCTTTTGTTGCTAATAACCTTTTGTATGACCATCATCTGGTTTTCACTGCTAGGATCTATTGTGGTACTCTGTAGTTGGATTTTTTAGTGACTTTGAATTGCTGAGTGATTTCTTCTTGTTTGTTGTAAGGGTTAATGAATTGTTCTCCTCCCAGGCTCTCTTGCCTTAGCAAAGTTGTTCCATCTGTCTCTTCCATTCATATCATCTCTTTGCCTTTCTTTCCCACTCTTCAGTGTAATGCATAGCATAACTGCCTGATTTGTTTGCTCACAGAATCTGTGTAGCATATTGGGTTTTGTTAAAAGCTTGTGATAGAGCAAAAATGTCTACTCTTTTTCTTGCCCAGGCTAATACACTCCAAGTCAGGTGAAACTGAATCCAGCACGGAGAGAGGCAATACCCTCACGGAGAAGAGGCCTGTGCTCAGCTCAGGAAGGATCTAGAATGTTAAAAAAAAAAGAAAAGTTAATAAAAACTTAGCAAATAGAGAAAGCGCTGCATCAGAAAGGACCAACTGACTTCTAACCAAAAAACCCAACCATAAAACCTTCCTTTGGTTGTTCACAACGAATTAGATAGTTTTGGTTTATTCACTTGTGAAGAATACACAAAATTGTGGATGACCCAGGATTCTGCCCAAATGTCTTACAAAACTACTCACCCTGCCAAACCATCAGCATCCAGGTCCTCCACTGATATTCGCAGGATGAAAGTTGATGGAGGAAATTCTTGGAGGAGGCTTACTTCCTTACAAATTTTTTACACTCTTCAATCAGTACTAACATTTTTCTTGCTAAAACAAATCAATTTATCCAAATTAATTGGTTTCCATATCTAAAATCACAGCTTCTATTTTCTTCAGCTCACTGATCACAACATGCCTCTGCCCCCATTTTTCTCTCCTCAGAAGACCTTGCCAATTTCTTTTGAAAGAAAGGAGATAAAATATGTGTCTGTCCTCTTACTTAGATTTTTATTTTTCCTTCTCACCTTCTCATGTTTCTCCAGCGTTGAGGATGAGGAAGTTTTTCACTCTGTTCTCCTAACTCCACAAAGTGGTCTAGAGAGTCTCATCCCATCTCCTTAGCTCACATTGTGACACTTACGACCTCTTTGACCTCTGTTCTTTGTCTCACATTACAAACAAGCTCTATATTTTTCCAATCTTAGGAAAAAAAACAAAAACAAATAAAACAGAAACAAAAATGCTCAAACACACTTTGCATTTGTTTCAGTCTTCCATTTCCCTTGGGTTTTTTCAGTGCAAAGTCAATTTATTCTGTCATTTCCGCCAAAAAACTGTTCAGGCATGGCTGCTCTGTGCTGCAGTCTATAAAAGCCCTATCACCTTTTTAATTTCTGATGGCAAATATCAGAAATTAAATATAAAAAAAATACCAGAACCAACATTTTAGTCTTATTCCGTGCTCTGGCTGCCATCAGCAGTTGCCCATCTTCAACATTACCACTTGTTTTTTTCTCTAAAAAATATCCTTGTTTGCTGTGGTGACTCTGTCCTTTTTTAAGTCTCTGTTGCCATGTCCTGTAGAGACTCCTCTTTATCCTTTCTTCTCCTCTCTGTGGGTGTCCACTGTACCTCTTCCTGTGGTCCTTTCTTCTTCCTTTTCTGAACATGGATAATCTTATCCATACTGATTCAACCACAGTTCACCAATTTGCCACTTCACAGTAAAGCAATCTCTTTCTGTCTAAAGCAAAATTTTCAACTGTTTCTCCAATATTTCCTCATGACTATCTAGTCACCTCATCTAGAACAGCACAGCTAAACAAATACTTTAAGGAAAATAAAAAAGTTTTGCTCTTCCTTCTTAAATCTCTGTGCAGGGGGAAATGCCTATATCTGGCATTCAACACATCTGACTGATATCCTCTCTAGGTCCACAGGTATAGGTTACATTTAATTAATGTGTCTTCCTTTTGTACAATATGTTTAAGACACAAGTTTTCCATTCATCCTTACTCATATTATAATCCACTTGGATGGTATTTGTCTGATTTCAAGCACCTATATGCAGTATAGGCATCTGCGTCTATGTTCTTTTCTTGGTTTCCTTCTTAGTCAGTGTAGAAAAAGTTACTTATAGTGGGGAATTTTTACTAAAATAGAAATCAAATAAACCACACTTTTTTTCCCAAAAAAAGTTCCTGTATCTCTTGAAAGACTAGCTCATATGTAAATATGCATGCTGCAGAGGTCTAAAATTAGTTGAAATCAATCTTGTCTCCTTTTCACTTTCTCTCTTTAGCATTGCAATTTCTTTCCTTTTGATCCTACCAAAGGCAAACTGTTTCCACTTAGAGTCTGCTTCAAAATTGTGATCCAGGTTCATTTTCCCAGGCTGTTACTTTGACTATATCACTCTTACTTATATATCCCTTCACTAACTATACCTTTCATCTGAAATCAAGTTTATGCTACTTATCTTACTCACAGCCTTTTGCCTCACATTTACCGTTCAGTCTGACAGCCACATGTGGTTACCTATGGCTGTAACTCCATATTATTCACTTAAGACATTTTTAACAAACGTATGTATAGTTCCTCCCAGGTGGTCCTGCATATTTAAGGGAATATTCCCATAAACATTTGCAATGCTGTAGAAATTATTTTTTTGCAAAACACCACCAAATAACTTCTTTCCTGTGATGTTTACAAGAAGCTTGTCAAGTGTTCAGCTTCTGGCACACTGAGGACCCTGATCTGGACGTTCAGCTACAATTCCCTTCCCTTCCCTTCCCTTCCCTTCCCTTCCCTTCCCTTCCCTTCCCTTCCCTTCCCTTCCCTTCCCTTCCCTTCCCTTCCCTTCCCTTCCCTTCCCTTCCCTTCCCTTCCCTTCCCTTCCCTTCCCTTCCCTTCCCTTCCCTTCCCTTCCCTTCCCTTCCCTTCCCTTCCCTTCCCTTCCCTTCCCTTCCCTTCCCTTCCCTTCCCTTCCCTTCCCTTCCCTTCCCTTCCCTTCCCTTCCCTTCCCTTCCCTTCCCTTCCCTTCCCTTCCCTTCCCTTCCCTTCCCTTCCCTTCCCTTCCCTTCCCTTCCCTTCCCTTCCCTTCCCTTCCCTTCCCTTCCCTTCCCTTCCCTTCCCTTCCCTTCCCTTCCCTTCCCTTCCCTTCCCTTCCCTTCCCTTCCCTTCCCTTCCCTTCCCTTCCCTTCCCTTCCCTTCCCTTCCCTTCCCTTCCCTTCCCTTCCCTTCCCTTCCCTTCCCTTCCCTTCCCTTCCCTTCCCTTCCCTTCCCTTCCCTTCCCTTCCCTTCCCTTCCCTTCCCTTCCCTTCCCTTCCCTTCCCTTCCCTTCCCTTCCCTTCCCTTCCCTTCCCTTTTCTTCCTCAGTTTGTCTCACTTTGCCATAAAAATTAATATTTTTGAGAAAGGACTGTTTTCAATTTCTTTTTGCACTTACCACAAAGACATCTTAGACTGTGACTAGACGTTCTAAATGTTAGGAAACTTTATTGAAATAACAATAACAATATGAGATATTTTTGTAATGAAAATATTTGGTGATTTAATTATCTCTAAATCTCAAATGAACAAAATCTACCATTTCTTTAGTATTTTGAAAATTCACTATGAGTCTCATTTTATGGTGCTTCAGAGGGACAAAAGACTATTAGTGTTCAGTGAGTGTAGCCATATATTTTTCTTATTCTTGTAAGGTAAGAAGGACAAGCCTGCATTTTAGACTGAATTTTGTAACTGTCTCTATTGGGAATGGCAAGCTATTTACAGTAATTCAGGAGCTTTCCTACCATGTAACTCAAGAGTGACAAGACTGGATTATGTATTATATTTTAGGCCACAATGAGACCAAAAACCCACCAAAACAAAAAATAATTCCCAAGTTAGCTCTAGTGTACCCAGTTTGTGTACTTCCACTGTGATATATTTGCTCGGTTAGTGTAAAGTTTTAGTTTTTATAAAGGTAGATAGCAGTATTGCTTTGGATTTGTTTCATATTTGCATATGCTCTTCATTGGATTATTTAAGTATAGTTAAAGCTGAATTAAAAAAAAAAATCAGTGAGTGGTCCAGTGTAATATTGTTAACTAAGGAAGATACTACACTGCTGTTGAATATTTCTAGTGCATTTAATACTTTTAAGGATCTATTTTTTTTGTTCTTTAATCTGTATCATGAATAATTCCATTCCTGATAAAGACTACTCAAAAAAACTCACTCATTTAGTGTTATTGCCTTTATCATCAATAGTCGAAGACATTTATCTTAAACTAGTATTTTCCTTTTCACTTTAGCTATATAATCTCCAGATACACACATAAACAAAGAAACTTTCCTGTCGAGTTTATATAACCTAGGCTGCAGACACCTGTCACTTTATTTCATTAAGTTCAGATCCATCTCATAGAGTTGAGACAAGAATTTGCAGTGTCTGAGTGCAGCAGAAAGAACATCACACACTAGCCTAAAAAGCCAGTGCACATTTTTAATATGTATTTATTTCCATAATTGCAAGTGCTGAGCAGCTGATTTCAATAAAATTATGGCATATTACATTTAGGATCTCTATTTGCATATTTTCTGAAAGCTGAAGTATTAGTTTTTGAAGTGCCATTTTAGGCAATTTTTGCAGAGTGACAGAGACAGATTTTCATTAAGATCATATCAAGCTGTTCCTAAGATTTGCACTCTACAGAACAAGCCCCACTAGAACTACATAAAAATATGTTAAATTACTATCAAGAGTGTTGAGGCATGAACTCCACAAGAAAAAAATATTAATATAGATATGCAAGGTTATGACCACCTGAGGTATAGTTCTTTGGGAAAATAAAAAAAAAAAACGATAACGCTTTCAAAAAAAAAAAAAAATCCAGAGTTGAGAAATAATTAAATTACATAGGAAAAAAAGATCAAGAAACACTTTGTCTTACTTTGATTTGATTGCATGTTTATAGAAAAAAAAAATAATCTTGAGAGGATGAAAAAAAATCACCTGAGAAAGTAGTGAGATTTTGCTATGCTCTACTTTCTAAACTTCTAAAACCCTGTTTTTCACTCAATGATATGACTTTTTTATTCCTGGCCACATTCATACATTCTCATTAGTCTCATGATCCAGGTTCATAGTTCTGTCTCAAGGGAGACCTCCATTCATGTTTTCTCTGCCCTCTGTTTTCAAATGGGGAAATGAGCATAACTGATAGCTGTGCTTAGCTCTCTTTGAAGCTCTTGAGTATAGAACCTAGTGGGAAAAAAAAAAAGACCAAAAAGAAGTGGTTTGTACATTTATGGAGGAAAGGAGACTGCAGAAGGACAAAGGAGGAAGGAAAGCTGGAAGATGAAGGAAAAATGGAAGAAAATCATGAGGGAACTGCAGCTGAAGATAAAATGCAATACAGTATCAGATTGCAAGAACAGACGGACAGAAGTATGAGTGAATTCCAAAAGTCACTTCCTCCAGAGATCTTGTGTCACAGATGCTGCTGCTGCTGAATAGGATTTAAACATCCATCAAAAGCCTGCTGTTGTCCTGGTGGGAAAATAAATAGTTCAACATATTGCTCATCTTAACCAAAGTTACCCTGTAAAGGCTTCGAAGGCTGGGAAACTTGGGACCCATGAAGGTTTCTCCCCATTCTCTTGCTCACTCAGTTCTCTGCCTCTCTCCTTTTTTCCCCTCTCTCTCTTTATATCTATAAATGTAGAAAAAATATATATGTATAATTATAAACTCTCTCTATATATACACTACATATAGTATGTCTGTATGTATGAATAGGTATAGGTACCTATCTATAAGAGTATGAGAGTGTGCCTATATGAGTGTATATATATACGCACATGTATCTACGTATGTATGTATAAAATGTATGTGTATTTTCTTAAGCCTCACTGAAGTCAAGAAAAATCTTATTTAGGAGCTGGCTGAATTCCAAAGTGAGATTGCATGCAATAACTGCATAAACACATTGTACATTCACAGTTTTCACGTTCAAATGCAAGGTATAGATCAATGTTATAACTTATTGAAGATGTCTGTCAGAATTGGAAACATTTCTAGAAGGAAAAAAATAAATCAAATAACCTTGAAAAGTTTGGAATTCAAGTCGAAACCATACCTAGTATAATGAACCAGTATAGCTATTCAGCATCATTTTTTAAATGGGCTTGGATCTGAAATCAAGTTGTTTTATTTTTCTAGTGGGAAACAAAAGGATTAGACAGGCTTTGGACAAAATCGCTTGAAAACACAACAGATCTAAGGTTCTTTCAACTTCATCCCAGGAAATCTCTAGCCTGGGCATAACTGAGAAGTGTAAGGTTCTTCCTGCTTATAAAATAGCCCTTGTGAATTAATCTGCTGAGCATGACATGAAAAAATAAGAGTCAAAGCCCAGTTCCCACTTTAACATTACTGCTGTTGGATCCTGTTGAAATAAATTAGGATCATTAGATTTAAGGCCAAGCCTTTACGTCTGTGTTGACTGACACTTGGAAGAGCTGATTCTAAACTGAATACAGTTCATACAGAAAATACTTTCTTTCTTACAGTGTTTAGTCGCACAACTGAGGTAATGAATATTCTTAACTTAGTTTCTGGATATGTATAGCTGCTAAAACAGTAGATATTCACCTCATTCTTCTTCTCCTCTTTTTTATAACATCATAAAATTGTTATATGAGTTATTAATGAGGCTCTAGACTTTTGACCTTTGATACTTGGCTGAGGATAGATTTATCAAAGCGGAGCTGTGGTAGAGCCAGTTGGAGTCTGTTAAGGTGTAAAAATCTATATTCAGTGTCATTACATAAAAGTAATAGAAAGTACTGCTGTTTGTGACTTTGTTCTTAAAACATGTTAAAAAATTGTCTGTGCTGGCCTGACAAAAGCTGATCATTGGTGGAGCTGCTGTCATTTCTCCAGTCTAGTTCAAAGAAGGTTCTGTAACACAATACAGAGGAGAGACTGCTTCACTTTTTATAAAATTCTTTCAGTTTTCCCACAAAAATTGCAAGGGGTACTTCACCTAGACCTATAATTTTCCACAGACCCATAAACTAAGTTCTGTTTTATGAGAAGTGCTGACAAGAACCTCATTGAGTTCAAAACGGGGAAGTGCAAAGTCCTGCCACTGTGGAGGAATAAACCCATGCAGCACTACATGTTGGGGGCCAACTGGCTGCAAAACGACTTTGCAGAAAGAGACCCTGGGTCCAGCTCATCAGCAAATTGAACATGAGCTGTAACAATGTGTCACCGCAGCCAAGCAGGTCAACAGCATCCTGGGATGCATGAAAACAGCATCCTGGGATACGTGAGAAGGAACAGGTCAGGAGAAGTGGCACTTCCCTGCTGGTGAGACACAGCTGGAGTGCTGGGTCCAATTCTGGGCTCCACAGTACAAGAGATGTGCGCGTGTTGGAGTCCAGCAAAGGACTACAAGGGTGGTTATGAGGAGACATACAAAGAGAGTCTGAGAGATCTGGAACTGTTTGTCCTGGAGAAGAGGAGGCTTGAGGGAATCTTAGCAATGTGTGTAAATACCTGACTGGAGGGAAATAAAGAAAATGGACATGGTCTTGCGTAGCCTGCTCTGGCTGATCCTGCTCTGAGAATGGGGTTTAGGCTAGGCAATCTCCAAAGGTCCCTTCCCATCTCAACCATTCTATGATCATGTGATACTATGAAATAGATGATCATCTGTCCAGGAAATCCTGCTCGAAGTCCTCCCTGCACCCCTCCTGTGGCATGGCAGTGCCATTACTGTAGGTACTGAACCCTTCCCTCCCCTCTCTTCCCCTCCCAGCTGCAGCCAGGGCACTGCAGTGAACAGTCTGTTTAGCAGTGATTTCCAGAGGCTAATGAGAAGCTTAGCAGCATAGCAAGAGAGTCAGTATCTTATCACAGCCTTTTATTTATGCCTCAGTTCTATCAGAGTCCAACTGGCTGGAGGGGAAAACCAGCCATGCTCAGAATACAATCACTCCCATGAAGTTAGGAGTAAGCCTCCCACCAGGCAGGTATAGTGAGCCACATCGCTCCTGAGATAATGCAACCTTCATAATTTTCTATATTGCTAGGTGAATAGTTGCGTAGCCACAGCAGTATAGAGGTACAGCTGTATACCTCTACAGGTATGTAAAAGTGAATATTACATTGTACAGTAACTTATATGTTTATAATTTTAAACCATTTTCCATATTTGATTAGGGCAGATCAGTTTTAACAGACTGTCACAAGAGTTTGAGATAAGGTGCCTTCTAACACTCCACCAGTACAGTTTTGTGAAGATACTAGCCAAGGTTTTAGAACTGGGATACCTAAAAGTGACTTTTCTCTTGTCCTTATTAGGTAGCTGGAAGGAGATTACAGTATGTAGTGTAAATTTAATGTCACCCTGGCAGGAGGTGGCAGGTTAGGAATCCTGTCAGTCACTGATTTACTGCTTAACAGTAGGGAAAGGCTTTAGAACAAACCCTGCAGGAGCATTATAAGCACTTTTTTATTGTCAAGATGTCAGAACACAACACAGGGTAGCCACTAAGCTTAAAAGTGATTTATGAAAAAAAGACCACCTGGAGATTATCTTATTTTTATCATTTTAAAAGGACATAAAAAGATCATTTTTGTTATATCTTTTTCCTGGTCAGTACACAAATCCACAGAGGAGCAATTTACTCATAAAAAGGCCATTGATGTTATGAAATTGTTCTAATTTCTAATGTTGCACGTCATTTATTGCTGTTACTTAGAATGACCTGTGGTACATTTTGCTAAGTTACTATATCTCCTCTCTCACCAGATTTTTAATTTCCATATTCAAAAAGCTTAATTTTCCCCAAGCTGCAGGAAGTATTCAGAATCTGCTAAATATTTTAATGTCGAGAGATGGAGCCCTGTAAGGGAAAGTGGTGTTAAAGACTGTGGCGTTTTATACTAATTTTCCATCAGCAGTTATGATTCCAGAAAACTATAATTTAAGACATTCTAAAATTCTAATACCAATCATATGAAATAATAGCACTTGCTATATAGAATCAACAATAAAAATAACCTTTGTAAAGAATAAGAGCTAGTAGTAGAAGTTATAAATCGAAAACTTCGGTGTGACTGGATTGATAAAAATAATTCCTCAGGATCCCAACAAGCTATGTTTAATGTCAAGGTCAGGACTCAAGCATAAAAGCAACATAAAACAAAGCTTGGTATTATTTTTAGCAATAATAGTACCTTGTCCAGAGTTGCACTTAGAGCTGGTGTAAATACAATACAGACTGCTTACCTGTTTCCCCTCTTATGTTTGGTTTGGGGTTTTATTTTTGTGTACTATTAACTGAAAAGTGCAGTTTGGTTTTGCAGCTACCTTGTGTAGTGCTTCTCCTGTTAGATGGAACTGGCTCAGAATAACTGAGGAAACATTCTGCAAATCTGTACCATGGACAGTCCAACAGAAGTTATTTTCAGAATCTAAAATATTCAGGCTGAACCAAACACTATTTAAGTTTATGATTTCCATGGAAAAATGTCCTTGGGTTGCATATGGTATAAAACAAGGCCTGGCTCAAGCTTCTCAACAATACAAACAAAACAGAGTTTTCTAAACCCAGGGAGGAAGAGGGAGAGGGAAGAGGCTGCTCAGAGCTTGTTCACAGCTGGGGAACTGAAGTCTCAGAATGGAAGTCGGGCCCCGAGTCCTGGGTGAGAAGGACTCTGCAGAACAAGACTTGTTTTCATTCTGCACCTGAGAGGCTGGAAGACACGGGGATTCAGCTGCTGCTTCTCAAATGGGGCAGCATTCCTCCTACTCTCGAGCAGTACTAATGTTACCTTGTGTGATGATTTGGTGTCTGGCAGGCTTTTGAAGGGGTTTTGATAGTGGGGGAGGGGGATCCTGTAAGAGGCTTCAGGAAGCTCCCCCTGCTCCAATTTCAGACCCTCCTCTGGCCAATGGTGCTCTGCTAATAACTATTTAAAAGTGAAAGAAGCGGTTGATTGCTCTCTTTTGTTTGTCTGTCTGTGTTGATGAGTGGGTGACAGAAGGGGGATGGGAGAGAGAAGTGTTCTCCCAAGTGACTAATGACAGGACAAGAGATAATGGCCTAAAGTTGCGCTAGGGGAGATTTAGATTGGATATTAGGAAAAATTTCTTTACTGAAAGAGTGGTTAGACATTGGAACCGGCTGCCCAGGGGGGTGGTGGAGTCACCATCCCTGGAGGTGTTCAAAAGACATGTAGATGTGGTGCTTAGGGACATGGTTTAGTGGTGGCCTTGGTAGTGCTAGGATAATGGTTGGACCTGATGATCTTAAAGGTCTTTTCCAACGAAAATTATTCTATGATTCTGTGACATCCAGGTCAGTGAGGAAGGAGAGGGGGAGCTGTGCCGGTGCAGTGGTTCCCCTGCGGCCCGCGGTGGGGTGGCGGCTGAGCCCCTGCAGCCCCTGGAGCCCCGCGGCGGCCCAGAGGTCGCCCTGCAGCCCGCGGAGGGCCCCGGGCCGGAGGAGCAGGGACCGGGCCCGGAGCAGAGCGCGACTGACCGCGCTGGAGCCGCCCGTCGGTGGGAGGGCGGCAGCCCCGGGAGGGACCCGCGCCGGGGGGTTCTGGGGAGCGGCGGCCCCGCGGGAAGGACTCGCGTTGGGGCGGTTGGAGGAGGAATGTCTGCCGGGAGAGGGACCCCGCGGTGGGGCAGGGGAGGGCTGCGAGGGCCCCTCTCCCTGCGGGGGAAGGAGCAGCGGGGACACCTTGTGCCGGAGGGACTGTGACCCCCGTTCCCTGCCCCCTGCACTGCTGGGGGGGAAGAGGTGGCAGAGCTGAGCCTGGGAAGGCCGGAGGGGTGGGGGGGAAGGTGTGTTGTATTTAAGACCTGGTTGTATCGCTCATTGTCCTTGATGGTGGTGGGTGGTTGTATTAAACCTATGTTGTTATACTCTAGTTTTTCTTTTGCCCATGACCATAACTGGTGGGTGAGCCCTCCCTGTCCTGTGTCTCAATCCTCAAGCCCTTCTGGTCGTATTTTCTCCTCCCCATCCCTCAGGGTAAGGGAGAGCGAGCAGCTGTGGGGGGCTTTTGTTGCCAGCTGAGTAGGCTCAAACCACGACACCTTGGCAGCCACAGAAGCGGAGTTTTCTAGAACTGAGGCAGACAAAGAAAGTAACACTCCTGACA
The DNA here is from genome assembly GCF_034619465.1 of Leptosomus discolor. Classification (NCBI taxonomy): domain Eukaryota; kingdom Metazoa; phylum Chordata; class Aves; order Leptosomiformes; family Leptosomidae; genus Leptosomus; species Leptosomus discolor. The sequence continues at coordinate 84,468,153 of NC_141392.1, read as the reverse complement.
GTCAGCTGCTGCCTTCAGGACAATGGAAAAAACCCAATTTTCTGTTAATTGAGGAAATACACCCACCTTGTCTTTAAAAAGCAGAACGATTTGTTGGGCACAATGGCTTTTGTCCTTCTAGAAGAAGTGTTTTTCTTCTGATGTTACATGGAGGGATTAGACCATTCATCTCCAATGCATGTGAGTAAAACCCCTTCAAAATACCAGAAATCAGGGGACTGTTTGTTCTCAGTGCACTTTCTTCTCAGAAATGTAGATGCAGACAACCTGTGGACAGATTTTTATATCCGCACCTGAACTGAAGTCCAGACACAGAGTTTTTCAGGTTTGTCTAATCCATTAGATTCAAGTTGTCCTTGATTTATTAGAATTTTAAGAAAGCTGTTAGTTTCCTTGCATTAGTCAAATTTCTAAGGAATTTTTTGACATCCAACAAAGTATTAAAGCAAAACCTAGAAGAAAATTAGCCGGGAAGCTTTAGAAATGTTGGGAAAAAGAGATTGTCTGCTGGTTATGGATATATGTCTGAAGTGACATACAGCATGTTTTTCTTTATTATTTGTACCCCCAGTGACAGTGAAGTTCCATTTCTGTCGTTACCCAGGACCATGGCTAGGGAGTATAGGAGTATGTCTTTCTGAAAGTCTTTCATTGGTGTCACTATCAAGCAAAATTATCACAACACAGGCACAAATCAAGATGTTCAGAATTGCCTTTTAAAGATTGAGCCAGTGAGAATTTCTAACACCTCATTTCCAGCCCTTGGCCCATCTTGCTGCCTGCTTTGATTGTGGTTTTTCGGTGAAATCCTTAAATTTTTGAAGTGTCTGGAGCTGGCAATGTAAAATTAAGACAATTATGCTATTTCAGAGAGTAATATAAGCTGATTTGTCACATGATCATTTTATTTACAGATTGCAATAATTTATTTTCAGGTTGTTTTTTTTTTTACATTTTCCCTTAGTATTACGTAACCTCCTCACTGTTTACCTGATAATCAACATAGATTTTGTTATTTTTAACTAGCCAGTAATAATTTTTAATGTGTTGCCTGATTTGTTAATTGATTTGTTTTGGTTTTGTGTGATAAGTTAACTATTCTATAAAGAGGCACATTAGACACAAATACACAAATAAATCCTGACGATCTTAATCAAATTCTTCTGTAGTTTCATACCATGGGAAAATAATAAACAGAAAATTTTTTTTTTCACTTAATTTTAAAGCACTTCTGCAAACAGTAAATAGAACTGATACAGCATCTTGCATGATTTCTCCTTCGAACTGAGTGAAGGCCAGCTACATTCTCAAACCTCCTGAAAAAGAAGGCCTATTTATGTACCTTGGTACCTTATGAAAATGAACTTGAATACTTATAATTTTGTGTTGTGTTAGATCACTTAACATGCATCTATTGTATGACTCTATACACACAGTTTCGTCTAGCTACCTGATGTTCTCTAGTGAGCTTGTATACAGAGGATTTTCATTACAGTATACAGGTCTGATCTCTATAACTTTTGATATTTAGTCTTTTCTTACTATCCAGCTACTTATTCATTACAATCAAATTATCTCCTTATAATTTTTTAACTTATTTACTTTTGAGCAAAAGAGATGGAACTCTACGAATGTTTCACAGTAATCCATTTTGCAGTCCTCAAATAATTTTTTATTTTATATGTTTGTGGTTTTGTTAGTAAGAACACTTTGTAGAACTAATATAAATGTCTTATAGAAGTATACGTGCAATTATTCCATAAACCATGACTTCTGTCTTTGCGATACCAGTCATTCTATACTGTCTCACTAAACTTAACACAAGAAAATACACATTTGACTTGCACATTATGACATTTTTATCTTTTTATTGAAGATTGACTTCTTTTCATTATTTTTATTTTCTGTCTCATTTCAGCCCAACTGTAATTAAGAAAATTTAAAAAAAGCTTATGTGTAAAGAATGTTATACATCAATTCGCTATATATCGTTTCTTAATATTTTGTAGGCTATTCATAAAGCATTGACAACACATCACTTATTTTGCTGAGCATAATATATCCTCTTCTATGTCATATAATTCTCTTTGTGATGTAGTTCTGTTTTAAGAGCAATTTACTGGCTCTTAAGATAACTGTAAAGCATCATAACAAATATGAAATTAAAATAGAACATTAAAGACCTCAGTTGTCTTACTTTTCTCTGAAAAAAGTCAGAAAGTCACCAGCATAACTAAAAACTAATCTGTTCAACCAGTTATATTTATCATTAGGTTTATTATTCAAGTGATAGACGTATTTATGAAGATTGCTTTCAAATTTTTAATAAATGAAATGAGTGAGATTGAAGAAGTAGGAGAAAAACAGAGAGGAAAATTATGCATAAAGCACCTAAAGTAGTAAAAGAAGGAAATAGCTCTCTGTCACAACTGTTACCAAGGTTCCAAAGTGGTATTGGAGACTACAGAGAGCTTGTTCAGGCTTATTTTATCCTCAGGACTTATCTTGTCAGATAGCTATGTGGAAGCTAAAGCAACTCTGTTATATATATATTTCCCTACACTATTCATATCAGAATATGTTTTATTCCATAGCATCAAGTAACATTTCCTTAGATTTCTTGCAGTTTTGGATCAGACCCAATATATATACAAGAAGAATAATCAATGGATATGAGTTGAACTCTATGTAGAAAGTGGACAGAATCAGACACACAGAGAGATCAGGGATTAGAAAAACTCAAATGCAAAACTACTCACCTCACCATGCTTCTTTCTGTCAGTTCTCTCAAAGCAAAGTGTTCTGTGGTTATCCTGTCTCCTCTGTCTATGGCAGCTGACTCAGCATAGCTTCAACAACCTTACCTTTAAGGCTTTTTATAACACTGATTTTTCTCTCTCCATTTTCTGTTCTTGAACATGCAACGAGAGTTCATGCTAAAATATGCAATAAACATGTGCCTGTGTTGAGCGGGCACACTACATATTTGTATATGAAATTTGTCAAATCACTTTCAATTGGTTGAGAAAGGATTGTGTGATTTTTGTACTGTAGCTCTACAGCTGACTAACTGGCTATCCAGAAAAGTAGGGTTTTTTCAGAGCCAGAAGCATTTATCCAGAAGAGGCAAGAATAAAGGGTAAGCAATAGTTCAAATGCTGTCCTGTTCCTTGAAGTGTGCTCCAGGTCTTCTCATCTGCTGTTGATGTTTGCTGAGCGTTTTCATGTTAAGGTGAAAGGGCAAAGAGAAGGGACACAAGGCAGCTCTAGGGAAAGCAGAGAAGGCTTTGGAATGGGAAGGGCAGTGAGCAAAAGACTGAAGATTTCATTTGACTTACCATAACAAACAGCTTGTGATGATTAGCTATGAGATGATGCAGTTCCTCCTTCTTCCTTCTCTCAGCTACAGAAAATCAGCCTAGCTTGTGCAGACCACAACATATATGAGCTTAACAAGGAAATATTTCTTATTGTGGATAGGTTTATCATTGCTCCTTATTAAGACTATGGCATCCAGTAAGCTTCAGGATCATCTTGTAGATATTTAGACAAAGAAAACAGGAAAAAGTGGCTTTCGTGCAGACACTTAAGTATATAACTGATTGTAGCCACTCACAAGCCTCCAGCTGCATTTACCAGAGTTATCTGTTTATTTAAATAAAGGCACAGCTGTAGAATAGTGTCCTGGCCAGTCCAAATATATTTTGCTTTGGCAACTAAATAATTCCAGTTGTATCTAATTTTTTAGATGGAAGCCATTTGAAATCACAGGTTAGCAAATGTCAGGAAGTATTTATTTTGCCTATGGGAATGTGGGACACTGGGGAAAAAAATGTTCTGTCTAAAATACACAGTACATCTTTAGCACAGCTAACCATTAAGCCATTCCAAGAGTAGTGCATTTTTAACACAGGGGCAACTTCTCTATTTTACCTGATCTGAAAATCTGTTGTATAAGTTTCTTGTTGTATTGCAGTTATGTTCCCAAGTTAGGATCCCTAGGAAGGATCAAAGCCTATTGTGGCAGATTCTGGTTAAAAAAAAAAAAAAAAAAAAAAAAAGAAAGAAGAGTGTTCTAGATTTGAGACAACAGACAGAAGAGGAGAGCTGTGTTTGTTGGGAACATGAGGAGCATAAGGAAATTGTAAAATAAAAAAGTGCACATGGTAATCGGTAATCTCAGCTAACTACTTTTGTAGCTACTCTGGGGGATGTAATCCTTTAAGCAATTACTGTATTACATATTTCAACATGTACTACTGAATTTTAGGCAAAAGAGTTTACAATATTTTGCCTGGCCAACATTTTTTCTTGAAGATGTTTAGCTGGGAGAGAAAGATCATTTGAAAATATGTTGTTCTGGGATCATTAAATCTTTTAAAACCAGACAAGGAAAACCCAAAACCTCAGAGACTATTAATGCTTTGGGGCCTATTCAATAGCATGTTCCATAATGAAATGCTAAATAAATTTGTTTAATCTGCTTTGCTTTGTAGGTTTTTTTTCCTTTCTTGTTTTTTCTCTATCATGCCAAAGCTGGTTATTTTTAAGGAAAACTAACACAGAGGAACAGACTGGTTAAATGTGGAACTCAACTAAGAGTGCTGAATGACTTGGCAGGTAAATCTTATTTATAGATATGCTTTATCTAAGTGCTTCAAATTCAAAATAAAGTAGTACTTTAGATGTTTGAGCTGGGGTTTGAGAGATATGTAGGAAATATGAACACCCACTTGTACAAAAAAGCATTGCTGGTGATTACACTCTCAGCATGAAAATTTCTTATGCAGATCTGAAAATATAATTTTGACGCTCTGTAGTGTTGTAATCATAGTTTTTCATTCTTCTGATGTTTTTAAAACTGTAAAACAACATACAATTTTTGGAAAAAATTTGAAACAATGACTGTTACATGCAATGGTTCTTCAGAGCACCTGAAGGTCCCTTTGAGTGTTATCTTTCTGTTTTCACTTTGTTTCTAATAAATATTGTCTGATTATGAACAGGTAAAGTGAATGAAATGTTCCTAAGGGACTACAACAGTCATTGAATGGGAGTCAAATCGTATGTTTCAGAAAATGTTGGTGATCTCTGATCTCCTAAAGAAGCATCAGTGGTCTTTCAGGATAGCGTGGTCTACAAACTTTCTAGAAAACTTTTCTGTTATCTGTTTTCTGTTTCCTGAAAGCAGGTATCTTCCAATATTTTCCAAATTTGTTGTTCCTCTCTATCACAGTAATTCTTAGCAATATTGTCTCCTACCTAATCTTTCCTTCACCTACTGCCTGATTTTGGTGGTGCCTTTGGGAATGCACTCTTTGCCTCTGTTTTTGCTCCTGAACATACCCTACTGGCTGCTGCAGGCCCTCTCACCATGCCTGCCCACTTCTGCCCCTGTTCTTCTACCCCACAGATACATCGTGTGGTGTGTGGATCTCGCTTGGCTGACTCTGGCTTTAGTGCAAGGCAGAGGCTAACAGGTCTTTTCGAGTTCAGGATTCAGAGAAGGAGCTCATTATAGCAAAAGGTAGTTGCTGCCAGTTGCTGCTGAGCACAGAGAATGGGAAGCTCTGCCATTCACTCTCTCAGGGAGGAGAACTGTTGCTTCGCTCAGTATCGATTTCTGTCGTCATTGGCTGATTTCAGATCTCGGTTGGAGCTGTAAGGCAAGAGTGTCTGTCTTTCAGTGTGGCACTTCGGTGTCTGGTCTTTTAGAAAGCCTTCTAGGTGGATTTTCCCCCCCCTTGCCTTTATTTACTGCACCCAAGTAATGATATGGCCATCTTTTGGGGGGAAAAATGTCGAGGGCATAGGTATCATGCTGGTATCTACAGCTGAGAACTGAGCAGTGGTCAGACCCCCAGATATGTCACATAGGTAGCAACTTGGAAGACAGAGTAAGAATTATACATGAATACAGATAATGTCAGAGGAGAAAGCTGCAACACCCATGCTACCACCCTACTGCTAGATAAAAGGTGTAGCAGTGGTAACAAGAATCATCAGTTAAACACAGTGACCATAAGATGACCGCCAAGATTAAACCAAGATATATGTTGGATTTCATCAGCTGTCTCAAATTAATTTTCTTTTATAGATAAAGTATGTTTAGAATAAAAAAAAATAATTCAGTGTCCTATGGTGGGCTGGAGATGAAGTTCCCCTTACAAGTTCCCGCCTACAAAAAATATGTGTGGCTGATGATCAAACATCAGTATATGTTGACTGGGCAATTACAATAGGAGGGGCTTCCTCCAAGAAGCACAAATTGTAGCACGTCAGTCCGTCCTGTGCAAATCCTCTGTGACTGTGGCTCTGCTGTGAAAAATGACCCACTGCATTGCTGTCAGTCATGAGCCTCAGAGAAATAAGTAAACAAATAAGAAATATGCAGAACCCTAGTTAGTGAGGTAAGACCAAAGTAGCCAGAATGATTTCATAATTTCAGTGTAATAAATAGGATCTTTCATTGGAGTTACAAAATCAGAAAATGTCGCAAATGCCAGGAGATTAAAACCAGCTTTGGCAAGTCTAAAAGGAAAGGAGATGCCCAGCACTTTGTAGGTAAGAACACACCTGGAAAGACTCCGTAGCCTAGCTATTAGATTTATCAAGATCTCTGGGTAATCAAGGTTCAGGAGAGGAAGCCTGAATGTGAAGAACCTGTTAACAGCATTCAGTTACTTGAAGGTGGCTGGATAAACATTCCTGTTTATTCTCAAAAGTACTTTTTCTAGCTATTGTTTCAGGACAAAGTGAGCCACATAGTGTTTGTAATTACACTCTATAAAGAGGCATTGGAAAAGACACAAGTCCCAAAATGCTATGCTATTCTTCTGTACAATGAATCTTCATAGTGTGAGGAACACTAGTGTTTCTCAAGATTTGCTGTATCAAATGTATTATGTCAGTATATATCTCAATTATCCCATTAAGGGCATTACATAAAATAGAAATTGTTACCGCAGCATTTGAACGGCTAAATTTCTTTGTCTCATCCCTCTTAATTTTCACATGTAGTTTTCATCACCAATCATTTTCAAGCACAGTAACTAGCGATCTGTTTCACTTAGATTTACACCTCAAGAGGATAACAACGAGGCTAAACCTAGCATTTCTCTAAGCCTTGTAATGCTCAGACTCTCTAACTTCTAATATTCAAGCATCCCTGGACAACTGCTTGCAGGGGGCAATTTTTGTTCCGTTGATGAGGCTATCTTATAATGGAAGCAATAACCAAAATATTTGGTTATGGACAGCATATGCACAGTAAAATGGGAACAGGTTTCAATGAAAGAAGAAATCTGCCTCAAGCAGTGTTTTCAATGCTTACAACCAATGATTGAGATTTCCCACTTGCTTTCTTACTGAGCATGTTTCTAGGCAGCAGGAAGACAGACCCTGTGCTGGAGACCTGCTCTGGCATACAGGAAGAAGCTGGCTGTGCCTCCTGCCAAGCATGCATCAGCTGAGCAGCATAGCGTGATCCTTCAGATTGCCCATTCTCAGTGGCTGCTTGCCACTGCAGTCTTGTCTTAGATGACTTCAGATGATCTTTCACAGAAACACTGCACTTATTTTGTGTGAACTGCAGAAGTACGTGCAAAATGAACAGTGTGGTTGTTGGGCATGGATAAATACTGGAAAAATATACCAAAAAAAATTTCCAAAATTTCCAGGCAGAAAATTTTGGGCTTTACTGGAGATAGCAGTACTTCCTAGTCTCAGCTGGTACATACCATCTGCCAGGCCATGCATACACTCATGTACTCGATGCGGTGGCTTTGCAAAATGGAGGCTTTGGCAGCTGTATCACCTTCAGGTGTTTTTATTGCCCACTGATGCTTGGCTGATGCTGTGACACAATCTCCACTTGTGCAGATGGGCTATGAACTGGGTCAGGGAAAGATCCAGGTCAGACAATTTATTAATTTATTTTATAGCATTTTTCAAACTGGAGTTTGAAACTCAAACTGGAGCCCTGATCCAGTTCTTAATGTCACAACACAAACAATTATACTGACACAAACGATGGTGATTTCATGCTGTGGCAAAAAGGAGCTATAAAGAATGGAGAAGATGAAGGAAAACTCTCACACCAGTATTGCTGTTGAATGCTTGTTCTCATGAAGCCATAGAATCTTATAGTTTGTGTTGGAAGGGACCCTTAAAGGTCAACTAGTCCAACCCCTCTGCAATAAGCTGGGACATCTTCAACTACATCAGGCTGTCCAGACCCCCTTCTAACCTGACCTTGAACGTTTCCAGGGATGGAGCATCTACCAACTCTCTGGGCAACCTGCTCTAGGGTTCAAGCACCCTTATTGTAAAAAATTACTTCCTTATATCTAGTCTAAATCTACCCTCTTTTAGTTTAAAACCATTACCCCTTGCCCTGTCACTACAGGCCCTATGAAAAAAGTCTGTCCCCGCCTTTCTTATAAGCACTCTTTAAATATTTAATGTTGTAACAAGTTCAGCCTTCTCCAGGCTGAATAACCTCAACTCTCTCAGCCTGTACACATAGCAGATTGTCTTTGTGGCCCTTCTCTGGACCCATTCCAGCAGGTCCATGTCTTTCCTAAACTGAGGACTCCAGAGCAGGCAATTGAGGGCATTTGATAGGACCAACAGCTAAGCAGAGACAGAAGGTAACACTTGGCCAGTACTAATACTTTCTGTTACAGAGACTGAAGTGCAGTGCCTAATCTTTTGTGCTCTTGAGCCCATTTGTTGTAGATGCTGAGCACCCTCAAGTAGAGATCAGAAATGGCAATGCTTTAGATTGCCTCAAATTATTTAGGTATGGATGAAGGAAATTTTCTTTCCCGCACTTATTTCCTTTCCCGATGGTAATTGCTCTAGCTAGTTGTAGCATTTGTTTTGTTACTGATCACTAATGATTATTTTCTGAGTTAGATATTTATATTCTTATGTCTAATCCTTGTCAGTCAAGCCTCTGTTGAATCTGAAACTTCTTTGTTTCTGTCAGTGTGTTTGTTATTTGCACTTATTTGCTGGAAGTAGAGCACTGAAAGCTTGGGAGAACCCACCTGACAAATGTAATTTGCTAAACTTCTGTGCCTAAAGATAGCTTAATTGGGCAGAATACTGCATTTGAAAGAAGGGAAAATTAGGGCAGCAAAATGAACAATAATTTAAAAAAAAGTCTTTGAAAAGATTGCTTTGGCAATTTGAAACCAGTTCTGTTGATTAAAGAAAGAAAAAGAAATTTTACAGAAAGAAAGAAAAATAGAGGTTTTGAAAAAACCCATTAGGCTCATCAAGTCCTTTTTTTTTTTCTTCTCTGCTGGGTTTGGGTCTTAATTAATAAAATTAATAAGTGTAATTCTGAAGCAAGCCTTTGTAAAATAGAATTGTATGATCTAGATCATGAAATAAGCTTCATTTGTGTCAAACTGGAAAGCATTATTACATAATGCTGTTACAACACCTGGCTGTTTACTATGCATGTATGTGCATACTGTATATAAAACAACTTACCATTATGAGTTCTGACTCATTAATGAAATTTGATTTCTCCCTTACAAAGTACAGGATGTGAGATCTTTGCTCCTTCCCTGGTCCCTTTATTCTGTATAAATGGGCCAACACTACCTAAAGCCCATTATCGGTGTGAGGGACTGTTAACTTAACAAAAGTGTGGTGGGGACCTGTTTAAGGCTGCGTTCAATGGACCTTTAAGCAAAAGGAGAGTGAAGAACATATTAAAAAAAAACAAGATGAGAGGTGTAAGCATGGATATGTATCGAAATCAGCCAGGCTTTCAGGAGTGACTAAATTGAAGATCTAACAATCTTCTCAAGCAGTCTGGAAAATGGAAGTATGAAAAAGATGTCCTTGACTCTCCTCCAAGGAGGTGCACGTGGTCTTTCAATATCTTTGATTTAAACATTTAAGAAAATGATACCTTTTTTGTCATAGGTAGTAGCTATCTTGTAGATGGTCATTATCTCCCTCCCCTGAGTTTTTTTCGGTTGGTTGGTTTTGATTTTAATTTGGACAAGTGGGAAAAGGCAGGCTTGTGTATCTAGTAGGACTGAACGAACTCATGTTTATGGATAGATGGATTATATGATCATCATGAAAAATTAGATATATGTTATATTTATATCTACCTTTGATTATGTATGTTGCAATTCTCAAGCACACATTGCACACATAGATGTATATGTAATGTAAACACACATACAAATATATGTGATATGAATATTTAATCTTCAAGACATACATCATAATTTAAACACATTGACATAGAAAAGAACCACATGTGGACGTTTCTCAGAAAATCAGACATATATATTATCCCTTTTAGATCCTTTCTGCAGAGAGAAAAGAGCTTTATGCTGGATTCCTAAATTGCAATCCAACCACTAAAATATAGAGTGTTAAAATAAATGCACTGTGTATACTCAATACATATAACTACCTATTCAGCCTCTCACATGCATGTTTGTGTGTGAATAGATATACCCGTATATATATATATATTTTTTTTTTTTTAGTACTGAATGGACACAGAATCCTTGTATGGCTGAAAAATATACTTAAAGTGCTTTTGTAAAGCTCATTTTTTTTCTCTCATCTTTTTCATCTTTCTTTTTTGTCAACCTATCTCATATTTAAACCCCAGAACACATTTATCAAAATGATCCTAAAATAATTGTACTCAAAATAAGACCACAATGAACAGATTATTCTAAAAATTACCTTGCACTTTCAGCTGTTCCAATTGCACCTGCATTTCAAAAATTGAAGAAGTTTTTTTTGCCGGTCAGATGATGAAACTGAGAGTTCATGCTTTCAATCCAGTTTTATTCTATATAAGTCAATTAAATACTTTATAGTGAAATATATTATTCTGTATATTTTTTTTTCCGTAAAATTGTTGCAAATGCGTGCAGTCAAATGGTTCCAAACATGAGTAGACTGTCAAAGAAGCATGGACTTCAGTTTTGCTTGGGGCAGTTTTTCAGAGCTTGTGTTTTCTGAAGCTTTTAATATTGTATTCTCTGTATTCATTCACATGTTTCAGTGATCCTTAGTATAATATAAACCATATAAGTTTGTGGTTGTTAGTTGAACTTCTGTGAGAAGCTATTTAAGGTTGGAAGCATTTCTAGTTAATTTTTTTCTATCCATTGAGTTTAGCAAGAAAGTGAGATTGTGACAGTTTTTACAATAGCTTCTTATGTAGCAGCTGTGGGCAACATAAAACAATAAAACTGTGTTGTAAAGCTTTTGGATAAAGATATTTTCAGATTCATAGGCATTAGACAAAAATCATATTCTTCATTTATGTCTTTTCTGCAAATAGTATTTCCTGCAGTTACATTTAATTGTCTGCTTATGAAGATATTTTTGTTTTGTTTTGTTTTAATTATGCTCTGTTTTTCAGTAGCTAGTAATGGTGCTGGAGATCGCATAGCAACCAACTTTATTCTGAACTGTGTTCCTGTGTTGTAACAACCTAGGGCCAAAGATTCAAAATTCTGCCACCTGGACTACATTCCTGCTTCTCAGGAATCTTGCTCTATGATAACATAAGTTTGTACAATAATATTTATGTTGTATTTTTTCCCAGCTCTTCTACAACAAGAGAAGAGATTAATTCTCACTGAAACATTTTGCCCCTTGCACAGAAAACACAAGCTGAGCTTGGTATGTGGGAGGGCCAAAGACAACTGCTATGCCTGTAACTGTCCAGGTGGGGTTTGCCTGTCACTTCCATGTCCACACCACACTTAAAGATACTACCCCTAAGCCGAGCAAACCTAAGATACTGAAAATGTAGATGTCACTTTTTGAGAAGTGGCAGTAAAATTAATTGGTGTATTGTTAGTATTTTTAAATCTTCACAACTTGCTCTGCTGAAGGAAAACATGATTACAGATACATGCAATGTGCAGTTCTTACTTCCTCATGAAAGCAGTCATACTGAAGCCAATGGGAGTGTTTGCATGATAGAAGTTAATCATATACATGAGTCTTTTGGAAGCTGCACTGTCAGAGTGACTTGAACTAGCTTTGCATTTTGTTTTTGCAGATAATAAATAGAAGAAAAAAGGCATTTAACATTTAAATGTATTAACATTTAAAAGAGTTTCACCAAGACCAAATAAAGACTAGTTTATGAAACAACACATCTAAAAATAAAATATAAATAAATTAAAAAAAAAAAAAGGGAATTTCAAAGCTTGCAAGACACTCAATAATGTGTTCTCTTCTTGGTTTAGACCTCAGAGAGATAGTCTGCAGACTATATCTGTGGATTTTTTTTATTTTTCAATCTTTCAGACAGATCTTCGGATTTTGATACAAAGTCTATTGGGAACAGCCTGTGATCAAAAAGGAAGTAGTCTGTAGCACTGAAATATCCAGCCTAATATTGTCTTAATGTTCCAGCTATTTCTGAATTAATGCAGTGGTTAAGAATAAATGGTTGCCAGCCCTGGTCCTCCTGAGGGACTTCTGACACTCCAGCATCAGTTGCAAGGGTAACCAAGCAGGACACAAACAATCCAAGAGATTTCTGGAGTGTATTGATGACAACTTCCTGACACAGGTGATTGATTAAGGAGCTGACAAAGGGGAGATGTTTTATTAAACCTCATACTGGCAGACAACGAAGGACTGGTCCTGGAAGTGAAAGCTTGGGGCAGCCTTGGTTGCAGTAACCATGAGATAGTGGAGTCCAAAATCCTGACAAATGCAGAACCACAACACTGCATTTCAGGAGAGCAGTCTTCAGCCTCTTCAGGGATCTGCTTAGAAGAATCCTGTGGGAGATGGTCCTTGAGAGAAGAAGTGTCCAGGAGATCTGGTTGATTTTCAAGGGTTACCTCCTCCAAGCCAACAAACAGGCTATCCCAATGTGCAGGAGTCAAGAGAAGGCATCAGGAGACCTGAACAAATGCACAAGGAGCTCCTGACAAGACTCAAACATGAAGAAAGGAAGCAAAAAAGAGGTGGAAACAGGGACATGTGATCCAGGAAGGGTCAAGAGAAGCAGTCTGAACACACAAGGATGGGGTCAGGAAAGCCAAAACCCATCTGGAGCTGAAACTGGCAGTGGACTTGAAGGGCAACGAGAAGGGCTTCTACAACTATTTCAGCAGTAAAAGGAAGACTAGGGTAAGTGTGAACCCACTACTAAATGTGTCCAGACAGGGGACCTGGTGACAAAGAACATGGAAAAGCCAAGTTACTCAATAACTTATTTGGCTTGGTCTTTACTGGTAAACCTTCCTTCCTCAGTCCCAAATTCTGGAGAGCAGTGCGAAAACCTGGAGCAAAGCCGACTTACCGTTGATGGAGGAGGATCATATTAGGGAGCAGTTAAACAAACGTGAATTGCACAGGTACATTAAATCTGATGGGATGCACCCAGAAATGCTGAAGGAGCTGGCTGATGTTATTGTGAGGCCATTCTTGATTATCTTTTAAAGGCCATGGAGACTGGGAGACACTCCCGAAGACTGGAAGAAAGAAAACACCATTCCTGTCTTCAAGAAAGGCAAGGAAGACCTGGGGAACGGATCACCTTTATCCCTGGGAAGAAGATGGAGCAAATTATCCTGGAAATCATTTCCAAACATATGAATGACAAGAAGGTAATGGGGAGAAGTCAGCATGTCCTTGTGGCTAAGAAGGCCAGTGGTACCCTGGGGTGCATTAAGAAGAGTGTGGCCAGCAGGTTGAGGTAGGTTATTCTCCCCCTCTACTCTGCCCTGGTGAGGCCGCATCTGGAGTACTTTGTCCAGATCTGGGACCTCCAGTTCAAGAGGGACAGGGAACTACTGGAGAGAGTTCAGCAGAGGGCTATGAAGATGATTAGGAGACTGGAGCATCTCTCTGATGAGGAAATGCTGAGAGACCTGGGTCTGTTTATCCTGGAGAAGAGAAGACTGAGGGGGGACCCTATCTATGCTTATAAATATCTAGGGGGTGTGTGTCAAGAGAATAGGGATAGGCTCTTCTCAGTGGTGCCCAGTGACAGGACAAGAGGCAATTGGCACAAACTGGAGCACAGGAAGTTCTGCTTGAACATGAGGAGGAACTTCTTTACTCTGAGGGTGGCAGAGCACTTGAACAGGCTGCCCAGGAAGGTTGTGGAGTCTCCTTCCCTGAAGATATTTAAAACAAGCCTGGATGCAGTCCTGTGCAGCCTGCTGTAGATGAACCTGCTTTAGCAGGGGGGTTGGACTAGAAGATCTACAGAGGTCCCTTCTAACCCCTACCATCCTGTGATTCAGTGATTCTGTAAAAAGTACAGTCCATGCTATTGGCGCGTACTTAAAGTGACAAAGTTCTGAATGATTTGATCACAAACCGTTTTTTCCAGATGACCTCTTCTGATTCAGTGGGCAGAGTGGGCAACAGTTGCTTATTGATGAGCTTCTCAAAGTTTGATTCTCTTTGCAGTGCTTAGTATATACTCCCTGCACATTAGTCAAACACTGCTGTGGAAACAACATTACTATAATTTATGTTGGCTTTTTCTATGCCAATGGTCTTAAGTACTTGAATTTTTTCATAAACATGAAATAACTTTTTATCTAGCAGTCTCATTTTAAAGACATTTACCCTATTTTCTAGGGAAAAAAAAAAAATATTAAAGAGATTTTGAAACAAAGAAAGAAAACCTGTTGGAAAATTAGAGACAATTCAGTCTTTATTTTTTGAAATATTTAGCTATATGCAACATCTGTACGTTAAAAAGACCCCTCTAAATGTGTTTTGTATTAGCGTTTACCAGTTCTGAAAATCAGACTTCACATTGTTAAACAACCTAGAAAATGAGGGAACAAGCAATTGTGAAAGGTACCATTTAAGTGGCTTGTATGGAAATGGGTCACTATGGAAAAATCAAAGACAGGGTCAAATTCAGGGATAGAAGTGAAATTCATTCTGTTCTTCTCCTCATGTGATCACCTGTTCTTTGCCTGCAATTCCCTGTAATATTCCACAACACATTTTCTTCAGTAAGTAAAGAAAACTTCCTGCAAACAAATGAAGTTCAATTAAAAAATGGATCACTAAATTTTCTGATTCATATGTCACAGATCACTAAAGATCATCCAGCTGCAACTAATTTGTATCCTAGAAGTTCTATCTGACTGCAGCATAACCTATCGTTTTAATTCATTAATTCCTGAAGGGTATTTTCTATTGGGCTGTTTTGCTTATTCAATATGAACACTGGCATCAGTTTCTCTAATATTAAAACATTTATTAAAATGTCATTTGTCATTCATCTCAATATTTTTTTAAGGCACTTGGATATTTTCTCTAGTGCATCTAATTTAAAGATGTTTATTCCAAAGAGCCATTAGCATAAGTCTTGGTTACTAATGGGCTGGAAACTCTACTCCATCATCTCATGTTTTACAAGAATATCTGCCAGCTTCTCATTAAGTACACGTTATAAACATTTATTAGAATCTTCCCGTCTCTGCATGATTTTAAAATTGGTGATTTTTTAAAATTATTTATTTTCATAGCTCTTTTTTTAATTGATAAGTTGTGGGATCTTTCATTCTTAGTAGTCTTTAAAAATCCATGTTTTACTGACAGCTGTGACAATTATGAGGAGCTTTTTAGTTTAATTTAGTTAAATATATCCATTTCCTATATTTCATAATATTTAAATACTTTCAAAGTAAAATAAATTGACTAACAACTATTTAAGTGGAAAAAAATTTCTTTCTATATGAATCATAATAGTTTTAACCAACATTGTGTCTTTACTTAATTATGGAACTGTATATTTTTTAACTTTCTACCTAGCCCTTTGTAAAGATTTAATTGTTTTCAGTCAAACTTTTTAGTCTCTTGCTTGTTTTTGATTTTCCAACCCTAACAATTTCCTCCTAATAGTTCTTCTCACCGCTGGGAAATTATTCTCTTTGAAACATAACAAATATTGTTGGCTGGGATTTCCCTCTGTTTGCCTATATGTACTTCACAAAATATCAGTTTTGAATACAATGATTCAATTAATTATTACTAGTCAAAATGAAATCCAAAGTAAACTTACCGATTCTTGGGTACAAAGTGTACAACAACTTTTATTTCAAAAAAATCACAATTTATAATTTTTAGCTACTCTAATGATGTATTATTAGCCCGTGTTGCACTTTCAGACTATCTGTTAGATAATTCCCCCACAGCACCCTATTTTGTTGCCTGTATCCAAGACTGCTGCTCCAGATATAACCCTGGCTATTGTCTCATTTGGTCTGTTGGTTTAATAGCAAGCATTGACCAAAGACCCTCCTGCATCTTGTGGCCCTTTTGACCCTTTCATCATTACATTATTCCTAAAAATGCTAGAGAAGATTTCAATCTTCTAACCATATAAAATGTTCCACCAATTTTCAGTTATGTCAGTTACAGCAGGGTTTTTTAAATCATTAATTGGGGTTTCTGCTCCTAACACCTTTCTTTGGCTCTAAGCACAAATGAAAATTTCAACTAGGGTTAATTTTGCAACCTCATTCCCCTCTCCCTATTGCAGCTCACCTCCAATTATGAATACTGGACCTTGTAATTGAAGTTATTTCTTTAGTGTGGCCCTCTCCTGTTCTGGATCATAGACCATTTGCAACAAAACTAAAATCTTCAGCTTCCCAGAATTAACAAAATAGGGTAAAAGGACAGACAGGTCCTTAGGGTCCCATCCTAAATGTGATATATAAGACAAGGAGATAAATCACATTTTTAAAATGCACATACTTCTATTATCTGCTAAGGTATCGTGAGCCAAGAAGCACGCATTTGATATCTTCCTCCTAAGAGATTAAATTTAAACATCTTGCATCTCAGCTTTGTATGTGAACTTTGCTTCTTTCATTTTACTTCTGTGCATTTTGCCCAAATAGCAGAGGTATCAAAAGTTATAAACTTCTGGGACTTTGCAGGTCAGGATTTAGGTCTTTAGAATCTAACCATTTTTCAATTTGTGTTTTCAAGTATGATTTTTATTTGTTTGAAATGGACTTAAATTTCTGGGAAAACAGACTTTCCTCAGCAGAGCTTAATTTTAATTGACTAAATAATTATATGATCTGATCTTTATCATATTTAATAGTAGTATTCTTTAATAGCCAATGATATTAATAATAAAACAATAGTTATGATGCAAATCTAGTTCTTTCATCTGTAGTTCTTAGCACAAGTATTTATGTGAGTTATATGTTACAAATACAGTTCTAACTTAAGGAAGGCAATACAGAAAACCTTGGAATTATGCTATTTAAACCTGCTTAACAGTTTTCTGAAGAACAGGAGGGAAATGTTAAGTTTAGAGGTAGAAGACATACCTCCTGGAAAATGCCTCCCAGCAGGTACTTATTTTTAACAGCCTATCCCTACCGTTTTCAAGAGGGGATATGGGTATGGTCATACACACAGAGCATCATGCTCTCATAAGAATTGGTATGTTCAGTTTTAGGTTATTGGTTGTATAATTAAAGGTGGATACATATTTTTAAATTATGTAATTTATAATATTACATTTTAAGCCATTGGTTACTGACAGGTTTGCTCAAATTATTATGCCCAGTATGAGCTTTTATAATTGAAAACTTTAATAAGTACAATATATATATTGAGATTAATTTTAAAATGTAGTGTCAAATCCAAGGGATTTATTATGAAATTCTGCTGGGAATTTGACACAAAGTGTTAATGAATCTAGCAGCAAATGTCACAGTATCTTGCACTTAAGGGTTGGAGATATTATATTTCTATTCCATCCATATATTCTTTCAAGTATCAATTAACCTGGCTTCACAATGGCACTTTTATATACACGACACCATTCGATATGCGTATTTTCAGTCAGCAGTGCTAAGTTAAGCAGCATACAAAACTCCAGTCTCCATTCCTGTTCACTGCGCCTTCAGCTGCTCCTTACATTCACCTGCATAACAATTTGTGTGGGTGTGCACCAGAATGGGGAACCAATCCTGCTGGAAAAAGTTGTTTTTTCTTTTGCTGGGTTCGTTTTTAAATGCATCAGTTACCTGTTTAGGTTCACTATATGACCCCATAAATACTTAAGGCTAGTACACAGACAGAAATGAGTGTTAGGACAGGAAATGGTTCATGAATTGCTGAAATTGGCTTCAGCAGTGTGACTGTGGAACACTTAACATGGTCAGAGTGGATTATCAGGCCTGTCCGAAAGCAAACAGGATATTGTGACAGGCAGTTTATGGAGCAAAAGGGACTGTGAGAGAGATGCTGGAAGAATGAATGGGGGAGGGCAGGAAATGAAAATAAGACAAACGCATGCAAATGGTTCAATCTTAAACAAAATTTAAACACTAATCACAAGACTGCATCTAGCTTCTTAAGAGTTTCACTTTTTGATTTTAAAAGTCCCTCTGTGTGTAGAGATGACAGAGACGTAGACCTGGGGACAGCAATGTCCTGACAGCTGCCCTCAGGGACAAACAATTGTTACAGAATGTGCTCCAAGACACATTTCTGAATTTTGTCCTTGTTGTTCAATATAAACCACAAAAACACACCTCTGGAGCAGACCCCAGCAATCTTTTTCACCCACTGTGCCCCTTTCCCTCCACCTTGCCTCCCTAGACATAGGCTACAGGGGAAGGGTCGTAGAAACAATCTTTCTGACCCAGGGATGCTTAAATGATGTTTTGCATAGCTGAAATGTTTGTGCAGGATGTTCTCCCTTCCTTCCTCTTTCCAAAATTAGTGGATAGAGAAATCATGAAGATATGTGTCTGAAGCCCCCTGGACAAAAGAGGTCTGTTTCCCTATATTCCTGTGTGCAAACTCAATCTGTTGGGCAGTGTACAGGTGAGTAGTGGCAGCACTGTCTCCTGCTTCCTTGACAAGACTTTAAAATAAAATAAAAATATCCCCTTTTTTCTTTTTTTTTTGCATCAATACAAGATGTACGATCTGTGAAGTCAGAAGGAAATTGTACCAAAAGAAAAATTATATATGAAAAAAAGAAACTAAAATACTAATGATTTTGAAGGTAAAGGCAGAAATGTCAGAAGCCTGCTGCATTGCTAGAGCGTTTGTTTTGAACAATACCATATGCATGTGTACATATGCATGTGTGTGTCGGAGATGAATATTTGCCTATATGTTAGCAGGTGAAGTGTTGCTAAGGCTTTGTGTGCTTCATAACTCAGTGGTCAGAGTATACAATTTATGCATGAGATACTCATTTCGTCTTCGCTCCTTGCATTTCACTTCCTGAGGCTTCAATGAATGTAACAACAAAAAAACCTGCTGAACTGCCAGGGGCTGTAATCATGTCAGTTTTTATAAGAAAAGTAAGGTTGGGGCTGTTCGGTGCTAGCTGGAAGAACTTCAAGGAGAAAAAGAGGTAGTAGAGTACATTCATATATTGTACATAAAGCTGCCAGTGCTATTTAATTTTGCAGATATTTCTACCATAACTGACATTAGTAACTTCAGAATTGTATTTTTTATAAAAATAAAAGCAAGCAATAGCCAGGCAAGATTAATTTATGCAGTGTATTTGTGTAAAATCCATGGTAAGATCAACATTGCTTGCTTGCTTGCTTTCTTTCTTTCATATGAGTCATGTAATACTTTCCTTAATGATTAGGTAACATATGAAGCAGTATTAAATGTAAGTGTGTTTGAGATTCAACTTAAATTCCTAGTGCAAGTTTCAGCTTTATATTCCTTTATGTAGAAATATAATTTATAACCTTCTATTTACTTTCTCTGGTAGGATTTATTATCCCTTTTACACAAAGGGAAATAAAATTTGAATGAAGAAACTTAAAATGGTCATTTTGCTAACGGTAGTCAGGGTAGAAGGTAGGAGTGAAATGCTTTGGAAAACTTTTTTCCTGATAAAAGGAAGTGTAGTCTTCCAGTCCCATGCCCTTTCAGATGCATGTATGGCAGAGGCTTGTGTAGGTAAGTGTCTGGGACACTACTTGCAAAGTGGTGTGTGCATTTGCATGTTCAGGGACACAGACATGAGTATGTCCTGGATGCTGCTCAAGAAACCCAAGTGCAAAATCCTACAGGAGGCATCTTTTTTTTTTTTTTGTTTTCAGACTGAGCACCACAGTATTTTATATAATAACAAGATTACAGTTCTAATTAGGACTAAGAAGCCATGAATGAGGCTTAATACCTGTCAATCTGATTATCAGATCTGTTTGGCACCTATCAGGGACAGACTTTTTAGCAGGGCCTGCTGCGCTAGGACAAGGAATAATAGTTTTAAGCTAAAAGAGGGCAGATTTAGACTAGATGTAAGGAGGAAAGTTTTTATGATGAGGGTGGTGAAACACTGGAACAGGTTGCCCAGAGAGGTGGTAGAAGCCCCACCCCTGGAAACATTCAAGGTCAGGTTGGACGGGGCTCTGAGCAGCCTGATCCAGCTAAAGATGTCCCTGCTTCCTGCAGGGGGGCTGGACTAGATGACCTTTAAAGGTCCCTTCCAACCTGAACAATTCTATGATGTTATGACTCTGTCAGGAAGCTAAATAAGTTCTCACTCCAAGTGTGACAGGACCAGTTTCTCTTCTCAGACACCTGGACCCACTGGACAGCACATGCCTCCAACCTTTCTGAAGTAAGCATGGTGGAATTCGTTGGAAGAGGTGTGTAGTATATAACACAGTGTACAAAATACATGATGATACTGTACCCATAAAGCAATGTAATTCTTTGGCATCATGTGCCCTTTTTGAACTTGCTAAATAGAGCTGCATGTTAGACAGCGTTGTATGACGTTGTAATGACAGACCCTTTGACTGTGAATGCATGCAAAACAGCAAGCTATGGCTTAGCTCCACTTAGTCTAAATATCACAATTCAAATTATGTTACTTTCATACGCTTTGTATTTGTACATTCAATTGGTAAAGGAATGCATTATGACAACATGACATCTTTACACTGCCATATTGACAGTTACCATTCAATGTCATTTTAATGATTAAATTCTTTTAAAGAAGATGGATTGAGTCCTGGTGTTTTAAAGTGTCTCCTACTAGTTTCTGCTAGAGTTACATGAAGTATTGATTAATGTAGGAGCTTTGAGGAAAACAGGATAATTTGGGTGAAACAACCAAAAAAATTTGCTGAAATAATAAAGCAACAAAGCAACTGCCCAGTGAGACTAATCTGAAACGGTGCCAAAACATTAAAGAGGAATTAGGAAATCTGGTTTAAACTAGAGTTCACCAAAGTGATACTAATGCTAATATTTAATGTCAATGTAAAACAGTCAGAGTGCATTTGAAGCAAGTGGAAAGGCAAGCCATAGGTACCTCAGTCACCCTTTGGAGCCCATCTTCCCTCAATGGTTGGGTGAACTCAGTGAGTATCTATCTGTCTGTTTGATGTGAAACACTTGCAAGAAACACTTGCTGGTCAGTACTCTGTGCAGACTTGACAGAACCACAGCCTAACAAGCCTGTGCCCTTTCTGAGCCTGAATGTATTGAAATACATACTCTAATGCCTCCAGAAGGTCATACCTGCCAGGGTGAGAGTCAAGACTCCTGTCAAAAATGTCCCAATATACATGGCTACTAAGAGAACAAACAGGAGCCTCAGTTTGTAGCCTGAAACTGAAAATACCCATTTTCCTTTCTAGATTTGCTCCAGAGTCCTACTAGTGCTGGATTTGGCATCTGATACGGAACTACTTACATCACATTTTAGATTTAATTTTTTTAGCTAGTAAACTGATTGAATATCTTTTAACGTAAAAGACAAAAATGAATGCTTCAAGAAATATATTTGGAAGATATCATTTCACAACACGCACAGGAAAATATCTTGGTTTGTTTGGGAGCATGTGGGACTTGGGGTTTGGTTTTTTTGATTTTGGGATCTTGTTAATTCTGTGGTTGTTTTTGTTCCTCAGAATTGTGAGAGCATTTTTACATTTTCTGTTTGGTTTTGTTTGCCAAGTCTTGTACTACTCATCTGCTCAGAACAAATAGTGCAATGGTTTATGGAAAAATAAAATCTGCAGACAGCAAATGCCACATTCCGTTGCCCTACTCCTTTAATATGCTATCCAGTTAAACTTTCTCCATGGAGATTGACCAAAGAAGGAAGAGTCAACAACTGGTATAACTACAGCATCTCTCAGATTGCATGGAATCTTATTTTTTGTGGGGCAAAATACGTTTGGCCAAGTGGCGAGGATGTGTGAGATGCAATCCAGTTAGCATCAGGAATGTCTCTGCCTGCCACAAATTACCAATTTAACAGACAAAGGATCTCCTTTACACTTCAATATGAGACAGAAATCTTTGTTTCAGCTTTCAGAAGTTATTGATCTTTGTTTGAACACATAAAAAAAATCACAGCCTGAAAGGTAGCCCCAAGGAAAAAACAACGAGGAAGTCTTTTAATAGTAAGAGTCTTCACTGATTGTTAAATTGTGTGCTAAATTTTAGCTTTGATATAATTCTAATTGACTTAGTGGAGCTGAATATACCAGGGTCTGAGTCTCCAATTGTCATGGTTACTGCTCAAGTCTTCATTAATTCAGTTTTTATATATATATCCTTTTTTATTGAAAGGAAATCAAAACTTTATACTGGCATCAAGTAATCAACACAGTATAGAAATTAAGTAATTAACTTTCACGATATCTTTATCAGGTAGGCAGATAAGCACCACTATTCCTATTTGGCAGATGGAAAACTATGGGCGGAGATACTAACACCGGATCACACAACAGTTTGGTGCAATCTGGGTATAAATCTGAATCTCAAACCCAAATTTGTGCTTATAAATCTCAGATCACACTTGCTTTTTTTTTTTTTTTTTTAATGATCCTACATTTCAAGGGTCTGTAGACTGCACGATTTGAACATCTATAAAATATATTTTCGAATGTGTAATGTGAACCTACACATTTATTAGCACATGTTGGTGACTGAAAACTGAGTGATTTATACTGCTGCTCCTTCCAGAATACTGTGATAACACGTTGGCATGTGATGTTGGACTTAGGTGAAATTAAAGCCCACGTCTATACTAATAAATAAAATAGTGCACAGGAATTTTCACAGGCATCAGGACAAGATTGTCTATGTTAAAAAAACTGGTACTAATTCTTTGCACATGCCATTTAGCAATCTCTCGGACAATTCCCAGTCACAGTTCAAGCTGTAAAATATTCTAGGGACTATTCCTGCTATGTGGTTTGCGAGCAGCCATCCTGCCTTGGAGATCTGGGAAACATACTACCTTGATCTAGACCAGACCGTCCCTGTTAGCCAAAGAGCTTAGTTATGTTCATGGACATCTTGCAATCTCTTCTATAGACACAGCTACTTATCTAGATCCAAAATTGTGATCCAGAATATGCACACCACTTATACTCTAGAGATTCTGTCCTTTCCGACGTGAAATTTTTTTCTGTCACTGAGGACATCTCGGGTTTCAGGACTTCTACTTCTAGTTAGAAATTTCTTTATTCATGGTGTGAAGATGACTCATACAGTTCTGAGGAGAGAAATACTTCTAAATTCTTTTTTTTTCCTTTTTTTTTTCTTTTGTCTCAAGTAACTTCAAAAGTTGAGATAATGGATAATGAGTTTGTTTTCCCTTTTTTCTCTTCCATAAACACAACAATGTTTTTGTTTTATTTTACTTCTAAGTGAAAAGAGTGTCTCGAATGCTTCTTGAAAAACAGATTTGGATACCAAATTATTGAGTACTTAACTTGCTTAAACACTCCCATGGCAGGTCAAAGATATCAGCCTAAGTTAGATAGTCAAGTACTGCATGTTAAATGACCATAAGGAGATTTAAGTATATGATTAATTGATTCCATAAAAAGCCTAATTTTTTAAGTGAATGAAAGCAATATCTTAATGTTTTTAAGGAGTGAGATCTACCAGATTAAATAAAAAATGAGTTAGCATTTACCTTTCCTCTGTAGAGCAACTGTATCAGAAATTATCTTTTCTGTAACAGCTGTTAAAATCATATCTTGGAAAAGGGAGTAAGGGCTGGCTTTAAGTAGAATTCTAAATAAAATATCACTATATTTATTGATTTCAGGCATTTTTTAACAGAAAATTAAGTTCTATTTGTGCTAACCTTCTTGGTAACCACCAGGAATAAACGTGTTATGCGCTGGTTAAAATACTCATGTACTTCTTCAATCTTTTTCTCTTCAGAGAAAGCAGAAGAGGAGACAGAATCTTTGCCTGTTGAAGAAAACTGGCAATTTATGTGTAGGCGAAATAAGAACTGACTTTAATTTCTAACACCAGGAAGTCATCTGATAATGCAGAGGAATCAGATTTGTCAAGTGAAAAGAGACATCTTATTGCATAGTAACTTGTCAGGTTATTTAGGTCTATACTCAAAACAAATTGGCTGATACAACATTTAAAAGTGTTCAGGTGGTTTTCGGCAATCTTGTCTGAAGTTTGCAGAGTATTTGTTGACAGATTTTGCTCTTAAAATCTCAGTACTTATGTTGGCACACAGGTTATGGAGATTATGGAACATCCATCAGTAGAGACTTTTTTTTTTTTTTTCCTGAGGTAGAAGAACAGCTGTTAAGGATGTACTAAAGACATTTGATTGTGCTTCCACACAGGGAGAAGCACTACATGACTTCTCCAAGTCCCTCAAAATAGTACAGTTCCTTTAACTTCGTATTTCAGTGGACTAAACATTATAAGTTTATCTTGGTATTACCACGGGTTCTGTTTAGTAGATTGACAATACTAAAAAGTACCAGATAAAAGTACAGCAATATCAACAAACAGTAACAAAAAGCAATCAAACAAACTGAAGGGGAGTAAAGGTCTTAAGACAGATTCAGCATTACAGAAAAGAAATTTGAAAGTGACAGTTTGCCTTTTCCTCTTAACTATTATGTACTAATCTGTCAGTTTTACTCAGCAGAGTGCTGACACGGCACTGTGCAAAAATACGTATTTCTCATTTTTTGTGGCACCACCATTGAAGCAAATTTAGCTGTTATTGTTTTGCATGTACAACTCTTCACACAACTCTGTGGGAGCTATGCAGTCATCATAACCAGAGATGATTCATGATGCTGTAGGAAAAGAAAAAATATTAGTAGAGGTAATAAACAAATCTAACTAAAGATGACTTTTTCTCAACCTAGCCATTTCTAGTGGCTACCCAGTGATTTTGTATGATATATTCACTAGGTATCCATCCTAAGCTTCGACTAGAGACAGGCAGGCTAGTTAAGAAAACAAGAGCATATAATTTTGGTACTCGCAACCGCTGCTGTATAAGGGTCTACAATATGTATTTGTCTGAAGTAAAAGAATGTTTGAAAATTCTGAAAAAACACCCCATTGTATGCAGAAAGACAGGTTTTGTTTAGCTTAGACAAAAAAGCCTCCTGATATCTTCTTTTTCTTGTCCATATTCTTTTTGCCTTCCCTTCAAAAGAATATGCCGTAGCAGATGAAACCACATTTCATAATATTTTGACCAGAAAAAGGAAGTAAAAGCAATGCCTTTGACAGGCCAAGGCCAGCACTCATTTCCCAGGTCTTGGAAAGCCAATTAGGCCCTGCACTGGGCCTGTTTTTCTCTAGCAGTGAGATTTCAACTCAGATCATCGCAAGCAACTGGAGTTTTATTTTCCAACATTACTGTTGTCTTCTTTGTCTGGTTTCATCTTGTTTTGTCCTGAGGACATAGGCTCAGACTTCAGTAGCAACTACAACACCAGCAACTGTCCATCTCAGCCTGTTTCTCCTAGAAGAACAATGAAATCCTCAATGTCAAATACTATTTTAAGACTCTTAACAGAAAATTTCCTTAGAAACAAAAATTAGGGCCTGTCTTATTCAATATAATCATCAATGACCTACATGAAGGGACAGAGTGTATCCTCAGTAAATTTGCCGATGATATGAAGCTGGGAGGATTGGCAGATACAGTGGCAGGCTGTGCTACCATTCAGCGAGACCTGGACAGGCTGGAGAGCTGGGTGTAGAGGAACAAAATTAAGTTTAACAGGGGCAAGTGTAGGGTCCTGCACCTGGGGAGGAATAACCCCATACACCAGTACAGGTTGAAGGTCAACCTACTTGAGAGTAGCTCTGCAGAGAGGGGCTTGGGAGTCTTGGATAATGGGATGACCATGAGCCAGCAATGTGCCTTGTGGCCAAGAAGGCCAACAGCATCCTGGGTTGCATTAAGAAGTGTGTGGCCAGCAGGTCGAGGAAGGTCACCCTCCCACTCTGCTCTGCCTTGATAAGGCCACACCTGCACTATTGTGTCCAATTCTGGGCCCCACAGTTCAAGAGGGACAGGGAGCTACTGGAGAGAGTTCAGCGGAGGGCTACGAAGATGATGAGGGGTCTGTAGCATCTCTCCTACGAGGAAAGGCTGAGGGACTTGGGGATCTTTAGAATGGAGAAGAGAAGTCTGAGAGGGGACCCTGTCAATGCTTATAAATATCTAAAGGGCGTGTGTCAAGAGGGTGGGGCCAGGCTCTTTTCAGGGGTGCCAGTGACAGGACAAGGAACACAGGAAGTTCTGCTTGAACATCAGGAAAAACTTCTTTATTCTGAGGGTGACAGAGCACTGGAACAGGCTACCCAAGGAGGCTGTGGAGTCTCCTTCTCTGGAAATATTTAAAATCCATCTGGACGCATTCCTGTGTGACCTGCTCTAGGTGAAACTGCTTTGGCGAGGGAGTTGGACCAGATGTTCTCCAGAGGTCCCTTCCAACTCCTACCATTCTGTGATTCTGTGACACAAGGCCAAGAAACTACAGCAAAACTTCCTAACATTTTCCATTTCAAGAGCTTAAATTGCTTTATTTTTTCTTTCCTTTTTGCCTGTCTCTTTTAAAGAATTAAAAGACTTTTTGGTTATAATTTTTTGCCATGGGATGAAGGATGACACCATAGTTCTAAACTTGAAATGTCACTCCCCTTCCACTGTCTGGTGTAGCACAAGAACAAAATCATGTCAACAGCTCTGGTTGAACTCCATCAAAATGGCCACCCTTCATATACATCTTTCAGGTTCATGCTCTTCTAAATTATTTTTTAAAAAAATTATTTTCTAAATATTGAAAGAGACGTAAGTATCGTATACTAAACCTGAAGGGTTTATGGCATGCTCTTGAGGTCCCTCTCCTTGTCTTTGCCCATACAAACATACATTTCTATGTATACATCTATATACGTATCTATAGTTGAAAAAATGTGTAATAATTTCCACTAGGGCTTGGGATTTAAGCAGGAGTGGCAGCTATGCCTTCCTCTGTTGCTTAACCTACATCAGGAAAAACAGAATTCCTAACACTGTGTAATAACACTGTGTTATATTTCCCCTAGCTCAATCTGTTGAGGCAAGTGCTCTTGGATAACAGGGTCATACCATCTGTTCTCAATGGTATCAGTAGCAGTTTAGACGAATAAGTTTGTGTATGTTAGAAATGGTCATAAAGTGTTATAAACTGTTGGTGGTGTATTTGGACTCCTACACAATCCCTAGTGTCATGATGCTGGTAATATAAAGCATTGTATTCTCAAGGACTGAATAATAACTGCAGAAATAGGAGAGAAAAATTCAGTCAGGAAAGCCCTAATGAAAATTGATTGGAGAGGCTGGAGAATAGAGATATAGTACATGCATTCAGCAGGAAACTTAGCTGCAGTCCTTTTTTCTCCCCTTTTTCATCTAACTTACAGGCTAGAAACAAAGATAAACCCAGATCTCTGGATCCAGAAGAAAACTAATACTGTATATAGTGTGCCAAATTTTCTGCTGGTATATCTTGATACAGCTCAATTGACTTTAATGGAGCTTGGCCATTTTTCACCAGCCAGGAATTTGGTCTATTGTAGTAGGAAATGCTCTCACTGAACTCGCTGGATGCTTTCAGTTATTCTTTCCTATTACTGCGATTGACTTATACCTTTATGAAAGTTTAGGGAAAGTTTTGAGCTCTAGGGCTGAAAATTCTCTGATTAGTCTCATGAAAGAGTGAACTTTCCTTTAAAATAAAATTGTTTGGATATTTTAAAGTCATGTTTAATTAACATCACATGTTGGCCAGTATTTTTTAAAGTGTCTTAAGTGACGCAGCTCTGAAAGCTCTTAAATTATACCCTTTCATTTAAAATCAATGGCAAATTTTATTTACCTGTCTCAAATGGAAGTCTAACAGTATCTTTAATGTCAAGTTGCATTGCTTGTGATTGTCTAGGTGATGTGGAATAGTGCTGTGCATAGTTCTTCTGTAATAAAGCCACATAATAGTAAAACCCAGACCAGATAAAAGGCAAAGAAATCCAGAATACACTATGCCACTGTAAGATTAGGGAAATATCCTTTAGAAAGACTCTTTAATGTGTCTAAAAGTCCTGTGTAGAAATTTAAGAGCCATCAAGGGGGTTGTATGGATTAAAATTATTGTAAAGTTATGCTTTTTTGGATACTTACTTTTTTGGATACTTACTTTTTTGGATACTTATTTCCTTAAGTAGGAAATAGTCTACTTTTTTGACTTTCATAAATTTTAAAGAGAAGAAATACTTGAATGTGTTTTTAGGTAGAAGAACATATTCCCAAGTAGGCGGACAGTACATGTATAAGAGAGACCTCCAGCCGTGGAATGCTGATAAGGAGCTAAATATACTCCTGTAGGTGGGGTAGGCTGAATCAATAGGTTCGAACAAGAGGAGTTGGAGTGAGTGCATCCAGAATTTTGAAAATACCAAAAAAGCAATTTTATGTTGCATTTTCAAATGAAGAAAAAATAAAGATGATTACGTACCTAGCTACTAAATTTTGTCTATTTGTTTGTGGAGAATATATTGTATCTGGTTCTTGATTTAGCTGACAAGATACTCAATAGATGAACATATTTTTTTTTTCCTATATGCAGCACTGAGTTTTCACATAAGGTAGGAGTAGTTACAGAGTTGCTGACTCTTGTCAAGTCTGGAGTGGATTTTGTGCTTAAGCATGATGTGAAGTATCCAAAGATTTTTAAAGTAAACAAGCAGTCAACTGAAAAAACAGCTCATTAGTGTATCTACACAGTTTAGGCAATTCTCAGATAGTCAGCAGTTGAAAGTGAGGTTTCAGGATCATTTTTTATATAAATGCTCTTCAATTATTATTTGTTTATTTTCACTGAATGAAGATCTTTTCCAGGTTTTTGGCCAGGAGTAGTGGGGAACAGTTGACTAACCAGAAATAAAGGCCTTCTTGGCCGACTAGCTTTCCTCAGATGTTAAAAGATCTGCCTCAGATGTTAAAAAAAAGAAAATATATTTTCATCTCATTTGTAATTGGACATCCAAAAAGCTTAATCATAAAGCTTAAAGCTAAGAACACCTTAAAACTTAAAGCAAAAAGTCAAAGCATGTAAATAGTTCTCAAAGCCTGCCACTTTGAGCAAAAGGAGGTAAAAGTTTTAGAAATTGGAGGGAACACAAGTGCAGATATTTTATTATTCAGAAACTAGAAAAGGGTGATTACAATGTGCTGGTATATGGGAAAGTCAAGTTCATTGTGAAGGACAATAAAAGAAGTGGAAAAGGCTTTGAGGAAGTGTAAGACAGAAGACTGGAAGGAGAATTTGTGCTGGCAGATGTGATCAAAGCTAAAATAATGACAATTCTGTAGTATAACATTTTATGGTGGAAAAGAGGAAAAATACCAGTGATTGAGCACTACATTTTGTGTTACCAGAAAACAATAAAACCAGAAAATGTAAAGGGAGATTTAGATTGTTTACTGTCAGATTGTTTAGCGGTTTTTTCTGTAATACAGAGTCAACTTTAAATTCTGAATAAAATAACAAAAAAACCTTCTTTTGAAGAGTTATCGAGGATGTTCACTAAGTTCAGGAATGTTTTGGAAAGCTATACAAGCCAAGTATGGTTTCCTGTAGAGATACTGTAATACCTAATGACAGCTAAACATCATGGTGACTGTCATGTTAGAGAAGTTGGAGATAAATGGATTGCTGTAAGGATGAAAAAACTATTAGTTAAGCACAAGAATCCTGACAGAGTGCATCTACATTAATGGTCAAGCAGGAACATGCTTTTTAAGAGATCTTTCTTGTATGCCCTTTTCTTCAAGGTCTAGCATCTATATTGCCTCTTCCTTCTCCCTGGTTCATGCTCTGGAAAGGTCTTGGAGCTCATGAACTACATTTCTCTTGAAGGGACTCAAATCAGAAGATGTACTCCAGGACCACACGTAATATTATTCAACTGCTAATTGAGTTCCCACCCCCCCAGATCAGACTAAAGCTATGCCAAAGTAACTCCCCCTCATCATCAGCTGTTTCACTCCACAGACTCACTCCTGTTTGGCTGTACTACTTGTTAATGTAGACCACACTCAACCATCAGCTTTGTAATGTGCCATATGCTCCTCTTTCATCACCCAAAAATGGATGCAACATCATTTATATGGATCAGAGGGAGAAGAGAGAAAATCAGGATGAAGTCATTCAGTTATAAATGTCTCATGCTAACAAAAATATTTACACCAAGTAAATACTTACAGTAATATCTAAACAAATTTAAACATGGTCTTGTATCTAAAGACCTTTTCTTCATGCAGCAGAATCAGGTATTTTACACATCCTAGAAAACATCTATAGGTATACACACACAGAAGTTTATATAAACACAAGAAAATATTCAAATTTCTGTAATATGGTAGAAATACCAAACTATAACAAAATTTAAAACTAATTAGATAGTTAGCAAAGTGCACCGAAGGATTTTTTTCTCTTCAGTGCAGTGGAAATATCGGCTGCACAGTGCTGTGTATGATTTATTTATAGGCTGCTAATGAAGACATATCTAATCATCATAATTAATTGGTATTTTTGTGCTGTGGGGCCTAATCACAGAAACTCTCATATGTTGGCTTAAACTGATTTTAGCTGTGAGGCAAAAATTCACAAGAAATCTTGATTTTTCTTTGTTCAAGTTTGTTTTCCCATTGAGTTTAACTACCACGTGGTGACTATAACTTAACCCTCAAAACACAGCATATGTTGAAATGCTGTGAAAATGAATTAGGAGATGATGATTTGCAGGGATAACATTACATGCTGACCTTTTCATATTTGCTGTGGGAATTTTTTTTAAATTAAGCCTAATTTTAACCCTGTTTAATCAGCATCACATCAGTAAAATAATCCAGTGATTTTTGTAACAATCCACTCAACTTCCTAATATTTCTTGCTGTTTTGTATTCTAAACTCAGATATATGAAAAATATCAAATGTTGTACAGCACTGTAAACATGCTGTTCACTTGTGATTATATGTTCATGCAATTGTCTACATTCCCCATTACTCTGCTAGTAGTCAATAGATATAGATACATATGAGTTAAGAGTCTGGTTTCATTTTAATTGCTGAAACTAAAGTGCCTTTTATTTTATATGGGGACAATTCTCCACAGGTGCTATAGAATTAAATTCTGTTCTCTATTTTAAATAAACATGTACGTATAACTATATATAGGGCAATATGGAAACATATACATATATACACAAATATAACTCCTTCCTGTTCAGTCTTTCAAATACGGCTGATGCATGTACCATTTCATATCCATGAAATGAATGCTCCCTCCTTCCTGTGTCATAAATGACTTGGGTATGATAGGCCTTCATTACAGTAGCAACAGCATTTTCATTTTTGGCTAATATAGCTGTTCCAAAAAGTAGCTGTAACAATCATCTTCCATCTTGCCAGGTATTGGCTACTGGGCAAGGGGAACTGTATACTCTTTGTGAATGTATATTATAATAGAGAAAGTAATAGATTGCATTCCATTTTTTGTTGTTGTTGTTGAATCTAAACACCTATATCTTCTATTAAATACACTGATCTGTTCTGGTGCTACAAGTGATACGTAAAAAAATAATTTACTGAACTTTTTGTCTGATGTTTACCCTCAACCTTTGTCAGTTCTTATTTTCTCCACATTCCAGAAATAGCGATTTTATTTAACCGTTTCTCAATATATATCTCACATCTCTATTGCGTCTATCTCTGATCTGAATTTTCAAGGATTTTCATTGCCCTCGAACAACAAATGGTATTTTCCCAAGTATTTGAGATTGGCATGAGTTGTCTGTCTCCAAATGCTTGGAAACAATCTTGATGATTGTAAAAGATACTATGTCCTGCTTTGAATGTTCATGAATATACTATCAGAAGCTGCATGCTGTGTAAGGAATCTGTCAGAAATTCCTGTGTAACGAATACTGGAAATTGAACTGAAGACCCTTGTATCCCAAAGCATTGACTTTTTCAATTGAATAAAAGAAGAATCTCCATTAGTTGTTAGTTCTACTAGCAGCAATTCTTATGAATCTTTTCTAGGCCTCCAGATGGGGCAAAGGCCATTAAGTACTTCCCTTACTTCCAGTAAAGTTCTTGAACTCAAACAAACCAATACAAAGATGTTCCAGTGCAGTGCTTAAATGGCATGCATACTATTCCAGCCAGTGCACTTTAAGGGTATCATATGAAGTTAATTAGGTGCCCCTATGAGTAATCTGTCTTTGCTCAGACTTAAACAACAGGTTTCCTGTTACAAGAGAAATAACTTATTTCTCCTGTTCAAGGAGAAACGCTTTCAGCTATTTTTAAGTGTCCCATCTGAGTTCCAAACTAAAATTATTTGAACCATTAAGTATCAGTGTTACTCCATTCTTCAAGAGGAGAAATGGGAAAAGACTGCATGACTTAGCTGAGCCTACTAGGAGAAAAAAGAAAAACAAACAACCCAACACAAGAAACCCCAACACAACAACAGGGACACAGTTAAAAGTAGCAACACTTATATCATCCTTTCAGTTTCCAGACATGAGCTGGTAATGCCATTAATACTACAGTTTATAACAGATGGCCGTTCTTGCTTGGACATGCACATACATCATCAAATTTCCCTTTGAGTTTTGCCCTCTTTAATTCACACCGAAGTCAATAGGAGTTTCATCTGTGTAAAGGAGAGCAAAAATGGACCTGCAGGGATATTTCTCCTTTGTCTTAAGCGACATGTTGTTAAGTGTAGGGATTAACACAGAAAGGAAACTGTCATGGAGACCAACTCACAAAGAATTTTGTTTTAAATCTTTTGCAATAGAAGTCTATTAATATTTAATTTTCTAAAGGTTAAAACCAAAAAGTTCTTTAATGAAGCCAAAAGTGAGAAAATTGTCAATAGATGTTCTATATCTACATTAATTTGCCTGATGTCACGCTCCTTGAGGATCAAGAAACAGTCCATTTTCTATTTTACCGTTCTTCAGCATGCAAGGACAGTCAAGTAAGGTATAACTGACCAGGAACCTGAGGAAATTATAAAACAATAACAAGAAAACACAAACAAAAAGCCCCCCCCAAACCTATGAAAAATCCACAAGTCTTTTACAATCTAAGTAAACATCTACACTTTAAGAAGACATAACTTCAGCTTTAGATGATCCTATAGAATGCTTTTGATTTTTAACTAGCATAGAGACACAGGAGGAAATCCATTATTTCATGCATAGTTTACTTACCGACATCATAAAGGCAGAAATATTCCCCGGTGGAATTTGATACACGATGATCAGGGCTGTAAACCTATTCTGACTAACCGTGTTTATTCTGATTGATTGAGTTAATTGAAAAACAACACAGATATTCCCTGTAGATACATTTTTCTCTTATTATATTTGTATGATAATAAAAAAAGGATGTGTTTCACTTCTCAAATAATAATTATCTTGGCTTTTCTTAGCCTTCCAGAACAGATTGCTTGTCTGACTGATATTAGTCTAACAGGTAAGCAATCTGTTTTCAGAGCTTGACCATACTAAATTTAACCATTGAAGGTCGAAATATATTTTTGGAAACAGGTGTTCAGTACATCATTCTTAATGCCAATATATGATTCCTTTTTCTGAGTGATGCTATCTGTAGCTGTTTTGATGCTCTTACATAACCACAAAAATAGTTCTTAGCCTTCTCATCTGGACCACCACTCACCTCATATATTTAAGTGATTTTACTTTTATTTCCTTGGCTCTCAGAATGTGCTGAAGGGCCTGATAAAACCTTACACTTCACTTATCTTTGTTATACGGAACCTTGTGCTTAGTGGCAGCTATGTGTCTATGCCAGAGAAATGAGGAAAATCTTGAAATAAACTTTCCTGAAGAATTAAAAAAGTGCAGGCTGAAATATTATGCTTAATTCCATAACTTGCAATGGCTTCCTCAGAAGCTGCACAACAGTGCCTTCTTATTTATGAGATACTACAGTACTGATACATATTATTTTACAGGAAAAAATTAATAAAAATATTAGCTTTTCTTGGGTTACATTACATGTCTAATACAGAGGTGGATGAACTTCCAAGTTTCAAAGGCCAAGAAAAAATGAACATCAGAACTTTTGGATGATTATCCAGCATATATCTGATTGCAGTTTAGATTTAATGTTGGAGATATTTTATAAGTAGTTTGCTTCACGAAATCTCTAGTACTATTTCTTCTTACAGAAAGATGTATAAAATATATTTAAAAATATCTATTCAATGTGTTAAATCTAACATTCAGAAAATACAGTAACTCTAAAGGAAGATAACTGCCTGACTCGTGTCACCTAAATGAGTAAACTAGCTAATGGAAAGTAAACTTCCAAAGAGAAACGAAGATGAGGATTAAAGTTGTGTCATACTCAGTGGCTTAGTTTATAAATGCACCAGCTGGAGCCAAATGAACAACCAAAATATAGGAAAGATGTTTGTGAGATCAGCAATTACTTTACAGCCTTGCAGAACTCTTTATTCATCAACTTTTCTTTTTAATTTTAGTTCAGCTGAACCCTTGAATTTCCTTTTAAATTTTGAATTGGTTCCAGTCAAGTATGTTAAAAGTGAAACCCTAGGTTGGAGTTTTCATTTGACTCTGAATTTTTTCATATAATTGGCCACAACATATATTCTTAAGAAATGTGAGAACAAATGTGCATATTTGTGCTAGCTGAGGAGGACAAACATATAACACACAAATGCTGTTTTGAATATTAATGAAAGATAAAACAATTATTTTCTAAATTATGTCCTAGATTAGAATGCTACATCTGAAGCTTTGCAAGATTTCCATGCAAAAGGTTCCCAGAAATCTGTGTGTGTGCAAGAACTCACATCAGGAGTGTTGATGAAGCTATCTTGAAAGTTCTTGGGAAGTTTCAGAATCATGGACCAGGAAAAATTTCATCACATAAGTGATCAGAAAAAAAGCATTAAGTAGAGCAAATAGCTGACCTTTTGTTAATAGGTCGCAAGTTGTCCCATTCCACAAAAACAAAGAAATAGAATTCATAGAATTATAAAAGTATGAAAAACTATTCCAGCCAAAGCTTTGGTACTGTTCAGCATCAAAAAATATAATGATTGACAGACCCTACTGTTTTGCAATCCCTACAAATGTTTTTCTTTATCTGTATGTATCACGAGGAGATTTGAGCCAAATAGTGGGATATTTTGAACACTAAAGAGAAAACAATTTTTATTGTTTGATGGAAAGTGCAATTTTACAAAGATATCCACTGACTCATCCTATCACTTCACTGCATGCACATCTAAAACATGACTGATTTCGACACATCCGTTACCAACTAGTTGTTGGTGAAAGAATCTTATGAATAAAAATCAGAAGCTATTTGTTAGTAGGCACATCACAGTACTTTTCAAAGGAGTATAGTTTTGGTCCATGAAATAGTTTATTGACTTATTTCCTGATGATTATGGGATAATGAGCAAGTGTTGCCTCATCATAAGCCATAATATTTTGTACTGCTTGTTAAACAGAAACTATATTTGTTCATGACCACCATTAGCTGGCATGTTATATTAGTTATAACAAGGAGCTGTATTAAAGTATGTTACACAATTCTAGAGAATTTTGTTCTGCCTGGAAGGATACATAGCGTAACAAAAGATGGGTGTGCTTTTTTTCTTTTTATCTATTGATATTCTGTTGGTGATTTGGTCTAAAATGTGTTGACTGCATTGTTTTTCTTATCTGTAATGTAGTTATAAGGACAAAGCTAGTCACATCAGAGGATTTATCTGTCTTTTACCATTGTTTATGTATTTCCTGCATCTTCTTTCATGTACAGTCTTTCCAAAGATTAAAGAGCTGGCTAAGCCAGATCCATCTATTTTTTCTACATTACCACGGTATCATTGTGGTGCTGTTTTTTTCTCATGAAAGAAACACCTCTGGGGAGGATATTGTATATGATTTGGCCAAACTACAAAAAGTGTGTAAAAAGGTAAGGAAAATACATGTCTATGTAACAAAATATTTCACTATCAACACAGACTGAAAGATGGTCACTTTTGGGTCCCTCACTGAGAGAAAAACATTGAGGTGCTGGAGTGCGCCCAAAGAGCAACAAAGTTGGTGAAGGGTCTAGAGAACAAATCTTATGAGGAGCAGCTGAGGGAATGGGAGTGTTTTAATCTGGAGAAAAAGAAGCTCAGGGCAAATATTATTGCTCTCTACAACTACTTGAAAGGAGGTTGTAGTGAGGTGGCTGTCCATTTCTCCTCCCAAGTAACAAGTGAAATAATAAGAGGAAATGGCCTCAAATTGCACCAGGGGAGGTTTAGATGGGACACCAGGAAAAATTTCTTCACTGAAAGCGTTGTCAAACTTTGGAACACACTGCCCAGGGAAGTGGTTGAGTCATCATCCCTGAAGGTATTTAAGAGATGTGTAGCTGTGGCACTTAGGGACATGGCTTAGTGGATGACTTGGCAGTGCTAGGTTAATGGTTGGATTCGATGATCTCAAGAGGCTTTTCCACTCTAACTGATTTTATGATTCTATGATAATGTACAGCATTTCCAGAGACATAAAAATGGTAGAATCAGTTGATTTTGCAAATTTTTGGGTTGTCTGATGGTTCCATATCCATATTTATTTAGCAGCTCAAATTCGAGTTGGTTAAACTATAAATGTCTTTCCTTTTCTTCCTTGAAGTGTTCTTCATTACACCTTTTCTTGATCATGATGGACAAAACCATCTTGCTGCTGCAACCTCAGTTTAAATTCAATTCAAGTGCCACTACAGGTCTTCCTATCCACGTTCACTTTCATTGTTACAAGAATTACAATCCTTTCCTCTGTAAATACAGTAATTTCTCTTTGTCTATAAAGCTAAATCTCTTGTCCAGGTTTCTTCTCCTCAGATCTCAGCTACTTCAATGTGTGCTATATTAAAAGCAACATTATGCAACACCTGCTGCTTCAGAATGCTGATAAAAGGACCCCCTAATTTTGTTACATATTTCTTTGCATCCACTTAATAGATCCATCTGTTAACTTTGGTTGAGCATGATGCCTCTCTCTACTTCTCAGGACATTTCTTGATCTCTTCCTAGCCAAGTGAGATGTCAGTTCTGGATTCAAGTTTGATCCAAATTTTTGTCTCTGAATTGTAAACCTTTGGTTTGTTTTTAAACACTATGATCCATAATGTCTTCTGCCATATCTTCCATGCTTGGTAGAATTTTTCCATGTATAGATGCCAAACAACAGCATTGTCTTCCTTCAGCTGTCTGCATGATCTCACAAAAGCTTGATTGCTTCTATTGTGTTTTCTGTTTCCTTGTAACTCCCCATTTATCAGAATGCATCTACTTCCTCTTGTCCTACACCATGTCTGGCAGCTACTTCAAGTAAGAAACTTTATTTTGTTCTCTCAATATGTTCTCACAATGCCTAATACAATAGGGTCCTAGTCCTTAGATTAGGCTTGAAACTTTACTGGACGGTAGGCGAAATTAACAAATGATGACTGGGTGGTGACAACTGTATCACTTGTACTTGCCATTAGAAAACTACTGAAGGATCAGTGACTTAAACACTCCGTATTTTGCACCACTGAAATCAGGCAG
Organism: Leptosomus discolor; assembly: GCF_034619465.1. Lineage (NCBI taxonomy): Eukaryota > Metazoa > Chordata > Aves > Leptosomiformes > Leptosomidae > Leptosomus > Leptosomus discolor. Next base: position 84,430,164 of record NC_141392.1, on the reverse strand, counting down.
TAGTACACTATGAAGCTAGGGGCAGCTCACCAGAGAGCTAACATGCACTGTACATGAACAGAAGCATTTCCTTTGACAAAGGATATAAAGCTCTGATAATATGGATTGTCATTTTAACAGAAGAGTGATTTTTTTTTTTTTTTTTACTCCTCCATAGGAATTTTTAGCATATCCATTTGATTATGACAAAGCTAAAGATTCAGATATCCTTTCTGTGACCTTCAAAGGGGACATCTATCTCTTCTCTTGCACATGATCCACTGAGATCAATTTTCAAAATCCTCTGAATGTTAAAAATATTTCAGGTTCTTTTCCAGGCAAAGAGGCTGTGACAGAAGGTAAAAAGGAGCACCCTAGGAAGGTAATTCAGTTATGTGCAAAGAACCACTTTATCTTTCTGAAAAGCAGATAAGGTTCCTAGCAGGAGAGGACCACATACTCAACCAGCCTTATGGGCATATGCAAGATCTCATGCCACAAGAAAACGTCTTGATGAAGTGGAATGTGCTGCTCTGTTAATTAAATCAACATCTTAATTTAAATACATTGCTTTAAATATAAACCAGTTTATGTGAATCCTCTCTAGAATGTGTCTGTTATTTTTTCAATCTATTTAGTTTCTCATACTTTGAATTGAAAGTATAGTTAATTATACGTGGAATTTTATAATAGTGAGTTGATTCTGATCACATCAGTTTTCATACAGAATCCTGTAGGATCCTCCTTCAGAACTTCATGAACTTTTCCAAAGCACGAAGTCTGAGAAATTCTCTTTTCGTTATGTGAATATCTCTAGAGCACAGAACTATTGCTTTGCTTTTTTCAGTCTGATAAGTTTTTTGTCTGATTTTTTTTTTTTACAGAGCCACGCTGGCTGCCAATCCATCAACAACTTCCTGAGATACATCTCTTCTGCCTCACTAAGTTTAGATTATATGTACCTTACCTTGTACACACAACTAAGATATCCAGGTTGTCAGAGGAGAACTTTACAAACAACACAGTAATTCTTTTATGGGAAACTTCTGAAGACAAGAAAATATATTTCCATACCTTGGAAGTTTATAGGGCTGATTCAATGTAATGTTGTTATGTTGTCATGGATCATTTTTTTCTAAGTTTGTTGATACTTTAGGGAAAAGGAATGGAGATTTTTTGAAGAGGCCAATACACACATCCAAGTCATTGAACAGATGTCTTTTATTTAGAATGTGCAAACCAAAGTAGATAAATATTGTTTGAAAGTACATATTTAAATTCTGTATGAGGAACAATAGTATAAAAATCCCTTCTCCCTAAGGTCTTAATACCCTTTCATTTTTCATCGATATTGTTATTGCACATTTATGACTGTGGGACTGAATGTATTCTGTATTTTCCCTTGCACCCCTTTATTCCTTCCTACATACAAGAGAAAACAAACAAACAAACAAAAAACACAAAAAAATTTGTTGTTCTGTGATCATTTCTATAACTTCCAGTGTCTTCCATTTCCATTCAGATTCTCCCAAGTCAAACAAAGAGTACTTAACAACCTTTTTATAGAGAAAAACTTTTTTCTTCTCGTCAGTCACCTATTTTTACAAAGCTTGTGGAATCTTGCTGTCTTTGGGATATCTGCCTCTCAGAATTAGTTGACACTGTCCAATAATTTCAAAAGTTGCTGAAAACCAGTCCTCTATATACTTGCACATGAACATGCACATGAATGCAGACTCAATATTTGGTTACAGTAAGTAGAACTATTTAGGAAAACAGTAAAAACCAGTTTCCAATAAAAATTAATAATTAATAGTAATAATTATAACTAATTAATTGTTGTGGTTTATAAGGTAAATACAATATTTTATATAAGATAAATGTAAAATATAAATATATAAATATATCTATATAATATAAACAGATATCATATAAATAAATTACATATATTTGTATTATAATAAAACATACATACAAATATATACTATTTTAGAAGATTTTTACATGAGTTCTATTTAGTCACCACAAAATTTGTCATATAAGCAAGTAGAGAGAATAGCACAGAAAGGTGAACAAAACAGCTATCAATCCATGGATTAATATAAAAAAGGAAACAAAAACAGATTCAGTTGAACACCACAGTGGCAATAAAACACTTACCTCACATGCTAAAGCATAGTTAAATGTAGAGGTAAAATCTGGTTCCATAAATAACTATCTATAATCATACACAATTGGCATGTCATTATTCATATTAAACAAAGAACAAATGAGAACAGAAAGCAATATTAGTCTTATAGAATGGAGTTTCTAAATCAGTTCTTATCCAAATAACTAAGCTTTGCAATCTCTTCTTCCTCTTTCATTTCTCAAGTACGGGCATTAAAATTATGTGACAACATCATATGCAAAACATTTGTCTTCTGTCTGTTCTCTGTAAGAGCAATGTGAAGCTTAAGAGGGATTAGAATGGCTACAGTGCATCACTTCCTACTTAAGGAAGTATGAATAGCATGTGAGGTATTAAGCAAAATAATACAATCTTTTGTTCTTAAAAAGAGTTGTCAATTTTTTCTGCATCAGAAGTAAACCAATCCTTGATTTTAATTGAACTGAAAGATGTGAATCTGAGAGTGACAACATAAGCTTTTAGAAACAGTGGACTGCTCTGGAATATTCTTGACAGATGTAATAACAAAAGGAAATGAAAAGTGTTCCTGTCTTTTTAAAGAATGATTGATATTGTCCCCTATGATTACTGGAGAAATTGGGAGATTTTCTCTCTGATGCTTTTTATTTGATTATTCAATATTAATATTCTTTAGCCTTCTTTAAGGTATGAAGATACACTGCATACCACACTACAATCCCAGTGTCATTTGAGATAATGTTTACATGGGCAAACCTGCTTAAAATAGCTAGATAAGAGACAGGTAAAAACATACAACTTGCAAATACAGCGACAGGGGTGGATGTGAAACCTTTCAGGGTGAATGTTATCTTGGAAAGCACCCCAAGTCAGAACTATATGTGGGTGCAGTATATTTCGTTAGTTTACTCAGATGCCTATAAAATCATATACTGAGGATGCAGTATAGCCATAAGTGTTTGGTTTTGGTGACTTGATCTACTTTCAGTTTGGAAGCTGTATTATGGGGACTTCTGTCTCTGTGTTTTGAGATTGAGTTCAGATGAGGGTTTTTTTTCTTGACCCTCTCTGTGCAAATGATGTCACCATCTAACAATGTTTTCTTTCTCTCACTTAACATGAGTACACATTACTACCCAATATCTTCGGCCAGATATTAAGACATGGTACATGGTAACAGCATACTCTCTAAGCCCTCCAAGTCCTGATATAAACCCTTTGGATAAGGATTAAAGCAAATTGACAGGTTTGGATTAGGGATAGCAAATTGTTTTCTGAGTGTTTGGACATAGGACTTCAGTTTCCAGCACTGTCAGCCCTTGCTTCTCATGTGTTCGAAACCTTGACTAGAATAAGTTTCAAGGCTGAGAGATGAGTATTTCCTTTTCTACTTTAAAACACAAGAGGGGTTTAGAACCATGGCCTCTGGCAAATGAAAATGTGTTATGGAGAAACAGAAAAGGAGCTTGGTGCTGGGGAAGAGACCAGTGACCAGTGAACGACGCATCATCACCATCTACTTTAACCTGGGACATTAGATGCAGTCATCAAGGGGGCTGAACAGACAATTAGGGAACCATAATGCCCTGTGATAGGCTGCCTTTTCCCTCACATTTCTGCTTTATGAAAAAGTGAATTTGCCTCATTGGAACGACATCCTTAATGGTCTAAAACAACCCAGTAGTACATTGGGCCACCTATACACAGTTATATGAACACTGAGCCAAATTCATCACTGCAGTGTGCCTGCTTTGCAAAATATCAGTAATGCAAAGCAGGCCAGCATCTGGCCTTCCCAGCCAACTAAGGTAGTTTTACGGGATGTTTCAGGACAGGAATCATTCACAGCAAACAACATATCAGTGAATCCACTGTATTGCACACTGAGAAAATGACATATAATGTGGAAATAATTTATAAAACTTGTGTGATGGGTTGACCCTGGCTGGATGACAGGTGCCCACCAAAGCTGCTCTGTCACTCACCTCCTCAGCTGGACAGGCAAGAGAAAATATAACGAAAGGCTCATGGGTGGAGATAAGGATAGGCAGATCACCTAGCAATCACTGTCACATGCAAAACACACTCCACTTCGGGAAATTAGTTTAATTTTATTACCAATCAAAATCAAAGTAGGATAAAGAGAAATAAAAACTAATTCTTAAAACAGTTTCCCCCACCCCTCCCTTCTTCCCAGGCTCCAGTTCACTCCCGATTTTCTCTACCTCCTCCCCCATAGTGGCACAGGGGGATGGAGAAGGGGATTGCGGTCAGTTTATCACACATGGTCTCTGATGCTCTTTCCTGCTCAAGGGGAGGGCTCCTCACATTCTTCCAATGCTCCAACATGGGGTCCCTCCCAGGTGAGACAGTCCTTCATGAATTTCTCTAATGTGAGTCATTCCCGTGGGCTGCAGTTCATGAACCGCTCCAGCATGGATACTTTCCAGGGGGTTGCAGCCCTTCAGGAACAGACTGCTCCAGTGCGAGTCCCCCATGGAGTCACAGGTCCTGCTAGAAGCCAGCTCCAGCACAAGCTTTCCATGAGGTCACAGCCTCCTTCAGGCATTCACGTACTCTGGCATGTGGTCCTCCACGGGTTGCAGGTGGATATCCGCTCCAGCGCCTGGACCACCTCCTCCTCGTCCTTCATTGACCTTGGTGTCTAAAGAGTTGTTTCTCTCACGTATTCTCACTCTTCTGTTCTGGCTGCTGGTCCATAGCAGTTTTTTTCCCCTTCTTAAATACATTATCCCCGAGGCCCTATCGCTGATGGGCTTGACCTTGGCCAGCAGTGGATCTGTCTTGGAGCCAGCAGGCATTGACTGTATGAGACATGGGGGAAGCTTCTAGCAGCTTCTCACAGAAGCCACACCTGTAGCCCCCCTGCTACCAAAACCTTGTCACGCAAACAAAATACAACTTGTTTTAAGGAAACTAGAAAACAAAACATAATAACCCCTAATGTTAATTAATATATGTTTAAAAAAATGAAATACAATTATTTGTTATGAATATTTTGACATAACATTTGTTACGAAGAGTTTACTACCTGTTCAGTCCGTTAGTAATTTTTTCCAAGTCTGTAATTTCCCTAGCTGTCTAGAGAACATATAATAATTGCTTACAGCTTGCTTATAGGCATGTTTTTTCTATCATTTAAATCAAAGGAATAACAAAATGAAATTATGCATTCTGGGCATGTGTCAATTTTTATAGTTTTCTTTTCTTTTTTTTTTTTTTTTAAGATGAATGAGGGAGGAACCACCCTTTCCCTTCATTTACTTAAATTATTCCAAAATGAAATAAAAGTAGTTTGTTTGATGTTTATGGGGTTTTTGTTTGTGGTTTATTGTGGGTTTTGGGGTTTTTTTGGGTGGGGCAGGTGTGTTTCTATTTTTGGAAGTAGTTTACCGTGAACAAAACAAGAATGTATTTCTTTGCACATCTCCTCATGCCAAGGGACATGAAGGCGCATTGCTTTAGAGATGCATCTGTCATAGTGAGCTACATAAAGTGACATGATACAATGTGACATGTTGATGAACAGTGTGACAGAAGGTACATATTTCAATATATCGTTCAAGGCAGAATTATAACAAGGGAAGTCCCAGATTTAAAAGGAATAGAGATCTCTAGATTCTAGTTTTATTTTTCCTTTCTAGAAACTCTAAACATTGCCTGAAAAATATGTCCCTTAATAGTAGTACTCTATTTGCTGATGTCTTGTTAATCGCACAGGAAATGTAATTGGTTTTTAGTATGAATTAGTAGTCTGACTACATACCATGTAGGTAGGAAAGGTCATTGAATTTTGTTTTTAAAGATTATTGAATTTTGTTCTGGTTCTGTGTGATATCAAGTTGTGAATAATGTAGGCAGAAAGAAAAGATAAATTTATTTCAAGAGAAAAATTACAAAGAATTAGCTGACATCTGTTGCTTACAAGAGTGCATTTTTGTACAGCAGTTATTGTACTGGTCTATTATTATTGGACTGTGTTATGTAGGAGTTTGTAGGTAGAAGGAGCACAACGCTGGTTACTTAAACAAAAAGTTTTATTCACTTCTAAATTACTTGAACTGTGCTCATGTGCTCATAAGCAAGGCCAGAGGTGAATGTATACAAGGAGTGAAAATATTTATTGTACAATGCAACTTTAAGAAGCAGTCTTTCTCTTATTTATTTATCTATTTAGTAGTTTTCATAGTTAAAGAATACAGTTGCAGGATAGAAATTAAAAAACATCCTAAGGGGTTGCTAAAAGCAAGTCAGAAAGAATATGAAAAAAATATAGTAATTGTGGAAAAATAAAGAAATTCTGTCCTGAAAAGTTGCAGGATTTGCAAAGGAAAATGCTCTTTTCTCAGTGCTGGTAGAATTTTAAGAGAAGAAAAAGAGCAGGGGACAAACTAGGATACCTCCATATGCTTGTGTGGTATGTTTGGCCCTACATCTGAACCCACAAGTCATTTCTTCATTTGCGTGTAATTCCCCAGAGCTCAAGAAAGAGCCAGCTTTCCTGCATAGTTTTCAGGCCCCTCCCAAATACAGTATGTGATAATGAGGGATGAAGAAAATCAGGTCACTGACAGCTCAGAGATGCTGAAACTTGCCTGTCTGTGATTACTTCTTGTACTAAGTCCAAATCCAAGTTTTGAAGTAGTCCCAGAGGAACCTCACCATTTACCTTCATCGGTTTCAAACTGAAATCTCTTCCATAACTGATTCGTATTAGTAATACAGACTTTCTAGAAAATAAATGAGACCGCACAGGAAGCTTTAAGTTGCTTTTTAATGAACACAAGTACATGATCATATCAAGCCTCCGTGATACACCGCTGAAGGTATGGAGACATTGTAAATCACTGATGTACAGTGATTATAAACAACAAATGGGAAAAAAAAAAAAAAAAAAAACAACTTACTGTTTTGTTTTATTTTCTCCCTTCATCATCTCTAAATATCAGTTCTGTATCCTCTGGTGCAGGCAGGATGCTTTCAACTGTATCCTCAAAGCCAACAACTTAAAAAAAAAAAAAAAAGGGGCAAAAAGCACGATCTCCTCTTCTATCCAAATTCAGTCCATGGGAGTGAAATCCCAGACCTGTGGAAGTTATTGGCAAAACTTTTACTGACTATACTGAGGCCAAGATTTCATTTGTTGCTTAAAAAGTATGCCAGGGGTTTCTTCAGACTACTGCAGTGATTTAATTTTTTTTCACAGTCCTAAATATTCAGTCCATTTGCTAACAGTACATTCTGCTCTGTCCCTTTGCATAACCTTATTAAATAAGCTACCATTGTAAACTCTTAGGGTCAATTTAAATGCAGTTGCAGGTGATACAAGCCAGTACAGAATTTGACTCATTCTACAAATGGAAGTGAAATTAGTGAACAGCATGTGAAATGGTGCTAGCTTTGAAGAATATCAATAATTATGATGCCTGTGATGAGTACTTTTTTACAGTTCCCTATAATTTACATTATTTAGATGTATAGAAGGGAGAGAAATGAAACAAGAGCTTCAGCCTCTCTGAGGAAGTAAAAAAAGAGTTGAACCAAACCTCAGTTTCTCCAAAGAACAGCTAGACAGACTTCATTTTAGAGCTATCAACACTATCAGCATTTAAAAGGCAACGAGAGGGTGAGAGTAAAAATAATATGATAAAACAATTCACAGCTAATATCAGGAAAAATGAAATTTCAACATTGCTGTCACTCTGCTGACTGAGTTGATGAGCTGAGCTGATGTAGGGCTTTTTTTAAGCTGTGATTGGCCTGCCAGCATGGATTTGTGTTGTCATGCTGAGGGTCCCTTTAACAGCCCAGAGGTAGCAGGTGGCTGCTGACTTACAGAAGCTTGCATCTATTTTATTATTTGTTGGCTCTTTTATCCCTGACAGATTCAAACACAAATAAATTCAATCAAGAACCTTTACTTTTCTATGATTCCATTTGGTACCTGTAGCTAGCTGAAGCACATTTCTGAAATAACATGGCAACAGCTCCAGTGACGTGTCTAGAAGTAAACTTTTATCCTGAGTGGTGGTGGCTGGGCACCTGAACTATGGAAGAAATGCAAGTTTCTCATGAAGGAAAGAATGGGTAAAAATAATGCGCTTTAAGACAGAGGCCCTAGCTAAATTTTCCTTGAAAGACAAAAGGTGAAAAATAAAAACGTATTCTTTTGAATAAGAGTTGAGCCAAGGCATTTTGAAAGCTGTATCCAAAATCATTAAGTGCAGTGGAAAATAATATAACAACTCAGTATAAAGTGGTCATACTTTACGTGTGCTCCTGAGTTCTCATGTTCTTCACAATGTGCAAGTTGAAAGTGGCTTTTAATCACGCTAACATTACTTAGAAATCATCAGCCCTATCAGTGGTGAAAAGCTGATACACACAAGTATACTGTGCTATGTGATCCCAAGGAGCTGAAAAGTGTCACCATTTGCTGAGTCAGTCTTTGAATGTCCACTCTCAGATCTTTTAGGGACTGCACATCTCTGAGGCTCAGGTTACTTTGTCACAGGCTGTCTCAAAAACTGAGGACTGCTGAAAACTAATGCTCCTTTAAAAGATGGGTGTGGACATTGTCTGCTTTCATGGCACTTTCAATAAACACCAGCAGCTTGTTTTCATGAAGTACCTCCAGAATAGGTTGAATGTGAAGATCAGATTTTCCCAAGATCTGTATCATTTTTGCTCTGTAGAGGTAAATGCCCCTAAATAGGAAGAAAATATCGACTAGTAAATATAGCTACTGTGCATTTGTAAATTTTATTTTCCTTGTCCTCTTCTCAGAGTGTTTTGGGAAGTCTGACAATAGCTGTTGAATTAAAGTAAAGATATGCCTCATCCCATTTATGTTCCACTTGAACTGTAGGATAATATATACATAAAGAAAAAGCACATCTTCCAAGAAGTGTCTACTCAGTTTAAGTAGAAGCAATCACTCTTCCGCCATATGTCTGGGCTGAGAGGCTTTTAAGGCATTTTCATGTTCTGGGAAGAGACATTTCTGATGAAATAGTCTTGCCAACTTTTATGCAGGAAGCAGTATTCCAAATTGCTATGTAGTTATTCGATCATGTTGCTGAATTGCTCCTTTCTTCCTTCAGTTGAAAGGAGTAAATAGATGGTACAAACCAGGAAGTTGAACTTTGGTGCCACTGGCCCCATGTCACCTGGCCCTGCCCTAGTCTACCCTTTTCATCCTTCATTCCTCTGGAAAGAGCAGGAGTGATGTTAGGACATTCAGATCATTTCCATATGCTCTCCTACTGCAGTAAAACTTCATGTTCCTCTCAAAGACAAGCTCAGCCGATCAGGAGAGATGGAAGCAGAGCAAACCAGTGGAAGTAAAAGCATGTGTCAAAAGGTAAAAACATTGAGTTTTCTAGGTGAAAACAAAACACAAAACCTGGAAGTGAAAAAATGTCCTGTGTGGTAATCCAGGCACTGGGATTCTATTTCAAAACTCCCAATAGCTGTTTTTCTTTCTTTCTCTATAGTCTCTCAAAAACATATGAGTTTGTTGTAGTCAACACATCTTTAAAACTTTGTACCTTGAATCTTTTGCCATATTATTTTTCTATAAATATTTTCCTTGATTTGTGATGAAGTCTGATAAGTTTTGTCTGCCTACAGAGATTCATATTGTGATGTCCTGCCTTTCAGTTCATGAGTCAACATTTCTCCATGCTATTAAACCTTGCTGCACCAGAAATAAAGTTTCATATAATTCTGAATTAAACAGTAGAAACTCCTGGACTAATATTTTAGGCCCTGCAAATTAGAAATTTGAGAACTTTTTTTTGTTTTCTGTGCAGTGGTCTGACCTATCAGGTACAGTTAGTGAAAGGCTTCAGGAGAAGACTCACCTGCAGTCTATATTGAGTGGTAATTTATATTCGCAAGTAAATGCAAGCATACAGTGGCACAAACACTTAAGTTCAGCCAATTTAGACTCAATTTAGGATCCATGGGCAGATTATAGAGTAGAGACTAAGCAGGTTTATGTTTTTCTTTTTCACAGGTAATTTTACTACTGACAAAGGCCTAGGAATAGCAGGGGTCCACTGTCTATACTCTGTGCACTTCATCTTTTAAATCTAAATATGTTCCTGAGCAGGGAGGAACAGCAATGCATAGTGAAAATGAAAATAATTGGATTTTGTGCCACTTCTTCTAGATATAAAAGTTCATTTTCCTCTTTAGCCTTTCTTGATTTGTTTAACCAAAAAAATCCCCAACAAAACACAAACAAAAAAAAAAAACCAACCCAACCAACCAATCAAAATCTCCCAAAACCAACAAAAATCACCAAAACCGACATATAAATTTGGTGATATTTGGTGAAATACCATGCAGGTAGACAGGCTTACATGAATAGAAATGACCAACTGAGAAATATAGGGAGTATTGGCATTTCGGTGGTTAAAAAAGAGAAGGCTCGGAATGGACGTGGTAAAGCCTGCTTTGAAGAAACAAAAAGCCTGTTCTATTTGTCCACAACGAGGAAAACAAGAATCAAATATATGTATAAAAATCAGAGAGAAAGATTTAATTTGGACAATAGTAGGAAAAAGAAATATAAAGAGACATGTTGTTGATACAGAATATGTTAAAAATATTTAGGGAACCTTAGGGACAAATCAGACCGAATGTGTCAGTCCAGAAAACAGTAAAGTAATTTGCAACGGTCCTTGTAAACACAGTTGTGCTATAATTTCCATTGTTCTGTTTAGTCTTCTAACAATTTAGATATTTTGTATCTACACATTTAGCAATAAAGTGCTGCTGAAGGGAAAAAGCGGAGAAGGTCATTATTTCAGGTGTACTTGATTCAAGTGACTTGGATTCAAGTTCCTAGGCTCAGGTGACTTTGGTTCGTTGACTGTGGACTTCAGACTTGCATCAGCAAATAGGAGGTGGAAAATCTGTACCTCACAGAATTAGAATGCACATTAAATCTCCCCACCATTTTGCAAGTCTGCTAGATGCTAGCACAATAAATGTCTTGGAAGGCCTAGAAGTGAAGTGTTTAGTGAATAAGTCATATCCTTGACTTCCATAGTACTCTCTCTGTTTATCCCAAGTAAGGAATCTAACCTGATTAATTTGTTTAATGTTTCCAAACATATCTTGGAAAATTGTATTTGCTTTCTACTATAAAATGAATTCCATTTTCATATCAGTCATTTCCAATAGGATAAATTCAAACAGATGTCTTTCATATATATCCATGGAAAAATGTACCTGATGTCAGTGTGATGAGAGAGATTCTAAACCCTCACTCTGTAAAAAATTCAAACGCAGTGTTCTTTTTTTTGCAACTAAATATTTAGGGTTCCAACCACAAATATTTACACTACAATGAGCAGGAGATATTCAGTTTATAGGTAGACTGTATGAGAAATGCTTCTAAGTATAAACATGTCTTCACAAAAACATTTTTTCTGGTTCGTTTGTAATGGAAAAAGTAATCACACTAATCATAGAATCAAAGAATCATTAAGGTTGGAAAAGACCTCTAAGATCATCAAGTCCAACCATCAACCCACCACCACCATGCCCACTAAACCGTATCTACAAGTGTTACATCAACATGTTTTTTTAACACCTCCAGAGATGCTGACTCCACCACTTCCCTGGGCAGCCTGTTCCAATGTTTGACCATTCTTTCAGAAAAGAAATTTTTACTAATGTCCAATCTAAACTTCCCCTGCCACAACTTGAGGCCATTTCCTTTCATCCTATCACTTGTTACTTGGGAGAAGAGACCTACACTCACCTTGCTATAACCACCTTTTAGGTAGTTGTAGAGAGCAACAAGGTCTCCCCTCAACCTCGTCTTCTCCAGACTGAACAACCCCAGTTGCCTGAGCTGCTCCCATAAGACCTGTTCTCCAGATCCTTTACCAGCTTTGTTGCCCTTCTCTAGACATGCTCCAGCACCTCAATGTCTTTCTTGTAGTGAGGGGCCCAAAACTGCACATAGTATTTGAGGTGCAGCCTCACCAATGCCGAGTACAGGGGCACGATCACCTCCCTGCTCCTGCTGGCCACATATTTCTGATACAGGCCAGGATGCTCTTGGCCTTGGCCACCTGGACACACTGCTGGCTCCTGTTCAGCCGGCTGTTGACCAACACCGCCAGGTCCTTTTCCTCCTGGCAGCTCTCCAGCCACTCCTCCCCAAGCCTGTAGCACTGCGTGGGGTTGTTGTGACCCAAGTGCAGGACCCAGCACTCGGCCTTGTTGAACCTTGTACAATTGACATCAGCACATTGATCCAGCCTGTCCAGGTCCCTCTGCAGAGCCTTCCTACCCTCAAGCAGATCAACACTCCTGCCCAACTTGGTGTCATCTGAAAACTTACTGAGGAAACACTCAATCTCCTCATCCACATCATCGATAAAGATGTTAAACAAGACTGGTCCCAATACTGAGCCCTGGAGAACACCACTTGTGACTGGCCACCAACTGGATTTAACTCCATTCACCACAACTCCCTGTGCTCAGCCATCCAGACAGTTTTTAACCGAGCTTAGAGTGCACCTGTCTAGGCCATGAGCTGCCAGCTTTCTTAGGAGAATGCTATGGGAGACTGTGTCAAAGGCTTTGCTGAAGTACAGGTAGATGACATCTGCAGGATTCCCCTCATCAACTAGGCAGGTCACTTGGTCACAGAAGGAGATCAGGTTGGTCAAGCAGGACCTGCCCTTCATGAACCCATGCTGGCTGGGCCCGAGTGCCTAGGTGTCCTGCACATGCTATGTGAGCGCCCTCAAGATGAACCACTCCATAATCTTCCACGGCACTGAGGTAAGGCTGATGGGGCCTGTAGTTCTCTTCCAGCCCTTCTTGTAATGGGCATCACATCGGCAAGTCTCTAGTCATCTGGGACCTCCCCTGTTGACCAGGACTTCTATAAATGATGGAGGGTGGTTTGGCCAGCTCCTTTGCCAGCTCTCTCAGTTCTCTTGGGTGGATCCCATCTGGCTCCATAGACTTATGGATGTCCAGGTGGCATAGCAGGTCATTAACTGCTTCCTTCTGGATAATGGGGGGTTTATTCTGCTCTTGGTCCCTGTTTTCCAGCTCAGGGGGCTGATTACCTTGCAGATTGCTTCTCTGGCTATTAAAGACAGAGGCAAAGAAGGCATTAAGGACCTCAGCCTTTTCCTCAGCCTTGGTAACAGTGTTCACCCCCCCTGCATCTAATGAAGGATGGAGATTCTCCTTGATTCTTTTTTTTTTATTATTAATGTATTTGTAAAACCAAATTTTTTATGTCTTACAACAGTGGCCAGATTGAGTTCTAGCTGGGCTTTTGCCTTTCTAAATTTCTTTCTGCATGACCTAACGAGAACCCTGCCCCTTCTTCCAAAAGTGGTAAACTTTTTTTTTTTTTCCAGAGTTCCAGCAAAAACTCCCTGTTCAGCCAGGCTGGTCACCTTCCCCAGTGGTTTGTCTTATGGCACATGGGCACAGCCTGCTCCTGCGTCTTTAAGATTTCCTTCTTGAAGAATGTCCCGCCTTCCTGGACCCCTTTGCCCTTCAGGACTGTCTCCCAAGGGGCTTTTTACCAGTGTCCTCAACAAGCCAAAGTCAGTCCTCCATAAGTCCATTGTGGTTTTGCTGACCCTCCTCCTTACTTGACCAAGAATCGAGAACTCTATCATTTCATGGTTGCTAAGCCCAAGATGGCCTTCAACTACCACATTTGCCCCCAGTCCTTCTCTGTTTATAAACAGTAGGTCAAGTGAGGCACCTCCTCTGGTAGGCTTATTTATCAGCTGTGTCAGGAAGTTGTCTTCAACACACTCCAGGAACCTCCTAGACTGTTTCCTCTCTGCTGTGTTGTTATTTCCAGCAGACATACAGTAGGTTGAAGTCCCCCAAGAGAACAAGGGATAGCTATTGTGAGACTTCTGCCAGCCACTTATAGAATGCTTCATCTGCCTCCTCATCCTGGTTGTATGGTCTATAACAGACTCCCAGCAGGATATCTGCCTCGTTGGCCTTCTCCCTTAACCTTACCCATAAGCACTTGACCTTGTCATCACAATCGATGAGCTCTACACAGTCAAAATGCTTCCTAACATACAAAGCCACCCCACCACCTCTGCTTCCTTGCTTGTCCCTTCTGAAGAGCTTATAGCCATCCATTGCAGCACTCCAGTCTCAGGAGTCATCTCACCATGTTTCTGTGATGGTGACAAAGTCATAGCTATCCTGCCACACAATGGCTTCCAAAATGTTGTATCAGGAACTTTTGCTGCTAAAGCACTTTTTATTTTACATAATATGATAAATTACATCACTGGAGGGAATTTCCAGCTTCCTGAGGAAAGGTTGCTTGGAAGGTTTGCTGGTGACATGCTGCATGTCTTCCAGGCAGGCCTTCCAACCCTCAAACCAAATTCAAAGCTGCAGGTCCATTTCTAATTTAAAAGATTGTGTAGTATGTAGAACCTCCATTTGTTAACACATACATGTTAAATCTTTTTCTATACTCCTATATCTACAAAGAATCTTTCCAAAAGATGGAGCTTTTTGTGTGTGTGGAGAAGATGAAACACCACTGTTTGCACCTACAAAGACTCGATTTAGCCTGTTTGCATGCAAACTTTAGTGCTTGCTTAACTGAACAGTATTTGTGGGTGTTTAGTGGCTCTCTGCCTTTTGAACTTCCCAAACAAGTTTGCCACATCTAATATTATTAAATATTTAGAGTTGAAAAGGAAATTACACTTAAAAAATCCCTACTCGAGTTGAAAATACAGGTTTCAAGTTGTTCAGTAGAAAAGCCAGACACTATGAGTCAGGCAGTGTGTGCAATGCTTTAATTTCTCTAATAAGACAGCATAATGGCCCCTTATTGTTTTTACATGCCACCTTACTTTGCTCTTTGAACAAATTTTCTGTCAAATTTTCTTTTAGTCTCCATATATTACATTTGTATTGACCCAGGGCCCTTTCAAAACATTATGTTAGAGAAATGTTGAAATGTTTCACTAAAAGTGTTCAGAGCCATTTACAGCCTTCCAGTAAACAGGTAGTTATTCTTCTCTCCATTAGCGGTATTATATGGTAGTTTATGACTATGGACATGAATATTTATACCTATGTATATGTATGTGTCTATAGTTGTACCTTTATATGTATATATGAATGTGTATACACACTGACAGAGGAACTGTAGAAATCTAAATACTTATTATTAGAAACATTATCATATATATATAAAAGCTCATTAAGAATTCACAGGAAAGTATATAGATCAATTAGACAAAAGTAACCTCTGCAGCTGATAGTCCTTATGCATTCCAGAGTTTTCTTCTTGTTTAGAGGACTCTTCTGATCCGTTTTCATTAATGGGTGCAACAAAGACCACATTCAACTTCAGCATCCATAAAAATTTGTACATATGAATATACTATTAGTTATGTATCCTGAGGACTTACAGAAGACCCTAAGATAACACTGAAACAATTTCTGTCCATTTATTGTATATGGATGTGGGATGTGACACTTTCAACATGAGAGACGGTCTGAACTTAGAGGATTGCAGGAAATCTTCAGGATTGTGTTGTTTAAACATTTCTACCATAAGCAAATGCATCATAGAAGCCCTTTTACTAGCTCCATCTTAAAACTTCTGAAATCTGTTCCACTTCTTTCTGGTCAGTCTCCAAGGTCTTTTATTCTTCTGAGGTTAGGAAGCACTTCCTAATTTTCATGCAAAATTTATGCATGAACACTTTGTACTTGTTTATGCTTAAGCACATATTAGCTTTTAGCTCAAATAGCTCTTCACCTTTCCCTGGCTGCTTTTATCCTGGTGTATTTATTGACTGAAGTTATATTCTCTCCCAGTCTCTGCTAGTTTAAGAAAACTGTAAGTTTGCAGTCCCTTCTAAAGATGTATCTTACCTTCCTCTAGTTATAATAAAGAGCTCTTTTCAAATTGACTTCAGTTTGAATGTGCTTTGCTCCAGAATGTATGACCAGAATTCTGTATAGTATTTGAAGACCCTCATGGTATCTCCTACATTAATATAGGCATTTCTCTATTTCTTTGCTGGAAATTATCTCCTTGGTTATTTTCCTAGTGCAAGGATTCCTTGCTGGTCTTTTCAAACACTAATAAGGAATAGTTTTTAAATTTGTGTGTTCAACATATGTAGCTTCAGAAGAAAATGAGCTCAAACACTTTAAATAGTTATTAGTGATCTTGGTGATGGGCAAGAAGGAAAAACTATCGCGTGTTTCCTACGGCATATGTTAAATTAATTAAAAAGTATTTTGTGACTTAATGACATTGTGAAACAAAGGTGCAACATGAACTGCTAATTGTAAGATGAACAATAAAGGTAGAGACTGATGACTGGTGGAAATGTATAACTAATTGCAGTGTGTACAGGGTGAGTAATGGAGTGGAGTAGAGAGCTATGACAAGATCATGCAGTTATATAAAATAGTGGTTACACTATTAGGAGCTTTTAAACCCTTTCAAGTCATCATGAATACAAATACAAATACAACTACATGAAGTAAGTCAACATTTTCTGTTTGGAGGTTTTTAATCAGAAAGGGAAAAAGTGCTGTTAATGATATTTTGGAGGAAACTTTGCTGCTTAATTTTCTGTTTTGCAACAAAAAAATGAAAACTAGGAGGGAGGGAAATTCTGCTGATATTTCAGTTTCTGGCTTCACATTTTCCCTGTTGGTACCTTCATCTCTCTTCCCACCTTTTCCTCCAGCATTTTTTTTTTTTTAATTAGGAAATGAACTTCTATTTTAATGAGACATTTTAATCTCTGTTCATCTAAAAAAAACCCTCCATATAATGAAGTCTTTTATTCCCTTTTATTTTCTTGAACATCCATTTGCCCAGTTTTCCACACCTTTATATCTCTTAATTCCATGGAGTTAAAAAGTCTGGTGCCATTTCCCGTTTCTCTAAAAACAACCCCAATCAACCAACTAACCAACAAACAGGAAATGTAAAATGTTTCTGGACTTGGTACAAAATTTTTGACCTTCAGGTTAATCTTTGATTTGTGTTACTGATGAGCCACTCAGTGGGCCAGGTCTCATTCATGCTATGAATTGTATGAACACAAACACAAACCAAGAGTTCCTGTTTGAGTAAGTCTGAATAAACAGTCTAACTGTAAGGAAAAAAGACATAAGGTATCTGCAGGCTGGGAGAGAGGAGAAGGGGAGGTGTACTAGAAGCAAAGAAAAAGTGAGACCATTCTGGTCAATATGAAAGGAGAAGGGGGATTCACTATTGAGAAGACTTTTTATAGGCAGTAAAAGGAATTAGTGAGGATGAAACTGCAGAAGCACAGTCAAGGGATTTTTTAGGAAACGCTAAGCAGCAGAGATTATCATAAAACAGTGTACAAATGTATTTTCCAGAATATATAGGAAAGCAAGCAGAGATGGGATCTGACATTACACTAGTAAACAAGAAAGACTGAGCAGATGCACACTCCAAAGAACCTTGGGTGTAAAAATAAGTAATCTCCATTTGGTGTGATAGAAGCAGAATTAATAGAAAGATGCATATAGAGGACTGTCATTACCAAAGCAATGAACTATGAAAATGATATTTTGCTGAAGCACTTTGAATGTGATGAGAACCTGAATGAAAGCTTTATTAGTGTGCCTGTACAGGAAAAGATACACCTTGTGATGGAAAGTAGAAGATACACTGAAAGTTTGCTGTAGTTTGAATCTGACAATACAAAAAGATGATGGAGTCAATTACATCATTCAGGTTCGAGTCTCACATGATTAGCGCTTTCAGTGATGACGGACAGGGTGACGATGTTCAGATAAAATTTGAAAAGAGGAAAAAGAAAGATCTGGTTTGGAACAAAAAATTAAACCTATTTTCTGCCACCTTGAGCTTGTATTTTAAAAAATCAACCCACTAGTCAGGGAGACAGACCAAGTTTCTATTCAAGCAGGAGGGGACAGATCTTTAGAGCAGAGCTAGATCTACAAATGGTGGTCTGCCTAAAGGTGAAAGGAGAAATAGTTTGTGGACTGTTCTGACCAGTGGTCTGGTATAGATCAAAAGAAGAAAATAAAGTTGTGATGTCCGGTGGACACCCTGAAGAAAAGGCAAAAGAAATGAAAACATACGAATCTGTATTAGTTTTTCTGAAAGTTACCATAAAAACCCTCTGAATGAAATCTATAGGTGCACAGATGCCAGAATGATGAGAAAAAGATAATCCTAAAATATCTGGATTGTGCAGTCAAACAAGCCCATATATCTGGGCCTAGAACAATGTTTTTGTAAGACAAATGCCATTGCAGGAAAGGGAATGTACTCGCACATGGAAAATGATGTATTGGAAAGCAGTGTTCTGAAAATATTTTTAAAGGCACAATAGAAAATTAAATGCATGCAAGGTCTTTGAGTGGACTTGTGACAAAAAGGACTGATGGTATTTTGTAATCTTCTAGCATGTAGTACTGATAAGACCTCTACTACAGTTTTTGTGCAGTTTTGACAGAATGAAATTGATACAACGTACTCCTCCCAACTCCTCTCCAAAAAGAGTACAGGAAATTGCATTCCACAATGCTTTTCCTTCTTATAAACAAATAAAATTTAAATTTATTTGATTTGACATTGATTTTGTCCCTTCTTTGAGTTGAGGGTTGCATTAGATGACCTCCTGATTCCTTTCTGACCTAACTCACTCTAAGACCTTATGATAATGGCATTTTCATAAAATAATAGGAGCAAAGGGCAGCTATTTGACACATTCAAAAAAGAAATGACATGTTTTTCACATGAAAAGAACTAGTTATCAGGAAAAAAAAAAATTGAAAATGCTTGAAAGAGAAGTATTGAACTCTCTTTTGATGCTTTGATTTGAAAGGTGCATGTCTTCTGGATGATGAGCTTTAGCAAAGTGCAAGTTTTGCTTTAGTCATACAGAAGTTACTGTTCTCCATATGAGCTTAAGTAAATGAAATGCAATGTCTTGTGGTTTGGAGTGGGTCAAAGTAGGTGAAGCAGTTGTCCCTTCTGGCCTTTCACTCTATGAATCTATGAATCATACTAATCTTGTTCAGAGTCTCTTTTTCCTTTTTTTGTAACTTGTTCCTTCCTCATAAGTTTTGCTTTTTTTTCCCGTCCTGATTTAAAACAATTCTCTATGAAGTGACAGATTTCCCAAGGGAAGTATCACAGTCTCACGATTTTATTTGATGGTACTAACTTGGCCTTAATTTTGAGATGACAAGTGAGTTTAGAAGCAAGCATGGCACAGCCAATGGTATGTAAAAAAACATCTTTCTGGTCTTAGATACCTTTAAAATTATTTCATAATACATATTGAAGTCACTCACTAGCTGATTATTTCTTTCCATTGACGATGCAAAGAAAAGACTATAGAATTTTTTTTTTCATTTTGTTTTCCTTTGCATTTTTTTTAAGAACAGAATTTTTTTAAGATTAAAGATAAAATATTGATGTCTCAGATGGTTAATGTTAGATGTTTAGGTTTCAAAGCTGCCTATGAGATTTGAACTCCTGTTTCCTATTAATTTTAATGCAAATAGTCACCTAAGCTTCAATTTTTAAGGAATGTTCTATCTTAATCAGTGAATCCAAACATGACACTCCTGAATAGCTTTGTTAAATATAACCATTTTCTTGCTTCTTTTTTTTGTTGGTTTTTTTTTTTTTGGTCGCATAATGGCTTGCTAATGTGCTAAATACCTTCATCGTCGCCTTAGCCTTCTTGAGTCTAGATAATAATTAACTGACTGATAATACTTTCTGATTGGTGTTAAAGTAATTTTTAAATGGTGACACTTAAAGGAATTTCTTTTTGTGCAAAATAACCAAAACCAGCTCTAGGTGTTAGTGAGCTGCTCTTTAGAACCAGAATATTAGGGAATTCTAAATGTAAAAGTATTAACTGGATGATCCTTGATCCCTGACATGAGCTGCCTAGTCGTTGCCTGCTCGTCTCCCTGCGGGAACCACACTCTTAAGAAGATTACACTACACAAATAACAATCAGCCTGGATAGAGGACAAACCAGGAGTGAGTCCATTAAACCTTTCACATCATTACAAGCCTCATTGTTTTGCAGATGAGCAACATAAAGTAGAACATATGCATGAGGCCTCTTACTGACTCTCTGGATACCAGGGATTTCAACTATCTGAACCTAGTTGATTGCTGGTAAATGAATAAATAACCTTGAGATAAACCTTCCCTTCTGCCGGAAAGGTGTCCTGCTTAAATACCAGACAAAGAAAAAATGTCCAGATTTCCTTTATCGTATTTTCGGTTCTCTGTTTTCTGTGTACTATCCTATAATTGCTATGGTCACTGCTTTTTGCCATCTGCTCACATCAGAAGGTGAAACTGGCATTTTGGAGGGGATGTTATTAAGCCGGGCAGGGGGAGGGAATAGAAAAACTGTAAGTAGTCTTCACGCAGTAACGGATTTAAGGCACAGGCCACCTCTGGAAAATATATTTTTCATGGGGACCTGGAGTTCTGAAGTTATCAATTTCCGTGGCTGTGTGTCACAACAAGTGGATAAAATGTGATTTATTCAAGATTTAACTGACTGGTTTATCTTTGTAACAGGCTCTTACAAAAGATATTTTTCATTTTCTGTGCTGTGTGACTGTTGATCATATTTCATTTATTCATATTTAATATTCATTTTAATATGATTTCCCCCCCCAAATTATTTTCCTCAAATGTCAAAATGCTGGCTTGTTTGTTCGATTTTTGGGATATTGCAATAGTAGCAGAGAGCTCTAATTTTAAATCAGAACACCAATACTCTGGCCTTTTAGGTGTCTCATTTAATAACAAGGTGCATACATGCAACTAATAGCTTGCTTAGCCAATTCTAGCCTTGTACTAGAATTCCTTCTTGAAGAGAAAGGCAGAATGGACGTCCAAGAACAACCTTTAAGTTCAGATTAAAATCTATGTTGATATTTTAGCAAAGGATTATATAATATTTTTCCACTTCAGGGTGAACTGTGCAACTCAAAACAGTCAGGAATCAACAGATTCTTGATGGCTACACTGTGTAAGATACTGAAGTCTATTACTTTGCCTTTATGTGAAGACATAGACTTGATCATTTGCTAGCCTTTTTTTACATGTATGTGTTAATCTGTTGCATTAGTAATGATCCTAATTAGTGATTGCATTTATATATCAGCCTCCCCTGAAGTATCCTAAAATGTTGGGTGGTTTGAATGCAGATACTCCTGGTTTGAATTTGATCCTAACTAATTTATGTTCTCTTAATGCAGCTATCCGAGTTTAAAAGGACTACAGTCTCTAAGAACTCTGCTGGTAAGTCCCAGTTCAGGATCGTGCTCTTCTGATGAACAAAATGAGGTGTGAATGAGGCTTATTTTTTGTGTATGTTTAACCAAAGGGGAAAGAGAAAGTCTCACACGGAGTATGTGTATAAAATTCTTCACTGGTGGAGGAGTTTTACATACCTATTGATTATTGTACCTTAGTTATTTAACCTAAATGCCAAGAGGTAGTGGTGGGTGAAACTGGAGACGTTGACTGGTTTAGTTAAGATTTGCTAAAAATACAGTGATGCTTAACCAAAGCAAACAGTCAAACCCCAGGACCTGTGGAGCTGATTTTCAAAAGAAAATCATAACGAAAAAGAGATTTCTCATGGGAATTCTCTTACTTTTCAATTTTACCTGGATGTAACTGTTGAAAGAAGAGTATCTTTTTGCAATGGTAGTAAAATCAGATTATTATTTGATGTGTTTTTTTTTTTCTTCAATGCAAATCCAGACTAAGAAAATTTAAAAATAACATAGGAAAAAAAATAACAGAAGCTAAAAAATAATTTTATGTGAACTTAGGTGTCTTTCAAAATTAGTTCTAGTTTTGATTATTCATCTCAGTTCACATACCTAACAATGTTGAGAGATCTTTTTTTTTTTTCCCCCTTGAAGAATAGGGGCCCTGTAAAGCAAAGAAGTAATAGCATTTACAGCAGGAACTCATGTGCAGCTTGGATGTTTCTAGTGGAAAATATCTTAGGTAGGCAGATAGATAGACAGAAAGTAGTTGGCTCAATTTATTTCTCCTCTGACATTTCTCATAAATCCATTTGATATTCTGCTTCTCTGAAAGGCAGGTAACATCCTTCCATGGTTTTAATCACAAACACTTCTCCTTTTCTCGTGAAGCTATTCAATTATTTTCCGTCAGTCCTTGTGGATCTATTAACTTTCTCCTACTACTTTCCTCTTGCACAATTCAATGTGAGTGGGCAAGCTGCTTATAAAAAGCCTGGGATTAGAAATGAAGGACTGTTGTAGTTTATTGGTCAAAACCAAGTAGAATTACTCTCTGAGGAGTTGAAGGAAGCTTATTTGGAATCCGTATTTTACTTGAATCCTTTGGGTTCCATTAGACCCTCACTTTCATTATCCTAAGCACCAATTCATTTCACTTACTCTCACCTTTCCCCATGGCCATATTTACAATACCATGATGCAATGATTTTATTGCTTTGTTTTCCTCTATAAAACTTTATTGATGTAATAAATAAAACACAATTTTCTGGTGTATTTGCAACAATAACTACACCCTTACACATGCAGATATCAAATTTATGCCTATCATACAAATATTTTGTATGAAGACAAGTCCTGGAAATAAAATAACTAACTTGAGCTAATGATTCCGTAAGAAACCCCTCTCCCATTTTAAATCAATCACATATTTGGTTTAATTAGGAGTAATCACTTTTACTGCTATAAGTATTCCTATCTTGTTAAACAGTTGATACTCTTTCTATGTTAGATACAGTGATTATCATGTTGAATACTTCAGACAGTAGTGTACCTTTCCAGTTGTGTTTTTAAGTCAGTAGTCAAGCTTGGGTAAACTGATTTTCATTATATATTGTCTCGAGGTTTCTAAATATAGTTGTGTAGTATCTCAGCATTATGCACTCCCTATATAAGAGGCTTCCACCTGACCTCTCAAGTTCTTGTTTTACATTCCTGTTTTTTCATCAGTGAGGGACTGTAGTTATTATCTAAATGTCCATTATTACTCCCATATCAGTTAAGAAATCATAATGTGTGCATGCACACATTATAAATGTAAGTGAACCGGAGTGTTTTGAAGGAATTGGAAGGGTTTAGAGGAGAGAGGTTTGCTGGATGCTGAGCAGTTAATGAGAGATCAGAATGTCTCACACTGCTTTTGGTGGGTGCATATTTCTAAGTCTCTTTTTTATGCGCTTAATGTCTGGTGGTTTTTCACTCATTCTGTGCACTTATTACAGGTGAATATTTTTATAAATGGTCTTTTACATTTGGGGTTTTTTTTAGATTTCTTACATGTCTGATATACTAAAGGCTGTAATCTCTGTTCAGGGCTAGGTTAAAATCAGTGTTTGTTCTTACAGAAAGGAGTGTGCAGAAAGTTGTATTTAGTTCCTCCACCAGGGAGACAGCAGCTTACCCTATTCACTAGATGGTCTCTGAATACCTTGTTACAAATCAAAGCTCACTCGTGCTTAAACCAGGTCTTACAGGTACAGTTCAGTCCTCTCAGAAGTGAATGGTTGGGTGTTTGTATGATGAATAGTTTGTGGGGAAAAAAAAAAAAAAAAGAAAAAAAAGAAATTAAAAACAAAATACCCAAAATTTGTGTTTTTACCTTCTCAGAAACTTGAGTCTACCTTACCGATCTTTGTTAGTAAATGTAAGATCTTTGCGTCTTGCTTCTAACGTGAAAATGGGAACAAATATGGGGATATTTCTCTTCCCACACGAGGTATTTCTCTTCCCATACAGGGTTAAGTTCAAAACCTATAATCAAGTCTATGCTGATAAGTACCATCCAAAGACTTCGTGCAAATCAAATTCACACTGATTTTTGGAATTCAGAGATGAAAAATATGTGAAAATGGGAGAAGACATACAAGGTTCATCACTGGTGGGAGTTCTCAGCTTACCTACGCAATAGCCAAAAACATCTCTTCTTTTTTTCTTACAATATATTCTACTGACTTCTCTGTGTTTTGGAAGTTAAAAATTCCTCAAGTGGCTTAAACTAGTACTTGCCCAGCCAGCAAAATCATCTATAGACTACCATTGAAGTACAACCATGTGTCATCAAAAATAGGTTGCCCTATGTTGAAACCGAAGAGAGAGACAGATGGCATGTAAAGCCAGAGCTGTGTGAATTTTCTGTGTGAATCTTCTGTCCTGTGACAAATTTTGAAGGTGTGTTTTTTTCTATATCAGTTTGGGATATAAAGTAAAAATCTAGGAACATGTGTAAAAAGGATAACAGAGAGAAAAAATAAGATAATTTTTTTATTTCCTAGTATTGAAATTTGATTTCAAAGATCATCTTTTATTCTTAAAAGTTTTATTATGAGTTAAACAGAAAATTTCAAAATGGGAAGCCAAGTGTATCAAAATGCAAAATTTTTTGTTCTTAAAGTATCAATTTTTAATAAAATTTTGATATTTTAAGAAGAAAAAAAAATTAAAAAATCAAAGAAAAGAATTTCTTTGATATAGTAATTTTTCAGATCTGTTTTTTTTATTTTGGAGGATTGTTACAATTGAATATTTATCTGACACAGCTTTGGTTTTGTTAAATAAATACTCTATAAGAGAAAATATATTTTTGAAAAAATCTTTTCATGGTCAACTTTATCCACTCAGTGAACAAAACTTTTTTACAAAACCATCTGTAATTTTAATCTATATCTGACCTTTTGATTTAACAACTATTTCAGCTCGATTCGTCATTAAAGTTTAGAGGATGCAATTTTTAATGCTTTCTTCAGGCTTACATTTTCTTGCAGGCCCAGAGAATGCATTCAGCTGAACACTAAAAGTTTACAACATCCATCTCATTAATGCTTATTTGTTGCTGTCACTCTCTGTAGTTTTGCCCATGTCTTTCTATGACATAATGTAGCTTTAAAGACATAATCTTATCTGATAAAAAGAGCTTACCTCAATAAACCTTGTTAGATCTAATGGAAATTTCTCTTGTCTAGAAGAAACACTGGACAAATCAGATAAACCAAGTATTTTGGCAAACCTAAATGCTTGGAACTTTTGTTCCCATTATCTCTCAATGACTGGTTGTCAGTTTTCCTTACTGTGCTCTGTTTCTGGATAATGGCAAGATGCTAATAAGCACAAATACTAACCCTGGATCTAAGTATACTTGAAGTATGTTCAGACATGATTTTGAATTGTATACCAGACAAAGACATTAAATCTTATTACCTTCTGAACTTCTGACTGTTTGAACTCATATGGTGCCCAAAAACTGGACTTTATTTGTTAGTACATTCTGTTTTTTTGTGGGCATTATAAAAATGCTAGAACAAAGAATTACAATATTTAAAGTCCTTCTTCAAAAAGAATGCATGAATTTATTTATTAAAAACTTACCTTGAAATGCCATGCTGACGTGCCTCTGTAAGGTAAGAAAGAATCAAACCTGACTCCACATTTCCATAATTCATATTCTTCCATTAACCGGAAGTTTTAAAATATCCATTACAGTATCTTTATTATGATTTAGTACTTGCAGTATTATTGACTTTTCCAACAGCAACAACAAAACACAGCAAATCATCTTAATGACATTCTAGAGAAAGCAATTAGGAAATTAGGACAGAATGTTAATCTACTCTAACACTCAAGCAGGACACATTTATCAATCCTTATCAGCTTGGGCTCTGTCTAACAACAAGAGCAAATATTTATCTAGATCGCACTAGGTAGTAATTCCAAATACGGCATCAACGTATCTAACTAGCTACTTTCACAACTGACTTAGAGCAAGCTGAGGTATAGCGTTTGGTTTGGTTTGGGGGAGGGGCGGAGTTGGCAATTTCAGTGTCTTGTACTCTTTCTGATGGCTATGAAGAAAGGGTATATTACAACAAACTATACTAAGCTACTTGAAAAGAACTGTCCCTGAAGTAAAAACCCTACTTCTGATAAAAAATCCCAATGGGTAATGTATGTGAAGTGCCTTGTCCTGTATTGATAACCAACATAGAAAAAACCCTACAAACAAATATAGTATTTCTGAGCTTAGGATGTGAACTAAAAAAATGAAGGCAACGGGTGGTCAAAAAGAACACAAGGAGGCATTACAAATAAGAATAACAAGATCCAATGATTTTAGTAT
This sequence comes from Leptosomus discolor, assembly GCF_034619465.1. NCBI lineage: Eukaryota > Metazoa > Chordata > Aves > Leptosomiformes > Leptosomidae > Leptosomus > Leptosomus discolor. Next base: position 84,403,789 of record NC_141392.1, on the reverse strand, counting down.
TAGATTTATGAAATAAGGAACAGTCCCATTTATAATAAAGATCCATTAACGAAGGTGTATTCCTTCACCTTGTAAGAATTAGCTTAAGGTCTACTGACACTGTTTTTGTCTTTCTTTTTTTAAGTACAATAAATCCATTAGGATTTACTGTATGTAGCATACATATGCTGGAAATTTTTCTTTAAAAGTAGAGGGAAGTGGTATAAAAAGAAGCAAAATGAAACTTCAAGCAGGCAGGTTTTCACTAAAATATCTCGGATGAAATCCATTATGCTTTTATATCCATTAATTTTCTACAGACTAAAATAAAACTCTATATATTACATGGATTTCCAACCGTGTGTGCAAAAAATCTCCAAAAAGGTAAGATCAGGAAGAATATGTGCTAGAATTCCTCTTATACATTTGTGTGAACCACTTAATAGAGATTTATTATTGCTTAACATATGAGCATGGGAGGAATGGATGAAGCCTTGACCCAACCATCTTCCCATATGCTCATATGGCGTAGGAGGGAGGATGTAGTCTTCGAATGATCCAGGCTAGTAACAAATTTGTAGGTTTTTTTCAGCATGCAGGAATAGTGGCACTAATGACTTCTCACTGCAGTCATTATTTTCACCTAACTTTAGTCATCTAAAATAAATGCGCAGTCAAAACTGGTCATCTAGTTTCTTTTTGTTGCTAGTGATGAGAGATGGTCATCCCTTAGATCAAAAGCAGTTAATGAATATCCAAACTGCTTTAAACATTAACAGATGAGTTACTAGTGACAATATAGGTGTGGTATTCCTTTGTGTGTTGCCAGTTATATATGAAAAATTATTCTGAAAGCCCAAGTACATGCTTAGGAGGTCAGGAAGCCTTGCAAACATGGTCACACTGCCTGAAGTGTCTGATCTGGCTAATTAAAAGTTAATGTGTCTTTTTCTCAGTGAGAACCTGTGACTCTAGTATTAGCCTAAGAAGAGAGCCTTAGAGGCACAAAGCTTTCCAACATCTATTAGTGATTTTCTCCTTCCTAGAGCTCCATAAAGAACCACACATCAACTTTTAAAGAAACAGTGGCTAAAACATAGAATGGACAGTTATTGTCGTAATCTTCTTTTACCCTCATGTTTAGTGGGGAGGTCTGGGAAAGAGGAGAAAAAAAATGTTGGGTTTTTGTTTGTTTGTTTGTCTGTCTGTTTCTGTGAATGATAAACCATTAGGATTAGAGCTGCTTCCAATGGTTGATTGAAACCCTTTCTCTTCATCTGGTAGGTAACCAGTTAACTAAATAAATTTTAAAATAAGCCTATATTGTTTTAAATAGCTAAATGATTCATAGACGTTTAGAACTGGGGAGAGGGAAATGAAAAGGAAAAAAAAAGCAAGGACCTAGACAATGAAAAGTTCAAAACTGAAACAGCTGATCTTTGGTTACCATGCCTAACAGAGGCAGAAATCTAAGCTAAATGCCTGTGCTGGATGCACAGAGAACTCTAAGTTTAATTATAGGATACATGAAAGCAAATGCTATGAACAAAGAACTAAGCTAACTACCAGGAAATGTTAATCATCTCAGCCTGTCTTAATGTCCACTCACTGAAGGTTATGTGTATTAGGATAGCATTTTAACCAACATCAGTCTTGATTCTGCCCATATATCAGTTCAGTGAAAACCACGTGTCTGAATCTGCACAATTCTGAGTCCAGTCAGGTGAAGTTTGCCACTACATGACTTTGTTGGGCTTCTGGACCTAACTCTGTACTCAAAGGCACCTAACTCTGTACTCAAGATGCCATCTAAACACTCACAAAGAGCACTAGATGACTGTGACTGGCTGCAGGGACGTATCTCCCTCGACTTATGATTCACAGTCACGAGCTATCCCTGGTATTAGATGCCTAAGCTATCATTTTCTTATGAAATAACAATAGCAAAAAGGGACATTTTCACTTTTACATAATTATCTTTTTATGGGGCTATTGAGCTCTTTTATGCATAAAGAAAGGCTTCCTGTCTCAGAGAAAGGTGGTGGAGCAGAAACAGCTCTGTATTGCTGTGGGTAGCTATCAAAAGGGAGACTAGATTAACACTTTTTCTGCCTTTAGATCAGTTTAGAGCATCAGCAGGCATATTCACTGTACCTTAAAGTGGAGACTCAGCTGCTTAATTTGTCAATTCCTGATTCCTCAAATAGTCAGAAGCCTGCCGTTCTTCAGCCCATCTACCATCTTACAAACTCCATGTAATCCCTGGTCCCTGTCTTGAGGGGTCGCTTTCCACTAAAGAAGGCTCAGCCTTGTTGAAGCAAATTTCCAAACCCCTGGCAATTCTTTGTAGATTCTGAGAACAGTAACATAAAATGGTAACTGTGAGGAATAAAATAGACACTGAACTTTCGGGGACATCAAAATAATTTTGCTTTAATTTAGTAGGAAGTTTTAAGCCAGTTCTTGCTTTATCTTGACTTGATTTACATACCCCTCATCCTACATCTTAGCAAGGTGAAAACTAATTCAGCAAAATTTTTAATCTCTTTCGTGCTATAGGGACTATTGTCAAATCCAACATCTCAAAGCCTCTGTCACTCAGTTTATGTTACAATATATGCTTTCTGCCAGAAGTACCTAGAACTAAAACATATTCAGACTGTATATCTCCCCTGCCCCCAGATTTTTACCACAGTGAATTCTAGAGTTAAGGAAAATAAATGAGTAAATATACATAACCTAAGTTTGTTGTAGAGCATAAACAGTTTGGCCATAAATGGTTGCTAACACTCAGCTTCAGATGTGTCAGATTTTCCTGTACCCATGAGAAGAGCTGATAAGCAAAAAGACTGTCCTCCTAGATCTCTGATGAAGATGCAGCAAGATAGACAAAATGTGATACCATCAAGTTCATAACAAATGTCAAGTGCTTAGTGAAGAGAAATGGAAAATAACAGTCCTCCTAAATAGAGTTCTGAAATATCTGAGGTGATGGGTCATCAAAAAATGTAACATAAACCAATCTGTAGATAAAATAATGTCTTAACATTAAGTGACTCAGAAATCTATTGAGCCATAATATTTTTCTGGGTATATTTTATTTATCTGAAGATACAGTGGGCTATATATCTTTTTCTAATTGTGGATGATGTAGTGTGCTTTACTATGAACATCCTACCAGCCTTTTAATAGTGTACCTGACCTTTGTTATGGGGGCAGTATGTGTTCTGAAGCTGAAGAGACCTTTACACAGTCATGTCCACCCCAGATCCTAAAAGGAACAGTGTCAAGGAAACTGGTGGTAGTGGATGGCAGAAAAAAAAAATAACTTATTACTGTGAAAATCTTGGTCACAGAAATGAATTTTAAGTGTACTTGAGGAGGACTGCGACTACAGTGTGAAATTCTGGGGAATTTTTGGCAGGGTTCAGTTCAGAAGACAGGGACCTGATGCAGAGAATATTCTGGCAATAAATTTCTTTTGCACTCTGCCTTGAGACATTAGAATTCCTCTTGGCAAAGAAAATCAGGAGAGGCAGTCACTAAAGCAGCTGATTTCCAACCAGATCCTAATTATTAAACATCTGAGAGATTTTGGGCAGCCAGAAAACTAGGGTAAAATATAAGCACTGTCGTAAGGACACCTTATTGAGGAAAAAGGAAGACAAATTCTGCCCTAGCTTGTGCTCCTGAATAATATTTCAATGTAAGTCCTTTTTCAGTAAATGTACATGAATAGATTATAGTAAGATTTTAATTCCAAATTAAGCAAGACTGACCTTCAGAAACACTGGATTGCAACCGTTTTTTTAGTATGCTGAGATTTCTCTAAAATAGCTCTGCTATTCCTGATTCGCTCACTCTTTGAATAAAGAAACAAAACCATATTGTGGGACGATGTTCTCTCACGTCTTCTTATAACAAAGAGGATACCAGCAGACTTCTGTCACTCAAATATGATTGCTATATATAGCTGAATTTAAGTTCTTATGTCCAGAAATGAACTTGTGTGCTGTATCACTGCTCCACTGAGCAACCTCCTTGTTTTAATTTCGATCTTTAAGTTGCAGTTTTATGTATGGTACAGTCCTTGCTCTTAAAGAAGGAATCTTAGAGGGTTGTTTCATTTCCAGAACTTATTTAGGAGAGATCTACCTCCCACCATTCCACTAATATTCTCATCTGCTTCAAAAAGGCTAAATAATTTTCAGAAGTGTTAGAAGCTATATTTTTAGCAACAGCTTATGTGTTCTTGGCACATTTCTGGTGCAGCAATGTTGGCAGACCTCGTGTTACAGAATCTCCTGGTCTGTCATGTATTAAAGCTGTTCTCTGGGTATCCAAGCACTTCAAATACTTGTGAGTGTCAGGCTCACAAGTGGGTGGATATTTCTTTACTTTGAATTTAAATGCCAAGAGAAGTTAAAACATCAGAAAAGGCAGAGCTCTTAAGGGTAGTCATCCGGTCAGACACATGCAGTACTTAAAGACATATATTGGACAAACTAAACAGCTTGCTGATTCTGATCTCAGGCCATGGCAAATGTCTGAAAGCTATATTTAAATGAAAGTAATAAAACCTAAGATATATTGACAGTTTTGATAATAATGATAAATACCATGATATTTAAACAAATAGCCAGCCAAATCGTCGAAAGTGAAGGCTTATCACACAATCACATTCAGCTAATAAAATTTCGACCATTTTTGATGTAAATGGTTTGAATTATGTGATAACTTTACCTTCATTGCTTGAATTGTTATAAAGAAGAATAACTGCTAGCAATAGGTCAGGTACAATTCATTTACAGCAGCCCACTTAGAAAAAGGAAAGATGATCCGGTGATAACAATGACATCTTAGAGCTTGGAAGACCTGAGATACCTTAGCTTTGACAAAAACTCCTTGTGCTACAATGTTTCGTGAGGATAAATTTATCGTGAGGATAAACAGAGTGGAGTTATTAAAGCATAAGACCTCTAGAGTAACGACTGTGCAGGTAAGACAGGCTAATAGGCATTACACTTCATTGTTTGTTTTGTGGCATCTTAATGATTTTTACATAAAGGGAACAGACTCAAGGAGACCTGAGCTGAGGCCTGCTGGCTTGGTAGACAGCTTTTACAAAATCACTTACTTTCCCTCATTTCTCCCTATATAACCACGATAAACAATGCCACTTTTCTTTGTAAACCATCCTGCAATTGTCTTATGGCGTATGTTTATCTAAGGGTATAGTTGCTATTAACAAAATTATATTTATTTTATTTTTGAAAGGAAGGTGTATTGAAGGTGTAAAAATCTTCATTGTGAGCCTATGTCTGCATTTAGAAGAAGGAAGTACACTTTGCTTAAACCATATATTCTGTTGGGATTTTTTCCAAATCTTAATATGCTCCTATGGAATTAATGGAAAAATATGGGAGCCCTCCAGTGGTGAAAATAATGTATCTGGATTTCATAATGTAGCTACTTGCCTGTGAATGTTGCCTGTTTGCAACACAGTTGCTGTAGTTTCCTGACACATATGGATGTTGATCCCATTTTGATTAACAAGACTTGATATTATCCAATGTTTGCCTGGACTTGCATATGAATGTATTCCCAGATAACGTGTAAAAACCAAGAGAGCCAAATTTATCACATATTACTTCCTTTTCTACTCAGACAGGAAAACCCTAAGGGGCTCTTTGTTTGTTGTTTTCTTCCCACTAGAAAGCACATGGGTTAATCATGTTCTTCCCTTCCACAGGCTTCTCACCTTTAAGGTTGTGTTGTTGAAAAGGGATTTACAATTGTAGTAATAGAGATGTTTGGCTGGCCTGATCCTCCCATTCTTTGGCTTCCTGGATTATCATGTTAATCCAGTCATCATTTGCCTCCAGAACTGCACTCCCCCATGTAAAGCTGTGGGACATCCTTCTGGAAGGGCCTGGATGCTTGGCCTGTTACTGCCTTGAAACTGTGGCCTCAGAGCACATTGTACTGCTTCAGCAAATGAACTCACATTTTTGGTCTTCTATGCTCAATTTGCTGTGAAAAGGTGGGGTTACTATTTCTGTGGAAAAGCCTTTCTGTTGCACTCCAGGAAGAAAGTGGAACTCATAGTCTGCTTTCTAAGGAAACATAACTTTAACTTGCTCCACTTATAACCGTGCAGTCCACCGGGCCTACATTCCTTCTCTAAACATGCTAATCTGTTAGTAGTACAGATAAATCCTTAATATGGAGCTCCTGCACTTTCAATTCCAGTTTGTAAGACTTTTAAACATTTTGAAGTTAAACATGTCAACACAGTTGTCAGATGGCTTCTCCTAGTGAAGTTACAAATGTGCAGTTAAAAGCCGTTTCCTTGTGCATGGGGCACATATAAAATATGAATGTCTGAAAAATGGCAGACTTTTCAGAGAGCTTTTCTGTAGCAATGGAAACAATAGGAAACTGCAAAAAAGCAAAGGATTAGACATTTGTCTTCTTTTAATGAGGCTAGCTTTTGTTGGAAACACATGCACACAAAGTGCATGGAGTTACCAAGAATACTTCTTTGAAGCCCTTGGCATTTGAGGTATTCATAAGCAGCCCACAGAAAAAGCTATACAGCCAGAAGCCCACAGTAGTACCATTATCTACAATACAATTGTCACAGGTAGATACAGCAAATGCATAGAAAAGCTCATCTTACTGATATAGATGTGAGTGTGTGCATGCACGCACACTGGTTTGCATAGTGTTTAGCTGGAGGAATATTCCTGAGTACAGACACAGGAGGAGGAGGAAATGTGTTTTCTTCTGGTTTTGTTTGTTTTCTTTTCTGTTTTATTTAATTCCAAATATAAAGGCAGGCCACTGAAGTATACAGAACAGCAGAAATAATCTTGTAAGAGGCTCAATCTACTTTACATCCTTTGCCTTTGGATTTCAGTGGGTTTTACCATATTTTATACAGCAGCTGCAGGGTCCAGGCCTCCTATTGTCGTGGGAAAATAAAGGCCTCATTTAACTGCTGGTGGAGCTGTAGTGTGTGATGCGTGTTTGTTAGTCTAAGACATCTGCTCTTTGTGTCAGCTACTAACTGCAGACACCATGGAGTGTCCCCTGCTAGGCTGTGTGGAGGCAGTGTGTCAGAGCTATAGACCACTGTCCAACAAAAGAGAAAAGAGGCAAAGAAAATATTTGTGTGCAGCGGGGACTAAGCGACAGGAAAAGATACTTTCAGCTGTGGCTAAGAGGTTATGTGATTAGCATGTGACAGCTGCTGGCCCCTTAACCACTGGATGGATAAGGATGACTGACTGTCAGGGAGGCTCTGAACTATGTAATCTGACAAAAACAGTGCTGAGAGGATGCCGATTTTAGTTACCGGGCCTGCATTACTCGCAGTTCACTTATCATCAAGAGATATTCAAAATAGGCAGTGGATCAAAAAGCAGCAACCTTGGGGTGTGCACAGCAATTCCTGTAACCATGTCTACCTGCACCAGCTCCCCAGCTGGGTGAGGGCCACCTCCACACCCCCTCACTGACACTTTCCCCCCACTGGCACCCTGATTTCCCTCAGGGCTAAATGGCCCCATACCTCTACTCTTCGCCACCCCGTTGACCCCTTGGAGCACCAACAGCCTCCAGGCTGCAGCTGCCCAAACCACAACTAGGAGTGTCACAGCTGTGATCTAATTGTCCAAGAGATTTATTTTATGGGTGGGGAGATGGGGAGAATAAGAATAAGAAAAAAAATATCAAAATGTGGATGATAAATAGATTTAAGACCTGACGTGCTAATTTGCCTGTAATAGTATAAAAAATAAAAAAGTTCAGTTGTGTTTGTATGATAATAAGGGAATTTTGCATTTTGGACATGCAGAGAGAATTTGTTAAGCTTGTAGCTGTGAGTTGATGAAAACAGAAATTGAATGGGCTGATTTTGAGAAAGTTTACTTAAAATTTACAGAGAGTTTCTAACTTTTAATGAGAAAAATTTTCTTTGCTTTGGCTGAGTCTTGGTCTTGTCACACAACTTAGCACTCTAGAAGTCAGATTTCTCCACTATTTGTCTCATGAAAGTCAACAAAGGAATAAGTGGAGTGAACAATCCTCAGGTAGTTAGCATCAACACTTGTATCAAGTGCTGTCACTGGAATGTCTGTCCCTTTCTACAAATTGTGTGTGAAGCCCAGACTAGGTTAGAGTTTGTCTAATGTTTAGATGGCAGAATCAGATGAGATCATTTCTATCTATTTGACTTTCAAGGTGAAAACCAGCATATTTTCACTAGGATTTTTATTTCCATGGTAGAACTTTGTTTGGACATGCACTTCACCAAAATGTGATGCCTGTCTCTTATGGCCATCTGTTGCATTTTCTTTTCAAATACTGGTTTATTTTTACCTGAAATGATTCCGTGGCTTCGTAGAAGAATCATGTACACATTTAGGCATTTAAATATGATGTATATTCTGGAAGGATTGGTTGCTTTCAATCTACAGCTGTAACTCTACTGCCTTATTTCTAAGGACCAAGATTACCAGGACCATGTATTGTAAGAAAAAATTTTCAAATGGTATTTTTACTGTTCTACTGAGTCTTAACTCTTTCCATGAGTTAAGCACACTGACTGAATTTGGTCTTCACTTACCTTTTATTTCAATGATGTATATCGATTTTTCTTCCTCTATACATGATCATGCCTAAATAGAGGATATATTTCAACAGATCTTACAGCTGTGTAAGAGAGAAAAGTCACATAGCAACCATAATGTCCTTAAACATGAGAGTATAGCATGTAAGCAATCTTCTTCTCCAATGGCTCAGTTACAACATTAAAATAAGATGTTCCTCAGTGAACACGCAGAAAGTATATTTCCTTGAGACTCTGGGAATAATGGGATCAACACCATTATAATGCATTTTCACAAAGTAATGGAAAGTAAAGAGCAGGGGAAAAAAAGTATGGCATTGGCTACAGTTCTAAAATACAGTTTATTTTGCTCTTTATTCAAAATTTTTCAGAATCTGCTGAGATTGGCAAGACTTCTGGACCCCAACTACTTTCTTGCTTTCATTTTCAGAAACGAAAAAAAAAAAAACACAACAGTTTTTGTCCATCTTTCTTTTTGTTCTACCTTTCATCCACAAACAGAAATATTATCAGTAGAGTTTTGGCATATTGCAAAACTTACGTATGATATTTTAAATATTGTTAGGGCTTTTTGCCAAAGAAACAACTACCTGGCTTGGAGAAAAATGCTGAACCTTAAAAAAAAGACTATGACTACTCTCTGATTTGAACGATGTTTGTCTCAGACCAGAATCAGGTTTAACATAAAGAATGGGCCCCGTTGGTTTTAACATGTTTCACTGCAATGGTCTCACTTGCTTATATTTTCACTTTCAAGCAAAAGTCAATCTGTATGCATTCCAATATAAGATACTTGGCTGTTCAATATAAATGCACAATTTGCTAACAAGACATTTTAAAGAACTGTCATGAGAAATTTTAATGCAGGTAATCCAAGGGTTTTAGGTAATATGACTTCATTTTAACTCTCTAGAATAAAGCTAATCTCCATCCTCTAGCAATGAGAAGGTTTTGATCCTTGAAAATGAGTAGTTCAATTTCATTGAAATGTCTATATGGTGGATTGTTTCTGCTTAGTTTTGGCTTACTCTAAGAACTTAAAATAAGTAAAAATTCCAGAGCAAGTCACTATAGAGTGGTTTATTGTGCAACATAGCGTAGCTGTAATTTAACATGGGCTAGTAAACTTATTTGCATAATATAAATTTTAGCCTGATTTTATAATGAATCAGCTATGTGAGGGCATTGACCCACAATTAGCTACAATACTAGAATTCAGGAAAAGTGGTGAAATACTACATTTCCTTGTAGCAGCTCAGTGGAATTGCAAATATAACAGCCAAGAGCATGTCTTCCTGAAAGCATCTGGGAACACCATCACTAGTGCAAATGATCCTTTAAGGACATTATTTTTTTGCTGATATTTTATTGCTGTCTTTCTATTTTATTTTTTTTTCTTCTATTTTCTGTGTGGTTTTTAGGCAGCAAAACTAAACAGGACAAGTACATAAATATTATTTGAGGGTGATGAGGCACTGGTGCCAAGGCTAATAAAGTTATATTTCATACATATCCAATATCTTAATGCATATATTATAGGCATATTTCAGTCCTTCTTCACTATATATGAATGAGTGAATGTATGTTTGGACCTCTACAAGATGACAGAAAACAAGATACAGTTACCATAGCCTCTATAAAATGAGCCTTTTACTCTCTGACAACAGTTCCTGACATTTATAACATGGCTCCTGAGGGCCTTAATGACCATCATGTCAAGCTGAATCTACTATTAATATACCTCACTAGTAAGGAGTAAGTATTATGGGTTTTGTCCTGAGTGTGAAAGGTCCATATTTCATAAAAATCTTGAGTCTAGCTGAGTTATTGAAAGGTTTCCCATAAGGAAAGAAACAGAGTAATTATTTTTTTCTTTTTTTTTTCCTTTCTTTTTTTTTTTCTTTCTTTTTTTTTTCCTTAACAGTTTCTGCCTGCTGAAACTTTATTTTCTTAAAAGAAAGAAAAAAAAGTGAACTACATTTATATTAAAATACAGGATCAGATACTGCCAGCAAAGACTGTCTGCTGTTTTGCAGTGTTGTGTCGACAACAGAGATGAGATCTGAGGGTCAACTTCGTGTGCAACATTCAATACATTTAGTATGACTTCCATATTTTCATGATCATATTAGGCAATAATTTATTTTTTTTTTTTATTTCAAACCCACTTCTAAAGAGATCAAGACTCAGAACACCACTTATACAGCAAGCAAGAGTTGGAGAGAAAAGTTTCCAGTAGAGATGGATCATTTTCGGACATTCAGACAAGTGAATCCAGACCTGGGACATTTCACAGAGTCATGAAATATTTTGGCTGGAAGTGCTCCCTGCACCTCATCTGCTCCCCATCCCTCATCTGCTCCCCGCCCCTCATCTGCTCCCCATCCCTGCTCAAAGCAGGGTCAAACTGCTTGCTCAAGACCTTGTCCTCTGAAGCTTTGGAAATTTGTTTTCAAAAAGCTAGGTCATCGGACAATGAGCACTAAACCTGCATGACACTCAGCCCTGTTCAATCACCCAAAAATAGATTCATCCCAAATTATTCATTCCTTTTACAGATCTTGTCCAGGATGGGTTTCTCCTGTGCATATATATACAGGATAGGATTAATATGACCTACTACTGTGCCAGGCACTCTTTGCTATGTCTTTAATCAATTAATTGAGATTCAGCATTTCTTGGGCATGATTCATCTGAGTGTATAGTAAATTTCTAATACAGGCCAGATGAATAGTGCCCCAGGGTGTCTTTTTCTGCTGAACCATTGCCAATAAAGGGATCCTGGGGAGATTAGCTCAGATGTAGACATGTACAATGTACACATCTGAAATTAGGTGAGATAAATCCTATCTATGGACTTTTCTTGAGTGGTAGCAAAAGAATTACCTGTCAGATTCAGGCTTACTGGGTTGTGGTGGATGGGTTGTGTGTTACAGGTTATAGGTGAACTCGTTGTCCTTCAAAAAAGATACTGTAGTTTTTCTGAATTGACATTATATTGGTAAATATTTTTTTCCTGTTTCCATGTGAATTTTTTTAAGAAATATGTGCTTCTATTTGTTTATTTTTCTATAAGGAATAACTGAAGAGACATATAGCATGTGACTGTAATTATTTTCACAATATTGAGTAGGCAGTATGTCAGTAATTCACGGTCTGTTGATAGAATTGATTTAAACAAATGAATTTACCTCTTGTATCTTCCTGTTTTCATTGCAGACTACATAAATGAGAACTGAAATAGATGAGAAAAGAATCTTTTGAGTGGTGCATGCTAGTGAGGAAATGTAAGCATTTTGTGTACAGAAAAACAAATGTGATAGCGTTTTAAAAGCAGGAGACAAACTGGTATATATAAGTCAATCTATATCTTTTTCTTCCCCTTGACAAAACCAGAGGTTTAGGTAAGTTAAGGTCTGAGTGGAGAATGGTGAATGTGCTCTCCTTAAATGCATAAATACCCGTGAATTTTGACTAGACTAGAACAGTGAAGTTAAAGCTCTTGTGTGTGGCTTTTAACAGTAAATGAAATAAAGCATATTACAAGAAACTCACTGAAAAGAAATGGAGAAGCTGAGGACAGTTTACTTCAGAGGAACAGGAGATCATGACATTTGTAGTGCACAGTGGCAGCTGGCACTACTTGATGTAGCATGTGTAGTGTCTCCATGGTGCTTCAAGGAGAAGCTGTACAGTTTGCATCATCATGGGGCTACTACAGCCCCTGAGAAACTCTTCTTTATTCCTTAAAAACATTCGCGCCTTTATAAGAGACTACATCATTAACTGTTTTGGCATGTATTCCAGGCCATAGACTGGGATCTGTGAAGTTTACTGGGCAGGAGTTAATGTTTATCTGAAAAGCTCTATGAATCACATGAGGCTTTTAACATTTTACTTCTATAGTTATGTGAATGCCACAGAGATTACTATTGTGCCATTTACCTAGGAGGAAAAATAATGTATTTATAGTACATTTTTAGTTGTACAAACTGCCTTTTCTTCCAAGCTTAGCTATTAAGAAAGCGTAGGACCTACTTTTCCCATCAAATGCATTTAAAGTTGTGGCAAACCTGTCAATCAGCCTTCCTGATTTTAACTCGTTGCTGCTCAAAAATTACTTCTTGTCATTTAGTGGACTACCAGAAACATACTCGACCACTTCTTTAGTTTAAATTAAATTGAGGAGTGCTTCTTTGTTTTGTTTTTAAGTACTTACTATCTCATGTCACTTCTCTGATACACAGAGCAACTCTTTACCAAGCTCGGAAAGCAGAACCTAACTTTAAGTGGTTTATGTTGTTGTTAGTATTAGGCAGTTCAGGTACTATAACATGTCAAAAACTGATTCATTCTGTTGGTACAGGAGAATTGAAGCAAGTAGTGAATCTCTCAGGATCTTCACATCTCTATTTCTTTCACCATTATGACCAAGGATTGGTGACAGTTTTGTCAGCTCGTCACATAATGTCATTGGAGACTCCGCATGGCTGTCTGACAGTAAATTTTCCCTTCCATTTGGTAGATGGTGCCAGCCAACAGAAGCTTGAAGAGAGATAATTTTCTTATGTAAGTTTGTAGGGAAAAATGTGTAAATGGAAACAGCCTTGCATGTTCTTTTTTTTTTTTTTTTTTTTTTTTCTTTAATACCATAATACATTTTTAAACTGTTGACTACCTAGCAATAATGAAATGAAATTTTTGAACTGGAATCTAAACATAGAAGTGCAAGTACTCTGTGAACACAGAATTCCTATTGCAGTGCTTTTAATGCTTCACAGATAGAGCTGAAAATATTTCATTTTTACTTCTACACTCTCTCATGCTGTGATGTTTTCCTTGTTCCTTATGGGCAGGTCATTCTACATATTTCCCACAGAATTCCCACAGAGGACCTTTGACACACTCATAAAGTTACAAAAACATTTGGATGAGCCAGTCTACAAAAATGGGTAAACATACTAAAACCTTACTGGTAAAATAATATGACAAACCACCAAAGGAAAATTGATTACCTTTGCAAGATTGTCTTTTCAATTTCCCCATTGTAGGTCTTTCTACAGTGCCCTCATGCTCACAAATGACATCTTTGAATAGCTTTTTTAAAAGTAAAAGTTGGTATGCTAATGTATTACACAAGAGCCAATAACAATATATGGGATACTAGTGCATGTTTCTTCATGGTGGTTGGCTGGCTTAGAAATCACGTATTGAGAAATGTAGTCTCGACAGCAAGATGAAGAAAGACCTTTAATGCCTGAAAGAGTGTGACACAAGTGTGCCACGTTATTCAGCTTCAAGAAGTTCAAGAACAATCAAGTGTGCTATTTGAATGCACCTTAGACATACAGTCTCAAAGGTGATAAGAACAAATTGTAATGGGAAAAGTGTAAGATCTTCAACATCAGAATGCAGAAAACTTTCAAAAGTGAGATTTAAACCCAAAGGAGTATCCTAAGCAAAGTAATAATGGTAGGATATTAACATGCATACTTTGCGGAGCTACTAACCCTGTAAGATTTTAAGAGATGTTTCAGATACGATAGGTATTTTATATATATATGACATATAGTTCTACATTCTATCTGTATGAATCATACCATTGCTCTGGTGTAAATCTGTGCAGAACTGTGTTCTTTTAATGTACTTACCGCTGCCTTAGACAGCACCAAGTATGATCCATTAACCTTAACAGAGGTACAAGTATCCAACTTTTAACTTTGACCAAAAAATTCTTAATGTTTGTTTTAATCAATATCCTTTTGTAGTATATAGTAACATTGGTTATAATCATTGACCTCTCAAGCTTGTTATTTCTAATTTGGCTTCAGTATATCATAATTTGTTAGGAGTCCTTGCTGTGTATTCCCCCTGTGTCTTTAGGTGAAAATATATTCTTCCATTATTGCTAGCTGTTTTGTATTTAGACACCCCAAATATTTTTTTCAAAATCTAGAAATCTTGAAAGTTCAAACTTTAGAAAGGAGGAAAGATGGAATTTCTCTAAGATATCAGTTTCAATATCTGCATTTTTACTTCTCTTATTTCCTCAGTTTTTAAGTTCATCTCTTCCTCCAGGCACAGGAAAGAACGAGAAAACTGTTGGTGGATTTTTTTATTTAATCAGGAAAGAAATAAACTTCAGTCAACAGTTTACAATCTGCCTTTGAGAAAGGGAAAAGTCCTATATTTCTTCCTACTTCGTAGAAGAAAGATGTATGCCTTTGCATAGCTTTTCATACCTATTACTAAAATCATGATTTCTTAAAGTTGTGCACACTTAGAATGGTATTTGCTCTTATTCCAACAGGTTTACCTTAGTTTAGTTAGGAGTTTTCATTTTTTGTGGTATCTGGCATTCTAGTCAGTACCTTGATTTGGAGGACCCTGTATGATTTATTCTTAATTTTTGCCTGATTTTTGTAATATAAGAAATGTGATGGAATGAGATTACAAGAAGATGTTGCTGTCACAGTAGTTTGAACCATTATGATTTATCATAACAACACTGATTAGATAATCAGACTCTTTAAAAGAATATGTCACTAAGAAATTCCTGGAGACAAATTTCTGTTAGACTATTATTATTACTTTATTGCACTTGGATTAATTAAGAAATTTTTGAATTTCTGCAGATATAACTTAGTCATGACATTTAGTATTGTATTAGATCAGTTTCCTGAGGTCATTGACAGATGATTAGTGATATAAAGGAAGAAGATTTTAATTTTTCAATACTTTTCTGTCAATAGACTTATTCTTTTAAATCTACCTACCACTCTACCTGTCTGACAGGGCATCTTTCTATATACTGTTTCCTTCCTTTGTGGAAAAAAAATGGATGCTGTTACCTCATTTATGGTTCAAGAACTGAAACTCCTGTCTATTTGTTACAGACAGTCAAGTGAGAACTACACATCTGCACCTCATTATACAATTTAAACTAAACAGAATGATTTTAGAACAAGGGATTGACTCAGTGCTCTGACAAAATATAGTGTAAAGCACAATTCATTTGAGAACCTGATAAGGGGGCTTGGTGATTTAAGCATCTGCCTTAAGGAACTTGGTGAACAAGACTGCAACTGCCTGTGGTAAAGACTTGCTATAAGCAAATAAATGATATAGGATGAAAGTCAGGTTTGTGATGAAGAAAACAAGCCTCATGGCAAAGTAATATTTTTGTGACTGATAACCTTAATAAAAATTATAGAGAGACATCTGTCTAAATTCTGCTTAGGCTGGGATTTGACTCTCTAAAACTCACTTAAATAGCAGCCAGTGTGCCAGCCTTCCTACATGCTGCCTACTAACATTATCAGTCCAACAGGCATCCAATTAATTTAAGCTTCCAAGTTACATGAAGACAAACTTAGAATCATAGAATGGTTTAAGTTGGAAAGGACCTTGAAGATCTAGTCCAACCCCCCTGCCATGGTCACTGACACCTTCCACTACCCCAGGTTGCTCAAAGCCCCACCCACCCTGGCCTTGAAGACTTCCAGGGAGGGGGCAGCCACAGCTTCTCTGGGCAACCTGTTCCAGTGTTTCACTACCCTTGTAGTGAAGAAATTCCTAATGTCTAATCTAAATCTTCCCTCTTTCAGTTTGAAACCATTACCCCTCATCCTATCACTACACACCCTTGTAAAAAGTCCCTCCCCAGCCTTCTTGTAGACCCCCTTCAGGTGCTGGAAGGCTTTATAAGGTCGCCCCAGAGCCTTCTCTTTTCCAGGCTGAACATACCCAACTCTCTCAGCCTGTGCTCATAGGAAAGGTGTTCAAATCCTCTGACCATCTTGGTAGCCCTCCTCTGGACTCACTCCAACAGCTTCACGTCTTTCTTGTGCTGGGGGCTCCAGAGCTGGACGCAGCACTCCAGGTGAGGTCTCACGAGGACAGAGTAGAGGGGCAGAATCACCTCCCTCAGCCTGCTGGCCACGCTTCTTTTGACGCAGCCCGGGATACAGTTGGCCTTCTGGGCTGCAAGCACACACTGCCGGCTCATGTTCATCCTATCATTCACCAGCATGCCCAAGTCCTTCTCCTCAGGACTGCTCCCAATCCACTCATTGCCCAGCCTGTATCTGTGCTTGGGATTTTCTCAACCCAGGTGCAGGACCTTATGCTTGGCCTTGCTAAACTTCATGAGGTTGGCCTGGGCCCACCTCTCCAGCCTATCAAGGTCCCTCTGGATGGCATCCCTTCCCTCCAGTGTGTCAACCTCACCACACAGCTTGGTGTCATCAAACATCAGCAAACTTGTTGAGGGTGCACTCGATGCCTCTGTCCATGTCACCGACAAAGATGTTAAATAGCACAGGTCCCAGTACTGATCCCTGAGGAGCAACGCTTGTCACCGGTCTCCACTCAGACATCGAGCCATTGATCGCAACTCTTATAGTGAGACCTTCCAGCCAATTTCTTATCTACTGAGTGGTCCATCCGTCAAACCCAGGTCTTTCCAATTTGGAGACCAGGATGTCTCGTGGGACAGTGTTGAAGGCTTCGCATGAGTCCAGATAGACGACATCAATTGGTCTTCCCTTGTCAATTGGTGCTGTAACTCCATCATAAAAGGCCACCAGATTCGACAGGCAGGATTTTCCCTTGGTGAAGCTATGATGGTTGCCAACAATGCTCTCCATATTTTCTATGTGCCATAGCAGAGCCTTCAGGAGGATCCGCTCCATGATCTTGCCAGGCACAGAGGTGAGACTGACCAGCCAGTAGTTACCTGGGTCTTCTTTTTTTCCCTTTTTGAAAACAGGGGGGATGTTTCCCCTTTGCCAGTCAGTGGGCGCTTCACCAGACTGCCATGACTTCTCAAATACAACGAAAAGTGGCCTAGTAACTTGGTCTGCCAGTTCTCTCAGGACCCCTGGATGGACCTCATCAGGTCCCATGGACTGGTAGACCTTCAGCTTCTTTAGATAGCCACGAACCTGCTCTTCGCCTACAGTGGGCAGATCTTCTTTCTCCAGTCCCCGCCTTTGTCTTCTGCAACTTGAACAGTGTGCTTAGAGCCCTTGCAGGTGAAGACTGAGGCAAAGAAGTCATTGAGATCCTCAGCCTTCTCCATATCCCTCGTGACCAGTTCTTCTGTTTCCTCCTGGAGAGGGTCCACAGCTTCCCTAGTCTTCCTTTTATCACTCACATACCTATAAATGTTTTTCTTGTTACCCTTGATGTCCCTGGCCAAATTTAATTTTATCTGGGCTTTAGCTTTCCTTACCTGATTCCTGGTTACTTGGCCATCTTCTTTGTATTCTCCCCAGTCTACCTATCCTTTCTTCCACTTTCTGTAAATTCTCTTTTTAAGTGTTTCCAGGAGTTCCCCGTTCATCCACACAGGCCTCCTTGCATTCTTGCCTGCCTTCCTCTTTTTTGGGACGCATTGCTCCTGGACTCGGAGGAGGTGGTCCTTGAATATGGAGCAGCCTTCTTGGGCCCCTCTCCCCTTCAGGCCTTCATCCCATGGTACTCCACTAAGCAGATGCTGGAAGACGTCAAAGTCTGCTCTCTTGAAGTCCAGAGTAGCGAGCTTGCTGCGTACTCTGTTGCCCTGAGGAACTTGAATTCTAATATTTTGTGGCCACTGCAGCCAAGGCTTCCCTTGAGCTTCATGTTAGCCCCTCCTTGTTGGTGAGAACAAGGCCCAGCATGGCACCCCTTCTCGTTGATTCCACTACCACTTGGAGAAGGAACTTGTCATCAATGCGTTCCAGGAACCTCCTGGATTGTTGGTGCGCTGCTGTGTCTTCCTTCCAATAGATGTCCCGGTGATTGAAGTCCCTCATGAGGATCAGGGCTTGTGAACATGAAGCCGCACCCGTCTGTCTATAGAAGGCCTCGTCCGCTCGGTCGTCCAGGTCAGGTGGCCTGTAGCAGACCCCCACTATGACAGCACCTTCCCCTGCCTTTCCTCTAACCCTGACCCATAAGCTCTCAGTCAACCCCTCATCCATCCCCAGGTCAAGCTCTATGGACTCCAGCTGGTCCTTGACATAAAGGGCGACACCCCCTCATCTTCCCCCCTGCCTGTCTTTCCTAAAGAACCTATACCCATCTATTCCTACGCTCCAGTCATAGGAGCTATCCCCCCACGTCTCAGTGATGCCTATAGCGTCATAGTCTTGTAGATGTGCATGCAGAAACTAATGACACAGCATCTGAAGCAGTCAACAGTTTCTTAACATTTTTAAAGTACTGGTTCCCATCATAAATACAATTTTCAATTTTTTTATGATTGTTTTTTGTGAAATGTTCAGTGCTATTTTTAACTCGTCCTTCTCTGACTTCATCCAGACCATAAAGAAGCAATTGTAAGGCTAAAATAGAGAGCTAACATTTTCCTGATCACTGAATAGATATGCATTCTGATTTATTATTATGACATTTAAACATACAAAAATTCATCTATGCATACAAATACTACAGCTTAAAGAAAAAATTCCATGGATATTTTTGTGGTATTTACAAATATAACTTTAAATTTATTTAAAATGAAACATTTTGCTTGCCTTCTATGACACTGAATAATAAGGACATTTGGTGGATTTAAAATCTATTTCTAATAGTACTTTTTTCTTCTAGTTTGAAAAAATTATCTTTCTTCTTTATTATTCTCCCCTAGGCTCTGGTTTTCATCAATCAACTAGAAACCTTTGATCAAAAGAAATTGTTAAAAAACTGTGGAAAATATTTTGATAAAAAAAATAAAATTGACCAGAGATTTCCTAAGGAATACATATTCAAATTGTTCTTTTGCAAGAGCCATTATCTTATAGCTACTTTTCCTATACTATGCATATTGATTGGAGTGTTATTTGGTTTCACCCTGATTAGTATTTCAGTAATCTGGTGAAGCAGGGAATGAATAAAAAGAATCTAATAAAATTATGGAAAGCATGTTTATATAGAGTATGCCAATTGACAGAAATTATCCTTTGGAATGTAGTGAATACCTCATTAGTAACTCTTCAGAAGATTATGGATCTTTTAATGCTTACTTTGCTCGTATTTGGCTGCTGAGCCTTTTAGTAGTCCAGAGCCTGCATCACTAATTATTCCTTATCACCTATAATCTGGCATTCCAAGCCTTGTCTTCCTTCGTAGTAAACCCAAGAAAGCTTTTTAGGTAGATTTTCTGACAGTGTATACTTAAGAATAACCATTTACTTTTTCTTTTGTCTTTTTAATAATTGACAGAAAAGCTTTGCCATTTTCTCTTTTGCTGTCTTCAAGTGTCAGAGTTAGGTTTGAGTGGTCTTTCTCCTGGGGTTTATTAAAATAAGTATGTCTATCTACTTACCCTTTCCTGTGTCTTCTTTGATGGGTTTCTCTTCCTGTCTTCATTTTTTCTCTCATAATTCTTACTTCTCCACAATATGTCTCTTGTTATTTCCCCACGAGACTTCCCCAACAAGGACACCAAAAATGTCACATAGCAAGCTTTTTATATACCAGGAGGCCTTGAGTACAACTAAAGTAAAATATGAATCTAGTAACCCTCCATGAAATTCAAAGAGTTTTTACTAATGTATATGTAATGAATACACAATAAAATCATGGCATACGCATTACTTTTCTCCAGAAAATAAAAGAACAAAGAATACTAGAATATTTGTAGAATCTGGAGCAAGGAAAACTTACTCTTGATGAAGGAGGACCAAATTATGGAACTTTAAACAAGATAGATATATGTAAATCCATGGGGTGTGATGAGGTGCAACTATGAGTGCTAAGGGAGCTGATTGATGCCATTGTGTTTTATCTTTGAAAGCTATCCGTGATCCAGAGAGGTTCCTGAAAACTGGAAGAGAGTTAATGTCACTGCTGTCTTCAGGAAGGACAAGAAGGAATATCTGAGGAATTACAGGCCAGTCAGCTACCTCTCAGTCCCTGCATAGGTAATAAAGCAAGTAATCCTGGAAAACATTTCCAAGCACATGAAGTACAAGAAGGTGATTGGGAGTTGTCAACATGGATTTACAAAGGAGGTATGCTTCACCAACCTAATAACTTTCTATAATCTAGGTAACTAATGAGAGGAGACTAGTAAATGTTGCTTATCTCAACTTTAATAAGATGTTTAACGCTGTTTACCCCAACATCCTCATAGATAAACTGACAAATTATAGATTAGATATGTGGGCATCGAGGTGGATTGAAAACTGATTGAAGAAATGGGCCCAGAGGGTTGTGATAAGCAGCACAAAATCCATTTAGAGGCAGGTCACAAGTGGGCCAATACTGTTCAGTATCTTTATTGATGACCTGGATGATGTGACAGAGTGCACCCTCAGGAAGTTTGCAGATGGTATAAAACTGAGAGGAGTGGTTGATATGCCAGAGAGGTATGCCATCATTCAGAAAGGCCTGGACAGGTTGGAGAACTGGACAAAAGAAAAATCTCATGATGTTCAGCAAAGGGATATAAAAAGTCCTGACCCTGGTGAGGTATAACCCCATGCACCAGCAAGCACAGGGGGCCAACTGGCTGGAAACCAGCTTTGCAGAAAAAGACCTGGGGGTCTGGTGGACAACAACTTGAACATGACCCAGCAGTGTGCCCTCATGCAAAGAATCAAAACAGCATCCTGGGCTGCATGAAGGCGAGCATTGCCAGCAGCTCAGGGGTGGTGATCCTTCCCCTCTGCTTAGCAGTGGTGAGACACATCTGGAGCACTGAGTCCTGTCCCTCACGTAGAAACTGACATATTGTAACATATTTTCCTACTTTTAAAAAATATAATTTCATAAGATGTTTACCACCACCAAGTATCTCACAACTTTTTGTTGTAGTAGTCTTCCTTTTTTTTTCTAATTGTTTTTTATTTGTTTTAAATTCTTATAGCTTTATTCAATTAATCTATAAAATCCCATTTACCCTTGAAATTTATATCCTTCAGCTATGAATAGATTTTCAGCATATTAAATTTCTGTGATTACTGAGTGAAGCTGCATGATAGTAAGAACGATTTTTTTTTTAATGGCCTCTATTTCATACCAGAAAATTGTTCCTTCACTAGAAGTGTTTAAATACCTAAGTACCTGATTGTGCGCATATATCAAGTGTGTACAGAGGTAAATGCCTCAATTGTTTAATCAAATAAATTATAGCTAAAAACTCTACTCGCAGGATTATGGACAGAAATACCAAAAGTCTACTAAGATGTTGAACTCTTAAAGTTGTCCCATGCATCTGACAATGTAGATAAAAAACCCCCCAAAACATTAAACTTTTTTTATGGGTCAAGTGATAAGTAACGGTGCGATAAAACCTGCACATTTGTTTTCCTAATTTCAGGTTTAAAGTATGTGAAGTGTGAATAAAGCATAGAATACCATGGACTGAACTGTTTTCACTCAAGGTCTCAAAAGTGTAGACTTCTAATAATTATTTCTAGAGTTGAGTTTTATTTGTTACATCACATTCTCTCTCTTTTTCTCTATTCACAAATAATCAACTTTGGACTATGCTGGTGTAAAAGCAAAGCAAGAATAAAAGACAGCTTTAATCATGTTGCTTTGAGAAACAGCTACCAAGGAGGGACAGTGGGAGATGAACTGCAAGTACTACAGGTAAACCTCAGACCAGACCTGTGAACATTGGAGAAGTTATTTGGCTCACATCTGGTTCTAAGTATCTGCTACTGCATGCAGTTTGACACCTAGACCCATTTGTAGGCAGGTCATTTAGTCAATGTAGTCAAAATGTTGATTAACGTATTAACATGCAGGGCCCAACAGCAGAGTGGGACATCCCATCCTGCTTACCATATGGTACCTTTGAAGGTTGTGCTCTGCAGCAGAAGTCTGAGAAATAACCAGGAAACCCTTCAGGAAGATTTAAACCTGAATATGTGGCAAATACGGGTAGAGATTCTTCTCTATGAAGGGACTGTCCACCCAATGTACCAGACAAACTTTAACCTTGCTGAACTCACAGAGCCCTGAATCCTGGCCCCAAATACCTTACTGTCCAAAAGTGACAATTTTTTTGTCCATCTAATTTTTACAAACAGGGATGAAATCTCTGAAGTAGTTGTTCTATGCCCTTCTCAGCCTTAAGGGGATGCTAATTGTGTCAAAAACACTTTGCTAAGCGGGAAGCCAGGAGGTACCCTGAACGGGTGTGATATTCTGTAGCTGAATTTCTCTGTGAAGTTAATAACAAGAGCTCTGAGTACAGGAAGAAGTGTATGAGAAAGCATGTCCTAAAATGGAGGGGTATAGGAATAGGGAACTTAGGACTGCCCTGTTTTCCAGAGCTCCCTCTCTTTTTTTGCCACTCATTTCTCAAGGTGAGATGTGTTTGAGTTCCACAGGAGAAGGCTGAAAGCTGGAGACATTCCCCTTCTCAGACATATCCCCGTGACTACAATCAGACACTTGTTTCCCCATTGCTTTCCCAGACTAATGAATTTTGTGTTCCTGACTACACAGCAGCTCAGCCTCTGGAGAAGGAGCAGTAAGGGCCTCATTCGGATTATTCATGACACAGTGGTTAGGTCACTCTCAAGGGTTATAGAAGAGGTGGATTCAGCCCCCTGTAAGATGATCAGGGCTGGGAATGCAAACCTCTCATTTCCTCAGTGAGTGCCCAAACCACTAGACTATTAAGCTTAAGACAGTGTCACCTTTACCAGATATCTTTCTCAGAAGAGGGGTAAAATACTCTGTATCCTGAGTGGATGGAAGCATCTAATATTTTCTATTAATTTTCTACACTCTCAGGGGAAAGACAGACACTTAAAATAGGAGTGGATTGCCCTCTGCTTCAGGTAGGCAGACTATCTCATCTGTCCACTTCTAGGGCAAAAGATGTTTTTGTGCATGAACATCTAAATTAATCACTTAAATGAAGTGCACAAGATTATACCCAGGGAAATAAAATCTCTTCAGAGATGCCTACTATGCAAGTAGAATGACATTTGAACTTGTTTTGCCAGAAAAATCTTTGGGGAGTCCTTTGCTGAGACATGAGAGTACAGTAGCATCACTTTTGACCCTGACCAAAATAAGTTATTCAAACTTATTTTCGTTGGGTCTTGCTAACTCAGGCATCCCCACACGTTACCCCATTATGTGAGAAGCCTGAGAATAGCATTTGTCAACTTGATACCAGGAGCTAAGCATCTAAAACCATACTTATGTACGCAAGAAGTAATGAGTCATTCAGAAGCAAAGGGCAGGCAGAGCCCCTGTCAACTTAATGAATATTTGGGGTACAAATGACCTCTGAAAATCAGGCCATTTATTTTAACACCTAAAAATAGATTCAGATGTTTAATTTTACATATTCAGGTTGGAAAATTTTGGCTAGAGAGTAAATTAATTGCCTAAGGTCACACAGCAAGTCAATGTATAATGAGAAAGTAATAATGAGTGAGGAAAAAAAGGTATTTTTATTCTCCGTGGATTTATTGAATCCCAAAACTCTTTTCATAAAACTAAAAGTCTTCTGGAATATGTCTCTGCATTTTTTTAAATTGTGGCTTAACATTCTTATTTAAAATGCATTTTTTAAAAATGAAAACAATATTTTTCTCTATGTTTAACCCTGATTGGTGGTATCTTCTTGTCGCTATGAAATCAAAGATTCAGTCAAATCTTCAACAGCAGATATTTTGTTGCACACATAGTTAATGAAGGAGATATTTGATTACAAAGGGATAAGTAACCTCTCTGTAGCCTGCAATTAACATTTAACTTGATATGGCCAATAAGCCAAATGAAGGGAGAGTAAACTGAATAAAAAGGATTTTTCTCTCATTAGGGGTTCATCACACACATATGCTAGCAAAGTACACTGTTGTGATTGGTGATTTTTTCTGCAGATTCATATAAAGCTAAGCTTTCATCTGGTCAAAAAGAAATAAAAGAACTCACTTGCCCTCTAGAGAAAAACAATATTTTAAACTATTCAGATTTCAAGCGTGTGAAGATAATTTATAACAGTCAAGTGCATTATTAGTCAATAATGATATCTCAGGAAGTTAGTCACTGAGTTCCTGTTAAAATCCTGTGAGAACAGAGTGCCTAATTCCCTCACATCCTTTCTAGTTTTAATGAGTTCTTGCTTACTCACAGACACAGACAAAGTGAGTGGTATCTGCTATATATCATGCAAATATAAGCTAAACCCCTTGCAATATACTCTAATTCAAAATATATAAAATATCTGTCTTAAGCAGTTATGTAGTTCCAAGTCGGCTGCATTATGCCTTTTTTCCTAGTGCACAGAACTTCTCAAAGCTGTTTATCATAAACCTAGAAATAAAGTGACAGTGGTCTCCACGTACAGGTTTGAGGCTTGGGAAATACGAGTTGAATTTCTTTCACTGTTGCCAGCTTCCTGCATTACCTTGGACATTTATATCATGGCATTAAAGACCACACACATACATAAGCTGAGAGAGAAATTTGAGTTTTCAAGATTAAATTTTTCTTGGTTTTAAAGTTGATTTTTCCTGCTGTGAACACACTTCTAAGAGAAAATGAAAACAAATAGAAGCCCAAACTGCTAATTACATGAAACCCTAGCTGACAGTATTGGGCAGGTGAAGAATATCTGTCATAATTTTGTTGTCTAGAATTCTGTATATATTATTTTTTCTAGTTAATCTCCCTGATCCTTTTCTTTTCTCTACATTTCTTCACCGACTCACTCTTTTCAAAATGCCTTCTTTGTTACAGAACTCCCCATGGTGGACTCCAGTGTTAGGAAGTGATCAGAATCACACTGTGGTAATGAATCAGTTTTATATACTAGGTCTTCCATGCAAAAGATATGCAAATAGTCAATGCTAATCATTGCCTAAAAAATTAAACATCGTATATGCTGAAGGGAAAGTACAAGAACTATCATTTGAGTTATCTTTCAGATTCACCATAACTGGGATTTTCATCAAGACCATGATTCTGCAGAAATGATGCAATGGTTCGCCAAGACCCTCAGTCTTAATCAGTGAACAATCACAAAATTTTTGACAACTGGCACCACTTCATTCTGTCATGCAAGTCGTATATGGCCTGGTGCTGTCTCTCTTTGCAGGAAGAGATCTCAGCAACCCAGAGGAAAACGAAGGTTGCTTTGTTTATACATGACAGTTGCTTTGTTCATAAACCAAATTTTCTCATTGTAATTGAATGTTCAACACTCTTTTACTGATTTTTTATCTGTGAAAGACATGTCTTGTTTCAGAGCTTGTGAAAACAAATTGTGCCCAAATTAGGTATCACCTCTCTGCTCTTCTTTGTTATGAGTCATATTGTCCTGGCTATCACTCCAAGACATAAGTGTTTATTCAAGCCACGTTTGCCTGTTTGCTTTAATTAAATGAACAGTAATGTTTTCAGGGGGTTTAATGAAACGGATTTTTGCTGTAGTTAATGGACATAGTTTAAAATTAAAATCTGCTGCCTTATGGTAGAGAAGTTAAGGACTGCTGTTGGGTAGTAATGCTCAGTTAGTGGGGCTGCTGTGTGATTTCTTTGGACCTGCTGGAGGTATCCTGTGGTTTCTGAATTGAAGAAATAATTGACTCCTAAGCATTCAGCCAGAGTAAGTATGAGGTACAAAACACTATCATTATGGTTATGAACATTATTGCTTACTCACATCTTCAAATGTGAGTCATCATTTTTGGAAAAGAACAGAGAAATCCTATGCTTTTCTCTATTCCCATCTTCTATTTCTTTTTATGCTTAAGTATTAAAATAGTTTTAAGACTCCTCTTTTGAAATCCATCTTTAACTTTGTGTTGTGTCTGTCAGTGGGCAGCTAAGCACAAGACTGGACACCAACCTTTAAGAGAAAATATATCCTGTTTTGCAATTAGCTGCTCATACTGTCCTCAGTACTTTGTGGTATCCAAAACCAGGATCTAACAGGTGACTTAAAGGCAGGGTCCTTTGGCCAAGTCAATAGCTGTATTGAGTCGGTGTATGTTGAATTGTGTGTGGAACAAATTGTTGTGTCCTATAGGGCGACACAGACAGGGAAAACAGATTCATCTCACATAGAGAGAAAAATTCCACAGGATGAATTTTTCTATATTCTTAAAACCAATATAAGATCAGTAGGAAATAGATTCGTAATTTATTTATAGTAGTAGTTAAAGTTAAAAGAATGTATGATTATAATATATTACAGTATAATTTTAATAATAAATTTTGCTGCTTAAATTTTAACAAAATGTAAACAAACATACATAGGAAACTGTACCAGACTGCAAAGCATCTTTTATGTCATTGTCAGTGAAAGATTCTACTTTTAGTACTCTTTGATTATTTTCATATAAAATTTGTGTTCTTTAGCAGACAAATAAAAAAGAGTGGGGTTTTTTTTTCTACTTGCCACCACTGCAAACTAAAACTGGAGTATGAAAATGAAGTTACAAGACTTTTTTCTCATTCATACTTTATCCCTGACAATAAATATGCTGAAGGGCAAAAGCAGTCTTAAATTACAGTATTGGCTTTCTTCTGTTTTATGAATTCTAATTTGGGTTTCTAGTGTAAGTCTATGCCTTCAATGGGGCTACACAGATGTATGTATCCAAAAGCGTAATTTGTACACTCAGGCTGAAGAGTGAACCTGCCACAGGAATTTAATGCTGTGGATTGATGCGTTAAAAGAAAATAAAAATCCCTTTCTCAGAGCTCTCTGCTTCTGTAGGATTGTCACCGGTAAAAAGTAAAAGCTAATCTATGTCAGTAAATGGATATTATACTGAATACACACAGGAAGAGTCAGTGTGCTGAATAAAACAGGGGCATTTTTAGTTGGAGGCATTAGAGTTGCAGTTTAGGCTTTCAACTCTACATGGGTCAATGGCAGTAATTAGTTCTATTCCATTAGATTCTTATACTGGTTTGCTCACCATAATACCTGAGTGCATAATATAAATACAGCATGGTGGAATGCGATAAACATTGCACTGGTGTGTTTTATTTCCTTTTGCCATCGTCTGTGTAGTTTAAGATTACTGCGTGCAGTGAACGTCTTCTTGTTGCCTTTATTTTTAACTATATTGCCATTAAAGGAATGTTTAGACACATTGAGTCAAGATGCAATTTTAGGTAGACAGGACAGGGTGAAGACGCATATTTTGTACTCGGTGACAACATAGGGGAAACTTATTCCACTCAGCTTCTGTGAGGGTTCACAGTTTCAAGCCAGCTTCCAAAAATCTTTTCTTCCCTTTCAAATGAATTTCACCCTCCTCAGGTCTGTGCCGGAAAGACGCAGTTCTCAGCTATTGTCTCCATACCAGAGCATAGTTAATCTTCTAGCCAGACTGGTTCCAGGTCAGTGAGTGCCTGAGAGAGATATGGTCTGTGACACTGACCATGATTGAAACCAGAGGCAGCTTTAGGCAGTGAGGCAATCAGGGGTGAATGCAAGCAAATGGAGTTTGCCCGCATTCATTGTCAGCAATATAGACTTTACCCACTTCTTGCTGCCTTGCCTGAAAGACAAAATAAACGTGTGAGACTACCCCATTTCACCACAGGCTTTAGTCGTGTTCTACTGGGCAAATGCCAGAGGCCTCAGTGGAAAACAAATGACAGCTTCACTGATAAAATTACAAGTGAGAAAATTACCACGCTCTAAACCCTGCAGCTCCTTTTCCTTTCTCTCCTTCCCTTCTCTTTCCCTCTGCAATCAGTAGCAGCACCAAAGGCTAGCAACACACTGTGGTTTGCAAAGATCACTGCAAGCTGCCTGCCTCCAGCAAAGTGGAGTATGCTGCAGGCCAGCTGGTAGGTGCTCCAGAATTTACCCGGTTCACATCATGGCGCGGCAATGGCTCTGCTGTGGTTGGGGTGAGGAGGGAGTGGACAGATCTAAACCATTTCAAATTATATAGGACTTTTTATTATTGGCTTCTGGCGACACACCGAAAACCTTAATTCTCACGTCAATTTGAATTTAATTAAAAGTTTATTGTTTACCTAGGACTTCAATATTTCAAAACATTAAGTGTTTCTCTTCATTTAGGGCATTGTCAGTATCCCCATCACCACGTGCTGTATGTGTGTACATTCATGAAAGGACTATCCTTAGGTTTTTTAGTATGTCTCTGTAGGTTCTTTTTTTATTGTTCCAATATCACCTCCCAGAGCTTTTATATTCATCTATATACAGAAACCAATGTTCTTCACTGTAATTGCAAACATCATGAAAATAATACAGAATCTATATGAAATCATCCCACTCACACTTGTAAGTAATGTGATTCTTATGTACGTACATAATCAAAGGCATCCTTTCTCTATGTATTTTTGCACCCAAAATTTTGCTAACAAAACTTGCTTGCAAAGGCTGACACAGTATTGTGTCTTTTCTTATTAATTTATTAAATAGAAATGGTACATTTAAAATACAAAAATAAAACAGTTTTACCTCAAGGAGCTCAAAATTTGTGAAATAAGTAATAAGTAAGATAATAATTCCTTTAAAAAATAAATTTTTAGTAGCAATTACCTTCCATGATTTAAGTTTTGCTACCTCTACAGAGCAACTGAGTTGCCCATAAATATTTCAGAATGTAGGAGGTAAGAGCATAAATACTAATAAGTATTATAGAAGTACAAAACAGGTCAGAAGGAAGAAGATATCAAGAACTTGTAGGAGAGAAAACATGGAGGGCCATGACTGGACTGAAATGGAACTCAGACCGATCTAAATTAGCCATCATACACTTGGTGACTGCAAATTATGAAATGGAAGCAGTTGATCACTACTAGAGACTGGAAAGAGAAATATGCCATTCCCTTGCTGTGTAATCTCATCTACTTTATTACATATAAAATCTATAGAAGCTAACAGATGATGTATATATATACTGCGTTACTAAAACATACACATCTAAACTAAATGCTGAGGCTTAAAAAACCCAACCAAACAAAAAACAAAACCCACACCAAAAAAAAAAAAATTAGTGTAGAATTTAAAAGGCTTATGTTTTTTCTGAGTATATTTTTCTTTTTCTCTTAATTTACTTACTCCCAAACCTATTGTTTTGTATCCCATTCTTTTGTATCCCATTGTCACAAAGTGAGGAGGAAGCAAGGAGGTGAAGTTGGAGAATCCAGAGATTCAGACTCAACAATTCATGCCTGGCTTCTCAGGCAACTCAAATCCATCTATAGCTGTTCAGCACAGCATCGGCTTCTCTAGGACCTCTGTTGTCAACTCATTAAAACCATGATGGCTCAGGTACTGCTGTGCGAGGGCAGTTAGCAGTTGACTGAGAGCTTTGTGAGCCTCTAAGGGTCTATGATTCAAATATTTACCCAGCTGGGTCTCATGTGGGAGCTATGTGACAGCATGGTCTGCTATGTGAATGCCCATATTTTCTGGTTCAACCAACTTGGAAAACAAACACAGAAATAACTGTTGGGACAGCAAACCCGTTGGTTTTTCTCCATCTATCTAACCCTTGTCTTCATACTTTCCTGGAACTGATGCGAAAACTTTTAGCTCTGTTTAAATGTTTTGAGGAATGAAAGTATTACACTTTTCTGAGAGGACTAAAGATACACACTCGTCTTTCCTAGCACCAGGAAGAGTGAACCTATCCAGATTTGCTGCCATGCAGTAGTGAAGTATGCTGCCCTCATGGAATTCTGAAAGGTATTTGACAGGCTGCATGTCAATTAAGCACATAATTTTAAACACTTTTGATGTTCAAATTTAATGTGGTATCTTTCAGTTATTAAAGGGTAAAAGTCCTTTAGTATTAGCTTTTTATCACATGAGCAAAGTAAATAAAAATTAGATACACAGAATCACAGGATGTTAGGGGTTGGAAGGGACCTCAAAAGATCATCTAGTCTAATCCCCCTGCCAGAGCAGGACCATCTAGAGTAGGTCACACAGGAAGGTGTCCAGATGGGTTTTGAATGCCTCCAGAGAAGGAGACTCCACAACCTCTGTGGGCAGCCTGTTCCAGTGCTCTGTCACTCTCACAGTGAAAAAGTTTTTCCTTATGTTTATGTGGAAGCTCCTGTGCTCCAGCTTGCACCAGTTACATGTTTATACTAAAGGCATTAAAGGATGTACAATTGATATTATTTAATATTTATATTATTTGATAACAGCTATTTCCTTCATGAGAAATATGAATAAGGAGACCAATGATAACAGCCACTGTACTATAGGAGAAGGCTTTCAGTACAGTTTATAAATCATGTTGTGCTGTTTGGGCATCCCTAAAGGTGCTATATTGAAAGCCTATAATACATTAGAAGCCTTTCAATTTTATGCCTTTAATGTTTCTTCTTGGTCCGCTCTGATGTGGATATAGGAAGCACAAACTTATACATTTTGACTGCTTAGAAGTCAATTAGAAGTCAAAGGCTGCAATTCTAGTGCTAAAGGTGAAATTTTACTGTTTTATTCATTATACAGGATGAATGCGCTCAACAGAAGCCAGTAAAGTAAGAAACAGCCATTCAGCCATTGTGTGTGTTTTGGTAGAAGCACACCCAGTGTTCAAGAAATATGGTTCTGTCTTGTTTAGGGATGTCACGTTTCTCGTTTCCTGGATCCTTGTATGTTTTACCCTGGCAAACAGAGATGAAAATAAAAAGAAGAGATGAAAAAAAGCAAACTGCAGTGACCCAGTACAGGGAAAAATAATAGAGAAAATCAGAACTAACAAAGAAAGTTTGCTTCATACTGAATTTGTGCCATTTTAAGTTTTAGTTTTTTAACCCATAATATTGGTCTCTTCAAAGGAGTGAAATACTTTGTCTTCTTGACAGAACAAATTGAGTGGAAAATTACATAAACCCCTCAGCAGATGTTCTTTCCAACATTGTTTGGGAATTTATCCCCATTACACAGTGCTTCTAAGGCCTATGCCAAGCTGAATGGGGACATTAGGAAACTTGAAGATATGTTTAGGTGAGCAGTATGCAAATATTCTCTTAACACCTCCTTCTTATTTTTCAGTGCCAGTCGACTTCACCATGGTCTTCTAATACATTTCTGTCAATAACATCTCTGTGTAGGTGCTAGATGTATTATATCTCCATTGCAAATCCAATAAATGAGAACCTGTTTTTTTTCACTGTAGTAAAAGCCAAAGTCCAGACCTCTATAAATTCAGTTTGCTATAATGAATGGGTCTTGGAGTCAAAGCTGTCAGGCTACAAACAACAGGAAAAAATAAACCAATTCCAGTTCCTACCGCCTGCAACATATCTATAGCTGTACAGCATACTAATCTCCGCAAATCAGATGGCATCTTCAAAATTATAATGCACACCCGTGAGTTAAGCATCTGTATAACAATAAGATTTGTCATCCATCATTTAGTGAACAGCATAAGGCAACTTACTGTCATCTAGTGCCAAGTGACATCTATCTAGATTGTCTGCCTGTCCATCTGACACAACTCTGCTGCAATCATAGAATCATTAGGTTGGAATAGACCTTTAAGACAATCCATTCCTCTTTTTTTTTTTTTTTTTAATTCTTATTTTTTTAATGTTCTGGTGTAGCATCCATGAAGTTTGTCAATGAAAATGACACATGCTATAACCAAAGAACAATGAAAATCTATTCAATAAATATCCATTATCCCTGTTTATTCATTAGCAAATGTAGTGAACTTCACCAATGAAAGTCTCAGCAGAATAGCAAGGTCCAAGCCCAAGAAGATACATCTGCGTCTGAGAAGTGCATGATTAGATACACAGGAATCTGGGGATAAATCAACAATTCTATGCTCTGGGTCACATCCACAAAGAAATTAGAGACTACCTGCAGAGAAAAACGCCTCAGCTGTTCTCCCTGTACTTCCTCACCCCTAAAAATACATGGTGAATTGTGACAGCAGAAGAAAGAGACTAAAGAACTGCAACAAGAGATGAACGCTAGTGGAAATTTTCTCCACTGGGATTAATTAGTCTTCCTTGGCCTAGGAAGAATGGCATAAAGCAGATTCATTGGATCTGAGAATTGGACAGAGCCTGATGTTTTTAAATAGAAGCAGTAATTTACACAGGAGAATAGTCAAGAGAAACATGAATTCCTTCTACAACAGATAAATGCTATTTGTGATGTTTCCAGTAACAGACTTAAAGCAGATAATATTGGAAATGAAACATTACTGCACTGATTCGTGGCTACTCCGAAATGATTCCTGGAATACTTTCTTGATGAGGTGAGATTACCAGCAACATCGGTGCAAAAAAAAACAATAACATGATCACATAAAAACAACATTTCCAATAGTATCAGTATCAATCCAAGGAAGAAAAAATAAAGTTCTACTTAATTAATTGTAAGTAAGAATAGTTATCGTGATCTTAATCTGATGTTATTAGAGAGAAATACAGAAGATATATACAATCCTAAAAGGGATAGTAAAAGCAAAATTACAAATCATTATATTCAGAGATCTCAGACTTCACTGTGGTTGTTGGTCTAAATTTTGCCAGCATAACTGTATGAGTCATTATTCTCTAGTAGAGCCTAGTTAAAGGCAGCTGTGTTAATAAAGGTCTCTTATTCACACAGTGATTGAGAAGAGGTAGTCCATCGGTGGTGGATCTGACATAAGATTTTTCTACCCTCCATTCCCGCTCCCTCAGCCGCTCAATCCCTGAAGACCACAGGCCCGTCTTGTTGCTCTAGATCAGCCAGGAGGCCAGTTGTCTCCCTGGGAAACACTGCTGGAGGCTGACGATACAATCATTTAACAGTCGCAGATCCAGTTAAAATAGGATATATGAATGCAGTCAAACCATTTCTAGCAGTTATATACTCAAAGCAATATCCCACTCCCTGCCAATCTAGAGGTCCCAGATTGTTATCAAAACAGGCCTCTAGCTTAAGACCAAGGCAGTCTAAAAGAATAAGAAGGAAATTATAAGCTTTTGCTACAATCTCCCCTACCCATAAAGCTAAAGAAGTCAAAAAGTTTTCTTGAAAAACTATAGTAGAAGTTTGCTAACATGTCACATACAACTTAATTAACAGAATAGCAGCTGTTGCCAGATAAATTCAGATGATATAGCTCTCTTTTTGTTAGCAGAAGTTAATTAAATATCTTCTTTTTATGGCCTTTGTATTAGAACAAATACAAGTTGTAAAATTTTCAAAAACCTCAAGGTCCTGGGTTCAAAAGTGACCCAGGCTCAGATATGCAAAAGCATTTATGATATTTCTTCACTTTGTGTGGCTAAATTCTTTCTTATTTGTGCACTTAAGTTGGATCCACAAAACCACTGCTCCTTTAGCTTTCCTAATACAGCTGTTTGTCTTCCTCACTCCAAGCTGAACAGCCAATTGAGTTTGATACTAAGGTCAGCATAAAGCATATGGAAAGGCTTAGACTCTTGGAAGCCAACAGAGAGCATGCCAAGAGATGCCTGCAATAATGGATAGGAGATGTCAGAGGAACAGTATGTCATACATCCTGGTACCCAAGGCATGCAGAAGGTAGCACAGTTCTTTAGCCAGATGTCATTGTTCTAAGCCATTTCTGGACATTTTGCAATGACTGTTGAAAGTAAGAAGTTATGCTTGCTGATGGTTCACTGATCCCTAGAACTGTGACCTAGACACTAGGCTATTTGGACATGATGCAGCCTTTGGCCCACTGAAAACTTCTTCTGAAAGACTGGGTTGTTTCTCCAATCGTAATTTAAAAGTTACCATTCAAGAATTTCGGATACCAGTTTAGCAGTCTAAGTAAGGAGTTAGGCTGGATTTCCACACTGAAATCATTTTATGGACTTTGCTCTAAATACCTCACTGAATTGTTTGAAATAAATGACATGAGTGCTGTAAGGAGAGTTTATATGTTGCTACCCTGTTACTGTGTTTTTCAGTTTGGCCATGGAAAGAACGAGGTCAACTCAATAATCTTATGACAGAAAGAAAAGAAGTATTTGACTTTGGCCTGAGGCCTTCATCCCTGCTGCAATACAGAATTGCTAAAACAAATTTAAAAAAATCTGAACCCAGACACTAAATGAAATGTGTATAGGTTAATTCTGACTAAGCATTATACAGTTCATGAAATAGAAGCCATAAAAGTAGTAATTACCTATGCATTATATATTAGATACTCAAATAGTAGAACCTAGCTCTACTGTCTTCCAAAGCGATGCCAGTTTTCACCACCTGAATCTGAATGTCTCTCTTTCTGTCTTTCTTTTTTTTTTTTTTTTCTTTTTTAACGAGATCTTAGTCTAGCCAAAGGATAGAGGGATCATTGACTGCAATGTGGAAATACTCATAGTGGATAAGGCTTTTAAAATATATATGTCCTGTTTTAAACACATTTAGATCTCCATTGAGCCTAAATCTGGCAAAGCCAAAATTCTTTGAAAATGGGCTCCAGGTCACATAGGGATGTTTTGAGAATTCTACTTACTCTGCTCAATATATGTTCTCTACCTGTTCTGTAATAAGCAGTCATTTTTTTTGTCTGCTTTAATATTCAGCATCCCTGAGGCTAGAAGATTATATGCAAACAATGTTAATAGCATAATTTCTCTCCATATTTCTGACACAGCCTGACAATAAATCAGGTTTAAATAAATCCCAGTCCTGGAAGATAAGACAATGTCTCCAGTTGCATTTTGGTTATTTATTATAAAATGTGTGTAGCATGCAGCATTAGAAATTAGTTTTGGTAGATAAAAACCCCCAAAATTCTATCCCCTATAACCTGGGACAAATTCATTGTTCAACAAACTTTAATATGGAGCTGATAGAGATAAGAACTCAAACTCAGTAGCATAATTTTTCAGATATGATCTGGGTGATGCACATCCCTGCATGACTTCAGTTTTACCTACCATGAATACTACATGAACAACCTACACATTATTTACAAAGCTTCCATCTTCCTCTCTACCTTATCTGCTTCTGTACAGTAGCACCTTTAAAAACATCACTTGACAGTCAATTGTTTGAACCCACTCTAGGCATCTCTGTAATAAAAAGAAATAGCATCCTGTGGGACTTTTGTTTTATCAGCAGTCCTTTAACTAACACTCAGAATGAAATCCTCTACTGACTCTCGGTTGCAATGGTGAGATTTTTTGCAGTCGCTGATAAAATAGGAATATTTCTGGTCAGTACAGTGGCTCATTGTCTAGCAGCCCTACAACTACTGCAACACGTATAGTTTTGGAGCTCATGATAAGGCCAGTGACAGGCACTTAGTTTAATTCCTCATCCAACAGCCACATCTTTAAGTATCATCACCCTCTGTACCCAAACAGTAACCTTGTATTGTTTTTCTGAAACCTTTAAAGAGGAACCTACTTTTATAATCTTCATTCAGGTGTGTGAGCGGGTACTCCAAAGCTACAAACCTGCACTTACCTTTAATTTCTTTGGTGGTCTTCAGTAAAGTATTTAACTTTCCTGTCTCAGACAGCTGTCTCTTTGGGAGGTATTTTTCAGCAGCTGACCAGTTTGTTGCAGAAAGGGGTATGTTCTATTGTGTCAATCAACTTTGGTGTCTGAGCTGCTGGAAGGAAAACTGCAATCCAGTTGGATTCAAAAATTTACATTACAGAACTGCTGCTGTAGCCCTGCTAGTGTGGTGGTCAGATGTAGGATGTGCTGAATAGTTATTGGCAGTGAATGTCTGAGATAACCAACCTTTGTAGTCAATAGCACTGTGTACTAGCTCTTTCAGGACACAGTTCATGATATCCTGAAGTAGGTGTCTGAAACAGGGAAGACAAATTACGCCTCTGTTGAGTCTGCAGGGAGTCCAGGCTGATTAGTTTAAATGTTGATGTCTCTATTGTAGCTTCACAGAGATAGCAGAGAGGAGTCACACTAAAGGAATGCCTGTACAGGAGCAGTTATGGGATCTCTAATGTTATCCAAACATGCAGAATTATCTTCTGTTTATACAATTTTATCTACATAGTAGATGTTAGCATAGCCATTTTACCTGGAAAATTTATTTCTACACCCTACTTTTTATAACTGTCCTAATAAACATTGCAGTGATTTTTGGCCTGGTTTCCTTGTGAGATGCAATCAAAATGGATATTTTGAAAATAAAGAACGACACTTTTTATGGAGTTTCAAAATGAGCATATTCTTAGGATAAGGGTAGACAAAAATATATTAGCCTGCCAAAAAAAAGGACGAGTTTCTTAGGTTTGTAAAGTTACCAATTACTTGTTGAACTATAACTAAATAAGATAATAACAACAAAATATCTGAAAGCAGAAAATTAAATCAGTAAGTAGGTATCTATCAGTCACATCATTCTAGGATATAGTTTGTTGATGTACAAGCACTTCTACTGTCCATAGTCAGGCATGCCACTTCGCTCAAAACTATCAAAATCCACTTTGGCTGTTACTAGCTGTTTCTACTTCCACCATTTTACAAGACTCTTTATCTCCTGTCTACAAGAGATAAACCCAAGCTAAGGATATGACATTTACATTCATATTTCATTGGTTGTAGCATCTGAGTAGATTTATTTTACACTTTGGGGGCATACAGGATTAGAAAAGATTCCTACTGACTTCAGGTTTGCCACACCTGAATGTTTCAAAAACATTAACTGAGGCCTGGCCTTCATACCAGGCTGAAAACCCAAGTAAGATAATTTCCTAGGAAGGCTATTCCATTTCAGTTTTGCTAGTAAAGTCATGGGACCTGCTGTAGTGAATCAGATGAGTTGTTCCTCTAATTCAGGAACAGCTCTAACTGTGAATAATGCCAGTTTCTTCAAAGTTTCAGGAAACACTGGTGAGCCCCTATTTAATTATCTGCCTGATGAATGGCTCTTATTCCCTCCTCTTTAAATCTGTCTTTATGCCTGAAGCACAAAATATTTAAATATTTTCCAAAAGAGCTGCTTTAATTTTGTTTTAACACTTTTTACTATGGAGCTGTATGTTTTTGTTGCATGAACACATATCTAAATCATTCTAAGGATTCACCTGTGACAATGAGTTCCATAGATAATTTTTTTTTTTCCAAATACACATTTTGATCAATTCTGACTTTTCTACCTTGCAGTCTCATTGATTACCATTTGTATTCTGAGGAAAGGTAGATAGAATTTTACAAAATAGCTTTTAGTGTGTCACAAAACTACACCAAAATCTTCTTTGTAAAATGTATTTAAAATGCATACTTTATGCTTCTTATTTATACTTCCTATACACTCTCAATTTTAACCAGATCCAGAAGAACTCCCAGAAATTGTCATCAGTTTGGAAGAGTTTTCCACTAAGACCATGGAAAATTAGAAATAGTAAATTTGAAGGAAAATGTGAGTTATCTTTAATCAAATTCTGGATGTCTCAGGTAAGACATATGTAGAAATTTGAAGGAAAAAAAAAAAAAAAAAAAGAAGAGTTAATAAGGGACAGGTAATACTGAAAGTACACTGCTGTGGTGAACTCTATCCTTTCTGCCCCAAATGTCA
Source organism: Leptosomus discolor (assembly GCF_034619465.1). Taxonomy (NCBI): domain Eukaryota; kingdom Metazoa; phylum Chordata; class Aves; order Leptosomiformes; family Leptosomidae; genus Leptosomus; species Leptosomus discolor. The sequence goes on along the minus strand of NC_141392.1, from coordinate 84,365,722 downwards.
GGTTCTGTCCTTCTCTTTTGATGAGAAGAAGAGAACACTTGTTTTCTAGCTTAACCCAGGAAGTCAATAGGGGAACTCTCTTTTGGGAGCGGTGATGGTAAGGGATGTCTTCCCTGTACAGAAATTACAGAGACAGCAGTAGACTTTCTTTTCCTTTTGCCTCTACGACTGCGTGTCTGGATGGATTGACAGACTCTCTCCAGCTTTTTCTTCTATCTGAAACAACATATGTTGGCTTAGATGGGCTGGGAATAGTGAAATAAATGGACGATATAGTTTGAACTTCTTAGAAGCGCAGAAGTTTCCAGCCCTCCACAAATGTAGGCAAATACCGTATACTAAACTTCATTAGAAAGCTGTTGTGGCTTGCTTAGTGAGGACAGTTGGCACTGGAATACAATCTTACAGCTCTTCACAAAACGACATGCTCATGCTGCTGCACAGAATCAGCACCACCCCTTACAGTGGTGAGTAGGATACTGCAATTTTGTGATTGTACCACTGCTGAGAGTCAGCACCACCCTCACAGGGCTGGTGGACCCTGAGCACAAGAAAACTGCACTTGTAAAATGTATTATTTCAATATATTCAGCTTTCCTAATAAATGTTTCAGGATAACCCTACAGGAAACAGGGTCTTCTTCAGATTTTTGTGACAGTGGGCTGTGGGAATTATCATCCCCAGGGATATGTTCTCTAGTGCATGGAGCCTTAAAACTTGTGATAAAATAGTTGCACTTGACTGAAGCGGGCACAGTGTTCAAAGGAGTTCATTGCAAAAGAGAGTACAGTGACTTGAGCTGCACGTTCTGTAAGCCCTTACACAAATAGATCACTAATCAGAAATCAAACATTTTGAAGGAGTTGGAAAGTGGAGACTACTGAATGTAATGAAATACCTTCATTTAGATTTTCACAAGAGGAAACATTTTTCTTTTTACGTTGCTTAACCCTTTCAGAAATGTTGGCATTTCAGTACCTAAAATTTTTATCAAAAATCCTTTTCAGAGGAAATTCTGGCTATGTTTGATTCTATAGGATCTCTGTATTTTGCTTTGCTTTAGGCTTCACTAAAATGATTCAACTCTCATAAAACTCTTCTGAGGAAAGGAATTTAATTAGAAAAAAATCTTTTTTTCCAACCGACTCAAAGCCCAGGACTATGAAAACAGTGATAATTCTGGCAGTGAATATTACTCTGTCCGTGTGTTTCTAAAATTATGCATCCGGAATGCAGAGCCTGGACAGCACAGCTGTGTGCTGGTGTCAGGGCAAACCCAAGGGCTGAAACAGCTGTGACAGCAGAAAACTGTACTGTTCCTAGAGCACCTATGCTTAAACCAGTAGTGCAGCACGTGATATGGTTTTATTCTACTTATAAAGGGAAGATTTGGCTGATATGGATACATCCACACAGGACCTTTCCCAGTGTAGTACCAAAGTAGAGCATTGCTACTGTAGACATAAGCTCAGATTGTATGAGCTGCATTCAGATGAAAAAAATCTTGGGAAAAAGTACTGTGCTACTAAACCACTCTCAAGAAGTTGTGAAAGGTGATCATGCAGCCTGCAGGAATCAGGCCAATCAGTAGAGGAAGGTACAAAGACTGGGATCCAGAGAGAGCAGAGAAGAAGAAGGCACTGCCTCCTGAGCCAAGCACAGGCTGTGTGTCCTACAGAGGTGGAGCTGCAGCGGTGAGTGAAACCTGATAAACTGTTCTTTGGTAGATGGTTTGGGACCTCACTGTGATTTCAGTAGCTGGTTTTAGCAAAATGGAGCCAGCTACGTGAAACTCATTCCTGTATGAAAACCTAAGTTGCTTTGGAAAGCTATGGCTGCTTCAAAGCTTGCTGGGTCATGGTGTTTCCCTACTGTGTCGTATATTACTTCAGTGCAGAAGGACCAACACAAAAGGTCCTATAAAATCCTCTGCCCTGAACTACCTGGCAGAAGGGCCACCGAGGAAGAGAATGAATCACAATCAGGCACAGGCTTATTAGGTGATCTGAGAAAAGTTCGTAATTTCTAATTGCAGTACCTAGTCCTACGAATATCTCTGCGACTCCAGACAATACAAGCTAGAAGCAAGGGAGGTTTGATTTTGCACGTGCTGTCATGTACACAATGCATTTAGCCACATGTGTAAAGCAACCTGACACCAGCTAGAAAATTTTTGGTAATTTTCCCTTCAGAGCCGTGGAGCCATAACACACCATCCTCTGGTACAGGGTGCAGCTGTAACAGTGTGTCCTCCTCTCTCCCCTGTCTGAAGTGGAACTGTATCTACCCTTGAGCTGACTGATTACAAATGTCTTAAAACTACCTCTGCTTCTCATACATATACTTTCTGGATATGTGCTGTGTCACCCAGACATGGAGCAACTCGTATTTCAAAAGGGTGCTGGAAGGCACATGTCTTTCACAAGGCTTGCAGAGAAAGAATAACATAGGAATTGTTGCTACTGTGTATTACTGTCATATCTGTGAAACAGCTGGACCCTCTGGCATCCTGGTTCTCCTTTTCTGGACAGATAGACAGTGTACCAGAAGGTAAGCGGAACTGTCTGATGCAGGGAAGCAGGACTAATCAGTAGCAACTTAGCATTAAAACCTGTGTCCTTCATACAGTGGCAGAGACTGGGCAAAGTGATACTCTGTTCTGGGGGGATGACGGCTTCTGTGAATGCTTTAGACATCAAAAGTCTTTATTAAGATTATGTTTTCTCATGCAGAAATTAAAAAAGTTTACATTGATTTCTAGCCTCCCTGATTTTGACTCACTTGGTAGTGGTGAAGGAGCAAAAGATACAGATATTAATGTCCTTATTTTCTTTTACCAGGACTTATTAGGAGAGGAACTGCCTGTTTGTTTTTAACTGCCATTGTTTTACTCAGAAGCAATATAAACACCTAAGTGGAATGTCATGACTGAAGGAGAATTAAGCATACTAATCTGCTCTCCATTCCAGCCATTAATATACTATATATCTTGTCTTCACTTCACTTTCATATTCATTACTTCTCTAATGAAAAAAAAAGATATTTTAATGGTCAAAAAATCTAAATGATTAATGGTACATCAGTTAATGACATTTTAAAAGTATTTCAGGCTGGAAATGTGACACTACAATCATTAAAAATCAGATTCAATTTCCAAAGGTCCTAATCTTAAACTTTATACTACTGGCAGAAACATAAAATGATATCCGGTAAGCTCAGGTGCTTTGGTATGATGGAAAATCTCAGGAGTTTTGTGAGAGCTGCCAGAAAATAATGTGCTCTCAGAAATTCTGGAAGTTGAGCAGGAAGATAACTGATGAGGAAATAACAGAGCAAATGAACAAATTGCTTGGTATAGAGGAATTCTCAGTCCAGAGAAATCTTTTTTCTCTGAGACATCATTTGAGGTCCAAGAGTGGTGTAATTGCTCCAAATGGATAAAAACAACAGTAAATCCCATTCTCATACATTATGCATAAGCTCTCCCTATTGGAGTTTACACCACCATCTGGTGTTTAATTATTCCCGCTTTACACCACACGGTGGTGTGAATCTAATGAAATGAATATCTACATTATAATAATTTGGTGCATAGATTCTGGTTTGCTAATTATTAGGTGCCAGGCATCCTTTTTCTAAAGCTGAGAGTTGAAATTCATTCTAAAAAATAGCTGTTTCTGTAGACTCTCACTGGCAAATACAACGACAATTAATTGTTCTATTCTCCAAAGATCCATTATTCCTATATGGCTGGTTGATTTTCTCTAACATCTGTACAACATAAATCAATTATACAGAAATCCCATTCTCATATACTGTCAGTATTGTTAGAAAGGACCTTTTCTATAATGTCTGTAGTTTAAAACTTTTTATTTATATATATATATATATACACACATACTTTGGTATTACAGGACTCTCATCTTGTCTCCCTTGCTGACACAGTAGCTGTCAGTATATGCACAAAGTTTTGTTATGTATCCAGGTTATTTTTTTTTTTCATATTATGACTGTAGGCCATTAGATTTCAATCTGTCATCAGTGTACCTGAAACCAATATCCTGTGTTATTAAATTAGTTAAGACGGTAGTTCCTACCTGGCAATAAGCCCTGCTGGGAAGAGTGAGACTCTTCAGCAAATGCAGTGTTCCTCCTGCTCCCAGAAAGGATGCTGAAAATTGACTGTGTCCCCCATTAACAAATTATACTGTCCACATATTTTTCTATGAGCAAAAGTTTTATAAGTTAAGATACAACGTATGGAAAGCCAACAGGATTTTCTGTAACAATCACAAAAGAAACTTGGAAGGTTTTAATGGTATGTTCGACAGTGATGCTTTTCTACCAGAAGATGGTGGTTATCTGGTAAGAACACTGCTAAAGGATATTCAGACAACCACTGCTTGCAGCAGTGTAATCCTTCCTTACAACTTACAAATTTTAGCTTACTTTTCTACATTTTGATACACTTGTGAGCTCAGTGGTTTGTGAACTTGTGAGCAAACTTGCAAGGTTGGTTATGGTGTATAGCATGAAAAACATGTCTAAAAGCTGCAAATGGTTACATTTGAAGAGGTGTTTGAGAAAATAAAACAAAGCAGAATAGGAAGAGACTCTGACAGCTTAGAACAAAAGCATTTTAATACAATAGTTTGGGGTTTTTCCCACCATTAGAAATTTCCTTATTAGTTTTACCTATGCTTTTCCTTGACTTCTGTTTCAATAATCTTAAAAAATTAAGGAAGAGGAAAAGAAGAATTAGGAACCAGACTATTCAGATAGTTTCGTATTACCTTGACAATTCAAACCGGCCAACCTTTCTTCCTTCTTTCTGTTCCTGAAAACTTTGATAGCACATATTAATTTGCAAACAATGCATGTTTGAAAAATTAAGAAAACATCATGTTTAAGAAGGTTTTCACTCTTTGCAAGAAACAAAAAATCCTTGTTAATCTTTTCATTCATTCTTATGTGTGTTGTAATCAGCAGCCTTTTCAAAGTAGTATGTAGGTTTGAGTGGCATGGAGGAACCTATAGTTTGTAGCTGACATTGCAGAAAGAGTATGTAATATAATAGTAAAAAAATTCTTTTGAAAATAATATACTTATCCATATTACAAAGGAAATTCTTTCACTACAACAGCTTTCAAATTGTTATAAATACAGCTGAAGCTAAGCTTCTAAATCCAGTGATGTTGCCAAATCTGAATAATTACCAAAATATTATTAGTTACAGAATTAAAAACTAAACAATTATTCTATAATTTATCATTTTGTTAAAACAAAATCTATGCTATTATATTTACCATATTTCAAATATTTGTCATTTAAATATTATGAAAACTAAACAAATTCAAACATAAGATAATTTTCTGTAGTCCCAGTGGGTGACAAAAAAAGTGATGTTCATGAAAATAACCTTATTTGGTTTTTAGAGAAAATTAAGTAAGAAATCACCAAAAATTCTAACAATGTCCGCCAGTTGCTTTGATGCAGAGTATGTTGTTTTCAAACTTCTACTCATCGGGGAGAAGAATTATTCCATGTTCTCTGGTCCTGGAGTAAGCAGGAACGTTGCGAGATTTTTATCAGCTTCATTGCGAGATTTTTATCAGCTTCCTGGGCTAGCAGTGAACCTCAAAAAGTGCACGTCATGTTTCTAGTACTTGAAGAAATTAGGAAAAGGACTGAGCGGGGTTAAACTTAGTATTATCTCATCAGCATTCGGCACCACTGCTATGCCATGAAGGAGAAAAAATAACAGAGAAACATTAGAAGAGGAATAGATAAAAGCAAGCACTGAGAGGAAAAATATGTTGTTTCTTAATTGAGCTGGAAAGAAAGAAGAGGAGGAGGGGAAGACGTTGCTTGCAGCTCTCTTTTGATGAGAAAGCTTTTTGTGCCTGTGACTATGTAGGTTAAAAATGTAATGCTGTCTCTCATAGACAGTCACATTGTAATTCTTATGTGGTAAATCAACAGTAAAAATTCAGGAAGAAAATAAGAGGAGGAAGGGAGGAAAAATAAAATTCAGCAATGTGAATATTTGTGAGATGTACGGGGTCAGTTCATCTGAATTAAGGCATCATTGTAATTCCTTTGAAGTCACTGAAGCTCTGCAAGTTTACATCAGCTGAGATTTTCAATCCCTTTTTCTTATTCCCAATGTTTCAGCTCCTTTCTCCCCACCATATCCCAAAGTGTACCTGATGGTGTTTATAGTTCTATACTGTACTGTAGTTTATAATGTACACAAAATGACAAGCGGAGGGACCCTACCAACTTGTAAGTGTATTATATTTGGTGTTAAGACATTGTATCATACCTGAATCTTTTTCTGAACCATCTGAATTTTGTGTATTAATGATGTTTCAAGATTTAATTGATTTTTTTTTTTTCCTGTTTACTTTTCGGACACCTGTATCCCTACTCGTTATCTGGGCTGGGCTATAGTTAATCTCACAAGTGTGAATTCCGAAATGGAATTTTCTATATATACCATTTGCAGTCCCAGAATAAACATGGCAAGAATAGCCACTGCAATGACATTTTGGCACTTGTGTTCACAGGTGTAGGGGAAACTACAGAAACTCAAAAAATAAACAACACACCACCCGCTTCCCAAACAAACAGGTAAACTAAATCACCTTGAACTTGGGATGAAGGTTGGGTTTCTGGCAGAGGTTTGATGTTGTTCTTATTGTAGCTAATCCTAGTACAATGTTTTCTAATTATACAATAAACATTCCCTCTCAGATGGAGCTGCCTGTCAGCCCACTCTACAGGCGAAATGGCCATATGGAGCACTCTGCAGATGGCTGGGCAGTGGCATGTGTACAGCTGTGCAGGACGAGCACCCAGGTGTTTCAGCCTGCCTGTGATAGGCAGGGAGCAGGCAGCTCTGCAAGGGTGGGGAGGATACTCAGCAAGGGTAAAAGAAACCAGCAAGATGGGATTTGACAGGAAATAGCGATAATAATAAATAACAGTAAATAATAATAAAATGCGCTTTTTTTTTGCCAGATCAGTATTTTATACTCCATCATGAGGAATAAAGTCTGGTCTCACTTAAGCTTTGATGAGACTGTAAGAAATATGAATAGAACACTGGTGTAGACACACATGAGGCTGCTCAAAATCATGTTAAAATAGCAATAAGGATGGATTTGTTTTGGCTACCATATAAACCAAACGACCACACCTGAAGCTCACAGGTAGCACTGGTTTCTATCCCCAGATTTGCTCAGCTCTCACTCCTGAAGCTGCTGCTATCTGATTCCTGTGGTTCAGCTGACGCCTTCCACAGTTGCAGTCCTATGCTAAATATACTGCTTAGACTGTAGGGAATGCAAAGACACCTCGCTGGCTGCATCCCAGAGTCTTTTGACTTGTGCTGGTGAAATTGCTATAGAAATCTGAGCTTCTTTCTGTCACAGCTGAATCTGGAAAAGATACATTTTATGCTACCATCAGCTGAATCCTGCACACAGCTGCATGCAGATTCAGATATATCCATACACACAAATAACAGTGCTGTGAAGCTGTGAACACAAAGGAAATGCACTTTGAAAAAGCTACTATAAAGGGCCAGAGAGTGTTTTATGTTATTAAAAAAAATACTTATTACTAAGTATTTACATTGCTTATGAAGCTTTAGAACGCTTTAAAGCATGTTCCAAATAATACATGCATAGGATGAAAGTTTTCTTTAAAATAAAAAAAATTTCATGCATATATTTTATACAAGGTAAAATGAGTTTGTTTCACATTACAGTGAAAATTGCAGTCCATTTCAGTGTTAAAGGAATGATTTTTATCCAAATGCAGATTTTTTTTATTTTAATATTTGATCACAATTACAGAAATCAGAAGTTCCTATGAATACTTTTAGATATTGATAAATATATGTAGATTGTTACTTTGCTTTGGGCTGAAAAATTTAGAAAAATATTTTGAGGGAAACACATTTTAAAACCAGTGAAAATTAACATTATAGGAAACAGATATGCAATTTCATTAAATGTAAAATAAATACATTAATGAAAACCAATGCCAGCTTCTTTACTTTCAAATGTTCTATTGCACTATATGCACTATTGGCCTTGTTTGTACATTGGGAAGAAACAGGGAAAATTAAGAATGTCAGCCTAAGCATCTTTGAATTAAAAGTTCAAAAGTTAAAAACAACTGCAGACTCCCCCTCTCCTACAATTACCATCCTAAACCTGGCAAAATTTTGAGTGTTTTATCACAATGGCCAGCGTGTCAGGAGTCTACACCAGTGGGAGTCTGGGCTAAGGAATGAAGTAGAACTGCATTATACACGCTCAAGTTTTGATGATTACTCTTTAACAAATTAGAAAACATTCATCCTGTTAATCTGGACAAGAACTGAGTGTCACAGAAAGTCAAATGTAGGAATCATCTCATCTAAGGTTAATCATATAATGGTTAGATTTCTCCTTTCACTTCCTCACCTCTTTCATGGAGACACAGAAATGAGAAAATTTTCCTTCTGGATACACCTATCTCTCTCCACTGACTACAAAAGGAGCCCAGACAGCTTGCTTAGGCTAGGCTAGCTTTTACATAGCTGCACTGAGGGATGAATACCGTCTGTGGCCTGTGATTTTTCAGAAGTGCTTCCATGACTTAAGTATTCACTTTTCATAAACTTTCCAGAAATTTGTTGTTTCTAAATTACTTATATTTAGGGTTTATTTTAACTCCTATCAAATGACTAGACAGGCACATTAGCAAAATCCAAGTAAGCTGATTATGACCTTTAGTTCTTGGTGTGTGTTTTATGCATACCTTACAATTTTTTTGTCTATTTTCTGTTAGCAGATACTTGGAAAATCCATGCAGAAAATGTGTGCATCCTGATGGGGATACTGTGTTCAGAAAGATAATAGAAGAAGAATCATAGGACAACCTTCATTAAAACTGCTCAGGGCAAGAGAAAATAACCCTGTTGAACTTGCATTGGCACACAAAAAAAATTTCCTTCTGTAACTAGTAATCAGTGATTGTTTTACAGTCTGAGGCATTACATTTATACATACACTGGCTAAAACTGCATTTGGAATCATACCTGTCGTCTCTATTTTATTATTAAATATAATTTACCTAAAATATAGGATGTAATACTGTGTTCTACTGATTATATTCCTGAGAGGAGGGGCAAATCTCCAGATGAAACTGCAATGTATGACAGAAAGATTTCATACCTGACTGTTAAATCACACCTTTGTTCATGGCACCACTGGGTTTCACAGCCCTCTACCTCTTGGCTAGCTGTAGGAGCCAAGGTTAAAGCCATTGGGCACCAGAATTCCCAATAGTGAAGTCACTTAGGCACTTCATCCTGGCATGCATAACAGTTTAATTCTGTTAGCATTAAACAGCGAGGTGCCAAGATCCTGCTTAAATCCCAGCTTGATTAATAAAATAGATACTTCCAGAACTATTTTACCTGGGTGCATTCATAGTGTAGCCACTCTGTAAGAAAGGCAAAGCTGCCATATCTTTAAAGGGGCTATTCAATAGTTAGTGAGATGTGAGGTAGCTAAGCTTTGACTCCTCTTCTGGCTGAACCCACACCTGCCTGAGAGGCGCCACTGATAAGGTGAATAATCCAGAAAGGGTGGAACAGGTTCACCGTGTAGAAACAGAAGTATTCCCCACTCTTTAACAAGGTGGTTTCACTTTATATAACAGATGATGGTTTATACCACTTTGAGAAAGAGGGAAGGAGGAGGAGGGAGTGGGAATTGAATATTCCTTGCCATATTGTGAGTGTTGTAAGTGAGATAAAGAAGGGAGAGCAGGTCAAACATCTATTAAAAAAAAAAAAAAAAAAAAAAAGAAAGAAGACACACTTAACTCTAAATTGATTTCTTTTAAAGGCACCAATCTTAATGTTGATACTTAATCCAAGACCTGTGAATTTCCAGTTCGGCACTTCTCAGTATTGTAGATTTAAAAATGGAATTTCTGAAAACTGAACAGCCATCAGCTGTAGTGCTGTCTTTGGAGAATTATATCTTTTAGGAGTTTCTGGTGAAATGGAGCTCTTCAGCAGATCCATGAGGTTGCAAGCCCATAACTGGAAGCTGTTAGCCTCCTTTTTCTTCCCCATGGCCCGATATTTCTGTGATTTCCTTTTGAAAAGTGTTGACACTTGTTGGACCCTTTCTTGAATGGCCTCAACTCAATATATCTACAGACAATTAGACAATAAAAGTGGCTGATCAGTGCACTGAGGGACATTGGTAAAGCAAATAGTGGAGAAATACCAGAGCTGGGGCAAGGAGGGGCCTCAAAATCCTCCCCAACAGTGGAAGGAAAAGCAAGACCAGCAATTAGAGCAGCTCAAGCTGCCACAAAGGTGTAGCAACGTCATTTTGGCTTTGCGTCTTATTTTAGGTGCCCTGATTTCCCCAGGCATGTGAAAGGTATACATCTGCGTCCACTGTATACAATTTGGAGTTATAACTTTATTACGCAGCCGTATATAAGACTAGCATCTAGCTCTCTCCTGTGAGCCTATCCCATTTTGCTTTTCTACATTTCATGAGATAGAATCCAAACTAGTATCAGCAAATATGTTCCTGAGCGACCATTCACCACGACCTTTTTTGCAATTCAGTCTAAGCATCTTTATAGATTGTATATAAAGAGAAGTTTTGATTTTATTTTTTACAGTATAGCATATAAAATTACTTCTTTATCATATCTGCTTTTACTTTTGCTATTTCCAGACTGAGACTCTGACCTTGCAAAGATATAATTTTGAGCATGTGAGTAGTGCCATGGAGTTCAAGAAGGGCAACAGAAGTGACCAGAGACATCTGACCCCAATTTAAACCTTAATCCTGTGAAGATTTTCAAATATGAAATCAATATGACTATTCACACAGCTAAAGATAGGAATGTGAACTCTTTACAAGGTTGGGACCTAACTAGAATAGGCCCTTTTAATTTCATTTAGTGCAGGAGTTCCATATTCCTGACAATTTTGTTGCTCTTCTTATAACCTTGCATATTATTGTTTTGACTTTTGGGAAAGATGATTATCTCAGGGGTTTCAACAGGACCAAATGAGTTTGGGTGAGCTTTCCAATATCTGCCAAAAATATCTTCTAAGAAAACAGAATTTCAACAGTTCTGATGACTATAACTATGTGCTAATAAAATAATGCATTCAGTTGCACCATTGAACCTTCATAGAACTTGGGCTTCCAATGGAGAATAGTCCCCTGCTGGTTTGTGTTGTGAAGTATTATCTCCATAGATATCTTTGTTTTTCTTTTCATAATATTGGGCCTCATTTATACATCTCTAGTCGCCTTGTATTTAAAAACAGAAGTTATGAAAGTGGATTGCTCTGATTGCTTAGCAAATAAATTATATAGGTTATTTGGCTCTTAAACTTATGTCATAAAAGTGTATTACTATTCACATGTGTATCTACACAAGACACACAATCTTTTGTGTCTTAACAAAACAGAATTGAAGTTAAATGAAAGCCAGTTCTTTCTGCAGCTAATAATGCCTATTTACAGAGGCTTTACTAATATGCAAGAAACAGACAGTCTGTCAACTTACTTTTAAAATCCATTCTTAGTGTGAATCTTTGCGTTTATTTTGAAAATCCAAGTCTAGGAATTCAAGGTGACATACACTCCACCTAAACCCCATCAAAGTTCCTGAAAGTAATCCAATACTTATGTACTTTTGGAAATAGTCTAATTCCTAAGGCATTTATACTAGTTGTTTTCATTCTTAAATTAACACCCCCTGGGTGCTTAATTTTAATTGCCCAGATATGGAAACTGCATACACACCAGGCAGTGCAAATAGACACCTGAACTCAGTCAAAATCTTTAGAGAAGCTTGACAGACATGAACTAAAGGACTATAATTATCATCCTCTGACATGCTGGCTGTTATTGGGATTTAACATTTCTTTTTATAGAGAAAGTTGGTCTAGACTAGTGCTAGAACCCTGTTCTGGTACTAGGCTACTCAACAAGAGGGGACTGAACACTTACATGCTGGCAGAGTGCCCAGATCACCGTGCCTGTGATATTTTTCCACACTCAGCTTATTTACCATCAATCAGTTAAGAGTCACAGGGCAAGAAGAAAGACAGGCTGATTTTTACCTGGTAAGAAAAGAACTGGATGGCTTAGAGGAGTGAGAATGAAATTGTTGTCCCTACTATGGGTCTGATATCCTGCTTTATCCCCCAAGGCTGCCCTAACTGCTGATTTTCAGTCAAGTGCAGCCGTGAGCAGGATGGATCCCAAATGATGAAGACAATTAATGTTTCCTCTTTATTCCTGAATTCTAAGAAGAGATAAGACGAGTTAAATCCTAATTTCAGGATGACATGATGGAAAGAGATACCTCTATTCCATGTACTGCCACTATAGCATATTGGCAGCATGTAGAATACTGCCAGTAAGAGCTCTCTCTCCCCCTGCAACAGAAGCCGAAGTGAAGCGTATGGTATATCCCTCTCCAAGCCGCCAGAGGCATCTTCTCATACCACTGAGGGTGCAGTGAATTTAGGTATCTGAGTGGCCTCCCCTTGCAAGGACCAGTTCCCCACATTCTTCTATTAGGCAGTTGCATTCCTCTTCAGTTTATACTAAAGCATCAATAGAGAAGAATAACATTTTGCATTGCTTTGCTTTACCTTTTTGCTTTGCCTTGCTTAATTTTATTCTCCAGTAAATAACATACAGTAGAGATCTTGTGTTTTTACACATTTAGCTTTGTCCTTATAAAATTTTACTAAGTTCGGTTTATCTATCCTTATGATCTAACGACCTGCAGATACTCGGATGCCTGAATGTTTTGTCACACTATCCTCATGAACTGTCAAAGTCTAAAATCAGTTTTCTTCTAGTGAAAGGACTAGAAAGGACTTAATCAGCTCTGTGAGTGATAACCATGTCATGAGTTTAACTATGTCCTAATTTTGGAGCTCTGTGATAAATTAAGTTAATGCAATGTTTTTGTCTCTCCTGCATTGTGTCATTTCTTCATGGATTATTTCTGTCATTCTCAAGCTCAAAATCATTGCAAACAGTAAGTACCAGAGAATTGCTTCCCTCTTTCTCCCAAAATTCCTTTTCAAATGCTTCTGTCTTTAAATGTAAGACAGACTGCAAGTTCAATATCTTGCAGCTCTGCAGGGTTAGAAACAGAAGCTTTATCCCATTAGAAACAGATGGTTCCTACCTTCCCAGTGGGACATACACAGCTCTAACTGGAGTCCCTGGAAAATCCTGAAACAGTATGTTGTGACAAACTCTTCACACCTGCAATCTTGCCAGTAACTAACCTACCTTATAAACCTACCTTTTAAAAATTGGAAAGTGAATGAAAAATACGGTAGCAAAAAAAAAAAAAAACCCACAAAAAAGGATCTTTGTTTTAGAAAAATTATATAAAAAAAAATTGGAAATGCACTAGCATAACAAGACTTCAGATTTCACTACTAAATTGATGTACTAAATATAATTCAACAAGAAGTTGTATACAACATGTGCTGCTGCTGTTGATTAAGGATTTCCTCTGTCAAAATGACATAAGGCTGAAATCTCTAATTTTGATCTACACTATCCAGTAATAAGTCTGTCTTATTGGTAAGTCAGCAAATACTTAGGAACATAGGACTAGGATGAAAGTAATTTTTTAACGTAATTCAGCTCCTGGTATTACAAATATCTATATCACATAATACTTTTAATAAATTAAACAATTTCCACTTTAAAAATAGGTCAGGGGTTTTTTATCTTCACTCTTCCTTTAGGTATATCATTGTTCCTCCGGCAGAAATCTCGTTCTCCTTTTGTGCCTATGTTTATTCATGACCTGACTAGTGGTCTAGTGTTTTTTTTTTTTTTAATCTTATGTCAAAATTATTGCTTAAATTAAACAGTTTTATTAATTTTTTCCCTGGTGTTCACTCCTTGTATAAAATGTCAGTCCTTCTTGGCCTTCTTTTCTACATCTAAGGTAGCAAAGAACATTATGTTTCTTTCTGCAAGAAGACTTTCTTCTAATCTTAGATGCCTTCCTTCAACCTATTCCAGCTTGAATGCACCTTTTCTTGATTGTAGGTGACCAGAATTATCTACAGAATTTTTGATGATATTTTACCTTGGCCTTGTACAATGTCATTAATTCCTACCTGTATCCTCTGAAAATGTTTCAAGCAGTGGCCAGCCCAGCTTCAACCCATGACAAAATGATACTTTGTAGGATCACATTTGTCTAATTCATTGTTATAGTATCTTGATGGTATATAGTTGTCTATGATGTGAAGAGACAGATTCTGTTCCTCAGTCATTTCCAAATGATGAATTCTTGATTTACTGAAAAAAGGAAAAAAAAAACCCTTGTAATTAATTCCTAAATGCATGACCATATATTTTATACTATTGAATTTCATTCTATTCCTATTTTTGCAGTACTCGGGGTCATCCAATCCTTTCTGCATGATATCACAATTTTCCTAACAAGTTACATATTTCATTTAACTCAGTATCATATTTCTTTCAAGGTTATTACAAAAAATATTAATGAAACCACTCAAGAGACCAATCACTGAGGAACTACAGTGGCAACCTCCCTCTACCTGAGTTTCTTCCTATACTTTACTCCTATTGTCACCTCTCCTTTAGTCTCTTCCCCACTTTATAATTCCCAGATTAATCCTTTTTTCTCTGCTTCTTAACTAACAATTCCTGTGTGGTATCAGATTGATTAGATCTGTTCTCTTTTCCTGTCTAGAAAATCAATTATTTTTCAATGAATTCTATCATGTTAGACTGGCAATATCTTATTCTTTCTTTTCTTTCAAAACGTCTTTCAGAAGAAGCCTTGCATATTATTATTTATCAGACTAATGAGTTTTCGCTCTGCCCTCCTTTTTATACTTTGTCTTCAGTTCTCCACTAATATTAAAGAACTCAGGAAATAAAAAAATATTAGAAATTTTGCTGTGACGTCTGAAATTCTATGTTTTGTTTTGCTCCAGGTTCTGGAATAAAAATGATCTGGTTCCTCTGATTTGAACACTTCAAGATCTTTATATTTTGCATTTACCTCAATTGCAGTAATTTCCGTTCCTGAATCTCTTCATACACACTAATTAGTTTGCTTTTGTCTTCATGTTCAGCATCATCAGTTTCATAGAAAACTGAGGAAAATATTCATTTAAATAGATATCTTCCTATTCTCATTGCATATTGTTCCTGGTTCCTGTATCCTTAATCTTTTTTGTTTATGTGATTGAAGCAACTTCTTACAACTCGACTCACAAACAATATATAGGAGGCAGAGAAGTATAAACTTTCCCCAGTCTCTCTCTTTTTTTTTTTTTTTTTTCTTTGTCCCTATATATTCTTTTTTTCTGTTTGTAGCTGATCTCTTCTTATTGAATTATTTCTTTGAGTTGCTTATTTACCCAGTTAGTTCTGGAACACTGAAACCATAATCCTCCTGCCCATTTGGTTTAAATAAAATCCAGATCCTCTTTCCATCCAAGTTTCTAAATGCTATAGAGTAATTGGTTTCACTGTTTGCTTCTTGTAGTTTATCAGCAATTTACCTTTCAAAAGACAGAACCTTAGTAACAAACAAACTCTTCATTTATCTTTATTTATCTGAACTGAACAACAGATAAACAACAGATAATCACTTTTTGTGTGTGTGTGTGTGTGTGCGCCATAACGAAGCAGTCTATATTGTAATTACCCACCAAAAATAATCTAAAGAATCAGTGTTTCATGTTGGTTGGGTGACTAAGTGGTCAAGTAGGCACTGCTGTTTTCAGAAAGAAGAGAGGGAGAGAACTACAACAAATGGAATAATGAGATTTTTTATATAGGAAAAATAGCTGATATTTGGTACGAGCAACAGACTACCTTAACGAAATCCTATACTAGGACTGTAAACTTAGCAAGACCTTAATTTTAATTCCTCCTTACTGATTCATTTTCTGAAGATATTAAGAGGAAAGAGTGTCCATGTAAAATAATTCATAGTATTTTGAAGAGTATCATGACATTTTCTTGAAAGTCTCTTTTCTAAATATGGAACAAAGCCACCTCTGGTTTACTTGTCAGATTATCACCATTAAGGCAGTCTGGCTGCAGATGTCGTGTAGTTGCTGTAGTCAATGCCAGGAACAGAAAATTGAGAATCAGTACATCTCTACCTGAATATTGATTGTGAAATATCTGTCTTTGTTCTTTCTGGAATTAGCTGGTGGTCTATTACCCATTAGCAAACAGTTACCTGAGCAGAAGCTAATGTTACAGATGCTATAAAAAGAGCAGCAGCAGAGCAAACAGATATAAATCAGCTCAATTCCAACAAAAACTCTTTCATCTTGAAACAATTTAAACTCTACCAAGGGTAAGTAAACAGAAGGAATATATTTTCCTTCACCTTCAACTGTCAGTAGTTGCTTTCACTTGCCCCGTCTTCAGATACGGGGAAGGTTTTCATATCTTTCCTGGTACAGGACTCTTCAGCTGTTAACATGATTATTTTTCTATAGTTTACATAGTTCTTACCGTATTTACATGATATTCATTTGTGAAAGCTTTCCAAACCAGTGTTCCTCTCACAGGTACAGGGCTATCAAAGCAGCTACAGCAGCAGACAAGATCTTTTTTTCTATAAATCGTATTGATCATACAGAAATATGAAAGCAACTTTAGCAAGTGAGTCTACCTTTATTTCTGTATCTATATCATCAGTCTAATTCTCTGCGATAGAGTCTTCATATATGTTCATACATAAAAATACATTCATTAATATACACGAACACCAGGTAACGAGAAAGATCCAAAGAAGTCTTTTTTTAAAGGCATGCAGATTCTGTATATTTCTTTTCTTTTAAGTCTAATGTAGCTCTTTTCTCCATTAAGAAGAGCCACAGACATGTTGAAGAACTATCCTGACTGTTAAGGAGTAATAAATTTGAGTTCCTTTAGAAAATGCCAAGAAATTTGGCTGGCTAAAATGTTCTTCAAAGTGAGAGGGGTTTTTTTTTAAAAAAAAAAAACAACTGACATTAGCAGTCATATTAGCTGCTCCTGCTGCTCAGAATATAGAAATAGGCTGAACAAAGAGATCAATGCTTCTTCTTACAAGTAGAAGGGCCAAAATCTGCTCCTCAATGCCCACTAGTCAAAGGTCTTACCCTCTCAACTGTGCCAATGGTAAGAATTATGTTGGTGTTTCTTATTTAAAATATTCAGACTAACCCAAATGATTTCTGTTTGAAACAGATTAGGAAGTGCTCATGAGGTCTAGTCCATTCACTGGGCTTTAAGACTGTGCCCTCCAGCTGAAGGAAAGCAGCATCTGGGATTACAGCCCTCTTCAGTGTCTGTCCACAGCCTGAGAAAAAAATGATAGAGAGAACTAATATAACTTAATTTACAGTGATTCTCATATTGTACTTAAAGTTGCTTATTTTGATTCCCCTGACTGATTCATCTGGCTACAGCTGTTTAACAGCAAAGACTGGTAGTAGGGAGCCCGTACAAATAAGTACAAGCTAGATAGCATCAATTGCAGTTATGCTGATCCAAGAAGGGATGCTTGGCTGTCCAGGCACATTCTTAACAAGAACATTTAAACTTGTGTACTCAGGGAAATATGTTCAGGACTGAGAAACAACATATTCTGTTTTCCTATGCTGTATTCTGTTAAATATCACCCTTGAGGAAAAATGCAAAGTACAGAGATATTCTACGGCTGCTATAGCAAAGTACAGGGAGACAGACGTTCCCCTCTCCAGTTTATGATTTGTGACAATTTAGTAGCTCATGTTGCTATTTCTGTTATGGCTCCCAAAGTAATTTGAGTTCTTTTTCATCTGCTGTAGATTCCCCCCCTGTTACAAAGAAAACTGATTGGCATGTACCAAACTTATCCTTCTTTGTTCCATCCTCTTAGCCTTTCACGTTTGACATGTTAGGGAATTGGCAATTATCAACAGATGGTGCAAATTAGAACGTCATGATGTTACTTTAAATTTTCTCCAATGGCAGGTTATCTTTCTAATAAATCCAGGGGTTAAGAAAACACAAAGATAATATTTCCCTTCTTTTGACCCATTCACCTTTAGTCCTGAAGTCCAAGAACTAAAGCTAATAAATCCACATATTTTGCTAACTCACCAATTTCATTGCCCAGATAACTACTCCTTAATTTATCTCTTAACCCAAAAGTTTCTCCTTTAGTTTTATCCATGAATCTGGAAGTTGACAAGGGTGAAATATAATGTCTATTATCATAGAGAAAAATGATTAGAGATGAACCAGTAATCTAAAACACCTGAATGAGAAATAGTTAGTAAACTAGGGACTTAAAAGGGTGATGTACAATTGCATCAATGACTACTTACTAAAAATCTAAAGCAAGGGAATACTGAAGAGGAGGAAGGCTCTTAGAAATGGAAGCTCCAAATTATTTGCCAGTCAGTGATCAAAGGTTACCAAATACTAGGATCAAAAACTGGGCTAGTCTTCTTGGGGTATACTGCAGAAACAAGGTGTCGATTCTTGTGCAGTTCTTATTAAGCAAGGATAATATTTCACATTATTTAATTATTTTGAGATAAATCTCGTAATTTGTTATTCAATTTGTTTCCTTGTTAGCATATTGTTGAGAACTAATGAAGTTACTATCAGATTCAAAATAAATAAAGGTTAAAAGCAGAAAAATGTTAAATATAAATTACTTTAATCTCATAATTCATAGGAAAAAATGTTACTTTCTAAATTTTTTTTTTAAAAAAAAGTCTTGATTCTCTTTCCCACTTAAACTAGCAATGGGGTTATTAGAGTTAGGCATTTTTTCAGAGAATAATTTGATGCTCCCTGGTTAATCAGGCATCTATATCTGTTTCAATAACAACAGTTTGGAACAGAGTGCTATTTCATTGTTCACTTTTTATCATTTACTGTCTGCTTAGGCTTATTTCCTGACCCATTTATTTTTATACTTGAACACTTAAATCCATTTAGGGATAACTTACAAGGAATCCACAAATGGTGATAAACCCACCAAACTCCATACAAATCCTATGTGAAACTTCAAAACTACCTTGCTAAAATAATTTTTGAAGATTAAGAATAACGGGTAAAAAACAAAAAAAAACAAAACCAAAACCAACCACCCCCCCAAAAAAAAAAAAATCTTTGTGTTTTCATTCATTTATTAATGAGTATGAATTTTCTTGGCTTTAATTTTTCATTAAATGAGGATCTGACAATGTCAGATTGTTAATCATTAGTGATTTTCAGCTTCCATATTTTTAAGGCAAAGTTTAAATAAATAAATAAAAAAAAATTTAAAAAGACCTAAAGTGATGATATCTTGTAAGCTTCTTCTCTTTGTAGTGTTTCATTTGGGACTAATTTATTGAACAATGTCCTTTTAAATATCGATAATGCTCTATCTGTTCGTAAAACAAATGTAATTACAAGGTTTCAATCTTCACACACTTCTTCCGGGCTTAGACTGGTATACTAACTTAATTATCTGTAATGGAATTACTCTTGATTTACACTGCTTTACCTGAGCTGCAAATTCAGCCTATGAAATACTTGACCTGGCTCCTGCAAGCATATGTACTGAAGTTTCCAGGCTTTTACACACAGTAAAGAAATGGGTAAGTGTTATAAAGGCACACAACTATTTCCATTTTGATACTGCAAAACCCGAGATCAATATTTTCCTATTGTTTCCCATAACATTTTGCATAGATCTGTCTTGGGCTATATAGTTATACCATACATCCTTAAGCTGTACAAACTAGTCTAGGCCAACTTTTACTTCCACCTGTTTTAAAGGCAGAATTCATGTCAACTTTAACAGGAGGAATTCCTTTCCTAAAAATATCCTTTTTTTTAAACTGCTGGAGGGAAAAAAAGAAACTGCTTTTAAAACAAAGTCCATTCTAGCAGCTTAATATTTGTTATTTTTTAGATTCCTTTTCAAAAAGAGTGAAAGAAGCGTGGGCAGTTGTATCGATGAGAAGACCCTTTGCCATCAAGGCTTGAGCACAATGTCTTTCAAAGACCCTTTTTACAAATGCTAGCATTTGAAAAGGACAAACAGCGAAATAAACCTCAAAGGGGATGACAATAGGATATGGAGAGGAAGTGGGTGGGTTAATGCATCTGAGAAGCAAAGCTCCTTAGAAAGGCATTGAAGAGGTTTAAGGTTCTATTTAGCGACAAAAGGAGTTATGGAATAGGGCATAATTTTCCCACAGGATTTTTGTCTTTTGAAGTTTTTGAAACACAAATTCTCAAAAAAAAAAAAAAGAAAAGGATAGTTTGAAATTTGATAAGGTGAAAGTTTGTGTAGCAGATTGTGTCTATGTATAGAGGGGAAAGGTAGGATAGCACCAATACATAGATGTGTATAAAATCGATTGAACTCAACATTAATTGGGAAAACTTCAGAAAGTTTGAAAAATATGGAGCACTATTTGAAAGCACATTAATTTTCCTAGTCTTAACCCAGTTTTAGGACTATACTTGCCATTAGCATTGTCCCAGAGCTTTATGATGGAAAGAGGATCTGGAAGTGAACTGCAAACATTGCAAAGTGCCTATAATTCTAAGCTTGGTAAGGTGACCCAAATCCAGGCCTCTGTATTCAGAGTGGGCATTGACTGCAAAAATGAAATAACCTAGGACTTAGTAGTCCTCTCAGAGGATATCTCCACTGTTAGAGTTCTGGAACATTTCAAACTGTACTTGGCTTCATAAAAAGCCTGTAGAATGAAATATTATTTCTGTGGAATGCAAAGAAAAAAGTGAAGGAAAAATCTTTGCTTTTAAATTAGAAGCAAAGTATTCTTAGTTTATGTGTCCTAAGTGGGTTTTTCATACTGAGAAACTCTTCTCTTGGGTCAATGTTCTTTAACTATTGCAGCAATACAAAAACTCTTTTATCCTCTTGAGATGTGAATATCCCCTGATGGTTCAGGTAGACAGAGCCATTTATCACAGAATCACAGAATGTTAGGGGTTGGAAGGGACCTCAAAAGATCATCTAGTCCAATCCCCCTGCCAGAGCAGGACCACCTAGAGTAGGTCACACAGGAAGGTGTCCGGGAGGGTTTTGAGTGTCTCCAGAGAAGGAGACTCCACAACCTCTGTGGGCAGCCTGTTCCAGTGCTCTGTCACCCTCACAGTGAAAAAGTTTTTCCTTATGTTAATGTGGAACCTCCTATGCTCCAGCTTGCACCCATTGCCCCTTGTCCTGTCATTGGACATCACTGGGAAAAGCCCAGCTCCATCCCTCCTGACACTCACCCTTTACCTATTTATAAACATTCTTGAGGTCACCCCTCAGTCTCCTCTTCTCCAAGCTAAAGAGACCCAGCTCCCTCAGCCTTTCATCATAAGGGAGATGTTCCACCCCCTTCATCATCTTTGTGGCTTTGCACTGAACTCTTTCAAGCAGTTCCCTGTCCTTCCTGAACTGGGGGGCCCAGAACTGGACACAATATTCCAGATGCGGTCTCACCAGGGCAGAGTACAGGGAGAGGAGAACCTCTGTACCTACTGACCACACCCCTTCTAATACACCCCAGGGTGCCATTGGCCTTCTTGGCCACGATGGCACATTGCTGGCTCACGGTCATCCTGCTGTGCACCAGGACCCCCAGGTCCCTTTACCCTAAGCTACTCTCCAACAGCTCAATCCCCAACCCATACTGATCCATGGGGTTGTTCTTTCCCAGATGCAAGACTCTACACTTGCCCTTGTTGTATTTCATTACATTTTTCCCTGCCCAGCTCTCCAGCCTGTCCAGGTCTCTCTGAATCGCGGCACAGCCTTCGGGTGTGTCAGCCACTCCCCCCAGTTTTGTGTCATCAGCAAACTTGCTGAGGGTGCACTCTGTTCCCTCATCCAGGTCATTGATGAATGTATTGAATAGTACTGGTCCCAGTACCGACCCCTGAGGGACTCAACTAGATACAGGCCTCCAACTAGACTCTGTCCCATTCACCACAACTCTCTGACTTCTTTCCTTCAACCAGCTCATGATCCACCTCACTACCCGATCATCCAGACCACGCTTCCTCAGTTTAGCTGCGAGGATGCTGTGGGAGACAGTGTAAAATGCTTTACTGAAATCAAGATAAACCACATCCACTGCACTCCCATCGTCTATCCACCTGGTTATGTCTTTATAAAAGGCTATCAGGTTGGTCAAATATGACTTCCCCTTGGTGAAGCCATGTTGACTGCTCCTAATGACCCTCTTATCCTTGATATGCCAATAACAATGTGAAGCCACTAGTCACCGGTCTCCTCCATATAGCTTATATCATGGCATATATTACCATATTCATACCTTCAAAAGTATATAAATTTATCTTAATAGTTTGCTTCTGATTATCTAGACTACCCTACTCTGCCTATTGCACTATATGTCAGCACAATGGAGGGACAGGGCATGTGGTCAGAAATCCTAGCTTTATAACACATTGAAAAGTAGCTGAAATTCAACATCTTTTTGTTCAGCCATTTTAAAGCTTATGGAAGTTTCCAGTAGGATTATGCTTATATTTATACTACCTCTTCAGTGGGAAAAAAATGTGATTTGAACAAAGTTTAGAACTGGCCACCCAAAAACATCAGGGCAATCAGCCTTATACTGTTATTGCTTAGTGCCTATTATTTCAGTGGTCATGAAGAGGTTAACCAACATTTGTACCCTTTCAGGCTAGGTCTGAATTGTCCCGTGCCAAGCTCTGTAGTTATGTTAATCTATTCTTTTGCTAACAAGGCCAATGTCCTCTGGTGGTAGCGTACCCACACTGTTGCCTGTGGAATGGAGGAGGCTTAATCATAGAATCATAGAATCATGGAATAGACCTCTGAGATCATCAAGTCCAACTGTTGACCTAATACCACCATGTCCATAAACCACATCTACAAGTGCTACATCTACATGGTTTTGGAACACCTCCAGGGACGGTGACTCCACCACTTCCCTAGGAAGCCTGTTCCAATGTTTGACCACTCTTTCAGTAAAGAAATTTTTCCTAATGTCAAATCTAATCCTCCCCTGGCTCAACTTGAGGACATTTCCTCTTGTCTTATCACTTGTTACTTGGGAGAAGAGACTGACCCCCACTTCATTACAACCTCCTTTCAGGTAGTTGTAGAGAGTAATAAGTTCTCCCCTCAGCCTCCTCTTCTCCAGACTAAACAATCTCAGTTCCCTCAGCCGCTCCTCACAAGACCTGTTCTCCAGACCCTTCACCAGCTTCCTTGCCCTTCTCTGGACATGCTCCAGCACCTCAATGTCCTTCCTCTAGTGAGGGGCCCAAAACTGCGCACAGTACTCAGGGTGTGGCCTTACCAGTGCCAAGTACAGGGGCAAAATCACCTCCCTACTCCTGCTGACAACTCCATTTCTGATATAAGCCAGGATGCTGTTGGCTGCCTTGGCCGCCTGGGCACACTGCTGGCTCATATTCTTGATTTATTGGAAGTGTTTTTTTAAAAGTATTTCATTTTAAAGACATGGCTAGAGAGAGGGAGAGGACAAAATAAGTTAAAAAAAAGGAGAAAAAATTGTTAAGAGCAGAATGAAGCAGGCTGATGGAAAGACTGAGTGACAAGTGCTGGAGGTTGAAGAAAATACTGATCACAACATAGCAGAAAAAACTGCAGCTTATTCTGGAGGAAATATTGTCAAGATCTGCTGATAACACTGCTCAGGCTTCTCTGCTAGCTTCACTCTGGGGGATTTGTTAAAAAAACAATAAAGAGGAAAACTCCAAATGTCATCCTGAGTTTCACAGCTGATATTCAAACCTTAAATTGTGTGAATTTATCCCTAAGCTTTCTTTTACTGACAAAATATCATCATCTGATTTAGTACTTTGCAGCAGAGGCTTTAACCTACCTGTTCCTTGTGACAGTCGAATCAGTACAAGGGGAACAGAAACTGCCAAGCAGCCACATCACTGCTTCTCCTTTACCTCCACTGAGGGAAGCCCATGCCCCCTTTCATTTGTATAGGGGACAGGAGGGAATATGCCCTACAGGTGCTAATGTCTTCCATGTTGTTCTTACTCTATGAGACTGCCCCCATTACTAACCAGAGTCCTGCAGACTGAAAGCATGTCAGCCTTTTTACCAGTGCTTCTGATTTTGCATCAATACAATCACATTATGAGAAAAACACATGGGAGAATCAAAACCCATAAATGAAAGAGAAAATCCCTTTGGATGATTAGTTCAGACCAATGTTAAAAGAACATTTTGTGTGCATGTCAGGTTCTTTGCCAGTCTCAAAGTAGTCATTTGGATTCACTTCATTATAGGCACTGCAGTACCTTAGGAGAGAAAGGGAGAAATAGAGTGTGAAACAGAGTAATAATAACCCTTGAATGATGAAGTCTTTCTCCTAGCACAACTTCAAATAACTCAGACAACTATCTTTTAATCAAATATTCAGCGTAGCTAGCATCCATGAGGAGATAAAAAAAGAAAAAAGGCACAGAGGAATCCAGAGAAGGAGACACTAGATAAAATGAAGGGAACACTACGTCATGGACTTAGACTTAAATAGAAGCATGAATACCAACTCGACAGCAGAATAAACACACACCGTAAAGACAGTCTGATCTTTTCCTTTTTAAGTCAACAGGACTTTACCCACTGACTTTAGCAGGAGAGAAAACAGGTTATTATTCTCCAGCCCTGCTTCTTTCTACCAGTCCGGTTCTTGTTCTCTATTTTTCCACTTTGACTTTCTGGCCCATGTTCTCCACCTTCATCCTGAGGGTTTTGTTAATTCATGTTGTCTATTATAAATTTTCTTCTGATAATGCTTTTTCCTTTGCTCTTTCTCTGACACTGATTTTTAAATAACCACAAGAATCATTGTATTTCGGGAGCAGGTGACCAGGTAAGTCTCAAATAACGACAGGTCACAGTACTTTTTTTTGTAGAGACACTTTTGAGGAGTACTGAGGCACTCACTTTCCAACCCAACCTGCTGTGTGAAGATGTTTCCTGCTTACAGGGGGCTAGGATTAAGGATGTCACAGAAAGATTACCGAACCTGGTACATCTCACAGACTACTATCCATTGCTACTGTTTCACATAGGCAGCCAGGAGCAATCTAAAGAGTATCAAGAGGCATTACAGAGCCCTAGAAGAGGCAGTGAAGAACTCAGGGGCCCAGGTAATCTTTTCATCAATCCTCCCAGTCAAAGGCAAGGGGCTTGAAAGAACAAAGAGAATCGGGAAAATCAAAGAATGGCTAAAGGAGTGGTGCCACAACCAGGGCTTCAACTGCATTTTTTAAAAGACTCACTTGGAGAAACCTGGTCTCCTGGGGCTGATGGAGTACATCTCTCAGAGAAAGGGAAGAACATATTTTGACAAAGGCTAGCCAATCATGTAAGGAGGGCTTTAAGCTAGATTTGCTGAGGGAGAGGATCCTTAATCCACCCCACTTCAAAGCCAGTGCTGGAAATAGATGCACAGGCCCTAGAGAAGGATCGCAGGTGTTCAACAAGGGAGAACATGATGTGTGAGATAATGAATTCCAGCCGGTAAACATTCCAGTTGGTAAGTCGGCTTCAATGGGGTGCCCACTTAAATGCCTGTGTGCAACTGCATGGGGCACGGGGAATAAACAAGTGAAGTTAGAGGTGTATGCACGTCTACAAGGCTATGACGTTATAGGCATCACTGAGACTTGGGGGGATAGCTCCTATGACTGGAGTGTAGGAATAGATGGATATAGGTTCTTTAAGACAGGCAGGGGGGAAGATGAGAGGGTGTCACCCTTTATGTCAAAGACCATCTGGAGTCCATGGAGCTCGGCCTGGGGATGGATGAGGGGTTGACTGAGAGCTTATGGGTCAGGTTTAGAGGAAAGGCAGGGGAAGGTGCTGTCATAGTGAGGGTCTGCTACAGGCCACCTGACCGGGACGACCGAGCGGACGAGGCCTTCTATAGACAGACGGGTGCGGCTTCATGTTCACAAGCCCTGATCCTCATGAGGGACTTCAATCACCGAGACATCTGTTGGAAGGAAGACACAGCAGCGCACCAACAATCCAGGAGGTTCCTGGAACGCATTGATGACAAGTTCCTTCTCCAAGTGGTAGTGGAACCAATGAGAAGGCGTGCCATGCTGGGCCTTGTTCTCACCAACAAGGAGGGGCTAACATGAAGCTCAAGGGAAGCCTTGGCTGCAGTGGCCACAAAATATTAGAATTCAAGTTCCCCAGGGCAACAGAGTACGCAGCAAGCTTGCTACTCTGGACTTCAAGAGAGCAGACTTTGATGTCTTCCAGCATCTGCTTAGTGGAGTACCGTGGGATGAAGGCCTGAAGGGGAGAGGAGCCCAAGAAGGCTGCTCCATATTCAAAGATCACCTCCTCCGAGTCCAGGAGCAATGCATCCCAAAAAAGAGGAAGGCAGGCAAGAATGCAAGGAGGCCTGTGTGGATGAACAGAGAACTCATGGAAACACTTAAAGATAAAAAGAGAATTTACAGAAAGTGGAAGAAAGGATAGGCAGACTGGGGAGAATACAAAGAAGATGGCCAAGCAACCAGGAATCAGGTAAGGAAAGCTAAAGCCCAGATAAAATTAAATTTGGCCAGGGACATCAAGGGTAACAAGAAAAACATTTATAGGTATGTGAGTGATAAAAGGAAGACTAGGGAAGCTGTGGACCCTCTCCAGGAGGAAACAGAAGAACTGGTCACGAGGGATATGGAGAAGGCTGAGGATCTCAATGACTTCTTTGCCTCAGTCTTCACCTGCAAGGGCTCTAAGCACACTGTTCAAGTTGCAGAAGACAAAGGCGGGGACTGGAGAAAGAAGATCTGCCCACTGTAGGCGAAAGAGCAGGTTCATGGCTATCTAAAGAAGCTGAAGGTCTACCAGTCCATGGGACCTGATGAGGTCCATCCAGGGGTCCTGAGAGAACTGGCAGACCAAGTTGCTAGGCCACTTTTCATTGTATTTGAGAAGTCACAGCAGTCTGGTGAGGTGCCCACTGACTGGCAAAGGGGAAACATCCACCCTATTTTCAAAAAGGGAAAAAAAGAAGACCCAGGTAACTACAGGCTGGTCAGTCTCACCTCTGTGCCTGGCAAGATCATGGAGCGGATCCTCCTGAAGGCTCTGCTATGGCACATAGAAAATATGGAGAGCATTGTTGGCAACCATCATGGCTTCACCAAGGGAAAATCCTGCCTGTCGAATCTGGTGGCCTTTTATGATGGAGTTACAGCACCAATTGACAAGGGAAGACCAATTGATGTCGTCTATCTGGACTCATGCAAAACCTTCGACACTGTCCCACGAGACATCCTGGTCTCCAAATTGGAAAGACCTGGGTTTGACGGATGGACCACTCAGTAGATAAGAAATTGGCTGGAAGGTCTCACTATAAGAGTTGTGATCAATGGCTCGATGTCTGAGTGGAGACCGGTGACAAGCGTTGCTCCTCAGGGATCAGTACTGGGACCTGTGCTATTTAACATCTTTGTCGGTGACATGGACAGAGGCATCGAGTGCACCCTCAACAAGTTTGCTGATGTTTGATGACACCAAGCTGTGTGGTGAGGTTGACACACTGGAGGGAAGGGATGCCATCCAGAGGGACCTTGATAGGCTGGAGAGGTGGGCCCAGGCCAACCTCATGAAGTTTAGCAAGGCCAAGCATAAGGTCCTGCACCTGGGTTGAGAAAATCCCAAGCACAGATACAGGCTGGGCAATGAGTGGATTGGGAGCAGTCCTGAGGGAGAAGGACTTGGGCATGCTGGTGAATGATAGGATGAACATGAGCCGGCAGTGTGTGCTTGCAGCCCAGAAGGCCAACTGTATCCCGGGCTGCGTCAAAAGAAGCGTGGCCAGCAGGCTGAGGGAGGTGATTCTGCCCCTCTACTCTGTCCTCGTGAGACCTCACCTGGAGTGCTGCGTCCATCTCTGGAGCCCCCAGCACAAGAAAGACGTGAAGCTGTTGGAGTGAGTCCAGAGGAGGGCTACCAAGATGGTCAGAGGATTTGAACACCTTTCCTATGAGCACAGGCTGAGAGAGTTGGGTATGTTCAGCCTGGAAAAGAGAAGGCTCTGGGGAGACCTTCCAGTACCTGAAGGGGGTCTACAAGATGTCTGGAGAGGAACTTTTTACAAGGGCATGTAGTGATAGGACGAGGGGTAATTGTTGGAAACTGAGAGAGGGCATGCTTAGACTAGATACAAGGAAGAAGTTCTTTATCCTGGGGGTGGTGAGACACTTGAACAGGTTGCCTAAGGAAGTCGTTGATGCTCCATCCTTTAAGACCAGGTTGGATGGAGCCATGAGCAACCTGGTTTAGTGGGAGGTATCCCTGCCATGCAGGGGGGTTGGAAGTAGATGATCTTTGAGGTCCATTCCAACCCAAACCATTCTATGATTCTATGATATGATTCTATGATCAGAGGACAAAGCTGGTTTATGAAAGGTAGGATGAAAAAATGAAAGCTGAATTTAAACTCCTAACATACAGTGTGAATTCCCATTTGCTCTTCCTGTGTCAAAGGAATTAAATACTTATTATTTTGCTTTACTATTGGGCTTTTTTCCAGATATGAATTCCTACATAGAACTTTAGTTTCAGATCCTGATTCAGTAAAATTATTTACTAGTGATGAGTCTCAAGAGTATAAATAGTAGCCATGCCCAAGGGTCTGATAAGAAAATTTCCTCCATTAAAATCTAGCTTTGGTTCCAAACAGATGCTTCCAAACATGCTCCCTGTGCAAGCATGGATTTCTTTCAGTTATGTTATTTATCATGATTTCTACCTCAAAATTTAACCAATATTTGTAGAAATCAAAGTAAACGAAGTTTTTTTAAATGGTTGATGAAATTGTTTATTTTTTTTACTAAGAACTGACTTCAGTAAATATTTTAATAACTGTTTATAAAAACATTGATTAATATGTCACAAATCCTTTCAGGAAAATGAAAATGTTAAATGTTTCATTTGTTAAATGGAAACAATTTGAAACTTGCTCTCAATAGTATTTCCTTTTCCAGTGTCTTTAATGAACAATTTAATTGTCTTGGTAGAGATTTCACATTCTTGAACTAGGCATGTACTTAAACACCTTATTTAGTGAACATGGTGTGTTTTGTGGTTTTGGTTTGTGGTTTTATTTTAATCTTGTACCTGCATCTCAGCAGTAGGATTCATATACCATTAGCTATCTCAAAGTTACATGTCTATTCCAAGCTAGTAATCTAGTCTTCTTCTGTGGTCTATGGAGAAAGATAATTATCTCAAGAAGGTAATTCCTTCCATCTGAATATAAGGTGTTTGCAACTGGTGGAGATGAATTGCCCTCAGAAGGCACTATGTTTCCTTTGACTGTAAAGGAAAAAGAAATAGCTGTTGCAACTAGAATCTTAAAGGCTAGACAGCAGTGGTTTGAAGTGATGAAACCCTTGTAAGATACTAATGATTGCTTAATTTCTGCAACTGTTTTGAATTTTGTTGGCTACTTTTTTTGTAGTCAGGGAAGCATCCCACAGCAAGCAACCAAAAATTTAGATACTGAGCTGTATGTAAAAGCTTATTACTTTTGATTCTTTTGCTATCGGTTATCCTGCATTGATATTTCCTGAGGAGTTTTCTTCCTTCTCTCACCCTTCTTATCAACAACTATACTGATTCTATATTAGCCTAATTCAGCTGAACTTATGAATGGACTTAATTTTGAACTCCCATTTTATTCCTTAAATGCCTTGTGAAGCAGAAGACGATTTATTTTCCTGCTAAGCACTGACTGGATCAGAACTAGTTTTCCTTCTACAAATATTTAAAATACTTGTTCTCAGAAAAAGAAAACAAAATTTAAAAAATCGTAGGGAACGTATTTCCTTCTCTGACGCCAGGTCAGATTTCCCACTTTCGATCCTACATGTGTTGAGCCTATTTGCTTGTTAGATGTTTTCATATTGCACCAATAGGTGGCACTAGAAATTTCTTTATTTTTGTAGAAAAAGTACAGTGACAAGTGATTTATCTTTTTATCAGTACAGCAGAGCACTGAAAGAAAATAAGATATTACAGGGCCTGGAGAGAAGCAAAATGGAAATGTTGGCATGGTCTGTAGCTCTTTCTTACAGCTATTTGATCTTTGAGAAGTAAAGGTATTATTGCCCGACGAACTTGTAGTTCTCTTTTTATAGTACATATCCTCCTTGTTGCAGAAATTTAGGTAATGTGGGGACTTGAGTTGTAGCTACTGCTTTCATAAACGGGCAACATTTGAAACAATTTCTCTGCCTACTGAATAAGTGTTAGATCTCGTAATTAACCGTATCTTCTGTGGTATCATGAGGCATGTCTTGACAACATGCAAATTCATTATTATTTTGGCAAATTTACTCCAGAGTTCCATAATGATTTTTTTCCAACCAAATTTTTTTTAACTGGCTTCATAAACTGAGCATGAAAAAATTCATGGCATATTGATGATAAGATTTTTCATGACATCTTTGGGAGGAGATATCCAAATGTTTCTTTAGAACATCTTTAACTTACACAACGAAGAAAAGTGAAATTTGAAATGATTAGGTTAGGTTCTTTAGACTTCTAAACTCCCTCAAGAAGGCCTGAACATAGCCAAAACATTCCTGTAAGCAGGAATCCAATTCCTTTCCAACACTCATTTTGTAGTGATTGTCTCAGAGGCTAAATATGTATGTAAATATTTTAAATTGGTATGTAATAAACACAGATGATTTTTACAGAAGTTGAATTGTCGGTCTTGTCTGGGCTTGGACTATGAGATGTATATCACATTTTGAGTGTCTTCTCTTTAAATGAGTTGTAAGAATATGTATTGTTATATAATCCACAGGTGATGTGTACTTTTTCACTCACAGTGATTTTCTTTTATTTACTAGTACTTAAGCACACACTTTAAGGTAAGCATATACTCATTTTCCTAAATCAGGATTCCTCCCTACCTCTATGTCTTTTCTGTGTTTAATTACTTGTTATTTTCTCTTAGTCTGGTAATGAGAAAGTTATATATAAAATATACATAACAGAATAGCAAGAAATACATCCTGTAGTGTCCTGGTCACTGCCATAGGATTTCTGCAGTCCGATTTGTTAGGCCATTTGTAGAAAAGATTGTCAGTAGTGAGAAAGAACTGAAGCTTTTGCAGCTGCTTGAACAGACAAATGATATTTAGGGATTTCAGGAAAACTTCATTCTCTTTTTTTTCCACCAGCATCCATGCTATGGGCAAGGAGCTCAGGTATGTGAGGTTCAGCTTGGTTAGCAGATGGTATAAACTATATTAGCAAGTGCAGAATCACACAACACGGGACTTAAAGGGACTTGAGAGCCATCTCCATCCAGAAATAGGTGGATCTCCCATTTATAATGGGAGAGAGAGAGAAAGGAAAAGGAACTTCACAGTCGATATGGACATAGTTTTATTAAATGATGAAGGAATAGCTGTGCAGCTACCTTCTGTTCAGTCCATTAGTACATCTCTTCCTGAAGACAAATTCCCATGGTCCTTTCCAGCCCTTTAGCTATTGACACAGTCCTTTCCAGTAAATTGAGATCTGATCCAATTTCACCCTAGCTTTAAGGTAAGGTAAACCAGCAGTCATATCATGTACATACATACGTATCAATAACAATCAAGAAAAGGAGAAAAGAGATAAACAGTATCACACGTTCTTATCCTGGTTTTATATATCTTTACTCCCTTACGTTGGAACTATAAGTATTTCAGTAGCTATAAACAAGGGGACAAGCATACTTATCTCATACTTTTAACTTTATTTATTTTTATGAAATATGTAGTTCTAACTCAAAACAAACATCAAGATGAGTGATTAATGCTTTGAAGGCAATTCATACTTTTGCACTCAAAACTAGGCACTGAATGGATGCTGGTACTCAAGTACCTGGAAAAAATCTCCATGAATACATCAGATCAAAATGCAAATTGTTGGGGGCTTAATCCTGTGATGTAGACATTAGGAAAAAAATTTTCACTGAAAGGGTTGTGAGACATTGGAATAGGCTGCCCAGGGAGGTGGTTGAATCACCATCCCTTAATGTGTTTAACGGTCATTTAGGTGTGGTGCTTGGAGATACGGTTTAGGGGTGTACTTGGTAGAGTGGGGTTGATGGTTGGACTAGATGATCTCAGAGGTCTTTTCCAACCTGAATTATTCTGTGTTTCTATGACTCTGTGTACTGAATAGCTTCAGCTTCCACTTAAAGTCCTGGGAGCGGGCGGGGGAAAGCTTGAGAGAGAGAATTCAACAGCTTTCATGACTGAGCTTAAGATGAATTAGTGCAATATACCCCATGTCATGTCTTATTGCTTAATTGACTATCTCTAGGTATAATATAGCTGGCTTTATCACAGAAAAATCGTGTTGATTTATTTAATGCATTGTATATCATAAGGAAGCGTGTGTGAGGTTATTAATATGTTGCATAGCTGTAATATATTCCAAGGGCGCAGATAAAGGGTTTTGTCATATGTGGTGCTAGCCTATTACGACTGTTAGTCTGAAACTTTCTAATTTTATTTTTATGAATTTTATTTTTTATTTTATTTTTCTTCGCTTTGCCTGTTCTACATGTAAGAGTTGAGCAGTGCTTCTGACATAAAGGACTATACTGTAAATATTACAGAGCTTTAGTTGGAACACAGCAGTTGGAAATATTGACGGTAAAATAAATGCAGATTATAACAAATCAATTTGTTGAGAATTTATTACAGGCAATTGAGTTGTTAATTGTTCTCTTTGGCCCATAAACCTCAAGGTCTATCTGTGAGAGATCAAGTGACTGGGCCATGCTCACTAAATAAATGTAGCTCTGCCACATAAAAAAATAAGTGTGTCTAGTGAATATCATCTTTTTCCTCATTTTTTGCTAAATGTTCTGGTGTTGTCAGAGGAATAAGGCAGATTATTTAAAAGGATGAATTTTAAAATACAGTAAAGCAGAGACTAAAGAATTTTGTCACAAAATTCAGTTGGTGTGATGAGTGCAAGACAATTTGATCGGGCAGTTGAAAAGTCATGTTTGACTTTTCCAGCAGAGGGTTAGTAACTTTAATTAAACAGTCTGAATACTTTAAAGAAATAGGCATTCAGACTAGAAATCCAAGATCTGAATTTTCTCTTGTAGGCTTTTGGGCTTGTTTTTTTTCAAAAATTAAGTTTTCCAGTGAAATTCAAGCTTTTAAGCAGTTATGCTCTCCTGGAAACAGATTGTATTTTGTCATGCTTGACCAGTACTAGTCATACCATTAATGATTGCACTATCATGCCCTTTCACAATTATCTCATGCCTTTTCACAATTATCCCCATGTACTGAGATGGTTAACTAAATTCTTCTCTACACATTGGAAAAAATTCCAAATGAAGATTTGTTATTCAAAAACTAACAGCATATAGCATGTAACATTGTGTAATAAACATCATGTACAAGTGCATGCAGCATCATTGAGGATGGACAACTTGAATATGTTTTGCAATCCAGCTCTTCAGGTAAGAAGAATCTTAAAGCAGGATGCTAACCTGTGGGTGTTTATCACTGCCTCAACTTATGTCATGATTTTCACTGTTTTCTCTTCCAGGGCGGTCACTTACATTTCACATCAGTGTGAAAGACAGGAGAACTGGGCTACCAGCATCTTAGTCAGACATGTCACAGTTTACATGTGACTATAACTCTTTCATTTTCTCTTTTTCTTCTCACTTCAGGGCCTCAATCTTGTACTTGTGGAGCATGGTATCACTGCCCACTGCCTTTCTCCCACCTGAAGCCTTGTGTCAATGATATCTCGCTGGTGGAAACACGCAAGGCTTAGCCCATGAAACTGTACATGTTGAAAGAGCTCTTGAAGACATGTTAAAGTCTGATAAATGTTTCCTTCTGAAGATACTTTTCATGCTAGCTACCTACTATTTGACACAGTGCATGTCACATTACCTCAAATAAAGGTCATGCTAAGTCAAACATCTGATATGTTCGTGTCATAGTAACACATTCATCAGGTTTAGATCCCTATCTCTTCCTAATAGCACAACAGAGTTGTTTTCCATGTAAATATTTTGATAATTTATGAGGTATACTTAGGAGAAAAGCTGATGCAGCTAATTCAAATACACCAAGAGAGCAGTATTGTACAGAATGTTTTTACATTTACTGGGAGCCTGTAGTTTTACATTTCATTGCTATATCAGTAGTAGACTTTGCATGAGAGTAAAGGATGGACTGAAACTATTGGGAAAAAACTTCCAAGATTAAGTTTTCAGAGTTCATCTGGAAAATACGTTTTCTTTGTGTTTTTGAACTTGAGCTATTGTCTGGCAATGCTTAAGACACAGAACTTTCTCCAAGTGACTTCAGAAAGGCTCTTGGAGGACAATGAAAGAATCCTAAGATTCAATTACTTTTGTTACTATAGACTACAAAATAATTAAAAAATAGCCCAAGCCAAAAGTGTAAATATTAAAAAAACCATCAATATGGAGTATCAAAAAATAACACCATGGCATTTAAGTAAAAAATGTAGTAAAAGCCGGTCCATAATTACGGTTTAACTGTTTTACATTTATTTGTAGATGTTATAGCTTTAACTTGCAGTGGAAGAACACTAGACTGGCACTGAATGACAATAATTTCTGGAAGAGAAGAATAACTGTAGTAAGGTGAAATGCTGAGAAGGGTTTATACACAATCCACAGTCCATTTAAGGCTCACTAAAATTCTACTGAAATATCAAATCATAGAATCATACAACAGTTTTCATTGGAAGAGACCTTCAAGATCATTGAGTCCAACCTCTGTCCTAGCTCTATCAACACCACTAAACCATGTCCCTAAGCACAACATCTACCCGTCTCTTAAATGTCTCCAGGGATGGTGACTCCACCTGGGCAGGCTGTTCCAATGCCTGACAACCCTTTCAGTAAAGAAATTCTTCCTAATATCCAGCCTGAACCTCCCCTAGTGCATCTTAAGGTCATTTCCCCTTGTTCTGTCACTTGCTAGTAGGGAGAACAGACCGACCCCCACCTCACTACAACTTCCTTTTAGGTAGTTGTAGAGAGCAATAAGTTCTCCCCTCAGCCTTCTCTTCTCCAGGCTAAATAGCCCGAGATCTGTCAGCTGTTCCTTACACGAGACATGCTCCAAATCCTTTACTAGATTGGTAGCCTGCCTCTGTACCCTCTCCAGAACCTCGATGTCCTTCTCATAGAGAGGAATCCTGGGTTTAAAATGATCCCTTTGCTTTTAGCTACATTTCTTGAAAAAATAACATTTAAGCTGTCTACAAGCTTCTGCCCAGTCATTAGCCATTGTTAGAAAAATTTAATATACTCATTTTAACTTCCACTTGGCACTTTTTCTTCCAAGAAAAATTAAAACAAAGTGAAAAAACGGGGGGGAGGGGAAAGACACGGAGCAGAGAGATTTTCTGTTAAAAAAAGTAGGAGGAGAGATTGTCATTAAGAAGGTTTAGGAAATATTTTCCAGTTTTCTTGACAGAGTTCTTTAATTTCAGTCATTTTCTGTAAAGACATATGATCAAACTTTTGCAGAGAAGAGGATAACTATCTCTGAATGCCCTAAAAACATCTAAGGGTAGTGGCCAGAATAACAGGAAGTAGATCTAAATCTATGGAACCAAATCTCAACACAAAAATGCAAGCCCAGATTGATTATCTGCTACACTGCAGTGGACTTAAGGATACTTTTCCTTTTCTAGGGAGGTTGTAATGAAAGCTATCAAGCAGACTTGGTCAAAATGGTTCTTCCTTGATTTGCCATATTAAGGATGTGTACAGTGCTGGCAGCCCCTCTGGTGTATGCTGAGCTGGTCATGCACATTGATAGGGCTGTGAGGCCTTTAAGAGTAAATTCTGCTTTATTCTGGTTTTTCTGTTGTTTCTTTTTTTCCTTTTTTTCTTTCTTTTTTTTCTCCACCAACCCCCTCACCACCCACCCAACACCCACCCCACCCCCAGCAATTTTCTGTGTATGCCAACAAGGTGTTTAGCAGGAAAAAATCAGGTAGACTGGATTCAAATGTTTGTTGCTCATCAGTTCTTCTTCCAGGAAGATTACAGCTTATTGACATCACATAATTGCAAATCTGTGCTTTCTTGTTCCCATTCAAGAGCTCTGCAAGTAGAGTCATGTGAAAAAAAATCCAGTTGCCAGAAAAACTAGAGAGAATTGTTCTGTCAGAGTTTTGAGAACTGGGAATTATTTTCAAAAACACTAAAACCACATTATCTTTTATATATTCCCTAGGGTAAGTGTATTAAACACATCTAATTTATCAGACTTAGTAGGTCCCAGTTAACATAAAATTATTTGTCATATACAATGCATTACAACCACCAGAGAGCTGTGATGATTCAGATGCGTGTGGAGAGCTCACATGAGAGCCTCTGTATCTTAATAGCCCATGTTAGCTCTCTGATGAATTCCTTTTGGGAAGCATGGAAGGGAATAAGGCAATCCTAAACAAAAAGATGAATTGGTGCTATGTGCTATTAACGCATGAAGCAGGCAAGACAGATTACTAAATCTGCTTTTTTTTTCCCCTTTCTCATTTTATACTTCCCTTGTAATTTCTGTGT
Organism: Leptosomus discolor; assembly: GCF_034619465.1. Classification (NCBI taxonomy): domain Eukaryota; kingdom Metazoa; phylum Chordata; class Aves; order Leptosomiformes; family Leptosomidae; genus Leptosomus; species Leptosomus discolor. The sequence goes on along the minus strand of NC_141392.1, from coordinate 84,328,974 downwards.
GGAAATGACTTTTTTGTTTCCTCTATAAATGTAGAGTGGACTCCTAGTATAATGAGTCCATGATGCTTTATCAAAGCCTTCAGGTACTACCAATATAATAGCATCTGCTCTAGTACAGATTCAGTTAGCCTGAAATCTTCAGTCAAAGAAGTGCCAGGCAGACCAGAAGCTTTGCAACTTTGTAACTTTCCCACTGTTTGTGGCAATAAATTCTGTTACTTCCAAACCCCTTGAGTCCCCATACACAAAATCAGAGTACTTAAACTTCAGGCAGGGAGAGGAAAGCCTTTGACTCTCAGTCCAGCAGGAATACTTTTTTTAACATTTTAAAATATTGCAGTGTCTTTTTATCCATTATCATAATAGTCTGCTAGTCTCTGCTTCAGAAAAAAACAAAAAAAAAACCAAAAAAACACAAAACACTTATGTCAACGGGATTTAGTCCCTTAAGATACTCATCCAGCTGGCTGCTTTTGAGACTCAGTCCCTTGTTCAGACCAGCAGACAATATCTTTAAGCCAATGTCAACAGCAGCAGGACACATGAAATAGCCACAACTTTATGTCCCTTTCCCCCCTGTTTTATTCCCAACTTCAGATAGAAATAATACAGAATAGTGAAAAACTGTATGCCTTAAGACTAGCATTTCTTATATATCAATAATCACAAAAAGAAAATTACTACTTTCATACATTTCTAATTGCAGATAGAAAACTTGAGGTCTAAACCATGACACGATAATTTTACACTGATGCAATACTTCCTGGAAAGAATGCACTCTGAGCAAAACAGCACATAGTGGGGCCCTGTGGAAAAGATCTATGTATCATTACAGACTGGAGAATGAAGACATGCTTTGGATACTATTTTCAATTTTGATCACATTATTACAGAAAGAGTGAAAACTGCACAAATATAAAAGATCTGTAGGAGAACAATAATGACCAGGTAATGGTGAGTGAGTGGGCTGTATACTCTCTGGAAGTAGAGATTAAGAATTCAGGAGAACTTAGAGCAGGAAACAGAAAAGAAAAAAAGAGATGTGGTGAAAGATTTTTTGGATGTTTCGTGTATACTTATTTCTGTAAAATTGGTGCTGGATGTTAGTCTGACATTTAAAAACAACACTTTTAAAACCAGCATGGTTATTCTTGTAAGAGATAATTAACCCAAGGAACCCATTTCCACATAATGTTTAGCAGAGATTCCAATGTAAGCCTAAAATCAGATTAACCTTTTGTAAGACTCAACATTGCACAGAACTAAAAACAATCAATCTTCATGCACCAGGACATCAGCTGATCACCAAGTGGTGGGAGGGCAAAAATTCTCATCTGTCAAGGGCAAGGAACAAGTGCTTTAATTTAGTTAAATGTTTTATTACCATCTGAAAACTAAGTATGGCAGTAGAATAATGTTTCTTTGTCCAGTATTTCTTAACGACACTCAGATCAGTTTTGTGTTACTTACACTTTATAACCTGTAATCTCTATAATCTCAAGTGAGATTTGAATGCCAAACTACATTCTCTTGAGTTACGCAAATTGGCACCTTCAGTAGATAAAGAAGTTTCTACCCAAATGGAATATATCAAGAAGAATAGCCAACTTACACTGCATGGGTAAGTACAGGTCACAAGTTCGCGTGCAGACCATCAGATTAACTGCAAGGCTGGCCAGTATGTGGTCCTTCTTGGGACAAAGATAGTCAACGCAATCTGCTGCAGCAGATACTACTTGATTCCCTGAGACTCAGTTGCAGGCCTGACGTTATGCAATGAAGAGGTAAAAAGCCACTGCCACTTCCCTCTACAAATTACTCCTCCAGCTTCCCTTTTCTTCTTACTTCCTGAAGGTCTAAATTAAGTGTTTAGCAGCCTTAAAATTTGGATGTATTGCCCACAGGGCAGGAAAGATTTACAAACCCTGGTCATTATCTATATGAACATTGTTACAAGTAACAATTACATTCAGTACATTTTCTCAAAGTTAGATTGATTGCACTACGGAGGAAAAAAAAAAAAAGACAGGAAAAAGTATTATTCTCTCTCATTTGAGGGAAAGACAAGATCACAATAGACTTTATTTCAGTCGGTGAAGGGTGGGAAGAGAGTTACACACCATTGTTCCTTATTTCTTGAAGTTTAAGGAGGGAGGGAAAAGGAGTGTTGTAAAGATCTGCAAATGAATGTCCAAAGTATCTCTCTTTTCAAGCAATATTAGGAGGCGTTGAACCTGTGAACTACATGTAAACTTGTAAATGTTTATTATTTTTTATTATTATTATAGTATTATTATTATGTATGGGTTTGTGCTTGCCACATGAAAATAAAAGCTATTTATCACAAGGAAGTCTTTAGTGTTAAGAGGTAATGTAAAATATAGAGATTTTATTATTTATCTTATTCAAATATTTGCATGTTTTCTAACTCAAGTGAAAGGCATAATCACAGAGCAGTGGTTTCAGATTTGAGGGATAAAAGTGAGGTATAGATCTGAGCACTAGCCTTTTAATGGACATTGAAAAACACACTCTGTTCCTGAGGGTCCCTAGGAAAGCACTACAGCTTTTAGCTGCCAGACTATATACCTTTCTAACTGCGGTGAACTGATATACACTTCAGCTGAGCAGGGAAGTCAGGCACTGAATTAATATTTTTGTCTATTCCTGTGATCTGGGAAAAGAAGGTTTCTCCTACCCTAGAGAAAGCAGTAGAATTCAACCATGAATGAAGAGAAAAGAAAGAACCGGTTATTAGCATTAAGATTTCTGCGTACTCAGTGAGACATTATACATAAGGTAGGTCACAATGAGCCAGTTATACATAAATTCTTGCATGGTTCAGATTCCAAGCTGCTACTTCACAAATTGCTGAAGCATGGAATTTTAATAACATTTCTTGTGTCCTATGGTTTAACTACATCGGAGGTTGCAGCTTAACACAATACCTACTATACTTCCAGTATTATACAAAGATGCTTTTTCAGTTGCATCAGTAAATAATCCACAATGAAGAGAAATGTAAGAAACCCCTGGCCATCTAAGATTTATGTGCTATTTAGGCTGTTATGACTAATCTTAAACGCAGAATATCGTTGGTCTATAGCTATATCATCTTCTGTCTAGAACCCTGAGCTATTAAAAAACTATACCATTTCTGCCATAGAAAACCTGTTTCACTAGATAATGATGAGGCCTGATTCAGCTGGTTTTATCTACACCACATCAGTAACAGGGAAAAGCTGTCACGGTATGAAAATGGATTTGCAAACCTAAGCTGGTAATTAAGTAGGTTGGTGCTGTTTTCCATTTCATTTTCTTGTCTCCAAATTCCTAATGTTTTTAAGGCACAGCACAACAGAGCTGAACAGACAGTCAAAGTTTTGCTCAAAATCCACTCCACAGTCCCTGAATTTATTCTTTCTGTTTTCTCTCACCTGTTTCGAGAATATGCTGTCAGCTTCTGGTGGCAAGGAATGGGCAAGAAATCCTGTCTTTAAGAAAGCCCATCTGGAGGAGGCCAAATAACCGTCAGGAGGACTTTTGTTCATTAACGCTTCTCTAGTGACACAGAATTTGTGGACACCAAGAGCATGTTGTTGGAGTCCATTTGGTTGTCTATATCATTTCAGGCTTTTCTTTAGGGAAAAGGAACTGTACAAGTGGAAGTCAACAATTCTGTGTTAGCAAACTTCATTGATACCATGCTTATTCATATGCATAATATACGATCAATGATAGGAAACACATCAGAGAATTAAGAGAACAGATGCAACAGAGACAGATCTTCACATGTGGCTTTGCCAGTGTTTAATTGATAGTAACTACTGATGGATTCTTAATTCTAAGCAGAAGTTGATGGCAGTGTCTTAAAAGTGAAGCAATGATCCTTGGTCAGCTGTGACAGACAACAACCTTCTTTTTTCCTCAGTGGGAGGAGACATATTAATTAAAGCCCTCCCCAAATCAGATTTCTTATATTTCTTGATTGCCCATGTAGGGGCTTCAGTTCATGACATTACTCATTCCTTGGCTGCTGGAGACTTCTTCCAGTTCCTTGGACTGCATCGTTATGATTAATATGCGTCTGAAAATCTTAAATCATTACTGTTGATGTATCTGTAAAGAACAAAGAACCATAACCCTGTGATTACAATTTGCATCATAGTATTTTATTTTGAGGCCTTTCTGCTTTTTTAAAAGATAATTTAATTAAAAATCTTTCTAGCCATCAGAGAATACGCATCCTTGTTTCTTGACTTTTAGCAATAAAAGCAAGCTCTCTCTGCTGGTACATACGCTTCTAGCACTGGAAAATCCTGCTTATACATGCCCATGGGCTAAACAAATAATAAAACAAGCACCAAAAAAATGCCTGCATGCCTAAAAAGGCTCAAACTGAGATCAGCTCCCTAGACCACCAACAATATTAGATAGCCAAGAGAAAGTATAGATTAATGATTTTGAGTCACTGGTATAAAAATACTTTTAAGACTGATAATCGGTTCACATACTCATAAAAGTGGCATCAATTTTCACTGAAATGCAATCTCAGATATACCTGGGTGTAAAAGCCACATCAAGAGATGTGTAATGTATATATTGTACATTTAGCTTCCATTTAAAGTAACATTTAATTTGTTTTCCCTAATGATTTTAACCGTTCAACTGATTAATGCCAGTGGCACTGTAGAAAATTGGAAGTAGAATAGCTTCAGGTGTAGAGTGCAGTTACTTCATTGCCCTAGTTAGCTAAGCAGTAAATTGAAAGCTTCTTGGATAGGTAGAAACCTTGATTTGCCACATTCCTATAACTATTTTCTTGTTATTTAATATTCGGTTGTATTTGACACCATTGAACTGGATTCAGCTTTCTGATATTCAAAGACAGCTTCCTTTATCACATATTGGGAACTCGCTTTTCAAACTTTCCACTTCCATTTCCATCCATTTGGGATGGATGGAATTTTTAAGTCATTTTAACTTTTACATTTAACATTTAACTCTTAGGAAATTTTAGCAATGAACTCTTTGATGTCTGACCCTATTAGTTGGTCTGTTAAACATGTCAAGGGTCTCTTAGGACCTCAGAATGGCACCACAATGCTTCTCATGATGTAGTTACCAACAGTCACCTAGTTAATTACAGATGGAGAGTCTTAAATTTGTTTTCCCCTAAATAGCTGTCCCAAAGCAGCTTTCCCAACTGTGCTTAAGACTCATCGTATGCTTGAAACTGGTTCCTGTTTTGTTTGCTTGTTTTCAACCAAGTTGTTTTAAGGCAACAGATGTTGAATAAAGGCTCTTTTTCTTTATACAATAGTCAAGTCAATTAGGCAGTTTTTCCGAGAATGGCAATCCATATCCCTTTTCCATCTGAATAAATTCAAATCCACATCTTCTTACCAGAGAGTGGCATAAGGAGAGTGGAATGGAAACTACGGCAGGACATGCAAACACTTCTTGATGTTTGGTGCTGCACAGATGAGAATTCAAGATCGGTTGGGCCAAAAGCAAGAGAACAGCTGATTTTCTTAATTCCTAAGCAGGTCTTTACCCTGAGAGTAAAGGTCCTTGCTCTTAGGAATGTCTCCCTATTCTACACGAAGTTATTTGTAGAAAACATACAGAAATGGCCATGAGAGGACAAAGAGAAGCTTTTGTCATTCATATTTCCTCCCTTCGTTCTCTCACCATCGAATTCACTTCTGTCAAGTGATATGGCTTTAACAGGAGGGATTAAAAATAACCCTTTCAAAATATCCTTTTTGTTAGTGTTTGGAAAACTTGTGGTGAGATATGTGTTTGTATCCTTTAGGTCTGAGGAAGGATTTTCTCTAAGCTATTTTATAAAGGCTGGAAATGTTACTCTGTTCTTTTTTTTAAATAATGAATTGTTCGTCACCACGTTCTGTCTTAAGATTAATCCCTTGGGGGAGTGTTCAAAGCATTCTGTGTGCAACCACTATATCAAGCCTCTTGGATAACAAGGAGAGAAGACTGTCTACCTATCCAAATCCAGAAATACATTCTCTGTTGTCCATCTCTGTCGTAACTGAGATCTACAAATAAAACACCCTGTAACTTATGAAGCTTTAGGGTACACTGTCAATTAGAAAAAAGTAGGCAACTTCTGAACTAGTGTGTTTAGGACTGTAATCTAGGATTCAGCTATCTAAATTTTAACTATGTACTACTTTGGAGATGCATGTTCCTTTCTCATTAGAAAAGGGTGTTGTGCTCTTCATTTTAAGCACTCGTCAGAGTCAATAGAGGCTTGATAAAAATTTGCTCTGCCATTTCCAAGCACAATCCATCCTCTGCTTACAGTTACGTGTTGCTCACATGTCCTCTGAAATTAGTTTTTATTTTTTTATTATTTTTTTCCTGATTATCATTATTACCATGATTTTTCTGGTTTCCGTGAATGAGAATTTTCTTGGCACTTAATTTTACGTCTGTGTAGCATTACAAAAACACAGTGTAGCTTGTGTCTGCCTTTTTAACGTGTAATGTAAAGTAGTATGTTTAGGAGAATACATTACAGATCTTAGTTACAGTTTCACCACTGACTGCCTTCCAGATGGAATATAAAAGAACTTGACTAATCCAGGAAGCTTTATTTATTATTGTGGCAGCTTTATTGTTCTCTGTATGGGGATTGTCTCCTTAAGAACTCTAACACCTGTTGATACTTTCTGATTAGTAGTTTTCAGGGAGTTGTCTTAGCAAGCTGATCAAGTCAACAGAAAGACTTGTCCTCCCTTAAAAGCTCTAACTTCTAATACTTTAACCTGCCTGTGGGTTTTTTTGGTCTTTTTGTTTTGTTTTGTTTTGATTTGATTAAAAACTGATTAGAGTTACAAGCTTCATTTCATATTTCTCATTAGCAGCTACAAAAGGACACAGCAGCCTGCACCTTCTGCAACACTAGAAAAAGTGTCTTCAGAGTCTTCAAAGCAAATGTTTTCTCAGAAGGCCTAATCCTGCATCTCCACCCTAAAAGAAACTGAAATAAAAGAGAGCAGGTACAATTCACAAAAAGATGTCTCGGACCAAACATTAGATATCATCTGGAAAGGCTACTCATTCAATGTTTTACCCTAGTGCTACAGGGTACTTCTGCAAAAATATTTGGGGCATGCTGCTGCTCAGACCCAGGCCAGCACTGGCTCTGGGACTGGTCAAAGGAGCAATGGTATGGAGCCCTGACTGTTCCTTGGTCTCATGTGGATTTGTTTCATATTCTATCAAATGGGTCATAGAGGGACAGAAAAGTATAAATCTTCAAAAGACATTATCATCTCATTCAGGTTGCTTAGGTAACCCATCAGCTTTGGTACTACATAATCTCTGTAGATGCTTAGATTCTTTAATTTTTATTTGCTTGGTTTCTCTCAGCAAAATTCTCTAAACCACAAAATATCTGCTTCGGGGAATGCCTCTTTAAAGGTATAAGCAGCTAAATGTTCTCTCTCACACATATTCCCTGCTAGGCATTCCTCTGTTCATCTTTTCCAACTAAAGGATATACATAGATATAATGAAAAGTTCAGTGATTAGAATATGTCCTAGGGAGACACAGGAGATGGGTTGAGATACACTCTCTTCTCTGCCTAATGGGCATAAGAAGTTGCATTTCCTTTTTTTGTTTTTTCTTTTTTTCCTTTCCGCAGAAGAATGTTCCAAATAAAATATATCTACAGTGTTGTAATTCATTTAACATATATTTCTACACTGTCTCACTTTTCCAAATATTCATTAGGCAAAACCCAGCATATAAGTTGGTAGAGCACTCACGTGAAATGGGTGAGACCTGGCTTTCTATTATGGTTTCTTCCCCATACTGTGTTATTCTGCTACATCTAGTTAGACAACAGTTTAGCCGTTTTCTTTTCATGTAAGAATTAAAATATGCATACTAACGAATTAAGCAAATGAGCTTTCATCAAACCAGTGTGGAACCACAACTGAATTTGTTAGGCAGCCTGAAACATTTTCTACTTTCTCAGTGCTTTCTTCACTGGTTATAACCAGCTTTATATATATATATATGTCTAAGCAAACGAGAAATTATTTACAATAATTATGTTTAATATCTCTTCTAAAATATGCACCGTAATACCAGATTGATAATGACAATAATTATGTAAATATAATGGTGTGGGTTGGTATGTATGTCCATAGTTATGTGCGTATTTATATATATATAGGTATATAGTAAATAAATATAAAATAAATAATGAAAATAAATTGGAAGAAAATTGCTGTCAAACAATGCTCATCTGTTTGGGAAAATTTCTGCAAAGTGTGAGTCTCTTGCACTAATTGTACAATGACTCAAATAATGTGATAACAAAAATAGTTATCATTTCATTCCCTCTGCTGAACTACAAATCTTCCATAACACTGATCTAAGTTCCAATAAAAGAATAAAACAAGTAACAGTTGATATGCACGGTGCTATACTATAATAATCCAATTATTTCCCATAGGGCAGAAACAGCATGCAATTTCCACACCTGTGACTCCAGAGAGATGTTATTTGCACAGTTTGGATCTGAATGCCTAGTTAAATTTTGCTATGGTGCCTTGTGTCAGATTTATGTTAAAATTCTCTCTTTATAAACTCCATGGTCACATATTATTTTCTGGTGTGCTGGTTACATACATTGCTCTCTTGCTTGGCAGGAAATTTGTCTTGATGATCAGCTTCTGCATCCTTGTGTTTAGTAGCCATGCCATAAAGGCAACACCTGCAGTGAGAAGTGCCAGCTCCAAGGTGGAGGGAATGAGAAAGGTAGGGACTGTTTTCCCCATGTCATTTCATCTGTCTTTCATAATGTAGCTCTGATAGCAGCCTTAGGCAAGAGACCCTTCAGTTGTACAGTGACACGACTGGTGGACAATGTCTGAGACAAAAAACTTCATAATATCTTTATCATCAGATGCTAATGCAGTTGCAACACAGAAGAAATAAAATTGATATATATCAGGAATCACAGTCCTAATAAACAAGAATTATTTTTTAAATGAAAAAATGGCAGTCTTGTCTGATGCTTAGGGCCATACGAGCACTGACAAATTGTTTGGGGTATAAAGGATTTATATGGCCTTGGAGAAGTCAGATTGGTTTTTTTCTTTTTATTTGATCTAACATTAGTTTATTGCATTTTACATGTTTTACGTTTGCATTTACAACTATGTCAAACTTCCTGTCTAAATCCAAAATGTTATTGACCAGCTGTGCAAAGCAGAGTCAGAATCACCCTTCCTATTTCTGTATTTCCCTATACAATAGTATTTGAGTCTGTGCACAAAGATGTAGGTTGTATGTGAAAATAAAGAAATATATTCTGTTTGATTCTCTGCTCTCTCTCTTTTTTCTTTTTAAAAATTTTATTACATTTTGAATTTAAACAACGGTACAGGATTCACTATTGGTTTATTGTTTGCCTTTGGCAAATGTAAAACTTTCAGTCGTCTACAGTGAATAAAGCTATGAGACATCTCCTTTAAAAAGTCATCTTCTTTGAGTTGGTAAGAAAATGCAACACCCACTGGAATTCTGGATCACTTAATAACATATATTGTTGTGTGACCAACTGTAGCCCAACAATGTACCATATGTACCCATGCAGCATCACCAAACTAATGCAATCCCAGGAACTCTAAGGAATTCAAAGAAGCAAGTAACAAGGTAACTGAATATTTTTCTTCCTGCTAGAGACAATTCTGTAAATAACAAACAAACAATGCCCCCAAAAGAAAACCAGAGAGCTTCCTAACATATATGAAATTCACCCCAGTTCAAAATTATGATTTTCTTTTTCTTCTGAAACTAAATTGACTGGAAACAGAGTTCGTCTGTTAGGAGGAAAAAAAAAAAAAAACTTTCTCACTGTTCCACACTATTAGGATGAATTGCTGAAAGTAAAACCTACAAAGGTTCATTAAAATCATCTCAGATAACCCATTATCTTTTAGAACAGAAAGTGACCATATGCAGCATAGAGTTTGACTTTAAAGGTCACAGGAATACAAAAGAACAAAAAATGCCCAGTAGAATATGCCCTCTTCCATATTCTCAGGGCAGCACCCACCATCCGTTTGCTCATCTCTCTCTTAGGTCCACTTTCCTCCTTGCTAGCTTACCTATAACCAGATCTGAAAAATATTTTAACACATTCTTTCTTCCACAGCTTTAAAAAGAGATGCTCTTCTTGCCTGGATCACATAATTTCTGTCTTCACCCAGAATTGCTTCTCCACAGACCAACCTCCGGATGCTTTTAATTTATCTAATGCTTATAATATTCAGTCTACACCACTGGCTCATTTATGGATTTTTTCCTGCCAAAGGCTGAAAATGACAAGTCATAACATCAGAAATCAACAGCCACACAGTCTTTTGAGTGCACACCACATACTTTTGCTGCAAAAAGCAGAGACACCATTTCACTGGAGAAAACAGGAAGACTTCAGCGTTAAATGCTTGGGAAACTATAAGACTTCTCTTATCTATGACTCCTAGGCTGGAGCTATAAGTGTTACCTGAAGTTTTTTGTGTTTGGTTTTGTATTTCTTCTCTCCTCACTATTCCTGAAAGTTTTCATCTGTCACCATTTTCTTTCTGATAGTATGTTTCTATATCAAGTCATTGAAAGTTTGAAGATATACGTTGAGGTATTTAATTCATTCATTCTGTTTTATAGAAATATTTTAAAGTGTTGTCTAGGTGTTCTTAGAACTCTTATCTGTTAAAAAGAATCATAACATGACAAGTGAAGCAGTAGAATTTAATAAAATCCATCAACAATGAGTCACACTATTTGAAAATTCAAGTCTCCCCTCCCCCTTGGTAACCTAATTTTAAATGCATTTGGGAAAATGACATGTGCAATGTGTCCTCAATGTCTATAGATTTGGCCTAATTCAGTACAGGTGGGGATTGATTCTAAAAGCCCCCACAGAAAATTAGTGCCATCAGCCCCCTCTCACTTTTACTAAACCTCATTTCAACTGTGTCAGTACAGCAAAGAATGAGAGGTGGTTTTCATTAGGTAGGGTTGATCCTATTGGTTATTTTCATCTTAATAACCCAAATACATAATTTTTTATCTGTTATTTCCCACCTAGAAAAGTAACACAAACAACTAGCAATGGAAAGATGATTTGTTGTGCATGTGACAAATTTGAATATATTATCATTAACACAGCCTTTATTGTAATAAGCACAACTGTACCATAGTATGCTATATTTAAAATACTGACTGACATACTTCTTATCATGAAGGCAAGAGCTGAAGATGCTTGATCTACCAGGCAGTGTAAGTAATATGCCTGCACAAGTTCCTCTAAAAAGTCAAGTATGGTCTAGAATGAAGATAACATGTTGCACAAAGTGGTACCACTAAGCAATTTTCGAGCTTGTATTCAAGTAAGGAAAGCATTATATTGTATCTGCACATCACTACTCTTGAGACAGGAAAATGAAAACCAAAGCATTTAAAATATTTTATAATTTTATCACCACACACAGTGATATAGTTAGGTTAAGGTGGCTAGGTAACAAGGTTAAGGTGGGTAACTTGCTTTCAAATCCAGTCTACATCTCCAACAAATGTATGAGTCTATGTATCAGCTTGGGTCAGTATGAGTTAGAGCTCTTCACTTTGGGTTGATGTTAGGTGGAGATGAACCAGATGCCCCTACATCAGGCTTCATTGAGCCTGAGCAGTGTAAACATGCATTCAGACAGTTTATTTAACGGACATAACAATTTGCAAGGGTGGGCAGAAAGGAAGAATACAATTATCTGAGGAGTCTGCAGAGAAAGGGCCCGTAATGATCCACGAACTGCTTTTAAGGAATCCCTCTAAGATGATGAAGAAAAGCAAATTCCAACAGACTGTGTGTATTTGGTTTAGGTGGCAAGGTTTTGGTAGTGGTGGGGGGACTGCAGTAGTGGCCTCTGTACAATAAAGCTAGGACTGCCCTGTGGTGGACACAGCTGGCTCTGCAATGAACCCACTGCTAGCCACAGCTGAGCCCATCAGCCAAGTGTTTGACACCCCTCTGCAAATATATTTAAGAAAAGGTAGAAAATGCTGGACAGGCAGAGAAGAATGGGAAAAACAACAACATCAACAACAAAACAACAACAACAACAAAAAAAGGAGTGAGAAACAGCAGAGGGAACACCAAGGTCAGAGAAGGAGGAAGAGGAGATATTCCATCATGAAATAAATATTTCCTGCAACCTGTAGAGGACCCATGCTGGAGCAGAGGAATAGTGCGAGAAAGGACGAGCAGCAAAGAGGAACCACTGTGTACTGACCATAAACCCCCATGCCCTTGCACCTCTTGGAGGAGCAGGTAGAGGAGTCTGCAGTCAAGGAGTGAAGTTAAGCACAAGAGAAGGGAGAGGATAGGTGTTTTAATGTTTGTCTTTCTGTTTCTAGTGATCTCTATCTATTTTGATTAGCAGTAAATGAATTTTCCTCAAGTCAAGCCTGTTTTGCCAGCAACTATAATTGGTAAGCAATGTTCTTGTCTCTACCCAAACCCAGCAGCTTTCTCATCCTCTCATCTCCCCTATCCTGCTGAGGAGAAAGAGTTAGTGAGTGACTGGGTACATATTTGGCTGCTAACAGACACAAATGTACCATGAACATATGTATCACACATATATATAACTCTTAATTGTAAAACCTCTAAAGGGATTTAAGTTTAATTTGGAAACATTTTAGGGATCTTGAAATTGAAAAAGGCCCTTCCATATCATTTAAATAGTTATGAGAAATACTTTAAGCTTATTCTGTCAAAACTTAGCCATCCTTGGTACCTAGAAAATGTTAGGGCTCCACAGGCCTTGTTCGTTGTGTCTAGCCTAGAAAATTTTCTGTCAGAGACAATTACTTAATATCCTGCTGGAAAGATACAGTCTGCTCTGAAAATAATATTCCAGCATTTGCTGCAGGGAAGCTTCAATTCCTCTCTTACACTGCGTGAAGTTTCTTAACTTCTGCTGTAGCCCTTCTGTTTGACTTTTGGCATGGTTAGTGGTACTTTTCTGCTGTTCCTCTCCTGTTCAGTTTCTTGCCTGACATGCAGGGCTTTTTTTCTCGTCTGTGCTCATATTCAGTCAAGTTCCTTTTCTGTCATCCACTTCACAGAATAAGAACATAAAACAAAATAAACCTAATTTATCTCTAAAAATCAGTTTTAGTTCAGCAAATAATAGTACACCAAAATTCTACATGTATCGTTATTGTACGATTTCTTTGTGTCTTTTACCTTTAATCTGAACTCTGAATTACATGGGCAAAAGTGTTTTGTCTTGATTTGGGGATAATTGCATCCTTTAAATTCTTTTCCTGAATTTGTAGGTGCTTCTTAATCAAAGTCTCTACTCTGGGTAATTATATTGTGTTATGCACATATATATATATAACACTACTGTATAAATATTCACTTAACAAAGGTCTTGTTATCTATCAAATGGAAAAAAAAAAACAAACCCACACCATGTGTCAGTTAAAGTCTCACTTCTTTCTTTAAGTCTACCAAAGGTGATTCTTATAACCACATTACCTGGTAGCTCAGTTGGATTATTACTTATCAGTTGATGAATTCACAGCTATATACACACATACATACATAAATATATGTGTGTGTGTGTACGGACACATATAGATATATACCTCAGAGAGTTATTATAAACCACCCATAATATAGCTGGACTTATGCAAAGCATTTGACACTGTCCTGTTCGACATCTTTGCCTCTAAATTGGAGATACACGAATCTGAAGGATGGACCACTTGGTGGGTAAGAAATTGGCTAGATGGTTGCACTCAGAGAGTCATGGTCATTGGCTCAATGTCCAGTTGGAGACCAGTGATGAGTGGTGTTCTTCAAGGGTCGGTATTGGGACTAGCACGGTTTAACATCTTTGTTGGTAACAGCGGCAGTGGGATTGAGCGCACCCTCAGCAAGTTTGCCGACGACACCCAGCTGTGTGATGCAGTCAACACGCTGGAGGGAAGGGATGGCATCCAGAGGGACCTTGAAAGGCTGGAGAGGTGGGCCTGGAGACTTGAACATCATGAAGTTCAACAAGGCCAAGTGCAAGGTCCTACACCTGTGTCCAGGCAATCCCAAGCACAAATACAGGCTGGGCCATGAGTGGATTGAGAGCAGCCCTGCAGGGAAGAACTTGGCGGTGCAGGTGGATAAAAAACTGAATATGAGCTGGCAACGTGAGCTCACAGCCCAGAAAGCCAATTGCATCCTGGGCTGCATAAAAAGAATTGTGGCCAACAGGTCGAGGGAGGTGATTCTCCCCCTCTACTCCACTCTTGTGAGACCACCTGGAGTGCTCTGTCCAGCTCTGGGGCCCTCAGCATAAGCAAGACACAGACCTGCTCGAGCGGGTCCAGATGAGGGCCACGAAGATGATCAGGGGTCTGGAGCACCTCCCCTGTGAGGACAGGCTGAAAGAGTTGGGGTTGTTCAGCCTGGAGAAGGGAAGGCTCCAGGCAGACCTTATAGTTGCCTTCCAGTACTTCAAGGGGGCCCACAGGAAAGGTGGGGAGGGACTCTTGATCAGGGAGTGTAGTGATAGGATGAGGGGTAACGATTTCAAACTGAAAAGGGGTAGATCTAAATTAAGTATAAGGATGAAATTCTTCACTGTGAGGGTGGTGAGACACTGGAACATGTTTCCCAGAGAAGTTGTGGATGCCGTGTCCCTCCCTGGAAGTGCTCAAGGCCAGGTTGGATAGGGCTTTGAGCAACCTGGTCTAGTGGAAGCTGTCCCTGCCCATGGCAGGTGGAGGTTGGAACTAGATGATCTTTAAGGTCCCTTCCAACCCAAACTATTCTATGATATGATTCTGTGATATGTTCATAGTAGCAACTCTGGTAAGTTAAAGTGAACAGGGACACTAGGACCTCCAAAGATCCCCTAATAAGCTGATATAAAAGCCATAACTTGTTATTCATCGAAGAGGTATTTTCCTCTTTTGAGTGAGAACCAGTCACGTGCCTCAGGGTTATACCCAAGACTTTTACTGGTACAACTGTATCTTCTTTTAGCTGATGGTGAAGTACTTAAAAATATTTATGTGACATAGAACACAAACATCTTTGAAAGTCATTGGATTATATATTTTTTTAAATGTTAAACCATGCCTCCATATCACAATACAGTTCTCTTTATGTATGTAAAAGTTTGGCCACCAGAAACACTGATGCAATGAGACATTTCTGAAAATATCACCAGACATGCGGAAATAACATCTTACGTACCTGTTGTCATTATATCTGTATATTCTGACAATTTCCATGAAACTAACAAAGTTGATATGTGGTCATCAGAATGAAACTTGGCAATATATTCTTCATAATTCATTTTACCTTGGTTTTCATCAGGAAATTATATTCTTATATGTTTTCAAGCCTAAATAATTTTTGCTGTATGATGACTTAAACACTAGAAGTACCTGTGTACTTCCACTGACTCAAAAAACAGAGTTTAGATGTAAAAGCTTTATGTTGTACTAGCTCAGATTTAGAAGTGTACACTGCAAGTACCTAAAGGTTAGATACAATGAATTTTATTTGTAGCACCTGTTTCCAGAGGAACATGTAGGATCACATACACTGCAAGGCCGGGTTGGATGGGGCTTTGAGCAACCCGATGTAGTGGAAGGTGTCCCTGCCCATGGCATGAGGATTGGAATTAGATGATCCATAAGGTCCTTTCCAATCCAAACCATTCTATGATTGTATGATTCTACGTTTAAAAGAAAATTACCAGTATTCACACAGCAAAAAGCAGGGCAGTAAACTTCCAAATAGATACATGAAAATAATTCTCCATGCCTACTCATAGCTAGATTGATGCTCAGAGGGACTATCAACTGATGCAAAGGTGGGTGGAAAAAGGCAAACATCTCTATCATCTTCAAGAAAGGCAAGACAGAGGGTTTTAAAGACCTTCTGGCAAGTCAGTCTCATTTCAATTCCTGGAAAAGATTATGGAGCAAGTCCCTCTGGAAGCCATTTCCAAGCACACAAAGGGCAAGAAAACGGCAGGGAAAAATCAGGATAGGTTTGCTCAGAGCAATTTGTGTCTTACTAGCCTGATTGTCCCATGTGATGAGGATAAGGTCAATGCATAAAGGGAGAGCAGTGGAAGCTTTGTACCTTGACTGCAGTAACACCTTAATAGTCTCCCATAACATTCTTACAGCCAAATTGGTGAGCTACAGACAGTGTAAGAGTGGACTATACAGTGAACTACCAGATTCAAGGGTTATCATTAGTGGTACAAAACATGCTGGCTACTTGTGATGTGGCCAATACTATTTGACATATTTATTAGCAATCTGGATGAGGGGGTAGAGTCCTCTCTAGGTATGTTTGCCAGCAATGCCCAGTTGGTGTGAGCAGACAAAATATGGGAGGGCAGAGCTGCTATTCAGAGATGCCTTGATAGTCTGGACAAACGGACAAATAGGAACCTCAGGAAGTACATCAAAGACAGGTGTGAAATACAGTGATAAAGGCTGAGCACCAAATGAATCAAAAGCAACTTCACAGAAAAGAAACTGAGGTCTCAGGTGGATAACAAGCTGCTCAGGAGGCAACACTGACGTTGCAGAGGTGAAGACCAACTGCATGCTGACTTCTATTAATAAGAATATAGACAGCAGGTTCAGGTAAAAAGCTTTTCTCTGCCTTGCACTTGTTGCACCATGTGTAGTTTATTTTGTGCAGTTAGGCTCCCCTGTGCAAGAAAGATATTGAGATACTGGAGTGTTTCCAGTGGGCCACTAACATGGTGTAGACCTACTGGAGCATGTGACACATATTGAAAGGCAGAGACAACTGTGTTTGTTTAGCCCAAAAAAAGGAAGATTGAAGGGAAACCCAGTTGCTATTTTCATCTATTTCACAGGAGGATATAGGTAAGACAGAGACAGACTTGTCAGAGGTGAGATTGTATAGTGATGCACAGTGACAGGGTAAGAGGCAACAGAGAGAAATTGCAACAAAAGTATTCTGACCATACATGAGAAAACATTTTTTTGTTACGAAGGTAGTTAATTTCTAAGTCGTATTGCCCAGAGAGACTGTGGAATTTGCATCCTGGGAGATTTTCAAATTTAGATGTGGTCCTAAGCAACCTACTGTAGTTTACCTTGCTTTGAGTTGAGGACCTGAAGATAACAATAACAGTCTTTTCTCAAATCAAGACTAAATTAACCTATGATTCTTTCAGTGTCTATCTATCCATGTGAACACTTAAAAAACATCCATAAACCATTGAGAAGTTTTGCAAAAAATAGATATACATCTTCTGAAATAGAACATTGCATGCATGCTATAATCAAAAAGACTCTTAGTCTTTGTATTCTGGGGCGTAATCTATGTAGATGGCAGATGTACTATAGACTGCAGTTTATAGAGGTAAGCAGTGAGCCCTTTAAAAGTTTACACAAAGCCTGCAGCATGTGCATAGAAACTTGTGTTGGTTGTTGGGGTTTGGAGGTTTCTCTGTCAAACAACAATTTGCGAAGCGTATCTAGATCCTCTGGGAGTGCTATAACTATAGGTGATTACCTATTGATTTTGAAAATGCTAATTCTCGTTTCAACGTGGATTCAGTTTTCCAGTTATATCTTGTTGATATGAATAGCATCCACTGTCCAAGCTGGTAAGTAATTGAGGCTCTGGGAGTTTGATTGCTCTTGTTCTAATTAAAATATAATCATCATGGTGAGAACAAACACCTACTGAGACTTTTTGACTATAACTCCTAAAGGATCTTCTCAAAGTTTGCATGCATACACATTCTTTGTCAAATGTGAAGGCTATTTAAGATGCTGAACACATTACAGCTGTAATATCACAGCTTCTTCCAGGCTTAGGCACAGGAATGATCTCAGTTCTGTGATTAAACCTGTGCAACCATTTTACTTTTCTTATGGACTGAGGAGTACTTTTCCGTGCCATCTCCTCACCCAATGCTACCTGGCCATGATTAAGGCAGTGGTAACATTTTTTTAATTATCAGCTATATCCTCAATAATTTTTTTTAAACCTGATTATGGTATCAACTCAAGATCCATGAAGTGTTCCTTACAAGAACGTCATCTAGGAAACAGATATTGATTTATTCACACACATATGAATAGTGTAGCACAGGCTTGATCCAAGATACTACTTTTTGCATAGAAACTGAAAATATGCTTTAAGAAAAGTGCTTTTGGATACTCTAAGACTGCAAACACTCACACTGGAACTGAACTACCTAGAATTTACCATGAATTCTGTCTATTGGCACTTGTGTAGCTTTGGAACATTAAGCACTCCCAGGCAATTAAAAAAGAAGTAAAAACACATCAGGAAAATTCAAGGGAGTACGACAATCCTGGTGCAGGTAAATAAAAATATTATTGTATGTTCTAGTCCATCAGTAGATTTTAAAAATAAGCAGACTGCTATAAGGAATTCTTTTGGTTTTAATCAATTTTAGGCAAAGAAACATAAAGAAAGAACAGTGGACATTTCTGACTTCAAGGATAATGATGAAAATTATTATAGATCTTTGAATTGTGAACTCTCAAGGACTTTTTCTTAACACAATCCTTCTGGAAAGTCATCTTGAAAAGCACTCACTACAGTGATTTTCAAGCTGCTGATATCCTTCTGCTGTACATTACCTGTACATGTCAACAGTAGCTGAGAATAGCTAATTGTTATCATGGGAGGGGTGATAATTATAAACAGCAAGTTCCCAGTGCCCTCCTACAATAATTTTCTTTTACAGAAAGTGTGTGAAAACCACCAAAAGTTAAAACTGATAATAGTTTCTGCCCCTTTCCTCTGCAAATGCAGGGAAATTTTCATGAAGTGAATGAGAAGAGGCATAATTCCTCAGTGAAGATGATGTGCAAAAGAAAAATTTGAACATTTCTAAGAGGCTACATATCAATGCAGAGATATTTATTTCAGTCATTTAAAAATTAAATATTATAGTTCTGATCTGCATTCCTTTTGGATAGGTCCTTGAGTCGCACTAGCAGATAAACCATACTGGTTTTAACTGGAATATAGAAGCAAGTCAAAGTAATGAAAATAACTTCTGTTAAACAGACAAAACAAAAAAGAAGAGTACCTTAGAAAAAACAATTATTTTGTGATGGATTTCTACACTGAGTTTTGACAATGTTGTTTAGATTACCTGACAGTATGAGAAGGGGCAATGTAGGGCTTGGGTTTTGCTCTGTTTTGTTGAGAAAGGGGGCAAGACTCAGCTGATTTATCAGAAGGAAATGTAAAAGCTGTAGATAGCTTTAGCCTTCATGGGAGAGCCTTCTATCTTAAAGAAAATGAATTTGACAGACAGGTTAAGTTTAGGCCAGCTACTCAGTTCACTTGGAGTGGATCTACCAACATGGAAGAGTTTCTTCTCTCCTCTGTACAAGAACACACATTTAACTCACAAAAATCAGAATAGGAAGGAGACAATACCAAAGAGGAGAGCTTTTAAGCCACACAGGCCTCTGAAATTTATGTCCCATGGAAGAAACCCCTCAAGCACAGCCTTAGAGAGGTTCAGCCAGAACAATGCAAGTGATTGCAAGATGGGAAAGCAAGATTATCATAGATCTTATAAGAAAAATAACTTCTAATGGAAAGTTGTAAGGGCATTTTGGAGATGTATAAAACTTCCTAAGTGTATTAGGAAATGTTTAGAAAGAGGACCGGAGATGGAAAAAAAGGGAGAGATAAAGGTGGATTATGCAGGGACAAGTGTGGGAAAGTGGGGAGGAGAGAGGACAAAATGTGCTGGTCATGTGTAAATAGTGGCTCAGTATAATTCTCTGGTCAAGACCCACATTGTTGCAGTCTGTCCTGTCCTCTTGCTAAACTCTAGCTCTGTTTCCTGTGTGACAGTCTGTATGTATACGTGTATAATTTGGTAATGCATTTTATGCTGGACTAGCTGATGAGGTGGAAAAGAGACCAGAACCTGGAAGGTCTCAATGTCAGAGCTGGAGACTGGATAAAAAAGGCTGAGGGTTTGGACATGGATTGTGGATGATCTTTTAAGGTCTGATCTGGGGTCTGAGGGACCCACGCCTGTGAATCATGAGAGTCAGGGTGTATGCATGTTTCAACTGGTGAATTTTGAGCCTGATAAACCAGACAAGAGGAACAGGATAGACCCATCTGTGTTGTTCACATTTATGTGAGTGCTGTTAGTGCTAATGTGGCTGTCAGTAAAGGCCTTGCTCTCCTTTTTGTGTTGATCTGTGTGGCTTGACAGGTTTTTAATGTGTGCAAATATATTTGCATCATTTGGATATGTGATCAGTCCCACTACTGAGCTGGAAATGGGGAACAGCAGCAGCCACATTCAGCAAAACTGTGAGGAAAAGTCCCGTGGGTTTGTCTTCCTTTCACAGTTGAGATTTTTAATGTTACAGTTGTTCAGCTGTACTCAGAATTGACAGCTTCTTTTTTTCTTGCCACCTGCACCTCTGTACCTGACACCACTCATACTGAAGCAGGTCTGTCAGTATTTCTGCTGGGTTTTGCAGCAATGCCTTTCAAATTTCCTGGTGCTTTAAGCGTTTCTTTTTTAATCTTGCTTCAAAGCACATGGTACATCTCTGAAGCCCTGGAATCATTCAAATCTGAAGCACTCTGAGGTTTCTGAGTCACACTGTAATTTGAAACATTTGGAGCACCTGGGAAGTTCTGGGATGTATTTATTAATTATCTTATAGAACCAAAGACATATGTAGAGATGTACAGCCACAGTTAAAGGCATGACCTTTTTTTTTTTTTCCCCCAGAAACACTAAATGTAGGTGATATTGATCATATAAAATGCCAATAAGTACTAGTGAATGTCAGAGGACAACTGGGTTCTCAAGCTCTCTGGACTAGTTTCTAACAACAGGTAGAACATTTCTCTGTGAGCAAATTTTGAACTCTCAGATTAGATTCATACCTGCATTTTGGATGTTTAGGTGAACCAAACTTTTGAATCTTTTAAATTCAGGCACCCCTATAGCTTAAGGGATATGAGTTCTTCATTCTACTTTTCATAGGAAAAAGAAGTACCTGTCAGCCTGTCACAGGAGGACTTAGCTACTCCAGAAAAGCAGACAAATTCTGTTTATTGATAGTTGTTCCCTGTGCTGGTATTGATATCTGGGAGTGAAATTCAGCTTATTGCTAGAGGGAAATCTGATTCAAGTTGTATTTTTTAACTGTAACTTGTTATATATACATAGCAGCTGTGAAATAAGAGGTTACCTCAAAACTGTAGGAAGCACTTTCTCAGGACACCCGCTCTTCCTCCAGAGTAAATTTTAGTTAAGTTAAGAAAAGGCAAATTCTTGCTTCTTGGTACGGCTTGCTCAAAGATACCTGACTTCACAAAGTATACACAGTACTCCTGTGACTGAAAATTCAAAAGCATTCTCTATCACTGTGTGCCAACAGTGTGTGTGATAAATATCCTTCCTCTCTTGCATTATTACTAGGACTTTTAATTGGAAAATAATTTACTGAGGCAATCTGTTTCTTAGAGAAGGATCCAAAGCAAAGCTTCAGTCCACGTTTATGGGAAATTGGATCTAGCTCTACAAACTCACTCCAATTGTGTCCTGTTTGTTTCAATGAGAAATGGACTTACCACTCCAGCTCCTTCCACCTCGGTTAACTTTTCTATTTCTGATTCTTGTTTAGACATTGTCCATTGTCATTGATGACAGTGAAGGAGTAAGCTCTCCCTATATGTATATTCATGTAGAAAAAATAATTTGTGAAATTGCAATTCGCCTCTGGACTCCCCTCAAATTTCTGCTCATGATAGCTTTCTCCTTTCTCATTCACCCAGCTAGGCATGAACTGATGTCTTATTTTGTATCATTTCTCTAATTTCAGGCTTAGCTTTTAAAATCTTCTAGTTATACAGTTAAACAGAAAATGGGTAGAAACTCTAGACTTGACAAGAGACTTGCTATTTTTTCCACATTCTTTGCATTTATCAGTTACTTCAAGGTACTTAAATGTATGGAGTAATAGACCTGAAAAGATCTGTAAAAATTTCCCTTCTTTCCTCAAAATCTACTCCTTATAGTTAAATCACTTTGACTATAGGACACCATCCAAGATCAGGTGGAGGAACAATGGGTGCATGACGTTGTAACAAAAAATACAGTCTCAGGAAACATTGTACCGCATTCTCCTGCCTGTGCAACTCTCTCTCTATATGCCAGTTGTCATATTAGATACGAAAGTGTATAAGAACAGATGGGCTGTCTTGACATGGGTTTGTACTTCCTCAATAGTCTGATTAGTATTCTGGATTCTATGACTCTATGGGGTCATAACAACCCCATGCAATGCTACAGGCTTGGGGATGAGTGGCTGGAAAGCTGCCCGGAGGAAAAAAAAACCTGGGGGTGCTGGTCGACAGCCAGCTGAACATGAGCTGGAAGTGTGCCCAAGTGGCCAAGAAGGCCAAGAGCATCCTGGCCTGTATCGGAAATAGTGTGGTCAGCAGGAGCAGGGAGGGGATCGTGCCCCTGTACTCGGCACTGCTGAGGCCGCACCTCAAATACTGTGTGCAGTTTTGGTCCCCTCACTA
Source organism: Leptosomus discolor (assembly GCF_034619465.1). Classification (NCBI taxonomy): domain Eukaryota; kingdom Metazoa; phylum Chordata; class Aves; order Leptosomiformes; family Leptosomidae; genus Leptosomus; species Leptosomus discolor. The sequence goes on along the minus strand of NC_141392.1, from coordinate 84,306,292 downwards.
CAAGAAGGACATTGAGGTGCTGGACCGTGTCCAGAGAAGGGCAACGAAGCTGGTGAAAGGCCTGGAGAACAGGTCTTGTGAGGAGCAGCTGAGGGAACTGGGGTTGTTTAGTCTGGAGAAGAGAAGACTGAGGGGAGACCTTATCGCTTTCTACAACTACCTGAAAGGAGGTTGTAGTGAGGTGGGTGTTGGTCTCCCGAGTAAGAAGCGATAGGACAAGAGGAAACAGCCTCACGTTGCACCAGGGGAGATTTAGGATATTAGGAACAGTTTCTTCACCAAAACGGTTTTCAAGCATTGGAACAGGATGCCCAGGGGAGTGGTTGGGTCATCATCTCTGGAGGTATTTAACAGACGTGTAGATGTGGTGCTTAGGGACATGGTTTAGTGATGGACTTGGCAGTATTAGGTTAACCTTTGGACTTGATGACCTTAAAGGTCTTTTCCAACCTAAACAACTCTATGATGCTATGATACGATTCTATAATGTAGCTAATTAGTTCTACAGACAGCTTAACACTGTTAAAATTATTTTGTTCTTTTTGTGACTGTAAAATTTTACAAGCAGCTAGAAAACACTGGCACTATATGTGCTATGTTAAGTATCAATGGGATTAAATAACAAAGCTGATTTTTTTCAGTTGGCAAATCAGCAGTTCAAAGGATTATTCCCCTGGAAGTTAAAACATTTACAGTGTCACATAAACAGCATCATTTGGATTCTGATGGGTCAAATATAAACTTGTCACTTAGGTGACATGAAATGCCTGTTGTTATGACTAGTCATATTTTAATGGCACACTAAAGCCTGGCTTTGAAAAAGGGTTGTAACCCAGCCTATCTTACTGTGTTGGTAATTAACTGCAGGTACACATAATCGAGATACAATTCATTGCCATTGCCAAACTGTACCATAAAGCCAAGGAAGCTGGCACTGAAAATATGGCCTGAAGGGTTTGGCTCCTACTGCTGTTCGAAGTTGATGGCAAAAACCTGAGTAGGAACAGAATTTGGTCCTAACTGTTCGATGTTGTGCCTGTGAGAGAGACTCTTTTCTTTTAATGTAATTTGACATATCTTAGTCTGACAAATTCTTTTCATTATGGGCACTAGGATTACTTCATGGCTTAAGGCATCCATGGCTGTAAACTGTTCTTGGCATTTTAAAAAATAATAATTTTAAGCTTATCCCCTCTCATTACATTTTGGGTCATTAACTTCTCATGCTTCTGCAAAATCAAGTGCTGTAACAGAAAGCCTGAAAGCACACTAGTATTGCACAGGGCAAGGGAGGTGCACAGAAGTTGAATAGTACACTGCTGCAAACACACTTTTTTGCTGGTTCTTAACTGCAGTGTCTGCGGTTGAAATATCAAAGGGTAAATTCAGGACTTGGTCTAGGCTGGTGCACTTTCATCAGTTTTGGCATATGGATATAATGGAAAGAAGAACTGATTATGAAAAGAAAGTAAATATTTGCCACAGGCATTTTTCTCCCTCTAGCTTCTAATTACAAATGTGGGGGTTTTTTAATCGTGAGCTGCTTTTACTTCTATACAGAAAGATGGCAGGATGTGGCCAGACAGAGCAACCTCCACATCTTCGCTATTCTTTACCGGGTACCTGTATTGTGCAGGTTATAATTCCAGTCTCTTTTTTACAACATATGACCTTGTATGATTTCCATGATATTCAGAAATTCACTTATGCCATCGTATAGATATTATTTGTGCCATCAGTTCTCTCAACTGCACTGTATAAAGCTTCCAGTGCAGGAAATATGACACCTCAGTCTAAAGAAACATAGGAAAATTCCTTGACCCCAGCTCCAAATGGCAAACGTAAGAAGCACTACCATAGAGAAGATGGTAAAAGAAAAAGAGGACAGGTTTTTCTTGTTAAAAAGCTTCCATTATAAGAGAACTTAAAAAAAAAAAATAAAAAAATAAAAAGAACAGGCTGCCTGAGTTAGCACGCGTTTGCAATGAAGAGTCATTTAGTCAATTCAATAAATAAATGCTGGGTCTTCTAATGAACTTGTCAGGAGTCTTAAACCAATAGTAAAGGGAAGAAAAGGCTAGTCTTTTTTCCTAGCAGTGATAAATGTTATTTTTAATATATATAAGGATATTTTGATACTATACAGAAGGACTGTCTTGGGGGGGGGGGGGGGGGGATAGGTAATTATCATTTCTGTAGTAATTATATTAGTGGCAATTATGGAATTTTGCATCAAAATTGGATTCTACCCCAACAGTGAAGCTGGCTAGGTGGTATCAGCTGAATAATTTTATTCTTCATACTGTAGCAGCAGAGAAATCAATTATGGATTATCGCACCCTCTCCTCTCTGTTAGCCATATTTGAAGTTTTGACGTTGAGCATTCCGTTTATTTGCTGCTGGCCTAATAATCCCCTGCATGCTGGGAAAACCTTTGTTCTCTGACAGAAGTAATAAAGCTGTCTGCACGATTCCCTCTTGTGAGACATGGAGCTCTCCCATTTTATTTAATCTGGTGGTGTGCAGCCTTTTCAAAGTAAACACTTCACAGGGACCAAATGGGGAATGACATCCCAGTGACTGGCCTGCGTGACCAAAAAAATTTAAAAACTTGCCTGCCAAGCAAAAATCCAATGAGTCTTAATTTCAGATTTCCCCCCCACCTCAAGAAACTTGCATGAGAAACCTGGGTCAAATGGTTTTTAGCTCTCATTTCTGCTGGAGCATGTGTCTTCCTGTGGAAGTGCTTCAGCTTTCACCTGCTCTTCATTCACTCATTCCCACTGAATGGCAGCGTACAGAAAATGAAGAGATCTAAATGCCAGCAGGAGGCTGGCTGCTTTCTTCTAGGCATGTCCTGAGCCCAGTCACCCAGAACAACTTGTGATCCCTGGACAAAGACACTCACGGCAGGTGGCCATATCAAGAAATTTTCCTCCTGGAATTAGATATTATTCCAGGAATCACTACTGAGTCAAACATAATGCCCCATCCTGCTGGGTCAAGTAGGATTTCATTTCAATTTCTTTACACAACGATGCGTTTCATCTTGTCTGCGTACAATGACAGTGCTCAGGCATGAAATAAATTGAAGTGCTTGAAAGGCAGAATTATCCCTTGAACCTGCAGCATTCCCGACCCCAAAAACATACATTGTCAAGTGAGTTCCAGATAAGCAGGATCTTCACCGAGTGTTTGTGCTGCTTGGCTTCCTTTAATCATACTCCCTTTTGTAAAAGGGATTTTCGAGGGGAAAGATAAATCATTGCTGAGGAAAAAGGTCATTTTCAAAAGGCTTTAAGAGCTTCATTTTGTGTGGCTTTTCAAGGTGAAACAGGTAATTCAGTGCACTGAAAACCTTTTGTATTCAACTTAATTCACAGTTCACACTACCAAGAAAAAAGTAACGAAATAAGCTTGAATAAAATTCTTCATTAAAACTGTTCTGGTAGGTGTGTGAGCCACATTTTGTTGTTTGCTAATACATTGGCCTGAATATTGAAAAATAAATTTATGACTAATACTGAAGCTGTATATCTGGCTTTAAATCATCTGTGCCTCCAATATTTGACCATTTTCTTGCTGTAGTACAAAAGGCATCAATCATTTCTTCTGGGAATCGCTTTTCTAAAGTGTATACTGAATGTACTGATACTGAGACATCCAGGCATATCATTGGCATTCTGCCCACAACCAGATGGAGACTCATATTTTTAGGGTAGGATAACAAATGTTTTGCAATGTTTCATGGATAATGAGCCTGCCGTGGATATAGAGACTCTTTCCGTACCTCTTTCAGACTACCAGTGTAGGCCTTCCAGATCTCTGGCCACAGGTCAGGCATCTATCTTTGTTTAAGATATCTGTGCTCTGCATTTTAACCTCAAGATACGAGCTCAGAGTAAGAATGACCAGATGAGTACACGTAGCTTGGGTTAGCAGACTAAGTCATGATCCTTTCAATTATGACTACGCTTTGTTCTTTCCAAATTTTCCCACTGAGCTGAGTATCCTCTAAAGTGTGGTTGCACACATTTCGCTGGGAACAACTGTGCAAAATGTTCATTAATGTTAACCGAATCATCTATAAGCTTAAATAATAAAACTAATCAAGAAAGTCCTCATTCATAATGAGGACAAAATATTTTTAAAACATGCATTTGTATCCCGAATAAGGAATACAGAAATGGGTCTTGTTTGCTTACTTGTTTTTCCCACACATAAAATAATGTTGGTCAAAATATGGTCACCTTCGACTCTGATCCAGATCATATAGCTGCCCTAACTACTGTAGAGACTCAAGCTAGTCATATTTTATAAGAAATAGGCAGAAATGCTTCTAAAAATGAAAGTTCTTCTGTGAAATTACTTCATTACTAAGGAAATGCAACCAAGACTGCAGATAGAGTATGCCCAATGAGGGATCTTATGAAGAAATCGTGTTCCCCAAATTCATCTTGTCCCTATCACATCTATTTGTTTAACAAAATATATTACACCTGCCTCCAAACCCTTCTTCTTAGTGGAATATAGTGTGTTTATGAAGAAGTATCTTACAGACCTTGTACATAGCACATGGGAAGAGTCATGCTTGTGAACTGTGACAAGGTACTGTGAATCTAGTTTAAATTTTCGATATATTGCACCTCTCCAAACCAAGAGCCATGGACCAAGTGCCCAACTGATGCTCTTGATCCAGTGGAGAGGATATAAATATAGTGCTGTTCGTACAATAATAATTGAAAGGATGAGTTCATTTAGGAGAGATATTGCCTATATTCAAGAAAGATAATTAGTATCGTACTTTTGTGTAAACAATTCCAAAATAATAGTTAAAAAGTATAAAATTTCTATTCTGCATGATTGTTTTTATGTTATCCTGGTGGCTGCAAGAAGCCATGCCAACCTTGGAGAGAATTCTCCTTCAGTATGATCATCAGAGTGAATAAACCTTAGGAAATCGCATGGGAAAGACATGGTTTCACAGAGCTTATTATTAAGAGTAAAGCAGCTCATGTATTGATGTCCTTCTGACTACTCTGAAGTGAGACTATTCTAAATTAGTCTCAGATCTCTCTGTTCCTCCAGAAAGAACAAATGTGGTCCTAGAGGTAATTTAATCACAAGGGCAATGCCCATTTTCATATAAAACCTCTTTCTTCAAGGCCACGGATAGAATTTTAACCTACAAAGCACAGTACAGTCTCTATTCCAATGAAAATTTTGGACCCAAGTCTACTAATTTTATAGTAAATCAGGGCCTCTCAGTGCATTCCAGCATCTTCAGAGAAAAGGTTACAGGGGAAATCCTAATTAATTTTCCTGAGTAGATAATTAGTCTATTAATGTGATCTGAATCAGAAATATTCTGGTGTGGATTTACTTTTTCAAATGTGATAGATCAGAAAAAACCCTTATACTAAATTTAAGTTTGTGACAAAATAAATACATCAGTCTTGTAGGGAAAAATATTTCTTATAGTTACTATTTTTTCAAGGTCAGAATTTGTACTCATTTGTACCACACACCTATTTGTTACTCCTAACCTTAAATTTCCGATTTCTTCTTATCACATGGACATTAAGGGTGTTTTTTAATTAGTGTTTCAGCTGCTTTCCCTCATTCTTTTTTTATTTTCTCAAAACTCAATAAAGCCTAAATTTATACCAAAAATACGGACCAGCTTTCTATGTTCTGGAGAGATTATTTTTGTTTAGTAGGAAAGGGAAGGTTGTGTTTATTAACAAACAAACAACAACAAAAAGATAATTCTAAAGTAATCTAAGATCACATGTGACTATCAGCAAACATCAATGTATATGCAGCAATCTTTTTTCATTATAACTGAAATGGCTTTATGGGCTATCTAAAATTCCACTCACTACAAGGTGCTAGGTAGTTCATGCCACTGGATTATTTTTTTTTTTAATTAGGAAATCCATCGTTCTATATGTAAGCATAGTAGCAGTTTTTATGATAATCTAGTACTCTTCTGTATAATTACACATAACACACCAACCACTACAGCTACAGTGGCAGAGATTAAACACCTGTTTTAGACATCCCATTTTTATGTAAGGAAAGACACAGCATCATTTTTCAGTAATCTTGTCCATGGGCTGTAGAGCTGAGTAAACAGAAGTTCAGAGAAGAGATAAAATGTTGTGGTTATATAATCTTGATCTAAAGCTTGCCAACAGGAACTATTCTCTGTAATCAGAGGCCAGAAAGCTAATGACCCTATGGTTTCAGAAGACAGGAAAGAAATTGAGAGGGCAATTTGTTTTCATTCTTAAAGCATTGCAAACAGCTAGCAATCATGGAAATGAAAACAAGATAGTTAACCATCTTGATAATTATAACGTATCCATAGTTTTTGTCTAATTTCCTTAGGATTTCAAACCATTCCACTGAAAAAAAGATAAATTGAAACAAAATACCTTCCACGTTGGTGTAGTGAAATCACGTAAATGTTTAGTCGAAAGCAGAATATTCCTTCCTCTTCTTTTCTTCTCAGAGGGTTAATTCAATGTTTATCCTGACTTTCAGCTAGAATGTACAAAAGCTTCCTACTTAATGATTGCAACCTGTCTTATAATTTTTCTACTTTATAAAAGAACACTTGCAGTCAGCATTGCATTTTTTCTGGGTTTTTGTTTGTTTTGTAAGGTATGTTTTAATTTTTAAAAATAACATAAAATGCAATTTCCATAAATGTGTATTTATACTAAGTCACTAAAAGCAATACAGGGAAAGTCATGTAGATCCCAACCACAGACATTATGTTATGAATAAAGAATTCTTATTTTGATCAAATTCATTTTTTCCAGCATTTGTTAATTAAGAGAAACAAAAACACCTATCAGTCATTTTATAAGTTAATTTTCTTGGCTCATTACATTTACATCAATAACTATGTGTTTCAAAGGGGGAGTTTACAAGATAACTTATCATGTTTTCATTAGTGATAAGCGCACCACCCCCCCTACCCCCACCTCCGCCCACCCCCCGCCCATAGGTATAGTAATTCGTTTTAGATCAGTTCTTATCTGAAGACTAACTGGTAACTTGATTGCTGACTCTGTTTGGTGCTGAAGTGGCTCAAGGAATATCAGATGAACAGTTGTTAGAGTTTTTGATAAGCCTAGTCTTTTATTTAAATAAAAAACCTGCATAAAAATAGTATCATACTTACAATTGTTGAGTCCAGTTTATGAGTTCTTTTGTGTGCACATATAATTTTTTTTGCATTAGATATTCCTTGTCGTCAGACATATTTTAATCTGTCAGGTGTAAATTGGAAAGTTGCACAAATATGCATTTTCTCAAGTATATGTGTGGGACTATTCCTCCCCACACCTTGTTTTCATAGAGACTTTAGCTTTTCCTGCTGGGAAATCTAGCCATCTCCCAGGGGAAGCTCTTCCATGGGGAATGAGGGATCCATCCTCACCAGGAACTTATAATCCTGTGTCTTTGGGCATTTTGTTTCCCACTTGTGCGAGTGCCAAGCCTGGCATCATAGCATGTCAGGACAAGGAGCACAAACTTGAATTGGGGCTACACCACTCCCACACAGCAGCCCCCAATGGAGGGATACCCATCAGCTAAAAAAGCAGAAAGGCAACCACTGAACCTACCTGGAATTCTCTAATTAGCTCCTGACAAAACTCACATATTTTTCACTGCCAACTCAGCATTTGCATGTACATCCATGAGCTCCCTCAACTGAAGCAGTCTGCTAAACAAGCTGAATTTCTTTCACAGTACACTGCTAATGGCTAAAGCTTTTATATAATTTTTTTTTTCAGTATTATGGGTTTATTGAACAAATCAGGTCCCTGCATTTTGTAATTGAGTGTAACAAACAAGAATGAACTTAAATATTTTATATAGCCTCTGACTAGTGTTTACAGTTTCTTAATTTGTGCAAATGAAGGGGGTATAATTCATCAAATCACTACAGAGTTTACTTTTTGTCTCAGTTTTCCTTGTAGATCCTTATGCTTTGGAATCACATGAATATTATTCAAGTGCTTATTTATCCAGTGTCGATAAAATGAAAATTAAAGACGTCTTTGTAAGCGGATTGCTGTAGATAGTGACATTATCATATCATTGTGAGCAAATCTTTCCCTTCTCCCTTCTCTTTCTATGCCTTTCTATGTGTCTGCAGGAAAAGGAAGAGAGGTTCTGTGTGATTTTTTGTCTTCTCATTCCCTACAGTCAGTGAATATTCACCTTCTATTCTTTTAGCAGGTAAGTGCTTCGTTTAGCCATTAATTCATGCTCATATTTTAGTATTATTATTTCTATTTTTATTGTTTACTTCTATACAACAGAATATTTGACACTGTCAGGCTCTGTATACACACAAAAGGCAAAGACAGACCACGGCTCAAAGAATTTACGTCCTTAAAATGAGAAAAACCTTAGCAGATAAAACACAAGGAGAAAAAGGCAAGATTAATGATTAATGATTGATACAACAGTAATTTCTACATGTCAGTGCCAGGACAATGCTTTTAATGTACACACTTACACAAGGACCAGAAATTACTTCAAGTATTTGGATATGGAAAATTATTTGTCTTACCTAGAGAAGATGTGAGGATAGCAATGAATAAAAGATGTGAAAGTATATTCCTGGAACTGATGGTCAAAGATCTTTAACGGGAATGTCAAGAAAAGCTACCAATAGATACCACCGATTTGAATATAGTTGTATATGTCATAACAGAAAGGGATTTAGTTTATGAAAAAAATATTAAAATGTCATTCAAAACCCGGTTGCAAACAAAGAACATTCTATTTTATTTGAAATTCTTTATATATGAGGTTAATAATCTGTATTTAAAGACAAAGAGTAGGATGACATTCCTGTGCTTCCATTTATAGGAAGTGTGTTTGAAAAGCTATGATTTCTTCATTTTCCTAAATTTCATCCATAAGCATGAGTTGCTGTTCTATTTCAAAAGTGTCATTCAGCTAAGGAACACTGAAGCTACATAGCAGCTAAAGGAGTTAGTGTTACAACTTACCAACTTTAGGGATCCAGTCTTTCTTAATTTTAAAATTCAAGCAAGATCCAAAATCATAAAAAATATATATATTTAAAGATGATTTATTAATTTTTGATATTTTTATTGTTATACGAGTAGTACTCGTAATCTACCAGACATCTACTTCTGAGCTCTGACTGCAATATTCAGGATGCAAGTTTTTCTAGTCCTGTAAGAACCGGTCATGAGATATTGAATTCATTACAACAAGCATTTTTAATTCTGCTACCCTTTTCTATTTGGTTTGTAGGGATTCACAGGTACAAAGGGATGACGTCAATAAAAAACCATTAGATGTTCTTTTCCATTCAAGGTCTTATGTCAGGAGGATGGAGCCAGGATCTTCTTGATGATGTCTGATGATAGGAGAAGGGGCAATGGGTTCAAGATGCAGCACAGGAGGTTCCATATTAACATAAGGAAAAACTTTTTTGCTGTAAGGGTGACAGAGCACTGGAACAGGCTGCCCAGAGAGGTTGTGGGGTCTCCTTCTCTGGAGATACTTAAAACCCATCTGGATGCATTCCTGTGTGATCTACTGTAGGTGGTCCTGCTCTGGCAGGGGGGTTGGACTAGATGATCTTTTGAGGTCCCTTCGAACCCCATACATTCTGTGATTCTGTGATTATTGTGAGGCATAATTCTCAAAAAGCTCTCACTATTGCGCAGCATTGGTGACAATATATCTTTATTGTCTATGATCCTTTCATGAAGGGTCTGTGTATCTTTTTAATGCCGTGAGAATCATGCTGGGTCTTCAAGATGAATTTACATTGACAGTTGTACTTTTTTTTCTTAAGATGGGCATAACATGAAAGCTATTGAAATGAGAACCATACTTACTAAGCGTCACAGTCTTGATGGTGTAGCTGCTCTGCTAGAAAGGTGGAGAATCAGGAGAATGGAGCAATTAGTAAGGAATTAGCCTGATCCTGTTTCAGTCCTATCAGTAATTCATGGTAATGCACTATACAACCACTAGGCATATAAGACGTGTTTTGCAAAATATAGAGCTATGTTGTTGGATTTAAAACAGAGATAAAGCTACTGCAAATGAAGTAAACAAGAAAAGAAAGCTGGCGGCCACATATTGTTGTTCTTATTTTCTGTGAAATAAATCCCAAGGAAATTGAAGAATGGTTGCTTGTTTAATCAAACACCTGTAAATACAACAAGACTGTTGTTAATTGTGGAGGAGATAAAGTGGTGGGATTAAACTTTACATGGTCACCAAAGTGCTAATAAACAATATAAAGTGTGAATATTGCTACGTGCTACTTGACTGCAAGATGTGAAACGTATGCTGTCAGCAGAAGATAAGTTTAGTCAACAAATTAGATGTACTGACAGATTTTTTTTTGCTGGTTCTCCTATGTAGAGAAATGGGGAAAGTTCTATTTTCACTAACTTTCAGAATATGCTTATTACAAGTACATGAAGTATTTCCCTGCTGTGGAAGGATATTTACGAAGTAAGGGACGTGTGAACAATCCAGCTTTTCCAGAGAATCTGAGCTGGGACGTACCGGAACTGCTGAAAGCATAAACAGCTTCCGGTGCAGGGGGCACGAACATCTTACAGGTGCAGGAGAAGAGACAGCCGCCATTAATGACGCAGTTTTCATTTCTTGAAGAAGATGGGTGTGAACATTTGTGAACGTGACTTGAACATGACTCGCAATGTGGCCAGTCAGGTTGGACTATGGGCTGTTATTTGCGATGAAGCCAATCAGTATTTATTGGGTGTGGTCGAGGGTTATAAATTGCACTGGAAACACGGAAATAAAGGTTCACTTGTTAGATCACATTGATCGTGTCAGTGTCCTCATTCAGCTCCCGCACCCTGCAAAATGGATTTGCTACTGAGATGTCTCACAGGCATGGGGGTGTCTGTTAATGCCATAGTGAGCATAAGGCAGCTCTACTGTTTAATATCAGGCATAACTGGATAGCAGCAAAAATTGCAAGAAAAAAGAACCTTGTCATAGAAAATATGAAAGATCAGTTTCAGATGCCTTAAGTTTGGTTAGAAGATAACTCTTTTGCAGTGGGCTAAACACATCATGATGCTGCAGATGAGTGATATGGAATGTGTAGAAGGCAAAAACAGCAGAGTAGTTCAAAGACTTCAAGATATGCTGAATTATGAGACATAGTCTGTTGCTGTGTCTTCCAATTGAAGAAGCTGCTTGAGAAAAGTCCTTTGTGCAGAAGTGCACAGTTGTACGTGTGGGAGGATGGTGTATGTACTCATTTTGTCATTAACAACAAAATTCTCTTTCCCTTGTGATCAGCAGTCTCCACAGAAGCTTCATGGGAAGGATGTGCTTTACATTCTTACAGAAGTATATGGGATGCACTGCTGGCTTTCACAGTATGTCTTTGAAATTATACCAGTGAAAGAGGGAAAAATAGCAATGCCTTCTAAAAACAAACTAAAAAAAAAAAAAGCTGTTCACATTCCCTTTAAGGTCACTTAAGGTTTTTAACAGTTCCGCCAAACATCTGTCAGAGATTGCTTAGTTATACTTGCTCTGTGATCTGTACTAAATAATCTAGTCATAGTGCATTTCTATGGTTTAATGCATATAGCATTTCGAAAATCCAAAACTAAGAACAAGCAGTGGTTGCTATAAACAAGAAAGAACTCTCAGAACTACTAGTTGGGGTGCAGGCACTATCTGTAAATGTCAACAGCATATAATGATTTACACTATTTTTAGACTTTGCTTTCAAGGGTATAGGTTCTACTTTGTGATGTACAACTGAGATGATGTCAAGCCAGAAATAACAACACATGCAAATATATAGTTACAGAAACAGAAGAATAGTAGTGAATTCGTGGCAAATAAGATCAAAAAACGATGGACTGCCCTTAAATCTCTCGCCCCCCCCCCCCCCCTTTTTTTTTTTTTTCCATAGAAGTATGACTTATATTCTGTTTGGTTTTGCACATTTCCAGAAGTTGCCGCATTAAACATACTGTTTTCATTTTGTGACAAAATGTATTAAATCCATATAATGTAACTTCAAAGATAATAGATTAGTTTAAGAAATGTGATTCCTTTTGTTTGTTTTAAGCCTGCTACTTGATCATTTCATTACATATTACTCAGACCTTGTAGTGAGAAAAACAGGTTTCTCATTAAACTTCTTTTTCGAATTTGTGATTTTATGGACTCTATCCTACGACTTTTTGCGGCCTCTTTTCCAAACTATTATTTATGTAGAAATACTTCCATACCTGTGACCATCTTTGTTATATTTGTGCGTATCTTTCTGAGTTCTCCTGGATCTTTTCAGAGGCAGTTGAATAATTTCAAAGAACAAAGCTTCTTTAAAAGAAATTTGATAACTTGAATGATTTCTTCTATTAAAAAAAAATAATTTTTTAACCAGTTACACATGTAAAACTGGGCAAAGTGAATTCCTAATATAAATAGTAAGGGACATATTAGGAGATGAAGACTTTGACATTTGTAAGCCACGATATGAATGACAGCCTCCTGCATAAGGTGTTTATGGCAATAACAGGAGTCTAAGTCACTCTGTTGCTACCAGACGTCAGATCAGCCAGAAATCACATGGATGGTTCTCACAGGTAGTGAGGGTTAGAGCCAAAATGTAGACTTAGAATACAACTGCATTAGTACTAACTTCAGAAATTGCATATTCTGTTTATTGTTTGAATTACTGTAAAATATCTCAGAGCTTTTACCGAGTCTCTGATGCAGCAAATTCTTAAATATATGCCTATAATTAAGAATGGAAGGGAATATTAGCTGCAATGGCCAAGGTTTAGAAAAGGAAACAAGGCTTATGTGGAGGGATCTTTCACTAAACTAACTGCTAATTGAACAAAGAAATGGATTTTGTGTCTGAAAGTTTGTCTTTCTTTCCCTAATTATATCACTAGGTTTATCAAAAGACATAAGTCCTCTGCAACGCTTCTTTAACTTACGACTTCAAGATGTCAGCAATTCTGTTGGAGTCAATAAAAATATTTACATATTTATATTTCAAATGCATCTAGTCACTTTATTGAACTGTCACCTAAATTATATCAGACTGTAAAACAGAAAGTCATCAGCAGCTGTGTGATGTGGACATGACCTCTCTTCTTTGATATAAATTTTAAAATATATTTGTTAATATCTGCATTCCATGACAATATTTCCACTCTGTGGTTTCTACTGAAACAGGTACCAAAGTCAGTAGGCAGCAGGTATCCCTTTATGTAGCACCAGATTACCACACAAATGCAGTTGTTTTTTTCATGGCCCAACTTGTCCTGGAGAGAAGACACCTTGTGAATCAACATCGGTTTGCTTTGCAGTGACAGCTCAACTCAGACATGCTTCCTTGAAGCACGCTTGAGTTGAGCTAATGTTACCGGTTCCTCACACTCATAAGTGCCAAGGGGAAAAATAATTTAAAAGTTGTACATTTAAAAGTAGCATGCACCATTAAGCTGAGTCTGCTGTTGTGAAGAAGCATGAATTGACTGATTTGTAAAGCACACTGTGCTTGGTGCAGCAGTGCAGACCTGCACGTGGCTTGTGAGTCTAATAGCAGGGGGAGGAAAGCTATTTGTTTTGTTGTGTCAAACCATTCTGCTGTCTCTGAAAGGAAGCTCATTTTGGGATAATGAAAGAACAGGAATAGAAGCTTAAACAATAGTTGCTGGATCTTAAAAGAAACCTACATATAATTTATTTCCTTCCTTTTTTCGTAAACTGTTATGCATTAAAGTATTCATAATGTTATTAAAGTAGTGTATTCAGAATAATATGAAAGAAAATGAGATTGTATTCAAACTGACAGGCAGCTGTACTGAGAACAGCCAGTTTCTTCCCTTGATCCCAAAGATTCAGTCTTATGGTTCCAATTTTTTCTTTATTTTAAGGAAAACATCAGTTCATTGTGTATACAAGAACCTCATTGTATCAATGTTTTCTTTAGTGTTTTGTCATTAAGAGTACGGAATGAGAGGTATTTTAGGTTCACATTGGTGAGTTTCAGATGAGTTTTTCAGCATCAGTTTTATTTGACACCAGTACAGGTTATCTGTGCTCCTTGATCAGTCCTTCATGTGGATTCCTCTCACGGCCTTTTAGTGCAGTTGTTCAAATGTAGGCACTGTGCACAAATAAGCCTCTTTTTCCTTGGCTATTCTGGCTGTTACTGAGGCAGTCAAAGCCTAAACTAGGTTAAAATTGCTACATGATATGGGTAACGAAATGCAACAATCTTTTCTACTTGCTCTGTTGAGTAAACCAACCAATTTTATATCATATTATTTGCATTGAATGTGAATATTTTGGAACCACAGTTTCTACCCCTATGCTGTGTAGAGAAAAACCTTTTGATAACCCAACAAGCAGGAAAACACCAGAGAAATATAATAGGGAAAGCAGTTTGCACCGTATGTGTTATAATACCTTACCAAAGGATAATTAAACTGAAATGATCAACTTCTTAACATAATAAAAAGAACACTGAGTATTCTATGGAGCAAAGATGTATTTTTGGCATCTGGCTACAGCTTCTCTAAAGGCCCACCCACCCCCATATAAAATAAGTACAAGTTCAGGAGTGCTTGCCAACTGTGTTAGAATAATGGTGGAAATCCATTGTTGTTATTGTTGATAATAATAAATATTGGCATCATTATTAAAAAAAAATTATATTGGTAATATATCGAGGATAAAGTCAGTAAGCACAAGTTGTATGATAGAGATGACTTCCTCAGGTTTGATGCTAACATTCAGTTATACTTTTACACTTAGAACCTTTTTTTTGTCAATACTTTAGGGAAATTTGGAACTGGCTTTTGGGAACCCTACAGTAAAAATGGAAAAGTTGCAAAAGAAATAACATGGGCTACTGATATTGAGTACAGATTGTCTCATTCTTCTTTCTCCCCTCTCTCTCTGATTTCTTACTTTTTCACAATAGCTGGCCAAATAGTATGGTGTCCAGCAGGAGAATGTTGACAATTATCAGAAATGAGAAAGTCCTTTCTCTTCATTGATTATTGTAATTAAACTTAACAGAGAGATGAAGTGAATCGTATGTTAAATGGCTCAGTAGGATAGATAAAAACCGCACACGAATTAAAAAGAATAAAAACAACAGAAAAAATAGACGTGCAAATAACTAACAGAGAATTTTAAACAGGAGCTAGCACCTTCACTTGGCGTTAAAAATATAATAACATCAAATGAGAGGCAACTTTCAACTTGGTTCCAGAAATGAACTGGATACTGTCTTCATTTTGGGCCAGCTGATCCAAATGTAAACCAACCTATTTGAAAAACTAAACACATCAAAGAGTATTTCATTCACACATGAATTCTATACCAAGGTTTAGATGTCTTCCTTGTATGGAAAAATGGTTGCAAAAAGATATTGTGAAGTACTGTTTGACTCTGAGGTCATGCTGTTCACAAACATTACACACAAGAAAGGACTCTTTACGCTTACTTAGTAGAAAACAGTTGCAGTTACTCTTTGAACTGATTAAGGTATTGTTTTAAAAATGCTCTTTTGCCTTTCAAAATGGTTTCATTAAGGCCAAAGTGACATAGTACCACACATCTATAATTCAAATTTGTTGCCACTGAGGCAATAAAAAGCAAGTGCTTTTTTCTCTTCTTTCTTTTTTGGTACGTTAAGCAGATTTACTCTTTAACAGTGAAGCTTCAGTGGATGATTATGACATCAAAGTGTGACAGACAGTGATTATGTACTGCAGGGGAAAAGACGGATAAAAACAGACATTTAATTCCCTTAGCTTAAAGAGACATTATCCCTTGCTAGTAGGAAAAATAAGTATTCCATCTCTTTTTAATTTAGGCAAAATCAGGTACTGATTTAAGCAACTGCCTTGTCTGAAAGGTTTACTTTAAAAATCTTAACTGTAAGCTCATTTCCTTTCTTGAAGTATATTTTCAATAAGTCATTAGCTTTTTGTTTTTTCTTGACTTTGAGATTTAATAAAGGTAGCTTGTTGTTCTCCTTTCCAAAGAACCCATCCATAACTGTCCCTAGGCATGACATTTCCACTCTAAAAAGCCGTAGGACTATGGAAACAATTTTAAAAGGAACATACTGGATATGGAGGCTGAGGAATTTAAGTAACTTAACAATGTTTTAAGAATTTTAGTCTTCCTCTGAAATTGGGAATTACCTTTTGAAAGTAATTTTCAAAAAGAAAAGAGAAAATACAAATTTTATGCAAGGAACACAGGATTTGATACAGCTGCCTCTGAAGTCCCTGGAAAGATTTTTGTTAGATCAGGTCTTTGTTGCAGATATAAGTAACAGCTTCATCGTTCTGATGTTTTACCTATATTAATGGTATGTTTGGTTTTGATTTTAAGTTGCATGAAATATGCAGAACAACAAATTGCTGTCAACTCTTAAAAGGAGACACAGACAGACAATACCACAGATTAAATACAAAACAATTTTTGGATTTCGCTCAGAAGACTTTATCCCGTTAAAGACAGGGAAGGAGAAAGATGGGGGCTGTGAGGGGGTTGTGGATTTAGTCACTGAGGGAAAAAAAAAAAAAGGCATTAGAAGAACCCTCTTGATCTAGAGCCAGTACATATCATCTAAGTGCCAGACTTCAAGCACATGCTCTTTAATAAAGATTTTTTTTAAAATCTTCTCTGACCAAACAAAAGGAATAGTTAAGAAAACAAAACAATAAGATCAGCAGATTACCTGCTTTTAAATGTTGTTATTCCTGTAAAATTTTGCACTTTTAAAAATATTATTCCCGGCTTCTCCTTTCATACATAGTATAACAAGTTAAATGACTGATGAGGGCCTTTTCTTTTGAGCCTGCTACTGAATGCATTTTTGTGAAAAGCGTTCATAAAAAATTTGTTTGTGGGGAGAGGATCAGATGTCATGAGGACAGAAGAACAGGAGTGTGAAGCAAGAGTCATAGTCAAAATTGTAAGGGGCCAACTGTCTCTTGTGTGCTGAGATTTGTGTTGTGTTAGAAAGCAAAAACAGAGGGGAAATTTCCAGTAATACACTGATGAGGAGAAGCTGGGGGGAAATCCTGCCTCTGCAGAAATCAATGGTAAACAGCTATGGATTGTAATGAAGCTAGATTTCACTTGAGTTTTTGCCAGCTAGCAACCATGTGTCCAGCTCAAGTACTTGAAGTTGAATCATTCTTCAGGATATGTTCTGATTTTAGTTTAAAACTCCTTGTTGATTAAAACCTTCTCTTCAGCTTCCACAAAACACCTGCATTAAGGTTTTAACCTATCAGCCCGCAAAGGGCATCTGTTCCTGTAGTTCCTGTAGATTTGCAGTTTTCCTTCTCCTCTTCCCACCTCTTATCTCTCCTCCTGGCTGAAATTTTGAGGTCTTGTCCTGCAGTCACATAAATAAGAAAAAAGGAAAACAATTCCAAATGAAGTGCTTCCAGTCTATAACGCTTCATTTTGCAGCCCAGTGTTTCCTGAAACTAGACCGTCATTCCACACAGCTGGAAATCTTATGACCATTGAACACTGGATGTTTCTAGCAAATCTACAAACATCCATGTTGTGCACTTTGCAGTGACTCAGAATGAACATCCAGTTGGGTGGGTTAGTGGTCCTGCAGCATCAGTAGAGTCTAATTTAGCATACCTTGAGAAAAATATTTTAGCGTTGCTTGCAACATACACTAAAATGGCTAAATTTCTAAACAAAGAGGATAGAAATTGAAAACGCATAATCTGCTTTCAAACCTTAGGGTACCTTCTTCAGAAAAAAAAAAAAAAAAAGAAGAAAAAATATCACAGAACAGAGGGCCTCTAATGTACTAACTTAGAAGCACACCCTAAAGCCCTGCACTGCCTGTTATCTTCTCTAGGATGATTGCAAGGATTTCCTACACAACTCACACTACCATGTGGGAATCTGAAATAAGAATTTGATCCCCTATATATAGATGCCTAGAAGGCATTTATAGAAAAGTGTCATAACATGCATCTGATCTCTCCAAATGCGCTTTTGCAATCATTATATATTTAGGAGAGATTTTTTAACTAATGATTTTAGACATGTAAACATGTCAGTATCTTTTCCTAAAAGATCAAGGCAGGAATAATAAATCAAAAAGCATTCAGGTGGTAAGAGAGGAGATGTTATGTGTTATTGCAATGAACACAGAATGACGCGCATGCATTAGGAAGAAACCTTGGAGAGATTAGAATATTTCTCTCTGATTCATTTTAATGTAGCTCTTTATATTAAAAAATAGGGGTTTTCAGGGCACAGAAAACAAGCACTGTTGCTTGTGTAATGTATTAAACCTGTCACATTTTTCATTCTTGATTTGCTGTCCTTTTTATTACTTTATAGTCTAGCTTCTAAAAATGTTAAGAATTTTGGCAGACTTCATGGAATTCTGGTTTTAAGAACACAAAACAGGAAGCTATTTTGAATGCTCCCATTTGATCCATCTTTGTGCTGGCAGCACAATGCCTGTAAAATCCACCTGCTGGAAGTCGGGTGGTTTATGCAAAGGGATGTCATGGTAATTTGGAAACTGCTGAATTCACAGTGAAGCCTTTTCCTGCTCCCAAACCTGCCACACCAGTTTTCCTAGCTCATTACATGCCAAAACTTTTGATTGATGTGCTCACTTCAGTCACGGGTAATTGTAACTCCTATATTAAGTAGCTGCTGCTTCCACTCCATTATATTTCCTCGTATGGGGCAAATCAGAGCTCAGGCTTGGCCTGTTTTGGTCTGACCTAAAAGCCAGATTACGCCTTTGTTTAGTTTTGCGTAGGCAGCAAGCCAATATTTCAAAACAACTTAGACAATCACACTGCCTTTTCTTAGTTGTCAAGATCCCTTTAAATGGAACTTTTGAGAACTACTACATGGCATCTTTTTGGGAGCCCCAAGGAGGTAAGAAAGTTGTTAAAGGCTTTCTAGACATGAATACAAACTTCTTCATGAAGTTTAAGTAGAATATTAAGTGCAGCACAGATTAACCTGTGACGGACTTGCATTGTTGCCAGTGGGATGAAACTCTTGTTTAAACCTTGTTGCTTAATTCCCTGGATGGGTTTGGAACATAAAAGAAGCAGAACAGAAACATTGGATGCTTTCTCTCAGAAAAGAGATCCGATCTATAATCCTGTAGAAACTAGGATACATTTAGAGAGTGAAATGATTATCTATTCTACGGTACTTTAAAAGGCATCTCCTCTAAACTGACTATTTAGATTCTCTGTCTTGCAAACAGGAAAATATCAGTACTTCAAGTTGATCTCATCTAAAACTAGCATATCAAATAGGTGAGATTTTAGTGGCTGTGAAAGGAACGGACTGATATATCTAATGTTTCTCAAATCTGACCTCTACCTTCAGGTTTAGGGCTATATATCATCCATTCACCCAAAGATTTGAGAATGATACAGATTGTAAAATCTTTACACAGCAAGCAGATTCTCCTACATTTAATCCTGTTTCAGATACTACTACTGGGAGGAATGCTGTTAGTTTCAGAAGTTGTTTAGCTTTTACAATAGGATAGGTCAGAGGAATCGGTACTCCTAAATGGTTTGTGGACCTCAATTTCTGTATTAGATATTTAATTTAAGGATCTGTGTAAAACAATTTGGTGGAACATTAAACATTCAACCTCCTACTGATGCTTCACTGATGAAGTTCAAATGCACATTTCAAATATAACTGTGTGGATCTTGTGGCTGGCTTACAAAGCACATTTATTCAGCTGGGCTGGTTATAAGTAATAAAGACACAAATTGTAAATGTGCCAGTCATGTCTGGCTCCGTTTTGTGTTTTTTGTAGACCACAGACCTAGACACCTAGTACTTTCAGAGTGATCTTCTGGATGGATTATTCAGTCCCTGTACAAAGCCATAATATTAAAACCACAGCATAATACAACATAAAGCATGGGATTCATTTAACTAAATAAAACAAACTTCAGAAATGTTGATATATCCATATTTGAGCTAATTATGAAGATATACCAGTCTTTGAGCTAATTTTTTCATCATCAGCAATAAGCAGGCTCTTACTGAGAGTAGTGCATCTCATCCTAAAATAGTCAGCTAATATAGACCAAGATAACTACTTCCCAAAACGACTGATTGTCTCTGTTTGGAAGAAAGGGAGACCATAGTGTACAGCTTGGAGTATATCTCTATACTGCTGGTTCTATGAGTTAGATAAGGTTAATCCCTTTCAAAGATCCTTAAAAACCTAGTTCTGAAACACAAACAAGAAACTACCTATGGAATATGTCTTTTTTAGAAGAATTTCTGGGGTACTTCATCTGTACAACTTCAAAAGTAGATTGTAATGTTCTTTGGACCACTTAGAAATAAACTTCATTGCTTCCTACTCCCGTTAATTTAAAAATTCTTTCTGTATCCTCTTTCATCAATTCCAAAATCACTTTATGGGAGAAAACCCTGGTAAGTCAAGAATCTACATGTTTCATGTATAAAGGTATCTACTACCTTCACCCCTTTTTAAAGAAACAGGAAATAAACTGGGTCCTGCAATACAGTAGCACAATAAAAGATCCTGCCAAAACAGAAAACTAAATGAAAACTCTATTCCGTATTAAGATGACAAAAATTAAAATATTTAATCAGGAAAGGGTTAGGAGAAGTTATACTTTGTACCCAGTAAAGGAAATCACATTACACAAAAGAAAATTGATTTGCATTTAAAAATTACACCTACAGTGGCTGATCTATTCTGCTTGCTGTAATGAGCTCTTGTGTTATGAAAGTACACGTGCTGCCTCTTTCAAGGAATCAAATACAGTTATCAATCTTTTCAGGTTTACAAAAATCGGTGATAGGAATATTGACACAAGGATTGATTATGTCGTTGCCAATATCTAAGTGTCATTATCTCCTCTAATACTGTGGTATAGATGCTCAATATGTTAACTCATCCAAAATAAAGCTTTCTCATACAAGTATTTAATAAGAAAACAAAAATTTTCATACTGAATTAACTTAGAAAATTCACTTTCTGATAGTGTCTAAAATTAGGCAAATGTAGTCTGTCTCTTGGAGGAGAAAGGACAAAAATAGCATTATTTTTTTAGAAGAATAATTACATAAATGTATGTAAGTTAATTAAAAGGCACTTAAGCAATGCTACCAGGTGCCATAGAGATTAAATTAGCCACATTAGAGGCTCTATATATGGCACAAATAAAAGAAATAGACTCTAAAGGGAGATGCCATAAGTCAGCCTGCTAAAAACTCAGAATAAAGGAAGTTATTTGAATAATAAAATCAGAGAAAAATAGGCATAGAAGAGGCCTTAGGCTGTCATTTAACACATCCTCTGACCAAGTCAGAATTAGTTATACATGTATGATGCCCAGTGCATAAATTTCTATGCTGTTCTGAAAGACGTGCAATACTAGAGACAGCCTCCACATCTAACCTAGTTCAGAGATTCATGATCATTACACTAGGAAGTTTTTCTTTCCACCCAGCCTGAAATTTTCTTGCTGCTGTTGAAGTCAATCACTACTTGTCCAAACCACCATGGACATAGAATACAGAGTACTTTCCTTCTTGCGGTAGCCTCTTGTGTACTTGATAACCATTTTTAATGTCCCCATTCTGTACTTCCCCTTGCCCCTGTCCCTTGCCCCTTGGCTGCTTCAGTCTCCTCAGTCTTACAATCATTCTTTCTAATCTGATAAGTCTTTCTGCTTACTTTTGGACTCCCTTTCCATAGTCAGCATCTCTCCTGAATTGAAACATTCAACCAGAAAGACCTCCTCTAGAAAGAAAAAGTAGCTTCTAATCAATGAGAATAGAAAGCTCTGGAAATATCAGCTCTGGAAAGTTACATATAAGATTACAGTAAGGCAGGCCACGGAAGTATGAAAAAGTGGCTTACCAAGAGTATAAAAGCTAATAATACAATATTTCTGAACACTTCAGAAGCAAGAAGTTCCTGAGACCTAATAATGATCAAAATATGAAAGAAGTATGAAAGGAGACCAAGTTGGACTAACTTAATTATTGCATTTATTTTCACTACGAAACAAGCCAGAAGAACACCCACAGGGATATATATGTATATATATATTTAAGGAGGAATGAGTTAAACAAATAAAACCAAAAATGTTATCCATAAGTATTGTGAAGAAGCTCATCTGTGAAACTTCTGGACTACTAAGCTCATTGTTAGCATTTATCTCAGTATCAGAAAAATAAAATGGCATACCTCATACAGTCTTTGAAAAGACCTCCAAGAGTATCTTGAGAACTGGAAATTTAAGAGTTGACTCAAGTGTTGACTAAGTTTTTTGACTCAAGTGTAATGGAAAATCAGAATGTGACTCCTGAAGTAGTTACTTCCCAGGGTTTGTCCTACCCCTCTCCTAAAGTTTATTGTCTA
Organism: Leptosomus discolor; assembly: GCF_034619465.1. NCBI lineage: Eukaryota > Metazoa > Chordata > Aves > Leptosomiformes > Leptosomidae > Leptosomus > Leptosomus discolor. The sequence goes on along the minus strand of NC_141392.1, from coordinate 84,283,794 downwards.
TGCAGTGGGGTAGCTGACCGAAACTATTAAGATAAACCATTTTTTATTTCAATCTACAGATATATGAACAATAATAATTAAATAACGATTAAATAATAATTAAAGAAGCTGAAGACTGAAGTCTCCCTAAATAGTTTCACTCAGCCTGTGAATCAACAACTTCTGCTTGGTACCAAAATGTGGTAGTAATGAACAGAGTTAACCTGTGGATAGACAAAACTGACACACCAGAACATTAGTGTGGATTCTGTGGAAGTAAGTTACTAGAGTACTTCTCTTAGCTTCTTCACAAATTTAAAGAAAAGAGTGTCTCATATAGTAACACTCATTTAGTCATTCATTAAAGACTCTTAAAACCGTATAGTATGTCATTCTTCCCACGAAGTCACATGACAGGGCATGGCAATTATTATAAAATTATTTTCGACAGTCAGATTTACAGGGATGGAATATAACAGGTTCTCTTTGAAGAAAACACAGGTTCGCTTTGAAGAAAAAGGAAAGTTAAGAAATAATTAAGGATTTGGGTTTTGTCTTGTCATATGTTTGAGGAACTATGGAATTCACCATCTTGTGGAGCTGTAGAGGCCACAAACTTTAACACAATAAAACATGGAGCAGACTTTGACAATGATGCTTACCTATTCACTAAATGTTCATGTTGACACAGGCTCTGAAACCATACACGCCTCTGTGTTTTAGTACAGGACAACAGGAATACCTTCAGATGTCCATAGGAGTTAAATAAATACTCAAGGAATGCATGGTTTTCTTTTCTTTTTTTTTTCAAGGCTACATGGAATATCAAGTTTTACCAAGATAATAAAAAATTGAAAAAGCCTAAATCACATTCTATCTACTTTTGCAGCTGTGACATGAGAAAAATAAGTAAAAGAAACATCTTCATTATGCTCTATTTCCCTCTTTATTTTTTTGTTTTAGTTTCCACACTTGTGTAGACATGAGCCATTTCCACCCATCATGATTTTTGCATCTATATCAACTAGGTGCATGCTTATTGATAGACTGCAATAATTTAATTCCCAATAGCAGAAAAAGAAAACGTGAAAGTGACATTTCACTTTAGAATTCTGGAAGGCAGGAATGGATACATCATTTCATTAAAATCAGGATAAAATTTTTGATTATTTATGTATGTAAGATATAACATTTTAATATCATGTTTAGAATCAAACTACGAGGAAAATTCACCCTGGAAAATTCACAAGGGAACTTTAAAGGGCCTTAACACTGACTCCAGAAAATTCACAATATAGGAACATTGCTTTTGTATAAGACTCTAAGTTTGAAGGCAATGCTAATTTTTCTTTGACTTGGAGATGTCAAATTGGTTCTTGAAATACCATTACCAGTAACACAGTAACAAGAGATGTTCCTTTAAATTCTTTTATTTAAAGATTTTTTTTTCTTTTTTTCTTTTTAAAGGGCTTTAAACTCCCAAATCATCTGTGTCCCCTTCAAGGATTTTTTTTGTCCCCTTCTTCTACATCTTTACTTGGAAAGACACATAAACATAAACTTTTGCATGTTCCATTTTGTTGCCTGGTTAAATCTTTCTAAAATCTCTTTCTTTGTAGAGATTCAAAGATTAAGGTAAATATATCATATCTGTAAAAGAAGAAAAAAGCCAATACAGTTACACAGATACTCTGGAGGAGTTCAGCTGTGCTAAATTCAGGGGTGGTCTGGGATTTTTGACAGCCATGAATATGGCCTTCACTGTTACTTAACTCCAAAGTGAGGTTTAACACTTTTTTCTTTTGCCATCAGAAAATGTTTGCCTTGGGAAAATAGTATATATTGAGATTAAAAATATAATTTTATTTCACTATTGCGTGAGGGTTGTTTATACGTGGAAAGCTGGGATGATGCTCTTATTCTGGGTCTAAATCAGGTTTGGTTCAATTTAATATCCAGAAACATCTTACTAGAAACACTTTACCATTATAGAAATACCAATACAGTAAAACAGCAAAGTGTTACTAATGGAGCAATTAGCAAAGTGAACCTTTGTATCAATATAATAAATCCACTGTCTTGAAGCAAATCAAGCTAAAGGACACTTTTGCTGGTAAACAGAAACTGTAGTAGGGATTTATGTCAGCTCAGGTGTGTGAATTTAAGTTCACTTTCCATTCCTTGGCTGTTTGAACTGTAACATAGTCTTTAAGGTAGACATAGTATGAGACAATTAGGAGCAAGCTTGGAGGAAATGGCTTAAACTAAACTTCAATAAACCAGGGTGAAATTGAAATAAGTGTGTTTAATGAAATTGTATTGGATTAAAAAGTGGTTTAAATTAGGTGTAAATTTGGCGTAAATTTCTTGTTTGTATATACAACCTTTGTGCAGTCTGAATCTCAGCTGTCTACTTACTAATTCTCCCACTTCTACTTTGAAACATATTTTATTCAAGCTGAGATATTAGCTTTCTTTCAAGTATAGCCTCCACATATAAGCAAATGTGTGTCAAGCAATTTAGGAATATGCCTGAAAGAAATACAATTTTCCCTCCTGAATCAATCAATCCTCTCTTCTTCCTATACTACCTATACAATTCTCATAAATGATACCTTCACAATTCTACTGGGAGGTTAAGTAAGTGAAATGTTAATGCAGTTCTCTTATGAGAGAAAATACATGTAGATTCCCAGTGCTCTGTAATCATAACGCTTCAAGATCATATTCATATCCTTGAAATGCTGGCTGCCTAAGAAATTACAACATCTATTTCTTTTAAGAGATCAAAAAAAAAAAAAAAAAAAGGGAAAGAAACAGGTAGACTCAGTGTCATTGTGTGAGAATCAATGTAATTAATTCACTGCAATAGAAACCTTGTGAAGGATTTACAAACAAAGGGGTGGGATTGCAATTAACATGTTCTCTTGTCCCTGAGCAAGCCTCCCCTTTGATCTTTCCAGATGACAGCAGAAGTGTCTTAGGAATTAGAATGTAATGCAGGCATCAGTGTGATTGATGGAGGGGTATGAGGGCTGAGTGAGAGGCAACTCTTCAGTCAAGCAGTCATGTGCCACTGTATTTATTGCACTGCTCCTCCTCCTAGTTCTTTCCTGAAAGCAACCTTTTCACCTAGGTTCAGCTTGTCATTAGCAATGGCATTACATATGGGTGTTTTTCCTTTTTAGCTATGATCTCTGGAAGCTGTGTTTTGTGTCAGGTGTTCCTTTCTTTTGACCTACTTTGGACTGTAACTTTACTTTTAATAAGAACACAATGTGTTTTTTCACAGGTTGATATTCATTAACACGGATACAGCCTGGGAGAAAAAAAAAAAAAATAGAGAGAAAGTATCTAGTATTTACATCCCTAGCCCTAACCTGAAAAAAAGGCAGAGTAGAAATATTTTTTAGATATATGAATAAAATATCTCAGGTATTCAAGTGATACAGCTGGATTTTGCACAGACTAATTTGCTCTGTTTCTTGTTTATCAGTATCAGTACTTGTCCACAGAGTATTTAATAAAAAATAAGTTATTACCAAAGACTCAGTCAAAAAAAATATCTTTAGCAGTCACTTTTCTCAGTCCTCAGAGTGTACAAAATGACATGGCTCAAGTCTCTTTAAAAGAACTGCAGGTGCTTACATCAGCTGGACCTCAGGATCATTATTTAGTCTTTGAAAAGTGTCTCAAAATAATTTGCTAATAATTTGAATTATGTTTAAAAAGTGATAAAGGTAATGTGTTTCACAGCAATCATTGTTGCATTATGACCGCTCAGCCGATAATCATTCAACTTCCAAAGTGTACTCAGATTAATGACATTGTACCACAATGGCCTGATGTCTTGAAGAAAAAGAGGACTTTTACTGATAGTTGCTGTGTGATTCTCCTGTTATACACCCTATGCATGAAGCTGTCATATGTGGAAAAAGCTGGTCCAATGGAATAGGGTATGGAATAGAAGAATCCTGGAAGGAAGGTGAGATATTTGCCATGGTGCTTTGAATACCAAATTCTGTGATGATCTAATTTTAGAGTTTTATGTGCTAAGAATGTTGCCATTTTTATTTGTGTATGCTAGTTTAGTCATTCCTAAAATAGATGAGAAAACATAAGCATATGACTAATTTTCATTATATATGTAACTTGATCCTTATTCAGCAAAACATATTATGCTTTATAATATATTATACTTTACAGAATATTATAAAAATATGGTCTTTTCTCAAAGAATTTAAGTGATTTACCGTTTTGGATGTGAGAAAAAAGTGAAATTATTTTTGGTATTTTGAGAGAGGAAGGAAAATAAACCCTTCTGTTTCACATAAAGGTGTTTAAGCAATTTATGTAACACTTGTAAACCTACAAATCTAAATGACCATTTCTTAAGTAACTGTGACTGAACAGGAAATGTAACAAGAAGCAGGAATCTATTGAACGAGGTAGAGCTTTTAGGAGTAGCGTGTGTCTCTGCCACAAAGGGTACAGCTAACTGAAGTGACTTTGTGGCATTAGTTCTTTCTGGGATTTAGCCTTCACTAACTAGTTTTTTATTAAACTCTACCTAACTTCAAGGAGGTATCTCTCAGGTGGCATATTACAACAGCATACAGCAGCCTTTTGTAGACTAAATATAATTAGGGTTATCTGATTGCTAAGAGAATTAGAGGAAAAGCATCAGGAAAAAAAAAATTAAAAAGCCCTTGTATCTTAAAAGCTGTGTTCAAAGCTGTGTGAGTGAGTATACATAAAAGTTTTGGTAAGTACCCACTAAGGATAGCAGATACATACCATAACTAGTTAATTAAGCCATCATGGAAAGAACGCTGCAGTAAGCAGTCATTAGAGAGCTGCTCAACAGATTCACCTCTCCTATTCTCTCAATTTATTCTGCTAGTGTTTTTATTACAGCTGCGAAAAAGCAGGAAAAATAATGTGTGAAAACTAGACCAAGAACGACAGTTGCCTCTGAGTGTAGTGTAACTCAGAATATATTTCATTCGTTAAAAAAAAAAAAAAAAAAGAAACAGCTTCATTGACAAGAAGTCAGCATCGCTCCTTTTCTGACTTCCTTGTAGCCTTTCAGAGAAAGTTTTATTCAGGTTTTCTCTCTTTCTGGCTATTTAAAATGGTTGACAGGCAAAAATATTCCTCATGGAAAACTATCTTGGCTGATCTAAACATTTTATGTTGCAGAATAAACACCCAGATTTCTCTCTCTGAATGTGTGTGTTATGCGTTCATGGTGTGTTTATGAATGAGATTATTCATGGAATTTAGAATGGTACAACTAACTTAATTTGATGCCACATAAGATTTAGATATCAAAATAAGGCCTTTATAAGGAAAATGAAGATACAGGGGATGGACAGTAGAGCATACGGAAGCTTGACAAGGAGCAAGTTCAAGCTAGACTGATAGGAAGGAATAGATTTAACTCTTCTGTGAGCATTTTGAAAGTCTGTGGCTCCCAACTTAAGTCCCACTCAAAGTTTTATTTTTTTAAGTTTGAATGAGGAAGGTGTAGACTGCAGGCCTTTAGAAAGGAAATAACTTGTATGCACACATTCCTTGGTCTTCCAAACCCAGGCTGTACACTACTGCTATCTCTTATCATCTGAGATCTGAGCAGTCTGACTAAGTTTTTAGACCTGAGAAGCATATCTTGAAGTAGGAGAGTTTTGGTAATGAAATAAGGTATCATAAATGCTGTTTGTTCTTAGAGGACAAGAGCCTGTTTTCCTGAATGCAGGAGAAATAAAAAAATAAAAAAACCAAGAGTGTTTCTTTATGTGTGGTTTCAAGCCACTTTTATCGAGCATGAGTTTTAAAATGGGATCTTTACAAGACTACGGTCCTAGTGCTTTTCCAGTCTGCATGCGATTTTTCATTATTAATTTTTCAAGATTCTCACTTTCAATGGCAAAAACTGATGCCCCTTGCTCTCATCCCCTTTTTTTCTTGTAAATGTTCTGGTTGTGTCTATATGGAGGGGCTGGTAATTCTTTTCTCCCAGCTGTCCAGACCTGGTTAGCCATGGTTGTCCACTGTGGTCCAATTCACATGTCTGTGCTCATATCCCCTTCCAAAAACAATCTGGGTATGTGAGAGGGTGGTCAGACCTGAGTCTTCTTCTGACAGTCAGACATGCTGGTAGGGGTGGCAAAATTGAAGTCTAGATGCAGTGGAGAGTGTTTGTGCTGCCTTTAGACACAGTTGTGTTTTCTAGACTAGTAGACTTCTGGATTAATAAAGAAGAAAAATCTCCATCTGCTGAGGTTACAAGTTTTTCTCAAATCCATTTTTACCAGGAACAAGTTCCACTTAGTTCTTCCTAATTTCAGTGCATGCATACACAATTTTTTCATTATTTCCGTTGCAGATACAAAGCCAGTTAAAAAGCTAAATGAGAGATATACATACGGAAACTAAAAAGACCCAGAGACTAGTCTGTCTATGCAAATTATTAGAAAAGTCTTTATGATTTTGTCTTGAGTGAGTCTTGAGTCTCCAGACCATGCCGAGAATACCCAATGGTTAGCATGGCTGGGTCGATTCCCATCCAGCAGTTTGGACACAGCTACTTTAATTCAGGTGATAAAAAAGTTTAGCTTGGTAGTGAAGCATCAGACCAGGTCAGGTGCTGTCAGACACAAAAATAAATAACATCTAAATTTACTTACTGAATTAGTACTTTGGAGGTGACCATAGAGTTAACAATTGTCCCACCTGGGCCCTAATACATGCAAACCCTCCCTAGACAATGCAGAGAAAGACTTTTTGGAGGTCAGAGAACTATTGCATTACTTGAAAGTAGAGACTTTGTTATGCTTTCGTCTTGGGTGGAGGCCATCGTTGTTTCAAGAACTGATTAGATTTCTTACTGATTTCTTCATGAAAAGGCAGCCAACAAACCCATCCGTTATACATTCTTGAGTGCCATCTACTGGCACCTTCTCTATTACAAGCACATTTGCATATATGCATTTGCATGTATGTGTACATATTTTTATATGTAATAAATATGTGCCCGTATAGATATATAAATATCTGCATATGCATATCTAGATTTAAATGTATCTATAAGTCAGGCTTGTAATAACCAATTTGCAACATGCATTCACCCATTTAAGAGCCCTCACCTCATTGTTACTGTGCTTAGGGGTTAAAGTTAAAGCTGTGTTAAATTAGCAGAATTAATGAAGCCGGTTTTTCCTATGAGACTCTATCTCGTATTCCTAACCAATTCCATGCCCCCTCCCACATGTAGAGAACTCACAGCTCTGAGCTCCCAGTCTCCCCAACATCATCTTATCCCCTCTGAATTGGCCGAGTTACAATTGTTCTTTCCTTGGAGGAAACAACATTTTCTGTTACTTACTCTGTCTCCAGAGTTGGCAAAACTTTTAGAACATACACATCTTTAAGCCACCTCTCCTTCTTCTCAGACATCACTGAAACTGATAACTAAGGCTATAACAGTTACGAGGTAGACAAGTACGAAGTACAGAGTCTGTAATCCCATCTCTCGTTTCATTTTAATTGCATTCATTTTCATGTAGTTCATTTTGATTAATTGGTTGCCCTAATAATCATTAAACACGGATTGACAGTTAAATAAATACATTATTTCTTCTTGAAGGAAATTTAAAGATTTTTTTGTTTGATTTGGGGCTTGGAGGTGAATGTTCAGGCACTGAGAAATATACTGCTGCCATTGGCATTCATATAGAAATGAATAGGTGAAAATGAGGACAGAATTTTCTTATAATAGTTCAGATATCTCAGTTGCTACTTTGCCATTTCAAGTGACATTCTCAGAGGATAAGCACACTGTATTAGTTTCTGGCCTGCAACAAATTTCTTCACAAACCAATGTTAAAGAGATGGTAATTTTCTGAAGTCTATATTCAGGCTTAGTCTTTACCATTTATTTCTGTCCCACAGAAAATTCCTTGTCCTGTTTGTACCAGATAATAACATACATATATGAAAAAAAGACATGCACTGTACAGATCAGGTAGGACTGAAGAGGCTACACATCTGTACTCTGTCCAGATGACGAAGTGTAGCAATAGACATTTACCAGAAGCAACTGTTAATTATGAACTATCAAGCCAAGTAATAATCGTTCGTGCCTTGTCAGTGTGGTCCTGTCCTACTCCATGTGTTTCACCCTTTCAACAATAAAGGCCTGAGAAAAAACTTTTCATGCAGCCAATTCTCATTCTGTCTTTAAGAAGTAAATTTCAGTGCTGAGCCCAAGTCATGGACAGTTACTGAATATCTGTAGAAATAACATTCAGAAGAGAAAATACCTCTTGCAATTCATAACCATCGGCTAAACTGAAAAGCAAAACCTTAGTATGGAAACACAAGTCTACTACAGTGTATCAAAACTCCTGACTCAAAGTGTTTTCTTTCCTTTTTTTTCCAACAAAAATATTGCTTGCTACGTGAACAGAGTAATTTTAGTCTGGAATTTTCAGAAGAAAGAACAAAGAAGTAACCCTTTGCAAAGTAATGATAAACCTTTTGAAAAATGTGCTTGACTTCATGAATACGAGTAGTTCCAGCAAAGTTCTGTGTAAAAGATAAACACTAAGAAAGGCTAGAGTTCACATCCAATTTTAAGAAAATGCAGAACAAGGAAATACAACAAACAATGGAGAGAAGAAAAATAAAGTAAAAATAGATCAGCTTATACACATTTTTCCCCCTTTCTCTTTCTCTTGTGGCTCTATTTCTATATTAAACCTCTATTTCAAATTTTATGAAATCTCTGCTTTAGTGGCTTTGAAATGATTAAGTGTTTTAACTTTTGGCTACTTCTAACATTGTTCTCAGGAGTTTTCTTTTCCTACAAGACATCTGTTTCATCTTCTGAAATATGTTTCACTCTGCACATTACCTTTTAATTTTAAATTAGATTAAAATAAAATAGAAACATAAACTAAAACCGCCATGTGGTTTCCTGGTATCCACTTTCTTCCCTTCATTCTTTTCCTGTAGTTCAAGTGCTCTTCTTGCTCTATGTAAATAGCCACAAACTATGAGCAAACAGTTACGAAACAGAGATACCAATGGTTCTCTGTAAAGCTGCATTCGTATCACACATATATCCACTCTGCTTATCCTCCAAAATAGCTAGTATAAATCATACTAGAGGTCAGTGGAAACACAACTATCGATTTTGATGAACTTCAGATTAAGATCAAAACAAACCGAAACTTTTAATAGGGCGTTTCCCATGGGGGGAGGGTGTGGGGAGTGGGGGGTGGTAATAAGATTTGTCACCCACTGCTGAATCATAAATAAAGAGCAATGTCATGATTTAGTGTTTTAACCCTATCCTGACTCGAAAGGATCAGAGATTTTGTTGGAAGTACATTTCGGAGCATAGTACGTAAAAAATCCCAATAGTAAAAAAAACAGTTCCATGCATTATGATTTTGAAAATACAAAAACTGTGAAGAATTACTCACTAGGTAAATAAATTCTTACTCATTTATCCCACAGAATATTCAAATAATTTACCTTTACTCTTGAGTTGACTAAAGACAGCAAAGATGATTTCTACTTGTTATAATGGGAGCTGTACCAACAACTATAGTTAAATGAATCGCATTTTTCATTATGGTCCATTATGGTCTCTTAGGTTTCTAAAACTTTCAGCTTTCAGATTGAAATTTTGCAGTTTTTTTCTCTCTGAATATGATATTTATTTGTACTGTCATTATCTTTATTATTGGTTATAATTTTCTGTGTGAAGATGATTTATGCAAGATGTTTGGTCAGTTTTGAAAAATAACAGAGGAAGACAGGGGAGAGGAAGAACATGCTTTATTTTATACAAAATCACCTATTTTTTAGGAATTCCAGCAGCTTTAATGCTTCAAATCATGACAATAAAAATTTAATTTTCCACTGCAGTGTATTTATTGCCAGTGTCTTTTAATGTTCCTCAAAAAAATGGGGTGAAAATTCAAGAACAAATAATATAATATTAGGCTGTGCTATTTGAGAAATACTATCTGATTCTGTAATTAAAGACTGCTATAATAAACCCATGCGGAGAAAAAGTTGAAGTTGTAAGTTCCACAGAACAGACTGAATACTTGGCACAGCTATTTAGGAAACAGCACTATACAAAAAGAATGAATGATTTGACCAGAAATAGAATGATCCAAGGAAAAAAATAAGGGATGTGTGTGACAATTTTAGCAATAAATGTCTAAGCTATTAGTACAACGTATTATCCACCTGATAATAAGACACCATAAAGAATGTGCGATGTAGCACTGAATACTGCAACTTTATCCATCTTTTCACATCAGTTCTAAAAAATGGAATACAAATTCAGGGGATAGTTTATGTTTCTGGTTATCCTTAAAACCTTCTCTGCAGCATGATGTCAATAGATACCTTTTTAAATATTCCCAAATGAAAAGATTTTTTTTTGCTTTCCTTTCTTTCTTCCTTCTTTTTTTCCTCCTTCTTTTTTTTTCCCCCTGATTCAATTTGCACTTTGTCTTTGAAGTTTATTTTCTGATTTAGTTACCTTTGGCGGACTGGTAAGATTCTTTCAATAGAACAGTTCATAGACTTAGGCTAACATAACATAAATGAGAAATCTGCTTGAAGCACCATTTTGAAGCACCATTTTAGACTGGAAGGACACATCACATTGACATACACTCAATAAAACATTTCACAGCTTTTAACTAAGCTCCTAAGTGTGCTTTTTTTTTCTTGGGTTTTTTTTCCTTTCCCCTCTCAGAGACAGCTGCCCATTCCTGTTCATGTACTGTTTCTTCCAATACTCTGAAGTCTTTATTTAGGGAATTATAAAGAATTGTCTGGAGTCCTCCACAGTTTCAAAAAAGTAGCCATTGAAGGGGAGGAGGATAAAACTTATTCAGAAGATGGATGACAGCTTTTCATCTGGGGATCATACAGAAGGATGCTTCCTTCTGTAAAAATAGATCTCAATGTTGTTTGCTCCTCACATTTCACAACGGCCAATCATTCTTAAAAAGAAAAAATACCCTTAAAACTGTGAAGTCAGCTGAATCCTACAATCCTCACTCAGCCAAACTGGTATTTTTTTCAATTACTACTATTTTACACAGTAAGGCATGCAGAGTTGGCTCTTAAAACAAACAGATTGTTCTCACAGCCATCCCTCCCATCCTTCAAGAAACAATACCAGACTGAGTCAAATCAGCTCGCACATTTTTATTTCATAAAGAGACCATTTGAATTGCATTCTTCAATAGTTTTTTGGTTGTTTTTTTTTTTTTTTTTGCATCGGAATGCTACTAAAGAAGGAAAAAAGCAACAGAAAAAAGGAACATTGTGATCATTATTAAATAAACCGTCATCCTATTTAACTGAATTGAGTGATTTAAATGTCACCATAATGAGCTGTTTGGAGTTTATTTTTTAAATTATAATCTGTTAATTAACAATTAATGTATGCCTTTAAGACATAGCCCACTGCAGGAGGTACTGGCGAGGCATTTCGCCTCAGCAGGAGTGCAAGGCAGTAGTTAACACAAAATAAGCAACTGGGACAGATCCTCAGCTGGTTAGGATTTAACTTTTTATTTTCTGGAGTACAAAACAAACTATACTTTCATATGGAAATAGGTTACAGAAGTGTCTTTCAGTAGGTGAGGAAAAGATAGAGTTTAAACATGTGAGAGTACTGGTCAACTGTATTCCCCTGGGATGGAAAAGTGATAACACTGGAGTTTCATTAGCAATATAGACAAGCTGGGATGAATCATTTAGCTGGCCAGCTCCTGCCAATTATACCAAGTACTGAAGGATCAGCAATCATGTTATTTGTCAGAACAAGTGTTTCAAACATAAATAAAGAACAAAGCAAGGAACATTTGTTGGCAGTAGGGGAGTTATATAGGTTATCACTCTTATTTACTTCTAGGTCTTATGGAGGGCTTATGTCTGGCTGAAATAGATCAGCCACTGAAACTTTCAGTTTCAACTGAACTCGTTAGTTATGCAGAAATGCAAAGTAAATATGATCCTATTTACTGAGCTAATATAAAATAATTCTGTTAGTCATCAGGGTGAATGCTTTGTGCCATACGAACCAATCCCCCCACATTAAATAATCAAATAATTGAGAAAGCTCATGTCTTTTTTAGATATCAGCCCCCAAGTTACCTGACTCAGTGCTAACCATTTCATTTATGTCGTAGGCAAAGAGTTCATTGGAAAGGTCAAATTATCCCATATGGCTGCTGACCACACACTTCTGTGATTGCCACAGGTCCCTATAGCACCACAAGCCTTCCAATCCTCTACAGATAGAAAGTGCAAATTATAATTTAAAATAGATGCACACACACATACACATCCCCACCCCCAATATTTATACAAGATGATTGTGCAGGTTTTGTAATGTCATTTTCTTCACGCCAGAATGTGATTGAGAAAGGTTATCTGGACGGTTTTTTAATTTAGTGATTAAAACCAGTGGCTACAAGTTCCGCAGCTAATGACAGATCTTTGAGATTATATGTTACTGGCATTTTGTTTCATCTTACCCAGCTTAAACTGGGAAGAAACCTCAAACTCATTGGTACTGCTTGATTGTCTTGCAGAGTTAAAGCACAGCAAACACGGCTGTCTTGTAACTGAAAAGTTAGTAAATATTAGAACTAAAATCAAATGACCTCTAATCACAGATTCATATAACTGTGTGTAGAGCGATTGTCTCACGCCACAGATAAATTGCTCTGATTTCCTTTTTACACTGGTGTGTTCATTAGCTTAATTTTCTTTCCTTTTTCTTTTCTTTTTACATCAGGTCTTGGAGAAATATCAAGTTCAACTCAGTAATAATAAGTGTACCTGCTCCTCAAAATCACAATGTGGAGTTTCAGTTGTAGCTGGCACTTGTAGAAAGACTTCCTCCGTGTTGTGTTCAGGTTTCCAGCTAGCTGAATGCTTCCAATGTCCTGTACACAGAACTATGTACCGTCAGGATCTCAGAATGGATCATTTGCATTTTTATTCTGTATTTTTATGCCTCTTGCCTTACATTCAGGCTTCTTTCTTCACTGAATCTGAATTTCTTAAAATATTAAAACACTCTCTGAAGTTCTCACCATATTCTATGTTTTTTTCCTGCTTGTTTACTTTGTCTAAAATATATTTTTGAAATACAGTTGTAAACAAATTATACTGGCATAAACAAATGCAAGACATACTGAAGAAGTTCAGTACAGAGAAACAGAGAGCTTGTTGAAAGGGAAATATTTAGCTGGGCTCAAAGGAAAAATAATGCAGAAATAAGAGCAGACAAAGGAAGAGGAAAAGATACTTTTGACGTTATTTGAAAACATCAAAGCTTTAATTTAAACACAGCCATCAGCTATGCTAGCTGACACAGGACAGCTTGTGTTCATGCTAGCAGACTGTCTACCCAATTAATGAGTACTGCTGTGGCCCGTGCTAGCTACTGACCCATCTCCAGGAAGTCTATGGAAGAGTGCAGGCTGGTTTCAGTCAAAACTGCTTAAGAATTAGTCCTAGTAACATGAGGCCATAGGTGAGTGAATGCTTCTGAAAGCATAAATATACTGTATTTGCAAAAAGAGTTTCTTCTGTGGAGCTGTGATTTTTGTCTGATTTTCAAGCCTGTGCTGCAGCTGCCAGTATAGCTTTGCACCCTCTCTAACAAGAGTTAGAGTTTTGAGGGGTTTTTGCTATCTGGTTGAGTTCAAATGTGCCTTCAAAAGACTGTGTAGACATCATCCTTAGTTTCTTCACTGTTAGATGGAATATAAACACGGTGTAAAACTAGACCCATCGGATATCACATATATTTTCTATTCCATCACACAAAATTTGATTTTTTTCTTGAGAGGGAAAAAATTATGTAATGTCTCAGAAGTAGCAATTCTTTATTTTACTAAAAAATCTTATATCCTTCCCTCTTGCCCAAAAAAAAAAAAAAAAAGGAGATTTTTTTTATTTCTTTACCAGAAAGTCTTACGCTACAGTAAATTTCATATGGTTATTTCCAGCACTTTGCTTATCACATTGCGGTCTTCAGATAAATAAAATAACAATTTCCCCCCATTCACTACAAAGGGTAAATTCAGAGATAACAGTGGTCTGGGGATTTAGAAATTGTGCTAAATTCATATGGTAATGAACATCTGTGATGTTTTGTTGACTTACTTGCTCAAAAGGATACAATCCCCAGGTTTCATTATTGTCTTTGAAAACTTGCAGGAAGTCCCACACTGAACACTGATGACAGACAACACAGGATGGTTTTAAGCAGTCTCCCGGTATGATATAGGGCAATGTTAGGCTATATCCCAGTGTGATACAATGGTTAATGTCTAATACATAGAAAAACTCTCAATATTTTAATGTTTTGATGACATCCTCAAACATTAATGAAAACATAACTTAATGAATCACCTTGAGTGGTATTGTAATTTTTTGCTTGTTTGTTTGTTTTTCTCCATTTGCTGAAGTGGCACAAATCAAGCCACCTGCCAGGAAACTCTCTTCTGAATGGCTTAATTCCTTTCTTTTACCTTACCTCCCACTCCTCCCTTGACAGAAAACACTTTTTTTGAATGTGTTCTGAGAATTTCAGAGCATCTTTTCCTAATCAACTGCGTTAAGACACTCAGCCATTTACACTGGAGGATTTTCTTTTACGAAATAGAAACACCTCCCTCTCAAGTTATTCTGTCACCAGGCTTGCACCAATGCAGTTTAATAAGCTCAATGAATTCAAAGTGATGAAAACACCAAAAAGCAGATTTGAAAGGGAAGTCACACAATACTTGCTATTCAGAGAGTTGTGGAAAAGCTAAGAAAGGGTAGGGTAATACAGAAAATCCAAATGCATGCTACAGAGTACAAAAGGAAGGGCTAGGAAAGGTACTGAGACATAAAAAGTGTGTTGCAGACTAAAGCCAAACTGTTCTAGTCTGAAATATTACATCTCTGCCAACAGCATCTATATTCCTGGAACACAGGGAAAACTAAGCACTAAGCCCATGCAAAGGCAGTGCGTGCTACATTAGGCCCATGGGAACCTGTACTGACAGAAGTGTGAGTGTAAACCGCCCAGATGGGAAGAGAGGTAGCTGGACAGCAGCATCAATGGACCAGTGCTATGTTTAACCATCTCATCCTTCTACATGGTCTTGACCACCATTAATCCTACTGAGCAGGCTCCAGCAGGAATTTTTGCTTTAAGGCTCACCAAAAGCTCCTTTTGTGCAGGGTCATCTGTGTCTCTTAAGCCTTGTTAACAGGAAATACAAAATATTTGCTTCCTGAGAGGAACATGAGCTCAACATGTGCTGCTTTTTTTTCCTTCCTCAGCTGTTTTACCAAGACACTTATTTATAAGCATCTTTACAGTAACTCACAGGATAATGAACTTATTATAGGGTTAAAATACATGCAAGTATTTTATTGGGTAGGTGAGATACTTTTTTTTTGTAAGCCTAATGATAATTTACTTAATGAGCCTCATAAAGTGACATTCTGGTTATAGTGGAAAAGAAGATTTCAGGACACTGCATTTTGTGCGCCTTTGTCAACACTGTTGATTTTATCATGCATTTAAATTTTGAATTTGTGCCCATTTATCCTGTTCTCCCTGGAAATCTTTTAGTTCTCTGGAGACTAGTTTCTGAAGTGATAATCTTAACCACAAAAAGCTGGACCAAGAGTACATTGGATTTTTATAATTAACAACAATTTTATTGCAGAAGTCTTTACCTTCAGGCTTCAGGGTTTAAGCTTTCTCTGATACCAAAGATCAGGAAGAGGCCTAATTACAAATGCAGATTTTTCTACATGTCTTTGCTGTGAGGTTCCTAGATCTTTTTTCTGAAGATCTTTGAACTGGCCATGATACGAGACAGACTATCAAACCTGACAAATTTCATACTTGGTCCATCATAGAAATTTACTTTTTCCTAAGTATGCTTATAAATCTTTTTTAACTTTCAGGATGTTTGGCCAAGCCATAAATCTCCTTTCCGATCACTTAGCTCTCTTAAATCCTGTGTAGTTTAAATTGTTCTAAACTTTGTTAGAGGGATTATTCTTTTAATTGCAATTATACAGTGAGTATTTCATGATCTGTGTTAATTGTACAATCATAGAAAAATTTTAATCCTAAATAAGATGTTGAATAACAATTACAACTACTGAAGTCTTGATTAAGAATGTTGAGGGATTAAAAATCAGGATTAAAGA
This sequence comes from Leptosomus discolor, assembly GCF_034619465.1. Lineage (NCBI taxonomy): Eukaryota > Metazoa > Chordata > Aves > Leptosomiformes > Leptosomidae > Leptosomus > Leptosomus discolor. Next base: position 84,267,537 of record NC_141392.1, on the reverse strand, counting down.
TGACTATTGGGCCCAGGGGTAAATTCAAGGACTTCAAACACCTTTTCAAGGAAAAAAAAAAAAGCAACAGAACAACCCCACACATTCCAAACAAAACAAAATTAAACATGTTTTTCAAAGTGATTAAGAAATTTACTGGACTAAGGATTTCCTCCAGGAAGCAGTCTAAAAAAGCCACATAAAAACAATGAAATGTACTTTCTGAGCTCCTCAGAGAGTTCATTGTGTTTCATGGGGGACACAATCTCTGATTAGCTTCAGAGGGAGTGTTGAATGCCTGAACTATTAAAGAAAAAATGGGGGGGGGGGGGGGGGTGTTAGCATATTTAATACAGAACTGCTGTAAAAGAAAACTTTGAGGAGAAAAAGCAAACCAAGAAATGATGGCTGAATTTTATTTCCTATCATAAATGTGACCTGTTTATAAAGTGGGCAAGTTTGGGTTTTTTTTCCCAAAAAAGTTTCATTCTAAAATGTGCTTTATAAAAAATCCTCTCATCTAAATCAAATGGAGGACATTTTTCATAGTATTACAGATACATTTGAAATAAATGAAAGTGAAATATTTTGTCATGAGTATCATAGAGCCAAAATTTGTCCTCTTAACAAGGTAAACAAGGTAAGAATTATTTATTTTGGCTAAACAATAATATATACATATTTATATGTAAAAAATTGTACATGAGTGTGTATACATGTACATGTACATGTATGTATATATTTTTTACTTTTTACTGCAGCTCTTTTCAGTTCTTCATCACAGCACTGAGCTTTAGGAAGATTGCATTACCCTTCATTTCCAGTAAGCGAATAGAAAATGTCACTGAAAAGTGCAGAACAAATCACAAATGTGTGAAGCTTGAGAAATGTTTTCCAAAAATATCAGCACCATCTATGTTTTAAAGTTTTATGCAGATTCTCCTCTGGTGCCAATGGATGTAACTCTGCTGGCTTCAGTGATGCAAAGATGATTTCTAACAGACAAGGCTCATTAAGATATCTAAGTTCTCACCTTCAAATTACACGTGTGGTCATGCCCATGGAAATGCTTACTTCCTAACAGATACAGGCCAAGAAGTGATTCACCTAACAAAAATAATATCCCTCTGACATTGCTGAGTTAGTCAGGAACTTAGAGGAGTCTAGTGGCAGAGGAAAATGTGGCAGAGAGGTCTCTTTCTGATTTCCTGTATATAAATTTTCTTGGGAGTCACAGTAAAAAGGACTTGACTACTTTGAAATTGAACTCTGTTGCGTTCACATTTTCTACATTTTTGTACAAGCTATTTTATATTTCCTCATCAGTGCATATTAAAAGCCTCCTGGATATGCAGCTGAAACTTTATATCGGTAAATGATGAAAATAACTCATAAAATCAATTAATTTGCTTCTAGTAAGGCGTCAATTTTACATATGAATAGAAGCAGTAAATCTTTTGGAGCACTGCAATTTCCCTAATACCTTTCTTTTTTTAATTCCAGGCTGGAACAAAAATGAAAAAGTTAACATTTTTTTATTAGAAAACAATCAATTTTGATTTGATCAAAAAGTGTTGCTGAGGTAGAAATAATATGAACGCAATTTGGGAACATTGTATTTTCTGAGCTATGTATTGAAATATGATTTGTTTTCAAAGAATCAGTTCTAAATGAAAACTTGAAGTAGTCAATACAAAATGCATAAATGGAATATTTTTACACTATTAATAAGTTTTGATTATTTTAAAGTGTCATCAGAAGATAGTTCTTCCAGTTTAACAACAGAGGCCTTGTTTCAGGCTAAAAAGCCCTAGCAGCATCAACATGGCTATAAGAAGCATATTTCAGAAAAGTTTTTTTTAGACACAAAACAACTTTGATTAAATGTCTACCTGGTCATGATTTGATGTAACTCTGTGATGTATGGCACAAGCTTTTAAAGTCATGCAAGCTTAACCTCTGCCTTGAGCGTCTCTTAACACAATTTGCACAGACACGTGGCTAGCACTGACTGATAATTGCCTTTGCATATTATTCTGAGAAGGAATTAGCCTGTCACTCAACAAGAAATTAATTATGATTATTTTCAGTGATCTCACAAACTGACATTGTAGATTCCTGACAGAGGAAGGAGACACAGTACATATGGTCATTGCCCGAATATCACACTGACAGGAAAGCACAAAGATAATTCTTCTTTGCTTTTGCAGTCAACTGTAAAAGGAAAACAGTGTGCAATAAAGCAGAATGGTGCCAGACCAGAAGACAGAGATTACTAAACACCGCTAATTATGCCTCACATGTATGAAGAGGGAATGACAGCATCACTGTGAATGACAGCAGATACTAAAACTCCCTGTGGAAAGACACAGTCTTAAATGATGTCCCACAGACAGATGCAGAAGTAATACAGGCCCAATGGTTTGAAATTAAAATTCAGAATTCTCTGTGTTGACTGAGAAGCTGAAGTTGCCTGAGCCTAAAAAAAGAATGCATCAGGCATTGTGGCACCTTTAGGCAGCACCATAGGCCTATATCCTCTCTAAGCCCTGTAACTTTTAGGAATGATTTATTATTTGTCACTATTCCATATATTGTTACATGTGGTTTTAGATACCAGCCCTGTAATTACTTGTCCCTCTGCACTTTTCAGCTTAGACAATTATATCTATGTTCTTCAACATGCCGAGAAGTAGGTGTTTATTGTAAAAGATTTCAAACTGTGATAGTTTTATAAAGCAATTATCACAAAACTATTATTTGTGTGAATGTATTACTGCCTTTTGCCTGATGGCTTAATTCTGGATGCATACATATGTCCTTCTGCATCTCCTGTGGAATCAGATATTATGCATGTGCAGTGACAAATACATGCAAATGGGAGATTACTAGTGTTCTGCAATTTGCTTCTGTGTATTCTTTGCTAACTTGTACACTTTTGAATTTGCACTTGTACACTTTGAATTTGGACTAATGAGGGTCATGCATGGTTTCTGCCAATTTCGCTCTGTGTTTTTTATGGCATAAACTATAAAAAGTATCTTTTGAATATGTCCAATGAAAGCTGTGTACCTCATCTCAAGATATTAAAAAAAAAAAAAAAAAAAAGATAAAGAGACTTTGTCTGGAGGCAAAGTTAATAAATAAAGGAAAAAAGCGCTCTGTGTATTAAACTGCAGGGCTGGCTGGACCTTAAGCTTGCTTAAGATAAATATTCCAAAGCTCACAGGCTTTTAATTCATGATTCAATTTCATATCCAAGTTTATCTGAATTACTTGAAGCTCTGAAGCTTTCTCAAATGTCATAAAAATAGAATTTTGCATGAAACATCCTGTCTGTATTCCTCCTTACTAGATCGTAGGAATAAAAACAACAGTGGGTTTAGGAAAACATACAATTAGGGCTTTTTTTTTTTTTTTTCAACTGAACCTTTGTCCCATCAAAAAAAAGGATGTCTTCAATGAAAGTTTTGTTGTCACAAGATCTTAGGAAAAGCTGACTTTCAGGTTTGATTTCAAATGAAATCCAGATTTGCAGGTCTAAACCTCAATGCAAAGCCAAGCAGATCTACATTACATCTACTACAATGAATATGTTTAAGATAATGAGAAAAAATGCAAATTTATATGGTTTTGTAAAAGTTCATTTACATATTTTATTTTAATTTTATTATAACAAATGCAATTCACATATTATTTCTGAATTTGGAAACAACTTACTAAAATACTTAAAATAGTTTCTGGAGGCTTCTATCAATACGATTTACTTGCCTGTTAGAATATACTTAATTTTATGTTATCTATTGCTTTGTTAATGGATGGAGAAATTTAAATTAACCACTATTTTTTATTTTTCAAAATTAACATGGCAATTGCAAAAGGATAAACTGCTCCATATGCAGGAATATATCATACCCATAGGGACACCTTTCTTCAAGTTCAAAGGGAGATTAATGCACTTGTTGGGGTGTAAATTACACTTCTAGCACTGACATGAAAGAATTGCTGTAAAAGATGTACTGTAAATATATATAACTTTGGCACCAGGTAATACTTATGTGTAATTAATTTAGAATGTGTATTTTCCTCTGCAAAGCCCTCCAATAGGATACAAACATTTTTTTCCCTGTGTCTCTCCTTCGTTCCCTCCCCAAAAGGTCTGCTGCTTCTCAATTATATGGCAACTGAAATGTAACTTAGAAATTCACATCTACTTTTATCTAGAATGCTGGGAAAAAAAGTTAACTCCTTATGTTATACTTTTCAAACAACTTTTACTTTGCAGTTTATTAACTTTTAGATATGTGAATATTTTTGTTACCTGTTTGAGTAAGTTTAATGGGTTTCGATTTTCCACAGAAATAAAGTGTATTTGAAATTCATCAAGGATTTTTAAAACATTTTGAGAAAACTCACCAACACCCAGGGTTCATTACACATTTCACATTTTATTTGTGTTGATTAACTGAAAATATATCTTCAGTTGGCATGTTTTCTTCTACTGTAAGAATTAACCCTTTAAACTGGGTAATCTATGACCCAAGATATATGAGGTCATATAGATTGAAGCTTGATAACTGTCCTAGGTTACAGTGTAAAATGTGCCAAAAGGAAAAAAAGCATTCTATTACCATCTTCAGGAGCTGTTGAGACCAGGTGGGGCGGTGCTCCCTGTCTCCCCCCTCTGGACTATCTTCTGTTAATGGGCACAACAATGCCTTATCGCCTGACCCATCGATAACTCGCTCCTGGACTATCTCCTGTTAATGGCCCATCAAGGAACTGCCTCACGACTCCCCATCCCATTGTGAGATGCTCCGCCCGGGGGGGAGGAAGGAGCCAAGCAGTCCATGCTAAATAAAACCTGAGATTTCGAACACCCTACCAGCCTTCTTCCACTGGATTCCCAGAGGAGTTTTTTCCCCCCACTGGAGTTCCAGAGGAGAAGAGCTACCTACCTACCACTGGACCTTCGGAGGAAGACCAGACTCTTTTACCTGATTGCTGCTTCCACAGAACTACATCCATCACTTCAGGAGGACTGCAGCCAGCATCTTATCGGACTGCTACTGCCACCCTAACAGGGTGTCAGGTTGTATTCCTGACTCTGTCAGTGTAAACCAGTGGGTTGTTTGTTTTTCCCTGCCTTGTGTTATATATATATATATATATATATATAAGTAAAGAACTGTTATTCCTATTCCCCATATCTTTGCCTGAAGGCCCATTAATTTCAAAATTATAATAATTTGGAGGGAAGGGGGTTGCACTTTCCATTTCAAGGGAGGCTCCTGCCTTCCTCCGCAGACACCTGTCTTTCAAACCAAGACAGACAGACTGAAGGCAAAATGAAGTAAACAACTTCAAAGTTTTGCTGGAATGCAACCCATATCTAGACTATTTAGACTGGTATTCTTTATATCTGATGTCAGTGTAAAGGAAAAGCCTGAGACCTGAGAAGAGACACAGTAGTCTTTTGGAAAGCCTGAAGTAGCAATAAGTGGAAAACCTCATTGCTGGCTAAGCAACAACATTGATGTTTGATGATGAGGGGTAGAAGTGGGAGCTATCAATTTTAAGGGAGTCTGTTAGACCTTCAGATAACCACATAGTGAACAGGTCTTCACTATGAACAAGCAGGCATCACAGACTCAGGAAAGCAGCATGTAGAGGAAGGAGAAGGGAAGGAAAGGAGATCTAGGTGGATGAAGGCAGAAGTATACAGAGGCAGAGTACAGGGCATTAAAGATGGAGGAATTATTCTTAACATTATTAACATTGGGTAGCGTTTTGGGACTGTAGGCTTGCTACTAGGCCATTAGCCCTGGCCTAAGGTTAAGCAACAGAAAAATGAGTCATCCTAGTGTTTATGGATCTTTTAGCAGGAGTGGAACAGGGTTTTTGTTCTGGAATCCACCATGATGCACCCATTGTACACTACTGTTGCAGTGATATAGTACATGTACAGTTTGCATAAGAAGCAGTTTTAGGAACGAGTATCTCCACAACCAGCCTTACCTACCCTTTCAGAGATGTATTTACAAAACTACTGACCTGAAAAGTAGCTCCCTGACAACCAACACGTTCAGAGGAAATTCGGCTTCGCCAAATTGACTTGGCTTATAATCATTACATTAAATGTAACACAATACTGAAAAAGAGCCAAAAATGTGTCAGGAAATGTTTGTTTTAGATACTGGCAGTGTAAACAGTTATACTGAAAGTAACAGAGAGCTATTGCACTGTGTAAAGTTTTATTAGGTTTTATCTCCCATTAAAGTTAGTTCCTTTGCAGTTCAGGAGTAAAGAATTATTTTATAAATGCTGCAGATCAATATAAAATGGAAGCTTGGTTTCCAGATAATCTAGTTCTCATGAAACTAATGCATGTCCTAATGGGAAGAAGAAGAAACTCAGGATGCTAATTCTAATATTTAAAAGTCATCAATGATTTTACAGCTTCAGAAAATAATGTGTTGGCTCAAAAAAAGCCAACCCAACTGCTTAAATATTGCCATGCCAAAGAATGTATCAAGGAGTACAATGGGGAAAATAAAAATAAGTATAAATTTGTGAGGAAGTATTTATCGTACTTCCTTTTGAAAAATGGATTATATATGCATAAAATTAATTTGACTAAGTCTGGCATAAATAGACATCTTCAAGTTCAAAGTTTGATACCTGGCCCCTGGAAAAGCAGTGGGACAGTATCCAGTTCATCAAAATGTTCCATGAAGACAGGTTGTCATATCTGAAGACCCATGGAGGAGGTTTCTTCCTCTACAACCTGGATACTTTTTTCATTTTCTTTGCCTAGCAAATACAGACACTCTGAGAGGATGATCTAGCTTGCTAAAAATAAATACCTCTCTCTCTTTTCCAGAAAGTAGGAAATTAAATGGAAATATTATGTGTGTCTCTTCACCCAATTCCTAGTTCCTTGCCTGCGATGACACATAAGAGAGGTCATGTCTCTGTGGTTAGAACGTCTGAATATGGGAAGAGAGGGGGTCTGAGCTCCAGGCCCTGCCTTGCCTTGGGGGTCTGCAATGCCACCAGTACTCCAAACAGCCCTGAGCAATGCAGCAGTCACAGGGCCAGGTGAAAGGGAGTCTGGTCCTAATTGGAGAGTTTAGGACACTTTTATTTACAGTCAGGTCTCCCCTGATAAAGGGGGATAAATGTCTCCCCTGATAGAGTGAGTTACAGGTCTCCTCTCCCAGGATTCTGTCTGTTTTCTTTCATTTTATATTCAATGCACTTGCATTCCTGAAAGCAGGGACCACACCTACGCATGAGAGGCTGCAGCTGAGCCCTTGGAATCCTCAGTGGTCAGGGACATTCCTCATATAGATGGGCAGCTTCAATTGCTGATGAAAACTGGACAGAGTTCCTTCAGGTGGAACCAAAGAAGGTTTTCGGTGCTCTGTCCCCATTCAGGTGAACAGAATCTCACCCAGTGCCTCATCAGAAGGAAATCCATGGAGCTTTTCAATTGCTCCATCTACTACGATAACTTCACTTAATTTTAATTCTAGTTTCTAATGAAAGACACATTATTTTCCTATTTAAAAGTTTTCCTTTCACCCAGTTTCCAGGCAACTTACCAAGTCGCCAAATTGGAACAAAAATCTTCAAAAAATGTGATCAGGATTTCAGTTATAAACTTCTAGATCCTGTAACTTTGAGTTAGATTTTACATGGGTTCTGAGCTAAACATTTTCCTTATTTTGCAATAAGCCTGTGAGTGTATTCTAATCTTTGTATTATTTCAAGCTTGGCCTTTTTCACTGACTTGAAGTCCTGGTACAGAACAAAACAATAGGATCTCTCCTCACAGTTCATTTAAGTACTGTTTTTCTCTCCTTCTCCCAAACACTTTAAGTGTGACAATTATTAATTATATTCTGACAATCATCCCTTTAGTTTCAATTTTAATATTGTAGGAATCAGGTTATACTAACTATAATATGTTATAAATAGTTAGAGACTATTAGAAACATTTTTTCCATATGAGATAGCGTATTAGTCAACTGAAGCACTGAGTGCAATAATTATTTTTTAACTATCTCCTGTCAGAGAACAGATTTTATACCCTTATAATTAAGTAAAACTTATCCTATACCTTACTTCAGGGAAAACTGTCACACATTATAACTAAGCTTTTGTAATAAAGAAGAGATACCAGAAGACAGTATTTGTGCTATTAAAATAGTAAGATTCTTAAAGTAACAGTACAAAGGAACTTTGATTTAACATTATTATCACTTTATTTTTCTATGAGTTTATCACTATTTTTTAAGGAGCTAACTGCGTAGTGTAGAAAGTGTATATGCTCTTCAAACTATATTGATGCTCCAGAAAATGTAGTTCCACTGAGCTCTTTAAATTCTGTGAAAGTACTATAGGTATAATAAGCCTTGGAGCCTTATGGAGGCTAATATCAGCAGAAGGCACTAAGGTGCAGAATACAACTGACTGGGAAAATAACACCACAATGTTTTTTTCCCACAGTTATAGGTGACTGGTATGAGGAAAAGCACTTAAATTCAGAGTAAAAATTACATAAACCCAGATGAATATTTATTCCTGCCTGACAGCACTAGAAGTTGTAATGGCCTTCAACACTTCGCCCTGGGACTAAGCTGATCAGAAGGTAGCACTGTGGTGGGAGTATGACTGCTTTCTGTTGTCTACAGGCAACTAAAGTAGTATGGCTACAGTTGTGATGGTTCAAACTGTAGAGTTTGAAATTGTTAATCATTCATAGGAACAGGACTTTCTTACTTTCAAGGCCCTGGGAAGTTTCTTTTCAAGATTTACCAGAGTACACCTAATGACCTTGAAACTGATTCACAGCCAGCAGAAGTCACTGAAGGAAATAAACTGGTCATGATTTATACCAGCTGAGTATCTGTTTTCTTATCTTTCTAATGTTTTTTCTCCTAGATAAGATTTTTGATATCACTTGAAGCTGTATTGAGATTGGAACATTAATTTTCTTTACATTTTCTGTTACCACTACAGGATTTAATTTAATGGACATGTTGATGTCATTCTTATTATTGTTATGATTATTCTTCTTGTTCAGTCTTAAGGAAAACATGCTAGGTGCATTTGAATCTAAAATATATTTCCCATATTCACTTGTTAGTTGGCATGTTGCCGTGCACGTCTCCTCTGACCCATAGCACGTACATATTTATTGTTGCATTGAATCTTCTACCAAAATTGACATGCCTTTTAATACATTTTAATCCAGTAAACTACTAAATACCATGAGCTAGAAAAGTTTGTGGGAAGAAAAGGAAAGTGTTTCCTCATTCTTTTCATGTGGACAGCCAGAATTGTATTGCAGTTTAAATTTAAAACTTCCATTGCAAAATATTTTGACAACAAAGCATTGAAGATTTGGGTAATTTGGTAGGGAGGAATGCTGTCTTAAATTTTGATAGCATTGTGTGTGTCAATGCAACTGATCAACATGTTTGACACAAGACATTCTTTCCCTAGAATGCTTCCAGATATTTGTCAAAATATATTTCCTCAAACAAAGTCAAACTGCTAAATTCATTTTGCCTTCTAACAAGAACCATCCACACTGCAGCAGCAAAGCAAAAGCTCCTGTGTGGAAACAACAGCAGGAGATATTCAACACAGTTTTTCACTCTGGTTATTGCTGAACACCACTGTGAGTAGCGGTGACTCTCAGATTAGATTGCATTAGTACCAATGTACTATTGTTTCATGAAGCAACGTAAATGAAAAAAAAATCTAAGCCTCCTTCAGGGAAAATATTATATAATTTTATATCTGTTTCCCAAATCAAAGTGAAGCAAAAATCAGAGAAAATGCACAGTGTACCTAGAGAATGCAGGGTCTTGAAATAGCTTGGTAACGTCAGTCAAAATGTTAGCCATGGCACATGGTAAGTTTTGTCTTCATAAATGAAATGGAACATGCGTGTTCTAGTAGAAAATATATATTTCCATTATTTTCATCCTCTTATGCTCATGCTACATATTTGGGAACAGAAATACAGCTCTAGCTTATCATATTTCATGTCACTCAGTACCTGGGTGACAGTAAATTACGATAACACTGCTCTGTCTTATCAGGGATAGATAACTGTTTTGGGATAGATAACTATTTTGTGATTTTCAGTTGAGAGAGGTTAGTATAGCTCAGCTGTCTTGCTGAATGGAGAATTATCTCTTGGCTTATTTGACAGACTTAAGCAGTGGCCCTGTCCTAAGTCCAAAGAGATGCCCATGTATAACAGAAGACCAAAGTACAAAAACACTGAGATAGAAGACACTTGTCAATTAAAGTCCCTGTGGCTCAGAAGTAGACAAAGGAACTTACTAACACTGTTCCAGAAGTACTGCATTCACCAAGGTGTAATGCAGTGCCATCACCTTCCTGTGATAGTTTCGTCCATCATCTGGCTTGGCTGCTGAATGGCAAAACTGAGGCTGTGCTCCTATAGGATCCTATGCGGCTCACATAGACACAAATTGAGTCTCTTTTACCTGCTGTTGGCTAAGCCCTAACTCGAACTTGACAGTTCATGTTTTCCTCTCTTCAGTCCATTAAAATGTCCAGCTGCCATTTGGTAGAAATAAGGCAATTATCTCCAACAATGAAGCTACTCTCTTCTCTCCATGCATATACACCTCTCATTCCCTGTGAGCTTGCCACAATTTAGGTCTCAATCTCTGTACACCATGGTAAAGGAAATATTATCACTCATCTGGCCACTATCTGTAAACAATCAAATCCTTTTAACTTAGCTGCTAATTTTTGTTGAATTTTTTATTTAAGAATCAGTTCTATTGCTATGGATCACATTGGACTGTGTAAAGCAACTCACATCACCAAGAGCAAAAAAGACAGTGTGGAGCATCTTAAAGTAGAACTCTTTGTATATATTTAAAAATATGCATCCTTTCAACTTTAACAGGCATAAATGTTGTCTTAGCTTCTGATGTCTTGTAAGAAAAAACAATCAAAACAAAACCAAAATAAAAACAAACAAAAGTAAATAGAATGATGCAAAGATGTAAGTTTTGCTTGGTGTGTTAGCATCTGAAAAAGGATTAAATTACCTGGGCATCATAATGAGATTGCTATTGTTGGTCATATACTTATAGCAAATTTCAACCCTGTTCAATAAATTACCAGGCTGCCAGCTACAAGGGACCAGCCTGTGTGCCCACTGAGGGACGTAAAAAGAATGTTCAAGAGGAGGTCTTAATATTTGCTTGACAGCTACTTATAAAAGAAAAGAAACTGAGAAAAGAAGTCTGTGGTCCTTGATCAGCACAGGATGACCCAAACAAGTGCCCAAGGGGACTCCTGACCCACAGAGAAGCCTTTTGGATACCCCATAGTGGCTGTCTGAATCTCACATATGTTTGGTTTACTAAAAATCTTCACTGAGATGAGCTGTAATCTGATCTGCCTGATTGCATCGTTAATGGTTGAGCAAAATGGAATGTGGGTATTTGCTCAAGTGGTGGCCAATGTCCTCAGTGTTTCCCACCATGGTTCCTGACATGGATTTGACATTACCTATCTCACTCTCACCAGATAATATGCAGACATGGTCTGAAGATACTACATTACTAGGACAGCTCCCAAAAGGCTGGATGAATAAGGCCATGCTGTCTTTAAGAGGGGAAAAGAAATTCTTTAAATGCATGTGAGCTAAGCTCTGCTGGTTTTCCTCATAGTGAGTGAACAGGCACTTATATATTGTGTTCACAGTGAAAATAAGGTCTCTCTTGAAGCAAGAAGGGTCCTGCCTTATCTCACAGACGCTGCAATGATAGACACATGGACAGGAACTGTCCTAAATTCTAAGGCATTTTTTGTTAATGAAATCAGATATTATTCTGGTATGCATACTTACAACTACTAAAATACTACTATACTACTTATTACTAAAAAGGTAAAATAAACAATGAAAATAACGCAGGACCACATTCTGTCTTCAATTTCTGCCCATAGACACCAGATTGCAAAAAGAGATATTCCACAAGTATACAGGGAGGCAGAATCTCGGTAATTTCAAAACATCTTTATACATTCAACATGCATAATTTCTGCTAAAGCTTTTTCTTTCACATAATTTTCCCTCTCTCCTTCATGCCTGAGACAGTCAAATTTATAATCACATCACTGAATCCTAATAATATATTTTGCAGTGTTTCCATACTAATCATTGCCTCTTTGTGTCTCACTGATTAAATACATACATATATATATTTCTAATACTATTTCTAATTTATTGTCTATGAGCTTACATTAATTAAAGATTTTCAGAGAGTTAGGCCCTGATTCTTGAACTGAAAGACTGTTTTTTTTCTCTAATGGTGTAAGACAAGAGGTAGCAGCTACTGTTTATATTATTGATTAATCAGACACTGAAGGGATTAGGTTCTAAGATTGTTGGGCACACAAAAATCTATACTTTTTGCAATAAAACAGATTTTGAGACCTTGTTTTATTGGCTATTTCCAGGGTCAGGCCTCTGGGATTTATTCAAGCTGAAATGTCTATATTATATGTGAACATAAACTAACCTGTTAAGAGGAATATCTAATGTTGGTGACACAAAGGCAAATAATTGTAGTAAATTACAGGTCAATAATTGAAAAAGACCATTTATGCAAACACTTGTAAATTTAGAAAACTGCCTCAACATTAAATATATTGAGCAAATAAAGATGAAGTTTGGACTAGCACCTAATTTTGGCTACTGTTTTCTTTGCCTAAAGGATTTTCTGTTATGTATTCATTTCGTAATTTTCACTGAGAAAAAATTTAATTGGCTTGGCCATAACTTCTACATATGTATTCAAACAGAATGTGTCTCAGTGCTCTTCAGTGTACAATGTACTGGCTAGTGCAAGCAAATACTGGTTGCTCTTTGAAAGAGAAAATGCCACAGCTACTCAAGTTTATGGAGAGGTGGGTCTTTGTGCATGTGTGTTTGTGCATTTTCAGCTGTGTAAATGTATGAGATACTAACTTTCTGAGAGTGAAATGCATTAAGGAATGCAGGAATTACATTAATAAAATATATTAATAAATTATTCTATATTATGTATTTAGCAAGTTTAAACTCTTGCTATATTTGTGAACCATCTACAAAAAAAATATTTTGTTTTCAGGTTTGTTCCACCTTTGCTGTAATGTGATATGCCATTTTGACACTTAAAATAGAATGGTTTACATAATAACTTTTTTCAGTTGCTTGTAAAAGAAGTAATGCCAATTCCAAAGCTCATAATTCATGTATAAAAACTTGGTTTGGATTCTTTAGAAACATTTTGAAATTTTTACCCAGAAGTTTTTAAGTTTTACTGTCTTGAGGTTCATTCTCGAATTATCAGACTGCAAACCCTTGCATGGATATACATAATTCTACTTATAAAGAGTATACTCTTTTTCTCTGTGTTTCTCCTCTGATCAATTGATTCAAGAAGAAGGGGGGGGGGATATTTTTTCCTGGTTTTGTTTCTGTCTGAAACAATGGTATCCTTAAATCTTACATAATAGTGATTTCTATACTATTAAGGGACGGCTGGTCCACCTTTTCTTGTTGTTTTTCTTCCTATCATCAGTAATTAACTGTATGTAACAGTGATTCTACAGTCCTTGTGTCTTTCCATCCTTCATTTTGTTTTAGATGTGAATAAGAGAAGGAATATTTTTCTCTTCTCCAGAATGACAACATTTTGCACATCGTAAACATTTCCACCAGGTCTCTCTGTCTGAAGCTCTGGCTTTTCAATCTTCTTATTCTGCTTAAATGGCTTGTCTTTGGAAGTATGTAATATTACTGCCCAAATACACATGCGTGGGTTGAAGCTTTGCCATACTGTAGGTGGTGTTGGTTTTGACAATAGTTTCAAGCTGGCCACTGCTTGCTGCTCTTGCTCATTGCCTTCTATTTCCCACCCACAAGGAGCTCATAAAATGGTACATGCATACACCTCAAACAAGTAGGTGATTGTATGCAAGACAAGTTTTCTCTCTATGACTGTTCCCGCAATTCTGTTTTAATTTCTATTAATTATTTCTGAGAAGAATCTTAACAAAACAAAGTCATGGCTCATGGCTAGTTATTATGAGCTCAAAGTCTTTTAGTTCAAATGCCCTTTACATAGAAGCATGTTCTGATTCTTTACCTCTAATATGGAAGCCTATGTTATGTTGCTGAAGGCTTTGTTGACAGTAAAAAAATTTGCTGCTTATACCAATACAGTTCTGGTTTTTTAGACATGCATCTCCCATTATGATAATCTTATTTAGAAATCAAATCACTTCTTTAGATTAAAACTCTTCCTGACTGATATGAAGTGGAATGATGAAAAGTTTCCTTGTTCAAGGTAAAAACGTCTACATGGAAAGCAAACATTAGTATAAAGATGTTGATTTCATTTAACACCCAAGGTTATACAGAAAATATTTTCCTATGTAGACAAAGTGCAAACTATAAATATCACAGAATCACAGAATGGCAGGGTCTGGAAGGGACCTCTGAAGATCATCTAGTCCAACCCCCCTGCTAAAGCAGGTTCACCTAGAGCAGATCACACAGGACTGCGTCCAGGCAGGTTTTAAATGAAACTCCACAACTTCTTTGGGCAGCCTGTTCCAGTTCTCTGTCACCCTCAGAGCAAAGAAGTTTGTCCTCATGTTAAGGCAGAGCTTCCTGTGCTCCAGTTTATTCCTACTGGCCCTTGCCCTGTCTCTGGGCAACACTGAAAAAAAGTCTGGGCCCATCTTCTTGACACCCAACCTTTAGATATTTATAAGCGTTGATAAGATCCCCTCTCAGTCTTCTCTTCTCCAGGGTAAAGAGCCCCAGGTCTCTCAGCCTTTCCTTATCAGAGAGATGCTCCAGTTCCATAATCATCTTCGTAGCCCTCTGCTGGAATCTCTCTAGTAGTTCCCTGGCCGCCTTGAACTGGGGTCTCAGAACTAGACACAGTACTCCTGATGTTGTCTTCACCAGGGTAGAGTAGAGGGGGAGGATAACCTCCCTCGACCTGCTGACCACACTCTTCTTAATGCACCCCAGGATATCATCGGCCTTCTTGGCTACAAGGGCACATTGCTGCCTCATGGTCCACTTGTCTACCACAACTCCCAGGTCCTTCTCTGCAGAGCTGCTCTCGACCAGGTCGACCCCCAACCTGTACTGGTGCATGGAGTTATTCCTCCCCAGGTGCAGGAGCCTACACTTGCCCTTATTGAACCTCATTATGTTCCTCTCCACCCAATTTCTTTCCCAGATGCAAGACTCTACACTTGCCCTTGTTGAACCTCATCAGGTTCCTCTCTGTCCTGCTCTCCAGCCTGTCCAGATCTCGCTGAATGGCAGCACAGCCTTCTGGTGTGTCAGCCACTCCTCCCAGTTTAGTATGATCAGCAAACTTGCTGAGGGTGCACTTCGTCCCTTCATCCAGGTCACTGATGAATAAGACTGGACTCAGTACTGACCCCTGGGGAACACCACTAGTTACAGGCCTCCAACTAGACTCAGCACCGCTCTGATCACAACTCTCTGAGCTCTGTCCTTCAGCCAGCTCTCAGTCTACCTCACTGTCCACTCATCTATCCCACACTTCCGAAGTTTACCTATGAGGATGTGATAGAAATATTAAATATTAATAAAATGTTTGAGTGGCAGGCAAACAGACTGTAGAACTGCCTCCTTAGGAGAAGGACTTACTACCGCACTGCCTATTTTTTCCTTACACAAATAGCTGTGGAGGCTATAAAGGTCATAGAGGTCATACCAGATCAAAAATATGCTACTAACACTGGACTCTGAGAAGGTAAATAAGTTTGGAAAATTAAAGATTGCACTGTAGTCAGCTCATATGATCCAGATAAAACATGAGATGATAAAGACCAAAACTTTACTGTGGTATATGGCGCATATATTCTAAAAATGTCTATTCTCTACTCTTCATCTTTTTACCATTGTCTATGTTCCAGTGTCCGATTCTGCTACACTGTTTAGCTGATATTCAATGTGTTTTCTTATTCCAGTACCTTTCTGCTTAATTCTAATAGAAATGTTGCTAAAGTCGATTTAGTTTTGCTTGGTTTTCCAAGTGCCACGCTACTGGCAATTCAAATGGCAGTTAATGACATTTTATGAATCCTTTTTTCTGTTTCACGTAACTGTCTTTTCAGTAATAAAATAAGCATTTAACATATAAAAATGTAGTGAAAAAATTTGAAAGAGAATATAAAATATAAAAGACTCCATAAAATACCCATTAGCAGGAATATTAGCAAATACTTGTGTTTTATTTTTTTTTCCTGCTTTCCTGGTCTAGCAGGAATTTAATTTTTAAGATCATTTACAAAGTTTAAAGTAAGAAAAAAATCCTTTTCCCATCCTGAAATCTTTGCACTCATTTTCTTTCTTTTAAGATAAATTTGAACTCTTACTATAAAAAACACTTCAAGTGATAACTTTGATGTTTTACACCTTTTGATGTCTTGCATTTCAGGAACATTATATATTGCATTGTCCTCTACAAAGGGCACCTTTCCCTACTGTGCTGTTGTGTTAACACGGTGTTGTGGTATGACCAAAGCCCTTCCCCTTATACCCTTTCCATACGACTAGTGCAGGAAGATGCACCTGGGACCTGGATTAGGTCTGTTACAGGGCACAGCTACTGCTCTCTGAAGGAGTCCACTCTCTGGTAACTGGGCAGAAAGAAGACAAACACGAAAGGGGAGTCAGCAGAGCTTTTGTACCAGTCCTACCTTTATTGTTTGACCAAAATAGACCTTTCAAGGACTTCAGTAATTTACTTCCTTCTGCCTTTTCCCTCCCATCCCCACCTCCACCTCACAGCAACAAAGCAGGCAAGCAGAACACGTTATCTTTCTGAGTTACCCGTACAGAATCTGGCCATTTCTTCTACTGCTGTCATGCTGAGCTCAGACTAGCTCTTGGATGGCATTACCAAAGCTGAATAGTTCTATGCAAAATAATCAAACCAGGAAAAATTCCAGCAATCTTCTTCCACAAAACAAACAAACAAACAAACAAACCTTCCATTTGTTTCTCCTTGGAATTTTTCAGATTCAGAGGGTGACAAAAATGGGCACAGTTTGTCTTCTAACAGATTATGAATGCCATGTGTGACACTGCTTGAGAAGATGGAGTATGTTTATATAAACTGTCAGAGATGGCTAAGCTAATTTGTGGCATGTGGCATGCATGTTTTTGAACCAAAAAGTTTGTCATACACCTACTGTTTGGCTGTAGAATGTATGAGAAGACAGATCTTGTTGACAAATCGCAGCTGCAGCTCAACTCATTGTGAAATGCTTTGACTTCAACAAAATTCACAACGTGCCAAAGAAGAAGAAAAAGGAGTGTTATGATCTCCGTCTCTCTTTTAACGACTTTCACTGGAGGTGAGCTACTCTGATTTTGCAGCTGTAGTGAATGAGGCCAGTGAAGCATCTCTGCTTTTTTTGAATGCAGACTCCAGGAGGAGGTAAATATGACATACTATACACTGCTGTCTCACAGGAATGAGGGGTGGAAGTAAGCCACAGATAGAGGTTGCCTAGAGAGGCACTGGTAAGGAAAGTGGGAAGAATTGGCAAGTAGCAGTGCAGGGTATAGGGGTGCAGGTGAGGTACACATGCCTTAGGAATTAAAATCCTTGGCATGGTTTTGCATGGCCCTTAACAACACTGGAATGCAATATGTATTTGTTATGCTCTTTTAAAGTCTCTCTCTTGACCAACAGACTTCCAAGCCAGTGAATTTTCTTCCTTCTCTATTAGATAAAAAGCTGTTATGTAGACTCAAGAGAAGTGGCGAAGAGAAAAACTATAAAAGTGCAGGTTGAAAATAGTCTTGTCCAGCTCAAATTGCAAGTGAAGTCCTGACCATATATCAGCCATAAGTGAGATGATGTTCTGTAATGTTATTGGCTTCAATTATTTCTCACTTCTCCACATCAGCATTCCCAGGAAGACAGTCCATAACTGGCACCAGATGTTATCTAGTGAATTATTTTTGTCCTGCAAACTCTGTATGCTTTTCTTATATGGTGCCATTTGGGTCAGATTTGCTCTCCGTTATGTGCTTTTCTACTTTCTCATATTGCTTCCACAGAACTGACAATTAAGTAAATAGTCAGTAAATAGATTCAGAAGTTAAAGTATCATTTCCATTAATTTTAAATTAGGTACATAGAGTCTTTTGGGGAGCAGGAATACTTTTCAATTATTTTAAAATGTTGTCAACGTGTGTATACATAGATTTCTTACTGCAATGTACTCTGTGCTTTCCTATAAAGCTGAATTACTTTCTTATTAAGGAAAACTGTACATGACTGTATTGAAATATGTCAAGCAGATATCTGATAAAAAATTATATAGTGTTTTCTATAATAATGAATGATTATTATGTTATTCCAATAAGGAATTTGCCAACAACCTGAAGTGTTGCTTTCACTGCGGTCAGGGATGTCTATGTTCTTAGAGTACTGGTTACTTTCATTTAAATTGATTCTACTAAGAAAGGTTTCTGAATCTATCCTGACAAAATATCTGGCAGCATAAGGTTTGATAATATGAACTGTTCAAAAGAGTTGTTTCTCACAGATCATTCAGAGTATCTATTTAAATACATACAAAGACAGTGATGCTTAAGGATCAAACCTATTCCAGAATGAAGGATGAATCAGAACATAAAAATATCTAGGAAAGTTCTGATTAAATTTACTAGCCTTGAGGATCTTGCCATTATATTCCAAAATTACTTTCGAAGTTCTGCCTCTTACCTACTGTCAGTGTGTCTGGATATACACCTTTTTTTACCTCCCACAAAAATTTTCAGAGAAGGCTGGACATCCATCTTCTGGGATAGTTCTGTGATGACTAGCTGTCCCTGATTCCCAGGATTGGACATACGCCTGGCAAATAGACCATTTCATTCCCAAATTGCTAGAAATATGGAGAGGTTTTCAGATGACCTTTCCAGAATGAACTATAAAATAGGATATTTCCTGTCATTGGCAACTCCTTACAAAACTCATCATATCTTGGAGCTTTCCACCCTTGAGTTCGTTGCAGCTAGATGGACCTAATATAACTTGCAAGTGAGACATATGCCTAAGGAAGGTAAGTAATAAGTAGTATTGTCTTAGAATATTTAAGATGAATGAGATAGAAGATGAATGGGTCTTGAGTCCTTCCCTAGCATGAACAAGGATTGAGAAAGTAGATCTAAATGTGGAAGCAAGGTTGGGTTGTGATTTTGCTTTTTCTACTGGTAGTGTCTAATTATGTCAAGTCGTTGAATTGATGCACTTGTCTCAAACAACTTCAATAAACTGGTTAAGAACTCTGATTTTTGACTCATATGCTGTAAATCCAGTAGACTGTAAATATCTAGAAAGTGGAAAGATAAGAACAAAAGTATTACAGAGGTCATGTTGCCTAAACAAAAATTTCACCAAAAGCATGTCACAATCCAGTCTCTAAATCCTTAAAGATACTGCAGGAGGTGTTAGCTGAAAGGTAGTAAACATTTTGCATAATAATCAGTGACAGAAATTTAAAAGCAAAGCCTCAAAAATACTATTATTTTGAGGTGGGGGTTTTGGTGCTATTTTTTTGCTTTTTTTTTTTTTTTTTTAATGACACCTTGTTAATGAGACTGGAGCTGGGTAATTGAATTTCAAATACTGACTAGCTAAAGCTACAGAATTTGGGCTGAATCTGAAAGGAGCTTATGTAAAATGAGATATTGCAACATTTTGCATGATTTTAAACAAATCCTGAGGATCTCCAAACTTGTGCCAGTACAAACTGTGACTGAAGTTCTATCAGTGTAAAGTTCCTCCAAGATGCAGGTAATAACTTTTCTGTGTCTAAATTTGCTTTGGCATTCCCTTGAACTCCCTCAGTATTGTCAGAGCCAATATTTACACCATGAAGCTTTTTATGAAATGCCCTGATAGCTACAATCTTCTTGGCAAGGAGGGAGGTCATCACCTTCTTAGTGTCTCAACCACTGTAAACTTCTTTCCTGTCTCAGAAACAGAAAACCCTTTGATTGTCCTGGTGAAGGCCCAGTTATTGGTTATACAGTATTGTGTCTTCCTATTTTTCCATTAGAAACTACTTAAGGAGACTTGATATTTTTATGTAGAGTGGTGAAAGAGAGAAAGTGTGTCTTCATGAACAGCAGCCTATAAGCAGCTGGTCAGCACAGTTCTGGGAGGTGGGAAAAAAAGTTTTGATGTTTAAATTTTCTCAGGCTGATGATGATGCTGAATGTTGATCCGACTTAGCTGACAACTTCTGTAGGGCTATTATATATCAGTACTAGCAAAGCATATATATATATATATATATATAACGATACTAGCAAAGCATATATATATACAGCAATACCAGCAAAGAGTAATGCCTTCATAATCCTTCTGCCAGCAGCAAGATCTAGTTTGAGTTTAAGAAAATCATTACAAAAAAACATAGAAACCTGCAAAAACTTTACTGAACATTGTGATGATCAGTGGGATAACTGTCTTCAGTTGCACATACAAATTGCATAGCTGACAAATTGTATTTTTATTAATAGAAGAAGAAAACTCTGATGAGGTAGGTAAACAGGGTAAGAAAAACTAACTCTCAATAACAATTTACAGTCTCTTTCCTTTGGCGAGGTAACTAATGGGCACTCTCATTGTTTCCTGCCTACCACATTGTTTAGGATGTTCCAGGCTTACTGAGTAGCCTGGTCTGTTTCAAGCTGATGTGATCCATTTCCTTGGCTTGTTTGTGTTGGTTGCTCTCACCTGTTGACCATCCATTGCCCTCATCCTGCCAGCCACACAGAGAACACATGATGGAGGCATCTGTCTTGAAACAGGGCATTGGAATGAGGTTTCTGGGGTGCAGAATGAAGAAATGTTTGGCATTCCCTAACAGGTAGCCCTGGGCTGGTTTCAAACATCTTCTTGCTCTGTGTTACCTCTTTCCACTCTCAGTTGAAAAGCTTTATTCAGCCCAGTATAGCCATGGGGAATCAAATGTTTTTGTTTCCCCCTGCATAATCACACACCTTGAGTTAGGTGGTATATAAATCCCTTGTTGGATTTAGCCCCCATTTTTTAATGGGATTCATGTCCATAAGAAATATATCAATACTTCTGACTATCCTGTCTGCTATCACATTTGAAATATCATTGTGCATTTTAATTCAAATATTCATAAACATTCAAAAATGGAACAGATGTAGAAGATTGTCTAGCATTTTGTATCTTTTGAACTTGCACTGAGGATGAGTCTCTGAAGCCACAAGATGATGATTTTGTATCGTTTCCAAGTATACCAGATATCATACAGTTTTTCTCATGTTTGAACATCCCTTTTCAGTAATTGCTTTCTGGAGAGCTTGATATTTACTTTCTCACTGGGATCTCACAAATAAATTTTCATTTAACCTTAACTAGTCTTTTTTCTAGGTTTACAATCTCAAAATATTCTAATTTATTACTTGAGGTATTTGTAATAAAAATTATAATAAATTAGACAAAGAAACAAAGATGAAAAAGATATAAAAGAACATGTACAAGGGAGAATTTCTTAATACATACACTGAAGTAGTCCCTGATCTGAGACTTCATGCAGTGAACCTCATGAAAACATAGAGCCTGTTTGAAAGAGTTTCAAAATTTAAAAAGCCATTTGTCCTTAGTATTTTTTTAAAAAAGCATATGGCAAACAAACTAGTAGGCATATTGATATAAGATGATTCAAAATGAGCAGTACCTGACTTAGCAATAGCCATTGATTTTAACCATGACAAAGGAAGAACAGGATCTATGAGCTCTCATGGATGAGGATGTCAGAAGTTGATCAGAATATAAGTTCAGTGCTTCATAAAATGAAAACAGACTGTGAGGCTGGGGACTACCAGACTGCAACATTTACCAACCTTCCTCCTCCATTCTTCCTATGGTAGTGCTGCAAAAGGATCTAAAATGAAATCCAAACTCCGAATGTTACATTGTCTGGAAAGATCAAGGGGCTGTGAAATCTGAACTCCTGCTGTTGTTTTCTCCATAGGGAGAAGTTGCTGGGACCGACAGGTTATTTCATACCCTTAGCGTTATATATATTTGTTTATATTTGTGTGTGGAAAAGAGAGGAAGATAAAAATAAGTCTAGGAAGGTCTTTTACAGTTGGTGCAAAACTGAAGGGACTGTTTGTGGTAAGCAGCCCAAAAAGCTAAGGATTTTGATAGTCTGTTGTATTCTAGCTGTTTCTTCTGTAAGGGCAAGGGAGGAAAGTGCACTGATTTATCTCTTGCTGGTCTGGTTGTCCTGTGGGGCAGGAACATTAGAAGTCATTGTTTCAAATACAGGCTGTCACTTTAGATGATAGAACAAAGGGAAGTGACTGAAAGTAAATAAAACTTGAATTCACACAGGTATAAAAAGACCTTTTTCTATAAGCAGGCAGTTATAAACATCACTCTGAATGGTTTGTGAGGCAAAAATAATGGGCTTGTTTGAGAAGCAATTGAGGTGCTTTCTGACAAAAATAGTATATTAGGAGATTAGTCTCCAAGGGGTGGATAACCTTTTCAGATTCTAAGTATTTCTTCTGTTCTCATGTGTGAGCTTACAATCTGTTAGTCTCAAAATATATCTCCAAACCCACAGGCCCACCTTCCTGACAGCTGCTCAAACAACAGAGCGGAGGAGCAGAGAAAAAACTCTGCACTGTCACCCACCCAGCAATTCTGAAAAGCTTGGTAAGTTACTCATACAATCCAGAAATGCCAGTCAGTGCGGGAGGGGGGACGGATGCAGTGGGGGAGAAAAGGCTCTGAAAGTGCAACATTTGCAGCACGTGCTCGAAAACTAAAGGGGCCAATTAGTATAATAGGTTTGAAATCATTTCAGCCCAGTCCTAAAGACAAAAGAAAAATTGTCCTTCAGAAATGGGGCTTTATTGTTCAGATGAGTACAGAGACGAACAATGAATTCTATCAGTTTTGGAGGCAACATTCCTTCTCCTTCATACCGGACCATACATTATTAATGAGCACTATTTTCGAGTGTGAAAGAACTGTTTGAAAAGCATTAACATAGTCTATTGGATATGATTGACACTGTCATCCCTTTCATTTTGCTGTTGGCAAGAGGCATCCCTGTAGATTTATGTGCATCTGGACATTACTAATATTCTCCTTGTTATGCACTCTGGGCAGCTGTGATATGGAAATTTTTAGCATGGTTTTTAGGGGGGGAGTTTACTGTTGTTATCTGTACAAAAAAAGATATTTTTTTTTCTCTGAGATTTTATCAGCTAAAAATATTTAATGTCTGGTTGTTTAATAATTCTAATCTGTTTTCAATATGTGCACTTTTTAAAGGAATTTAATCAAGATTACATGGATTCTCCAGATATTTCCAGTGACCCTTTTCCAGATAGGCAGTTTAGATTCCGAGGCTCATGGCCACTCATCCTGCTTCTATTTTAACCTCCAGTTCTCCATCTTGATTGCATTTTTAATTGGGTTGGTGCGTCAAGTGTGTGCCTGCTGTTTAGAACCACAAACCTCTCCTGTTTCACCTGTGTAATGGCTTTTAATCACAACAATTAAGACCAGTGGAACTAAGAACCATTGAAATAGTGCATCTAAATGCCATACAAAACAAAATTACAAGAGGTTATGGGTTGTTTTTTTTTTCAATGTAATGCTATTTATATTGGTTTTATACACAGATTTAGAATTATTTTAGTTTCTCAGGTCATATGAGAATGTGTGTCATCATTTTATATACATGAATATTGTAATGTATATCAAAGAAGAGAGGAAGAACCTACATAACAGGGTAAAGACTGTTACTAAACATGAATGATCACGTAGACACGGCATGAAGAAAAGAGTTATCAATATGGAGGTTTAGTTTCTAATCTAAATTTTTTAGTATTGGCTTTTATGTATGTACAAGTATATAAAATGTATAGATACACACAGTCAAATGTTTTATTCAGGGGTCTTAACTATCATTTTGGCTATAGTTTTTGAGCTTTTTTTAAAAGGAAACCATTTACTACCCAGACATCTCATGAGAGGTCTTAATCAAAATATATCTTTATGTTAAGGATCTGTTTGAAGTGTTGGTGTACGAGAGAAGGTAACACAATTGGGGTAGGAGATAATAAACCAAGGCTATATTATTTTAAAATATGTTTTCGTATCTACAGATATTCTATGCAATGATGTAATAGGGAAGTCACGAGTTTTTAACTCAATGCAGAGTAATTGTCCCCTCCAGTCTTCTCCAAATAGCCTGTCTCTATATTCACAAAACATCTTACCTCATCACTGTTTCCTTTACATACAGACTTATGCAACTACCAGTTTGCATGCAGCTATAACAGGCACATGAGCAGCTGATTTCTGCCCACAATCAGCAGGACTGCTCTTTGAGTGACATGTCCACCACCTTCCTCAGAGGTCAGGCCCAGCTTCTCCATGGCAGGTCCATTGTTGGCCATCCCAGGCTGTGAGAGTTCAGCACTGAGGTCCTTCCTGCTTGGCAGCACAAGGAACTGCCACTGCTCCACTAGACAGCCTAATTACACCAATCAATCATGTAAAATAATTCGCATGGCTAGAAACGGAAAGGTTATAACTCATAAAGACACCTGCCAAATGAAAAGGTGGGTAAAGAAAACACGAAGTGTATGTATATGCATGTATAACTTAAAAAAAAATCCAAAATGTTGTCCAACAAAATATTCTTAAACTGTTCCTCTTAGTCAATTTTGTTTCTTTCAGCCAAAATCTAGGTGGCATTTATAAGATATAACCTTATAAATCAGTAATTAGTTACAAGACTTGTTATGTTGCTTTTTTGATGTGCCTTGGATTTTAGTGATTCCAAATTCAGACCAATGTAGGTTTTATTACTTTAAGGACTACTTCCTACTTCGTACTAAGATGACTTTGTGACATCCTGCAAAGTATAAGATAGCTAAGCAGAATACTCAGCATAATTCCTTTAATCATAATTTTGAGATCCTTACATAGCTTCTTCATTTTGTTTTCCCCAAGTCTTGTTCGTGTTATTTTAGAATTTTGAGTAGTAATCACAGCTGTGGGCCACATGATGTTGTTTTCTGGTTACTCTCAGAGGGACAGGCATATAAAGAAAGATTCCTTTACCTTTCATTGAGAAATTTCTTGCCAATTCTCCTAGTTTCTGTATAAATTTTACTTCACCTCCTTAGCAGAAGAGTGTTTTTATGTCAAGGTTGTACTGGTATCAGAAAAGTCATCTGCATGGCTCACTGTGCTGGATCAAGTGCTTCCCAGAAACCATTTGTTGTACAGGTTCAGAACCCAGTCCATTCCTTGGTATTTCTGAAGAGATTGTAATTCAGTGCCAGGATTTAATGTATGACTGCTGAATGTCTGTTGAGTGACTTAACTACAAATGTCAAAACATCATCTTCTCAAATGATTATTTACTTGATACTGCATAAATGCTACAAAACTAACTTTATAACCTTGATACAATCATTACAAGTAGAAAACATATGGATGAATAGAATAGTTCATTTTCTTGTGAATGAACACTATTTTTTACAATTTTTTTTTGAAGTTTGCAACCTAAGATAATAGATTTTTAGCCCAATATTTGCCATTGTGCAAAATCTATCCTGCTTCCAGTCTGAAGTGGAGGTGCTTAAAAAAAACAAAGATTTTGGAAATCTTTTGGTAAGAATCAAAGATTTCATGGTATTTTGTGCTTATGTGAGAAGTTCAAACAACAAAAACATGTTTTCATTGGAGATTTCCAGGTTAGACTAAAATTCTCAAGGAGTCTGGAGAGTTCGAATAAGAAAACCTCTCAGTGTTTATTCACTGAAGAAAGCAAAGCAGTCACATTTATCAGTGTTAAGAAACAATTCCTTCCTATCTCGTGGTGTAGTATGCTTGCACATAGTCTGTCAGTAACTCATGCAAGTGAATGTTCACACAATTCACTTTTTCTGTCTCTCCTTTCATGTAGCTTTGCCTTTTCCTCACTTTAGTATCAAAGTAGTTCATAATGGGCTGCTAGAGGTACATTTTATTAATTTTCCTTTTCTGTGTTGGTATAAATGCAATGGTTTCTTCTTAGATTTAGATTTTGTAGCTGAATCTGTTTTAGGAAACAGCTGAGAATTCATAACAGAGAATTTAAGTATTTGTGCTCCACCTAATCAAAACAGGAAGAGGGAAAAAAAGGTGCGTATTGTGAGCACAGGCTATAATACTATTACTTAGTATTTTCCTTGTGCAATGCCCCTAAGTGATATGTCTAAATAGCAGAAATTAACCTAAGAACATATTTTTGGTTCTTTTTTACTCGAACCAGACTGAGGTATCTACACACAGAGGTAGAGACAGATACTGTAGTGTTGTGGATTGTCACATTTTTTTGTTTCCCATTGCTGGGATTTGGGGTACACAAGAACTTGCTGACAAAATCTGTCATTCACCACTTGGAATGAAGTGTAATACCAGGTGAAGAGCTGAATTAGGGAATGTCCTAGCAACTGTCCAAGCCAAGAAGAAGAAAAGAGTTTCACTGTCAAAAATCCTTGGAAAGATCCTATACAATGTAACACCGGAAGAATTACAAAAATTTTTCAAAACAACGGAAGACTTCAGTGAAGAATACTAGTGTTGCTATCATGCTCCAAGTCTTCTGCTGTTTTTCAATTTTTTCCACAGAAGTCTTACGTAAAAAAGATCCTTAGATCCCATGGGAATCGGCTGTGCATCCTGCAGTGGATTTTTCTCTTTCTGAATTCACTGCTAGCATAGCTCAAACAGAACAAGGCAAATACTCCCAAATCTGGGTAGATCAGGCAAGCATTAGAAGATTTTTCCTGCAGGGAGATGCAATTGTGCCTTTACTGACTTGCTTCTAGCCACCACCACTACCACGGTAACTTCCACCATGTCCATTCATCATAGATTCTCCAGATTAAAAAGCAAAAATGGAATTAAAACAAAAAAAAAACCAACAAAAAAACCCACCAAAAACCAAAACCAGACAGATGTTGTTAAAAGTTAGCCACCTAAAATTTAAGTGTTGACCATAAAGTTCATGAAGAAGTTGACGAATGGTTGTGGAAATATTGTCTTTGAAACTTTAGATGGGATTGGGTATAGTTTAACTGTTAAGTCCAGAGAAAAAAGGTGAAGAAAGCCATATTCACATATGAATATTTAAAACCAATTAAAGCCTGCTCTGAGGAACTGGAATTTCTTTGTTTGATACCTTTTTAATTATTAGCCAGATGATGCTGTGACAGCATGTTTTTGACCAGTGGAGATGATTAGAAATTAGCTAGAGATGTCCTACAGCATTTGACGAACAGTGTTTCTGTGTCAATCACATTATTTCCCAAGGCTGGTTGTGAAGATATAAAGTTAATAAATTCACTCTTGGTAAGTGTTGTGTATAAAAGCACAGTCACATTTTTAAATGCACTGACAAGTCAAATTGTAAATCACACTTTCTTGAAACTTTTTTCAATTTGATATTGTTTATTTACAGTGCTTTGATAATTCTTTACTAACAATCTAAATTTTAATTTACTTTATACATTTCCTTACTTTTCTGCAGGGAGTCTTTCTTGCTGAACAGTCTAAAGGAAATTCTAGGACTTTCATCATAAGGTTTTAGTCTGCTTCTCCTGAGAGCTTTCTATGAAGCAGTAAATACTGCAGACCAGCAATATATTCCTATGGTTCTCATCTTTTTTTGTTGCTTAGTTAAGTTTGCGGAGAGTTATTTTTTTATGTCTGTAATCGATATGCCATGGCTGATGATTTTGATTGAAGTAAAAAGAGAAAAGAGTATTTCCCAGAGGAATCTCCAGGGAGAGTAATGTTTGAATGTATATAGAGTATATAGAGTGATTGCAGTTATATGCCTGAGGAAATTCAGGAACAGAGGATATTGTAGTAGGTATTCCAATCACTGCAAAATAGGTTTATGTTTTGGTTTTTTTTTTTTTTTTTTTAAAAAGTTAAGATACCAAGCTTACATAATACAGTGTAGTTTTCAGTAGTTTGAGTCCCTGCCCACTCACTTCTCTACTTGTTTTGTAAGTGTATCATGTGTTTTACCATTGCTCAGCTACACAGAGTTCAAACCACAATTCTGCTATGCGTAGTTTAAGAAAAGACTTGCAGATTGTGTGACAAAATAAACAAAAATTATTGTGTGAATTCCCAGCTATTTCCTCATAACTTCACTTGATGAAGTTTTGTATATGTGATCGAAGGTTATGTCTACAGCATGAAAAA
This sequence comes from Leptosomus discolor, assembly GCF_034619465.1. NCBI lineage: Eukaryota > Metazoa > Chordata > Aves > Leptosomiformes > Leptosomidae > Leptosomus > Leptosomus discolor. The sequence continues at coordinate 84,239,155 of NC_141392.1, read as the reverse complement.
GCCTGGTTATTAGTAATAGGCCACATGGGTCATTAGGTCCAACTGGTTTAGAAGAGTGCACAGAACACCTATTTCACATGCTCACATCCCCAGACAGAAAATGTTTATAAGATGTTTAGTAAGTCTTGCCATAGAACAATGTGAACTTCCCAGGAGGAAGACGAGATCATATTCATCAGCAGTATCTTTCTACTACAAAAAGGGATTAGTTAAACTAATCTTTGAGGTAATAGGCATGTCATACACTCCTTAGGAAGCAGGTGAGTAATTCTTCCCCTTACCTCAAATCCATTCTTTCTATTTACAAACTTGCAAAAGGTAGTTCCTTACTCCAAATCTGATGACCTAAGGAGCAAAACACATAATCTCAAAATGTATTGTATCCTATTTCTAGATTTGCCCGTCTCCAGTGACTCTAAAGAAGTTCATCCTCTCCCTTAGGTTCCTTCCCAAGTTTTCCAGAAGACAAGGGAGAGAAATATATCCATCCTGGCTCTGGAAGGTGCCCAACACAAGCTTTGAACCAATTAGTTTTTACACAATACAAGAATGCGGCATAAATGTGGTGAAAACATTGCAGTGTAGTCTTTTGAAACTGCTATAACAATACTAGGTACACAGGACCCCTACTGTAAGAAGGAACTCTGTGTCAACATACCCCAAGTTCATGTATTTTCTGTATTTTGGGGCATTTATTAGCAGACAGTCAAAAAAATCACTATGCAAAACCAAGAAAGGTTTGCATTCCAGTTAAAGGAACTAGCAAACTGCTTATCACAGAAAGTACCAAATATAACCCTCTTTTTTCCCCTTTCATAATAAATAGTCCACAAAAATCCATTGTATCTATACTTTAAAAAAAATCAAACAGTTTAACAAATTCTCCTATTTTGTGGATTGCCTTTGAAATATCTGTTCAAGCTGCATCTTTGGCTGTTGGCTGACCATTTTTAATGAGGAAAATATGTAAATGGTTGCTCATATTAGTAAGACAGATCTTGGATTATTTTCCTTCAATATTTGCCTGCTCTACTTAGAAACAAACAATTTAACAATTTGATTAATTCTACAGGAAGCAAAAAAAAAAAAAAAAACCACAACAAAACGTGATTTGGAACAATTGAATTTCTAAGGGGGAAAAAAGAAGTGTAAGCATAACAGAAACTCATTTAGTGTGATTTCATGAAACTTCTCTTTTTTTTGCAATACATCCACAAACCAATCTGTTCAATAACATCCACTTGAAGCTGTCCCTTGACCCACTAAAATTAATGGGAGTTTTACTACTCACTTTGATGGGAACATGATGAGGCCTAATTTATTGTCTTCAGGAAGTTAGTCCTTTATGAAGACAAAGTGGAAAGAGTGAGAAAGGATATGAAGAATTGATGCAATTGAACTTTGCCCAGGGTCCCACAAAGAACTTATTGGTGTTATTATCTTGGTTTTGCCCAACTATAATTTTTTCTTTTAATTATTTTTTTTTTAATCTTATTTCTTTTTTGTTGCTCCAAATCTTTTTGCCATTATTATCATCTAGTTGTGATGGAATTTTCCTCTACTACTCTCTGGGTTAGCAAAACTTAAAATTTTCAGTGTTTATGACCTAAACATTTAATCAGATAATAATTCTAACAATAAATATACTTCACAGGTATAGATTCTTTCCACCTAAACACAACCAAAGCTCCTCAAATATTAATTAATATTCATCAGCATCAAGAAGTCACTGATGCTAAATTAGGATATTTTCAACTAGATGTCACTATGGTCAGCTAGTGAATTTATCATGAGATTAAGATAGTGGGACTGAAAGTCTGGATGTAGGCACCCACAAGCATGCAAATTATTTGGTCTTTCATTATATTCGGTGGAGATCTAGTCAATGCAGTTAATGGAGATTAGAGAGCAATTAATCTCGTCTGAGCATAAACAACTAAGGTGGGATTTGTTTGCTTAAATGTTGCTGTCTTGTGCCGTTTCAAATGGTAGAAGGCATAAGGTTGACCGATAAGTCACCATGTTAGAATTTATCACTTTTCTGGAGCAGCAGCTGAAGACTGGGCTGGATGCAGCTGCAGGACAAGATACCTCAGAGTACCTGAAATAATTCTTATATTTAACTGAGTATCTCCCCAGGCTTCATTGCTTTTGTGGCTTAATTCTCCATTGACTATAATATAACTTCTGATACCTAGCGTAGGTGACAGACACCTTCTGACACCCCTATGGAGAGGAATTAGTTTTGATACTGTCCTGACAACTCAGCTGTTTCCAAAATTACTGATTAGTAAGATAAGTCAGTAATTTGGAACACAAACTAAAGATGCTGATTCTATCATCAAAGCTTCAATTCAGAAAAAATAACCAAACAATACTCAGGCAGCTCTGTAACCACACTGCTGATTCAGGGACTTGAACCCAAACTTCTCATAGATTTAAATATCTTCACTTTTACAAAGTTCTGGAAGAGTTAGGCAGTCAAATGTCTTTGTGAGTCTATGACCTTAATGATTACATCAAATGCTTTAGAGCACAAATTTTCTAAGCATGTGCCATGAAACGGGAGATCTGAATAGGAAAGTCCGAAGTCTTCCCATACAATGCTCTGAGTCAGGTTACTCTGAATACAGGCTGCCACAGCATGCAATGAAGTCATATGAAATCAGCATATTCGTCAAACAGATAACTGCAACAGATTTTAACTCACGTGTCTCAACTTTTGCTATAACTACTCAGATATGAGTTGTACGATAATGATAGATTTTTTAATGAGTTTTAGGTGGATAGGTTCATAGTTTAGCTGATCGCTATTTTATCTAAACTGTGGCCTAATTGTTCTGGGGGTTTTTGTGACATTTCATCTTGTGAAGATTTTCCTTTCAATTATGCTTAAGTGTATTTTATTTTCTCTCCCATCCTTTTCTCTCAACATATTTGTTTTATTTTGTTTACAGTTATTCTGGTACAATTCCAGAGTAATTTTCTGGCTTCAGTGGAATTTCTCCAGATGTATATTGATGATTAAACTGAAGGAAGATTTTGTTCATAAGTCTTCTGCTTTGTGTTTTTTAGTATTTTGAACTTTCCACTATCTTACATTAGTCCTTCAGCAAGAGCTTCTTAAGCTCCAGGACAGCCCTCAAAAGCAGTCTAATGTGGTTTAGGCAAAAAGAATGCTTGACCTATTCCATAATGGGAGCATGCTATTTGCAGATAAGGAAGCACGAGATATAAATTTCCTGCTGGCAGCTCATGATGCATTTGAGAGTTATATATTCACATTCTCTAGCCAAAAAGTGCCTCCTTTATACAGTGGAGAAGGAACAATTAAACAAACATTTTGCTTCCTATTTTGGACGTTTGAATGGGCTGCCACAGAACACTACAAAAGGGTAATCTGACATTCTCTGATGACTCTCCCTCTGTAGAAACATACTAGGGGTATTAATTGGTTCAGACAGCTTTAAAATGAGTCATTAATAAGAAAATTTATAGGTGGAAATCAGACTTCTTTTGACAGTAAGAACAAGTGTGGTGGGGAATGTTTCTTGGGGAGAAGTAGATAGAAGATACATGTCATTTTGAAGATGACAAGGCTTCGGCTTATATACAGTGAAATATCAACTCATACAAGTGGTTTGTATGGCCTTTTTCAAAACTTGCATTTCTCACTCCTTGCATCTCTTTATCCAAATAGGTCACTTAAAAGGCAAACTCCACTTTTCCAAGGAAAGTAGCACGAAAGATTTCATTTAGTGCTTCTCTGATTCCCATAAAAATATTACAGCATGTCACGGTTTGAGGCTGGGCCGGCCACTAACGAATGACAGACGCTCTCTACTAACCCCTCTCCCCTCCCAAAAGGGAAGAGGAGAGAGAATAAGGGAGAGAGACTTTACGGTTTGGAAAAGAAAACTAAAACAGCTTTAATGGAACAATAACAATAAAAGAAAAGATAATAATAAGAATAAGGAAAAAAAAAAAGAAATATATACAGTATGTACAAATATATACAAAACCAATACCGAACCCAACTCCCCCCCCACCCTGATGACAATACGTCACCACCATACCGCAGGGCTGGCACTGGGGCAGTCCCAGGCTGGACTCGGCAGCAAACAGGGACGGGATGCAGGAGCTGGACTCAGGCACTGGATTCAGGGATGCATGGATCAGTCCTCCTCAGATGTCGGCCATCGAAGAAGGGCGAAGGGGAGCGAAGGGGCGAGACCCTCGTGATCTCTCAGCTTTATACTGAATATGACGTCTATGGGATGGAATACTCTGTTGGTCAGGTTTGGGTCACCTGTCCAGTTCGCTCCTCCCTGTAGGTGCGACTCTTTTCACTCCTGGCACCCCAACACGCAGTACAAGATTCAGCAGTGACCTTGGTCGCCATAAGAACAAGTATAAGCAAGGGCCTCTCTGCATCCCATTCCTTGGTACGAACTATAAACACCAGGCCTTATCACTGCTGGGAGCAGTCACTGTCTGGAAAAACATGCTGCTGTTTCAGAAAGTGCTGGTAGTTAGAGGAGACTTAACTGAAAAGTTAAAGCACTAAAACAGAATTAGTTCTGATTTAGCCCAAACCAGGACACAGCAACATGTAGGAAAGCAATATTCATATTTCTTTATGTTATTATAGAAAAGCCTTATTTTAAGCAAGATATTTAGGTATATTCTGAGAAGTGTTACTAATTCCAGTCTTACCCATGTATAACTTGAAAGCCTTTGAGGTGTTACATAGATGTGGTCACTCAAGAAGTGCAGTATGCCACCACCATCTATGAAAACCAGGAATCGGGTTATCTCAGACTCGGTTTGCAGAAAAGAGTACAAAGACCCAGGTTGTAGCAATGTCAATTAAGAAAGGGTGCTATTTAACCACAGTGCTCTGTAATCGTTCCAAGGGCAAAGTTGTGTTTAGAAGTGAGTTACACAGCACGGTTTAATCCTTTTCCCTGGAGAAAATGGAGGAGGAGAATGTGAAGTGGAATTCAAGCACATATTGTATGTTGCAACTGCAACCATTATCATACTTTTCCTAGAGCTACCACAGCAACCCAAATTATACAAATTGTCTGTTTTACGAAAAAGGCAAATTGAAGAGACCAATGAAATTTTTTTAATCACCTTTATTCTTCAGGATAAAAGCAAGGTTTTAGCAACAGGCATTCAAAAAGGTTTTTGTTTTGTTTTTCATATAGGAGTATATTCCAAGTTGGAGTTTGGCTTAGAATATATTAAGAGTAGGGACAGACTCATTTCTTTCATTACTGTATTCCTAGATGATTTTCTAAGGTGGGTTGGCCTTTCAGAACACAATGCAGATTAATAAATGGCATCACTTTGACTTCAGTTCCCATTTATGTTGAACAATAATTATTGATTCTTCAAAAGAGTGGTACAAAAAGTCAAGATGAATTGAAAATAGATTGCTCAAGTCTCTTTACATTTGAGTCAAAGGACTAGGCCAAGTATTTCATCATTCCATTTCCCCACTTCTTTTGTTAGAATAATTATTTATATACTTCATTTAAAAAAAAATGAATTGCTTTTTCCCTTTTTAAAAATGAAAATAGGAATTTTTTTGGATGAAACTGACATAATTGAATCTATACCTATATCTAAAAGACATTAAACATTAGTTGCCCTGCTGGAAAATATTAGTAACATATTGATAAAAAAAGAGATGTCTAGTACCTCTGGATGGTATCCTACGAACTCTTCCAACTTCAGATATGGCTAAGAATTTGAGCCAGTACGACTTACCGTAGCTGTGTGAACCACCAAGTCTGAGATGGAATCACTGTTCTTACAAGAAAGTTTTTATCTTTAAAGTTTATACTGTCCCAGAAAACATAAAAAATTTATAAAATAAAACAAGAAACTAAGCAGAGCAGAATATATAATTAGTTCCATCAAATAATTAGCCTGTAGCTGAAGAGCATAAGGAATTTTTTTCTGCCTGGGCAGTTCTAGGTAAGGTAATACTGACAGATATAATAAGCACAGGTTTATTACAAGGACGTATGCATAATTACAAGTTTAGTAGATGAGGAATGGGGTTTTCAGGAAGTTTGCACCATCTTCAGACTTCTTATGTAGAACTTAATCCAAAATCCACTAAGTCAGCCAAGGTAGATCCTCACCTTTTGACACTGTGGAAACTGGACGTAGATCTGGAATCCTAAATACCACCTGGTATTTTGTGCTGAAAAAGCATGGCTCAATTACGTTGCAAGCTCTGTCTGAACTGAAAATTTCTCAACACTAGATTTTATGTTCTGCCAAAACAGGCCACAGGTATCTGTGGCCTCCTATGAGCATTCAGGAGACTAGAATGCCCCCAGCAAGTACCATAGTGAAGGTCAAACACTCTCTGCAGACAGTAGTGCACAGAATCCTGAATGTCTCTCTGACATTCAGGGATTTAGCTTCAGCCTTGAATGTCACAAAACAAACGACATGCAACATTCAGGCTGGAGCATGCCTCCTGCATCAATTCATCTTAAAATTCTTCTGGGAATTAGGCAGAGTTTGACATAATTTGTGCAGAATCATTTATGACTCCCACAGAACACTTCAATGAAAGAAATTTTATCACAAAGCATTGTCTTAATAAAGAATTAGGTTGATTTTAATCATCCACTTTCCTTAGTTAAAAATAAATATATGAAGCCTTCTGCAGTAGCATGTAAATCATGCTGGTTTCTGAATTGTTAAGCATAGCTCACCACACTCCAAAGCTAAAAACAAGGATGCAGAATCCAAATAGATGTAGTTACATGGGGAGTGCATGCTATTCATTGTCTAGAATACGTGGCTATGCCTGTGCTAATCAAGAAAATGCATCACCAACCATTCTTTGGCCCTGTTGCCAGCTGCCTTGGCACAGCTTATTTCTGTACAGATAAATTCTCTTTTGTCCCAAACCATAGTAACTGCATCCAGATTGCTTGTGAGGAGGAGTCCCTGGCCCATGCTTAAGCATCAAACTGTGCCTGGGCATAGTCTCTGAGAGTGCTGGTTGATGAGTCCAAAATTGTTTCAGGGGCCATGCTAAGAATCTAACAGTATGAACGACCACATATCAGTGTGCAAGTCTATGCACCGGCCCTGCTTAGTTTGCCAGAACATATGTATTCTGTGTTGTTTGGTATCTGCCAGCAGTGTTATATGTGTTTGTGTCAGAAATAATGGAAACAGTAAACATGACAATACTGATATCGGTAAGAAGTGAATGGAATTGTCTTATGGTGAAACAGCAGCTGTGCAAAACTTATAACACTAGTAGAGGACAAATTTTCTTCTTCATTAACCTTCAAGTTAAATAGCCAGAAGATGCTTCTCATGTATGCAAAATTACTTTTAATATGATTGCTTTTCGATGCTGTCTAGCACCACATCTTTTAACCTCAGCAGCCTGATATCACATTTATTGCGTACATGGATGAATACAAAAAATGTTCTGATGCACTGAAGCAATCTATTATGTGTTTGTTCTGCCGTTAAAAAAGAAAAAAAAAAGTATACAAAACAGGTATATATGAAATATGATTCTTTCTGAAGCCACTTCAATACAATCAGCCTCCCACAAGCAGTGAGGTCATTGAGCATTATATACGATGTTACACACTGGATGGCACTTCAGGTTATTAGCAGATAGTTGACAGCCAAACCTAATTGTGACATATAAGTACTCCAGCCCTTCTACAGAACAGAAAAATGCTCTTGCCCTAATGTATATGAAGCATATGGACACACTTGCATATGCTGGACAGAGACCATATTTAAACAGGGGCAAATCCTTCTTTGATACAATTGTCAAAAAGAAATATATGTGAAAAATATATATGTCCATTATTAATCAATCAATACTTTGTAGCTTTAGAGTAAACTCAGTAAACTATTTAGATGGTAAGGTTCATTGCATAATAAACAGCACATTCAAAGAAGGGCAATGAAGCTGGTGAAGGGTCCAGAGCACAAGTCTTATGAGGAGCAGCTGAGACAACTGAGATTGTTTAGTCTGGAGGAGACTGAGGGGAGACCTTATCACTCTGCAACTACCTGAAAGGAGGTTGCAGTGAGGTGGGTGTTGGTCTCTTCTCCCAAGTAACAAGCGACAGGAGAAGAGGAAATGCTCACAAGTCGCGCCAGGGGAGGTTTAGATTGGAAAAATTTCTTCACCAAAATGGTAGTCAAGTATTGGAACAGGTAGCCCAGGGAGGTGATTGAGTCACCATCCCTGGAGGGATTTGAAAGATGTGTAGATGCGGTGCTTAGGGACATGGTTTAGTGGTGGAGGTGGCAGTGTTAGGTTAACAGTTGGACTCAATCTTAAAGGTCCTTTCCAACCTAAACATTTCTATGATTCTATTCTATGATTCTTCATATCTTACTTATTGGGGAAAAGGAAACAATCGTTAGCCCTTCTCCTCTTGGGGGACTTCAACTTACCAGATGTCTGCTGGAAATACAACACAGCAGAGGGGAAACAGTCATGGAGATTCCTGGACTGTGTAGAAGTTAACTTCCTGACACAGCTGGTAAGTGAGCCTACCAGCAGAGGTGCCTTGCCTGACCTGCTGTTTACAAACAGAGAAGGATTGGGGGCAAATGTGGTGGTTGTAGGTTGTCTTGGGCTTAGCGACCATGAAATGATAAAGTTCTCTATTCTTGCTCAACCATGGACTTCCAGAAGGCTGACTTTGGGCTGTTTAGGACACTGGTAGAGAGAGTCCCTTGGGAGGCAGTCCTGAAGGGCAAGGGGGTCCAGGAAGGGGACACTCTTCAAGGAGAAAGCCTTAAGGGCACAGGAGCAGGCTGTCCACACATGACAGAAGACAACCCGGCGGGGAAGACGATCGGCTTGGCTGAACACAGAGCTTTGGTTGGAAGTCAGGAAAAAAAGGAGGGTTTACCACCTTTGGAAGAAGGGGCAGGTAACTAAAGAAGAGTATAGGGAGCTTGTTAAGTCATGCAGAGAAAAAATTAGAAACAAAAGCCCAACTAGAACTCAGGTTGGCCACTGTCGTGAAAGACATCAAGAAACCTTTCTACAAATACATTAACAACAAAGAACCAAGGAGAATCTCCATCTTCTATTGGATGCTGAGGGGAACACAGTCACCAAGGATGAGGAAAAGGCTGAGGTACTTAATGCCTTCTTTGCCTAAGTCTTTAATAGCCAGACAAGAAATCCACAAAGTTATCAGCCCCCTGAGCTAGAAGACAGGGATCAAGAGCAGAATAAACCCCCTATAATCCAGGAGGAAAAGTTAATGACCTGTTACGCCACCTGGACCTCCACAAGTCTATGGGGCCAGATGGGATCCACCCAAGGTACTGAGGGAGCTGGCAAAGGAGCTGGCCAAACCACTCTCCATCATTTATCAGAAGTCCTGGTCAACAGGGGAGGTCCCAGATGACTGGAGGCTTGCCAATGTGATGCCCATTACAAGAAGAGCTGGAAGGAGGATCCAGGGAACTACAGGCCCATCAGACTTACCTCAGTGCCTGGGAAGATTATGGAGTGGTTCATCTTGAGGGAGCTCACATGGCATGTGCAGGACACCCAGGCGCTCGGGCCCAGCCAGCATGGGTTCATGAAGGGCAGGTCCTGCTTGACCAACCTGATCTCCTTCTATGACCAGATGTCCTGCCCAGTCGATGAAGGAAAGCCTGTGAATGTCATCTACCTGCACTTCAGCAAAGCCTTTGACACAGTCTCCCACATCATTCTCCTAAGAAAGCTGGCAGCTCATGGCCTAGACAGGTGCACTCTAAGCTCGGTTAGAAACTGGCTGAATTGCCAAGCACAGGGGGTTGTGGTGAATGGAGTTAGATCCAGCTGGTGTTCTCCAGGGCTCAGTATTGGGACCATTCTTATTTAACATATTTATTGATGATCTGGATGAGGGATTGAGTGCTCCCTCAGTAAGTTTTCAGATGACACCAAGTTGGGGAGGAGTGTCGATCTGCTTGAGGGTAGGAAGGCTCTGCAGAGGGACCTGGTCAGGCTGGATCAATGGGCTGAGGTCAGTTGTATGAGGTTTAACAAGACCAAGTGCTGGGTCCTGCACTTGTGTCACAACAACCCCCAGCAGTACTACAAGCTTGGGGATGAGTGGCTAGAAAGCTGCCCTGCAGAAAAGGACCCGGGGGTGCTGGTTGACAGCCGGCTGAACATGAGCCAGCAGTGTGTCCAGGTGGCCAAGAAGGCCAACAGCATCCTGGCCTGCATCAGAAATAGCATGGCCAGAGGGAGTAGGGAGGTGATTGTGCCCCTGTACTCGGCCCTGGTGAGGCTGCATCTCTCATACTGTGTGCAGTTTTGGGCCCCTCACTACAGGAAGAACATTGAGGTGCTGGAGCATGTCCAGAGAAGGGCAACAAAGCTGGTGAACAGTCTGGAGAACAGGTCTTATGAGGATCAGCTGAGGCAACTGAGGTTGTTTAGTCTGGAGAAGAGGAGGCTGAGGGGAGACCTTATCGCTCTCTGCAACTACACAAAAGGAGATTGTAGTGAAGTGGGGGTCAGCCTCTTCTCTCAAGTAACAAGTGATAGGACAAGAGGAAATGGCCTCAAGTCATGGCAGGGAAGGTTTAGACTAGATATTAGGAAAAATCTCTTTACTGAAAGAGCAGTCAAACATTGGAACAGGCTGCCAGGGAAGTGGTAGAGTCACCATCCCTAGAGATGTTAAAAATGTAGATGTGGCACTTCAGGACATGGTTTAGTGGGCATGGTGGTATTAGGTCAACAGTTGGATTTTATGACCTTAGAGGTCCAGCCCAGCCTAATGATTCTATGATTCTATAAGTCCAGAAGTCAAAATATTTAATATTGAGACTGCATAATTGTATAAAGCATACAGAACTCCAGTCTTATTAATATTAATACCAATAATATTAAATGACAAAAATAAATATGCGCTAGGACAATAATATATAGGACTAGTACACACTTCTTGAATTCATTTTAACTCTTTACTGCTGTAAAGACAAGAGTAAAGCCTCTTCAGAAATGTTCGAGAAGTTACACAAAGGAAATCCGCAAGATTCTTGAAAGTGAAACTATGGTAAAAATATTACTAATTCCCAATCAACTCTGCAAGCATACCTTGTTTTGGTTGGTTGAGTCTTTTTTAGTATAACAAATAGAGAAAAAAATAAATCACTGTAAATATATGTTGAAATGTTTTCACAATAAATCTGCTGACATTCTCCATTCAGACTCAATTAAGTTGTATATGTTGTATATTTAGTTACATGTTACTTGCATATATCTGCTGTCTCACACAGATTTTAATACAAGTTCAACCAATTCACAGTTTCTGTTTCAGTCTCAACAATGTGAGCATAGTGTGTGATTGACAGATTCCTCGAAACACAAAGATCCTTTGCAAATAATCCAGCTTTCCTCTATAAAATAGTCTTGCTCTCAATAACTAATAGCATTTCAGCCTGTAGATTAATAGTTGACAGGATCTCCTTAGATGTTGATGTACTGGAAATCTTTAGCCTGTTCTCAGATTGGTACAGGCTATTACAACATCCCTCCTTATTGTTTCTGTAAAGTTTTTCTTTACAGAACATCTGTTTTGCTCTTAGCTGAACTAAGGTAAGAAAATCTACATCTTTGCCTCCGTTGTTATTTCATCTTGAACGAAAACAGAATCCCAGTGTGACGTCTGTAACTGCCTGAAGGTTTTACTGACAGCATTGTATCTAGAAATGACAACTGCTTATGCCTCAATACTTTGTCTTACTCCATGAACATACCAGAGTGCATCAAACTACCTTAATAACACATTGGAGAACAGGGTAATATTGATATTATAACACTTCAGTCATAAATTAATTTGACATACAGGGTTATCCTGTAACATTGTCTTTATAACTAAAAGTTTTACCATCTTTCCATAAGATTGACTCAGTGTTAAGCAAGTTGTGAATAACTCTCATCCACTCCCTTATAGTGAAACAGTTTCAAAAACAGTATTGGAATTTTACTAAGTGTGCCTGGTCATTATCATACTCTATTTCTGCATATTTCTGGGCTCCTCTCACCCTGATGTCTGGAACTAAGCGAACAGATGAAATACATGATTTGTATCCCTTGCTCCTCTGTCTGTCTTTGAGAAATAAAATTTTAGTCCCTACAATACAAAACAAGATTAAAGTGTGAAATTTCTTAATTCCATTTAGACATCTGTCAAACTGTAGTTTAAGTTGCTATTTTATTTAAAATATCCATTGTAATGTTTTATCCTTATGGAAATCACTTAACGGTGACTGTTATGTCACGTGCATTGAAAGCAGCTTTTAGTCCAAAGTACAGTCCAGAGTTCATCCTTGTCATTCACAGACATAGCAGAGGTGTCACTAATGTGTCTAAACACACCATCAGATTCCAGTTTCTCCTGTGAACCCAAAGCAAAAGTGCTTAACGACTCTCAGAAACAAAACTATTTCCCTCATACTTTATAGGAATTGATCCTTGAGAGCCATTCTACAAATATTAACTATCACATTAAAGTAGCAGTCATGAAAACCCTGAAGTTCCTAGGAGCTGTATTCCCTCTATTGCATGCAGCAGTTAATGTTTTGCATCTTCCTGCTGCATACGTTTCTTCCATTCCTTCTTCACCAAATGCTCTCCTTGGAAAAAAACTGATTTCCAGTCCAGAAACTAACAACACTGTGGTCTCCTAGCTGTCAGTGTGTAACATAACTGTTATCTGAGCATCTCTTCAGATGGTCCATTCTAATAGGTGTTGATGTTGATCCTGCTTCATTCAACAACTTCTTGTTTCCCTGGAAGCGGCTTACATCTGCTTGGGCAAGTTCTGTCATCACTGCCATTTCATTTGCAAATGCCATCTGTCCTGGAACTCTCTCAGGAAACAATCTTTCTTATCTGACTCACGGGAAACATCTACATCATTTGCACTCTTCCAGCAATACTTTCTTGAAATGCTACACGTTATGTAAAAGCGTCACCTCAATGCCACAAATTATCAGATACCATTAAGTTACCAGCTTCACAATTCCTTGTTTGTAACTCCACACATCATCTGTTCCACTGATACTAAATATCTTTTAGGGTATACTTAAAACCCCTAAGTAAACTTAAAACTTTCGTACAAGATTTTTCCATTGTTCTGCCCCTGGAAAGTCTCAATAGGAACCCTGAGCCAGATTCAAGCAGACAGTGGTAGATTTCCCTATCTGTGTTTCTAGCAACATGGCTAAAGCCCATTGTGCCCAAATAGTAAAATAAATCAATTGCTAATTGCCTTATAGTTGGTATGTACAAACGCAGCTGGAGGGTGTGTTACTTCGTCTATGTCTTTGGTCAAAGAGAAGAGCTTGGTCAAAAGCTGAAAGAATTTTATGCTCATTTAACTTCCAGGAAAAGTTCCTCTGTTGTCCTGAAGAAAGTGTCACCACCGTGACAACGATGTCCACACATGATATCAGGATTAGGCTTTCTTCCAGGCCTATGTCAAACACAGTATAAACCAATATGATATAAGAAAGCTGAATTGCAAATATGTTTTTGGTAGTACTGTGCTGATCGCTGCAGTTCCTTGCTGCTTTGCGGACATTTCAATAGCTCCCAAGCAGAAACAGGAAAAGGTACATTTGCACTCCCTTAAACATTGTGTCAGAAGATATTAAGATTGATTTAGTTTAGCCCAGAATTCTGTAGCTAATGTTCTCCACTGTGCCTTTGTAGCACAGAGGCAGAAACAAGATGACAACCAGTGTACAACTAAACAAAGACAAGTAAAACAATGTCTTTATTTCACCTGTATCAGTGAAATCTGTGATAGTACTTGGAAATGCAAAAAATCCTTGTCCAATCTGTGTTTAAAACTAGTGCTGAGCATCTTCTGGAAGGTACAGGGACCTCTTTTTCCTTTCCTAGTTGTGTCAAATACTAGTGTCCACAGCAGCACAGGCCTAAATGTCAGTCTTATGGTTGAAGTTGAAAACTAGAAGAGCTTGCTGATCTTCTGCTGTACATAAGTATTGACTTAAGCATAGTTTCACTCTTAAACAGTCAGGGTTTTCTGTTCTGATGACTAAAGATACTGAGACAAACTTCTACAAAGGAGAATAATGCAAATTTTGGAAAACTAAACCAAATGAAGTTATTTGGTTTAACAGTAAAGGAAGGTCACAGATTACCTTGTAATATCCAGACAGTAGATTTATTCACTTATGTTTTTGTAGTTTCTGTGCTTGTAGTAGCACCCTTTGTAAATAAAGTACAGATCTCAACTCTAAAATTATGCACTTAGCATGAGTCAGCATAATATGTTAAAAATATACTTACGTATACTGTATTATAAATGTATTAGAAAAATGATAGAATATTCACCCGGATCCTACAGTTATGCCAATGACCACATGGGCTTGCTTGCAATGGCTTAAATTACTCAAGTGTGTTTTCTAGATTCAGCTTCCAGTTCTGGAGTAGGAATGTACACTTAGTTTGGCTCTATGCCAATTCAATAATCATTATATATACTACATTTTAAAAAAGAAAACAAACAGTATTTCATTCAAAATTCCAAATTTTGAGAGTGTATATATATATATATATATATATATATATATATAAAATGTTCCCCATTTTCTACATGGGAAGACAAACCAACCCAAACAGAGACAAGCAATAATCTGACTTTTCTATATGAACATCATGGAGGAAGGTACAGAATACACCAGTGACCCATATACACATATCAAAAGTCAGTGACAGTTTTCAGTAGAAAAGGGAAATTCAAAAAGCAGATAATTGCCCTATATGACTTTGTACTAACCAAAACATCTACACTGACATGAGGAAGTTGTGTTTTATGAATAGCACAAGTCAAATAAAATAATTCAATTTTTACCTGCTTTTTTAGATTATTCGCTGCTTTTTTTTATTATTATTTAAAAGCATCAAATTTTAAAATCATAACTGTGTCAGAGTTTCACAAAACTGAGCCCAGGACAGTAAATTTATCTACGTAACTTAACATTGCCTGCTTAGCTCCATCAGCAGACCTCAATCCTGCAGATTCTCTGACAGGACTGGCATTAAAAAAAACCACACCAAGCATGCTGTAAATAATCAATATGACAACAATGAGTAACAGTTTCAAATGAGAAATAGACTTTACAGTACTGTTACTTGTTCTTACATTTTTCTTCAATTTTTTTGAGGAAAGTTGTATATTTACTCCACAGCACACAGTATACTCAAATGCATCTCAAAATTCCTCCTTTGGATAGTATTTAAAAATGAAGATTTTGTTTAAATTAAAGATGTTTTATTTGAGCGAACACAGTAGTAATTCTTATTCAGCAGTTTTTCAAGTCTTGTATACTCTCACTAATAGAGAAAACGCTTGATTCTAGTTCAATTAGTAGTATACACATCTTTTCATAGGAAATTTTAATAGCATTCTTCCATATTTCCTTTGATTTTCAGCCTTGATCAATTTTCATTTGAAAAGGTAGTTGTAAAGTCCCATGAGTCTCAAAACCAACACTAATTAGATATTGAAACACTCATTCAACCAAAAATATTTACTAAGAAATGCTACTGACGTGAACATCTTTGTCTAAATACATTGATTGTTCTAAGTGTAGAAAGTAAGTAGAATCTCCCTGTTTGTGGGTTTGGGTTTGTTTGTTGGTTTGGGTGGTTTTTTTTTTTTTGAACACTGAGTGTATATAAAAAAATCCTACTGGTGAATACATTAAGATGATGATCTTCAATATCATTAGGGCGTCACATCAAGTAAAACACAGTCAAACAGACTTTGGAAATCTAATCTATTGATAAGACAACATTTTGGTTATTTTGAGTCTTTACAACCTAGCTGTGTTTAGCTTTGTTCTCCAGCTATGGGAACTTATCCTCATCTAGTCACAGATGTTAGTCAAGATTGGAATCAAAGACCAGTCTCTAGACTAGGGGGTCCATTGAGCTACTAGGCTCAAAGCATTACCATTTTTGAAATCAGTAAGTGATAAGAAAATTACACTGTATTCAAACACTTTTGACATTCCAAGCTGGAAAAGCAACTACTTGTCTACAGGTAGGTCATCTAAAGGGGTGGACTTTAGCAAAAATCAGGCCAGGGACTCAAAAGCACACCTGCATATATGAAATAAAATACATCACTGCCACATTCCAGTTAGCATTTAAATGAAGAAAGAAGTGTTTCTGAGTTGCTATTATTTGAATTTTTTTTGTTTGGTATTTTAAAAAAATATTTATTAAGTTGTAAATGCAAAACACTAACATAAAATAAATTAAGGTTTGTTTGTTTGTTTTTTTTACATTTGTGCCTACATTTAGCCTGTATTCAGGGCTAAACTATAACAGTTGCTCTATTACCTGATGAACCCCCACCAGCCAGAAAGGGGAACTGGGAAAAGGAGAAGAGACCCAGAGGTTGAAGTGAAAGCAGATTTAATGAAACAGCAGTAACACCAACAAAGGTGTACAGAGTTATACTCAGCCCAACGAATATGCAGCAGTCACAGTCAACAAGAGAGCGGTCCTCAGGAGCAGGGAGAAGCCAGACAAAGAGCAAGAGGAACACCAGCCAGACCCCAGGAGACACTCCACTACCTTAGTGGACCTTCCCCCTTTATAATGACCATGACATTATGGTGTGGGCTACACTCGTAGCTAACTCAGGGCAGCTGCCCTGGCTGATTCAAAACTGCTAACGGCCTGCCTGGCATGACTGGGCTGTGGTTCTATCCCAGACAAACCAGGACAGTTTGTTTGTCAAGGTTCTTAAGAGTAACATAACAGATCATCAACACCTCTTTAAACAATAATTTATTTACCACATTTATAAAAGTATTAAGGTAATATTTATTTTTGTAATTTTTTTTCCATAGCTATACACGAAAGACAAAACTCACTCCATTTTTAACAGGAGCTCTATTTGTGATCTTTACGTGAAGTAAATTTTTATACATAGTCAAGCAGAGATTTCCTTGGAATACACCCCAAAAATAATAAATGAGTTTTTCAGTAAAAAAAAATCTGAACACTAAAGAATATCTAGCTGTCCACAGACTGCTTAGTAATTTTCCTCATTTCGTGTCGATTCTGAAAGCTTTCTGTGTTCCTCATGGGATAAAGTTACACTCCACAAGATAAAGAACCTCTACAGTACTTTTTCTTCTGTTTGTGTCATGGAAACGAATCATGTCTGCTTTCTGTGGGAATACTTCAGAGATGCAGAACTGCAGGGAATCCCCTTCTGCCTGAAGTTCCTCCCTGCAGAAAATAGGACTGGATTGCTGTGCTCCCAGAGGTCAAAGGCAGGGAACGAAGGATGCTGCTGGCAGTGAGGAAGGCATGGAAAAGGGCATGCCCCTAAGCGGGGCGCAGAGTCCCCAGGAACGAGCTCACAATTGTGGAGCTGTAACTGAGAAAGCTTCTCTGTGTATATTGTACAGACAAAGTCATCAACACTACCCATCATATAGCGTGCAGTACTCTTTGAAGCTTTATTAAGTGTGCTGAGCTGGTGTGCCCCAGAAATGCTGTAGAAAAGTTAGGTCCACCTTGCCACTGAGCTGGTGCAAGCTCGAACACAATGTTTCCAGCCCTCCTCTAGCTCTGCTAAATCTTCTGTCCTAAACTGACACAAACTGCATTTTTGCTTTTGACTGTGTCTGTGAGCTCACAAGTGTGCCACATGCAGACCTGTACCTGCCCTTAATGCTTCTGTCAGTTGTATGCTGGTGTATATGCGCACATAGAGTAACAAGACATGCCAAAACAGTGAATGATCATTAAAGTGAATTTTTTTCTATCCAACTTTCTTATGACAGGAGATAATAATTAACGAAGAGTGATATTTTACTTGTCTTTTGAAAAAATTAGCCAAATGAAACTTGTGATCAAGAAGAATTGACAGTACTGGTACTCCTCCAACTACTGCATGGTTAGAAAGAAGTTCAGATCATAGTCCAAAAGGGAGAAAAAGGTCACTGATTTCACTGCTCCACAATTTTGCCTCTAGTTTTGGAACACATAGTTAAATGGAATAATTTTTTATTCTTTTGTTATGATCAGTTTACTGTCAATTTTTTCACTGTATTTTGAACATAAATGTTAACACTATTTTATGTGAAAGTACTTTTACCGATTTTCTCACATATTCATCACTTGCCTTTCATGCATACCTCAATATGTTATCTTGGAATTGAGAGCTTCTTGTTTTCCTGTTAGTTCACAGGGTTTGCTTATCTCTCTCCTCATTTATGTTGCCTTAGACATATAATTTTACTCCAGGGAAAAATATTGCTAATACAAAATTTTTCATATTTGTAGTAGCACTTAATTTTTAATCTTAGTTTAATATGTTTAGTGTGATTCCAAACAGCAAAGATAATGAAAAAAGACTGTCTTCAAAGACAGATTTGACTGAAGAAATATGTTTTCTATGTCCAAGATGGAATTACATTAAAACTGTGATTTTGGATATATGTTTATATTTCCACAGTTTATAGTATTAAAATTATTGATATTATTAATATTAATAATATTATTTATAGTTATAGTAATATTTCTACTATTTATACTTATATTTATATTTAGTACATATTGCCTTCATTTTCACTATTGTCTCAGCTAATTGCAAGCTGATTAAAGCAACGAATCAGAGTAAACATGGAAATTTTGTATTCTGACCTGGAAATTGAAATTAACTTGTATAGAAAGTGGCCTAAACAGTTCAATTTTATTCTTCATTCATTCAATACTTTAAACAAAATATATTTTAAAGTGTAACCTCATACTTGGTACATGTAGTTTTCAAGTGACCTGGTGATTTTAAAATGTTTAATGCATGTTTATATGTTTATTTTACATACTCTATTTATAACAAAATTGCACATTTTGTTCTGATATGTATTTTTCCCTGAGACACTTTCCTATATTCTTTTACTTTTCCTATCATGTAGCATGTCTTAAGTAATGACACAAGTAACTATTTAACATATTTTGTTGTCATTTCTTTCTTCCTTTTTTCTAAAGTACACTTATCTTCCTTGAACAGAAGGAAAAGAATGAATTTTGAATTCTGTGTTCTCAAGAATGCATTTATATTGTGCTTAAAATTTTGCTCAGAATGTGCAAGGTGGAAGGCAACAACAATCTTCTTTCAAGCAAAATGTTGTGATTTGTCCCTTACCAATCCATGATGATCTTGAGCAATTTAATCTAAATAGACTCTGCTATTTTCACACATGAGTGGGTAACAATTGCCTCTGAGGTGCAAATGTGATGAACCATTGACCGTGTCATTCAAAGGGAAAAAGAAGCCACAAAAGCCATAATATATGCAGTGAACATAAGGCTAAATTGTTATCTTCAGATAACAAGTTATTGAACTTTTTTTAATGTAAACTTTACGTACACTATGATCTTTTCTGTAAACTAGATAGCTAAAAAGACATAAAGGTAATTATTGGAAACCAATTGCAGTGAACTGCAGAACAAAAGCCATTCCTTTTTATGATGATAATTGAGCAGAGCGCTAGGCTTAGTAGGATAAAATGATTTCAAGCCTCTTTACATTGTGTTGATTAGGAGATTGAAAATGTGATGTCTTAATAAAGAGAAATGTACAGTTCTAAAAACACAGTTCCTCTTCTGAATTACCTTAAATGTAGGAATTTTTCTCTTTGTCTTTCATATAAACTGCAGTGCTAAGGGACAAGTCCCACAATTACAGGCTACTTTCCATGGGACCTTAATAATTGCCCCAGTATGGCTTTGTTAACACTCAGTCCAGTGAACCATATTATGTACTCTCTGCCAAGTTGATCTTCCTTCAGTGGCTCACGGAGGAATAGCTACACCTCTTCCTCCCACTTCTACTCTATTCCCACTTCTGTTAAGGCTCATAAGGTAACTTTGGGGTTCAGAAACGCCAATCACAAAATTACTCTAGTATTCAGGAGGACAAAGTGACATTTTCTGTGCCTGGGTTCCACTTGCTATCTTAGGCAAAGCATCTGAGACAAAAAAAAAAAAAAAAAGTGGAAAGCTCAATAAACAGTGTTGAGGGGCGGTGGTTCTTCTGTTCCCTAAAGTCATAGAGCATTTCAGGTCACTGGCGTCAAGAATGATGTCCTGTGAATGATGGCCTGAATCTCCATCTACATTATCATTTCCTAATTCCCTTTCTCTATTTTAGCTATGGGTATTTGCTCAGAAAGGAAACAGCAAATCTTATGGAGGTGGCCTATTATATTTAATCATCATGATGTGATGTGTGTAGTGTGTAATTGCCGCAACATGATACATTTCTGCATTTATAGTTATTTTGAAAGCTTATCTGGCAACTATTGATTTCCCACTGCTGATGTACACAAGTGAAGGTTGGAAATACTTCTGAAGTCAGAAAACTATATACTTTCTGTTTCTGCTGTTTTGTTTTGATTCTTATCTTTCTGTTTGGAATTGGGTTGCCTACAGGCAATGATTTGGAAATCTGGCTACAGAGATTTTTCTTCCTATACAGTGCCACTAGATTTCTGATTCAGATCTCACTTCATCCCTGCTTAAAAGCTACATGCATGTAAGATGTGGAACATCACTGTCATAGAGGACAGTTCTGCACAGATGTTGGCTGTTGATAATGATCCACTACAAAGCTTTCAGTAGTCACGGTTAAAATGACAGCATTTCTTTTTTCCACAACAGAGATGACCTTTTGCTTATTCACCCAGGTAGAAGCTCTTTTTCTTTCTCATTTCCTTTTTTAAAGATTTTGTCATTAAGAGAAAACACAAGTTCTTAAAACTGCAACAGTTTTTGCCTGTAAGAGTGCAAAAGGGGCAATTCCCTCTCCCCATCAAATGTAAGGCATGCCATGCAGCAGAAACGTTGCGTTTCAGGTGAAAAAGGGAAGGGCAGATAGCTGAACAGCATCCTTCAATCCCCATATGTGACTAGAGGCAAGGAACCTCAAACCTAATACTATTCAGGACTATTTAGACAAAAGAGTTATCAATGAAAAATGTTGATTTGTTAAAAATAAACCTTGCACAGAAATACATATAATTCAGTGATTATATTTCCTTGGGAAGTTTGCTTAAGATAGCCTTAAAAGTTTTGGTCAAAAATGGGAAAGAGAGAAAGGAATGCTCGAATAAGTGGTTGCCTCATGTTCAGGGAACTCACCTGAGATAAAAGACCTGAATTCATGTCTGCAATGTTCTACAGGATGCAGAGCTGTAAACCTCATCGTCTAAAATTGGAATGCAGTACTCTTACTATTAGTTATTCTGTCAATGATTCAAGTTTTGAAAGGTCTCTTTATAGTCCCAGTTAGGAAGAGTTGTCAAATTACAAACATTTTCCAAGAAATGAGGAAAATATACATTTTCCTGCTTGCTTTTTTTTTTTTTTTAATCCTCTTTTTTTTTTTTTTTTTTTTTTTTTCAGGACAGGCTATGTTTATTGGGTTTTGTCCCAATTCTGAGTCACAGTATTTTCCCAGTATGTCTGTCATCTCGTGCTGTAGTACTTGATCTTTCATTAAACAAACACAACCTCTAACCTTTCTAGTTGCAAAGGTAACCTTCAAACTGTGAAGTGAATGTATTTATTTTTATCAGCAATGTCTCATTTGGTAAGAAGCATGAAATGAATGCAAATTTTTTTCCTTTATCACACTGTTGAATATTAATACTAATGCAATCCAATTTTTAGTGTCAAAGAACTATTTCTATGCTGATCAAAGCCTTCAGGAGAAAAGATGGGAGATCCTAGTGTATGTTCTGTGCCTCCTGTGAGTGCTCTTTGCCTCCACAGTCTTGGAGAGGTAAAGAGTGGGAGAAAAAAAGAGTCTTAGAGGCAATAGTCCTATTGTCTTAATAATAACTGAAGCTCTTGTCCAATGACATCCATCCAATTTTCTGGAGGTTCACAGCCTATAGAATGCCACAGACATTACAATTGCATATCCAAGGACAGAATTAATACAATTGTGTTTCTCACCTTTATTGATGTGATGGAAATCTAGTGCAAATTCTTTCAGACAAATTGTTATCTCAAAAAGGGGCACCTGAAGTTAGTTATATAAATATCTGAAACATACTGCCTATCTGTCTTCCATGAAATGCTTGAGAAATGCAGTTAGAGTCACTAGGGCTACCAAGAAAATGCAATGACAACTGCAATATCTAGAAAAAAGAATTCATTGAGTCTAAAGGAAGTTAGATCTGTTATCCACCCCGCTAAAATCTACTTAATTGCCAAAAGCAATTGAGAGAAAAAATGTGCCAGGAAAGAGGTGTTCTTAATGATGGTAAATTAAAATAAATAAATAAAACCCAATAGAGTCAGAAGTCTGTGTCAATAACCACAATGTTGAATAAGACTAGAAGCCTAGGAGACAGGAAGAATAAAGTTGAGTTGGGGTGTTTTGCTGGGTTGTTTTAGGGTTTTTTTTACCTGTGACACTAGACTTACTTAGAGAAGACATCTATTTCACATGAAGGAATTTCAACACTTTGAAAGAGAGTGTTTGTATCAGGCTGTTTTAATATGTTTATGTCTGACACAATTTACTGATAGGTCCTGATCAAAAGAAAAAAAAAAACAAACACCACATGTTACTCCATCATTCTCCAGAGTACAAAAAAAAAAAAAAAAAAAAAAAAACCACAAAAAAACCCCTCAGTTTTCCTTAAGATTTTAGCAAGAAACCATTTCTTTGTAACTGAATAATAAATAGTACACCTCTTAAAGGTGATACGTGTTTTTGAGGGGCTGTTATTTGGTGAATATTTTTGTGAGTGATAAAACCCAGGAGAAAGGAAACTTTAACTCAAGTAAATCTTTTATTTAACCTGAAGCAATGCCAAAGTAGATTGCAGTGGGAATTTTCCTCTTTTCCAATGGAGTTTAAAGAAGTTTGGAAACAAACACATCAGTTTTCTACTGTACGTGAAAGTTACCCATTTCTATTGAGATGAATGAAGTGAAACCATTTCTATTTAATGTTTTTATTTTCCATTCCATTCTATTCCACTACATACACTCAAATTCCATCCCCCCCTCAATAATCAGAGTGGAACTGGTGACTAATAGTCCATTTTATTTTATACAAGCCTTTGATGCTCCATTTTACTTTCACAGAAAAACTCATGTTTCTATTCTGAAGTTGATAAACTCCCCCCCCCTCCCATTCTGTAAAAATCACATTTCTCTGTCATATGAAATTACTTTTGCCTGAACTGTAGCATAAATGTACTGATTTACCTGAGATCACACAAGAACTCTGTAGCAGAGAAATTCACTGACCTTCCATTCTGATTAAAGCAGTAACCACTGAATTATCCCATCTTTTTCCTAAGTAGATGCTGGCCAAATATTTTTTGACAGTTAAGCAAATAAATAAAGAAACCAGGAAAATAATCAATGTATAAAAATACATTTGGTGTGTAAACACTTTGTAATCACTGAATTTGGGATAACTCCATTTGTTTGAGTGAGAACTTCAGCTGTTTAAAATCAAGAGTTTCTCTACAGAACTGAATAAAACAAAACTGATTAATGTTCCTAGGCAAGGATCTCATCTTTTTCTCTTACTCAAGTACTAGCTTTGTTAGTAACAAATCCTTTAATGTTGTGTTTTAATGATACTCTCAGCTGAAAATCTTATTATGAACCTATTCCTTCAATTCTATGCTACCATGCTAATTTATTTCAAGTTAGAACCTGGCCTAATGCTTCCCATGACAGGATGTCAGGTTTCAGTCACTTGTCTCCAGAGCCATGCTAGCTGGGCTTTCTGGCTCAGTTTTAAAGGCTAAAAAGCCAACTTCCTTGCTGAAGTGAAAATAACACAAGAAGTTTGGGAGGACAGGCCATTCAAGAAAGAACGAGGAACTGTCATTTCCCATAAACTCTATTTTTAATTAGCTAAAAAACAAAACAAAACAAAACAAAAACAAAATACACAAACCACCCCCCTCCACCTTTCTTCCTTAGTAAATCTGTGAAAGAAGTAAGTCTTATGAGCAACAACCACATTTTCTATGTTGTTTGCTCAAACATTTGCATCTAATTCCTAATAAATATGCTGAATAGTTATATTTTACATGCGTTTTTATTAAACAAAGTACATAAACAGTACTGCCAAAGCAAGACCAAAATAATAACTGCCTTTTCTGTCCCCCAGGAGCAATATTAGAGCTGTTATCCTCTAAGTATTGTCTCCCAAATATTTAGCAAGTAGTTCTATGAATTTGGCTTGTAATTATTGAAAAAATACTGTCGGAGCACAGGAAAAATCCTGGGCTATTCCACAAGGGAGAATGAACCAGGAGCAGAGGGTGCATGGCTAGAAGTCGCAGGAGAGGCTGGTGAAGGTGACTTGGTCCTGCTGGTGCAATCTGGGACCACACAGCATCTCTATGTTGGGCAATCATATGAGAATTTTCTTTAAATCTGCCATTGTTACGAATAGCTTGCTTACAGATTGCTTTGCAAGAAACCAGCCTGTCAGTAATTTTCATATGGACTTAGAAAGGAGTAAAAGAAATGCTCTATCCAGGGAAATGGTGGTTTCCAGGAGTGCTCCTCGGGTGTACAGCCCTGGTAATCAACAGCAAAGTGAGGCTTTCCCTGGGTGAGTTTAGAGTACAACATTTGCTTTGCTTGGGACCCTGGCTGCTTCTGTTTCCTGACTGCGTGGGGCAACTGATGTGGGAAACAGTTTGAGTGATGAAGCTTCAGGAGAAAGATGTGAAAAATTGGGTGGGTCTCCAGGGGCCATGGGAACTCTAGCAGGTAAGTAAGTGGGTAAATAAGCTCTATTTTATAACCATCTCAAACTTAACTGACATCAATTTTGCTTGTTTAATGTGAAGAAGGATACACTTGCCACTACACAGCCTAGCACATTTTCAAGTGACCCTACTGTAGATAAACTTTCTTATGCTTCAGTGGGTAACATTTATTTTTATATTATTTTTATCATTATGGGTGAAACACTAATTTAATTAACTCCAATGAGAGTTTAGTGGGTAACTACTGTGGGGCTGGAATTCTCCCCATGTTCTGTGTTAAGCTGTAACTAAACTAAAGAATCTCCCAAACCACACCTGCCATTCTGCTTTTCCTTTGGACAAAAGCAGAAAGTATTGATACAAAATGATTCCAATTAAAAATTACAACAATTTGTCAGAAACACAAGATCCACCAATGTCAGATCTTGCAAATCCTCTATGGATATCTTCTCACAGTAGCAGGAGCAGTACTACACACACAGAAATCATAGACTGCAGCTTAAAGTAGGTCATTTCCCTGAAAATACTTTTGTGGATTTTCAGTGAACATTTCCCTAGGTAGAGCACTTCTTTCACTCCTTTCTAAGGCTATATGAAAATTACTGACAGGCTGTTTTCTTGCAAAGCGATCTGTAAGCAAGCTATTTGTAACAATGGCAGATTTAAAGAAAATTCTGATATGATTGCCCATTTCCTTCTATCTAGAATACGATTTTTAAAGTTTGTTCTAGCAATAGTATTGTTTGATCAATATTTATCATAAATATAACTGGTTTGTTTTCATTTTTCCTTCTTTGTCTATTTGTAGTACCAACCTGTTCTCTTTTATCATGGACAGGTCTAGTCAGAGCTTTAGCATTTAAGTTATTTTTTTTCATTGTAGGGGTAAAACCTGTATAAAATAATAAGAGCTTCAGGTTTTGACTGGGGTCTCTTGAGCACTACCTGAAGAATAATAATAACAATTAGCTGATACACAAAATCATATCACAGAAAAAACAAATGGTAAACAAGAAGTCATGTTTCTTGCCAGAATGTTACATTTAAAAAATTGCAAAATCCATTATTTAGATTATAATTTAAAAGTTTATGAATGTCTTTACTTGGCCAGACCAAACTTGTCTCCAACCATGGCCCAAACTGGCCATGTGAAAAAGAATGTAAGAACACTGTAAGCATGTATTACACTTCCAGAATGGAAGAGAAACACTAAGTGAATTCTTACTCCTTTACTAGCTTTAAGCAGAAACAGAAGTAGCAGGACCTGGGGTAAGCACATATGAACGCTCTTCAGTTTCCAGTTAATAATTATGATATTAGAGAGCTGCATGTTTTAAATTAATTTCTGGAGGTTCTTTTTAATGTCTACTCTTTCTCATTCATGAGGCATAGCGAAGAGCAGTCAGTCAACAATAGAGTTCCAACCAGGGCTCCCAGCATTTGTACTTTTAGAGATATACTTATTCAGAAGTAATTTTTTAAGTACTTCTTAAGCCTCAGTAAACATCTCCCTTACAAAATTTCCTAGAAGATAATTGAGAACACCTATGGGTTGCCCCAAAATCTTCGGGCCCATCAAATCTGGCTTCAGCTATGCTTGGCCTACCTTGATAAAGGCTTTCAGATCCCATTTTCTTTATGTATTCTTATAGTTCAATAATTTCACTAGTTGTGAAACTCTCTAGGTACCCACAATACAGGAACATCTGCTGTGTAAGCATCTTGCAGTTGCTCATAGCAATACACCTCAAATTTATTCTCATGGGCATTTGGTTGTGCAGCAGAGATATGCTAATGTACACTGCAGGTCCTGAATACCCAGATGTCCAGATCTAGTACTGTGACTGACTTTATAGCCTATATGTATGTATGCATTCTTCCCCTGCATAAAGACCATAAGGTGGAGTAAAAGGTATGCTCATGTCTGTTCCTACAGAGAATGGGGCTCTACTTGGATGCCAGAGAGCAGAAGCACAGGCATCATCTCAGAAGGAAATATAGCCTTACTGCAAACAAATACCTATTGTGAGATATTTGCACAAAGAAACTTTATCTGACCTCACCAATTTGCTTTACATTTTCTCTTGACAAACAGCTAGTCAGATGGGAAGAGACAAAAAAAAAAAAAAAAGCATCAACACCCTAATTCAGTTCTGCTCCTCTGAAACTATATCTTTCTTATAAAGTAGATTTACATCTGGACACCACACATAGAGGACTAGATAACTTACTAATGCTCCTTGGGGATACTTTGAAGGCATATTGTTTTGACGGACTCATCTAGTCTTTCTTGAAACACCATAAGGGTAACAATATTATGTGTTAAAGTAAAAAATACTTCATCTTTTCAAAATCTTGAAAGGTGTTGAATAAATGAGGGTGGAGTGGGTTTTTACTCAGAGCACAAGTAAGTTTGCTAAGTTTTACACACTCCCACCTATCTACAGTAGAGAGCAGATTATGTTAAGCTCCAGAACAGAACTCAATGTGAAAAAAAAAAAAAAAAAACAAACAACCCACAACAAAAAACAACAAAACCAGTAAAGTGACACATTGTTGGACCAGATTTATTGTGTCTTAGTGATATCCAGAACAACTTTCCAACACAGGAAGTTAAACTGTCAGACTTGCAGGCTTACTCTGGATGCCAGACAGTGCATGAACTCTAACAACACTCTACTCTGCAGTTCAGACTTCATGCACTCAGCCATATATTTGCAGCAGCTTTATCAATACCTCCAAAATAATGTTTCCTTTATAGATTTGCTGTACAAAATATTGCATAGTAGGACCCTTAAACAGTATTTGCAACCTCTTTTTTTAGCCCTCCAACTTTCAGTGCTGATGTTGGGAAGCCAATCTCCCTATAAACTCGTGAAATTAAGTGAAAGGAACAAGTTCTTCCAGAGGTGGAGAGTTGGCTCCATCTCTAACTGTTCTCTGCAGGAATTAATTCATTTCTAGAGAAAAGCAAGGAAATCAGCCTCATAACTTAGCCACCCAGATGCCTAAACAGCCCAGATACCATATTTCATCAACTTTTTCCCACAGAGGGATAATTTTGCATTAACATTATATTGTTTTCTATTGACGTAGAGTTTGACCAACCTACCAAAAATCTGTTCTAGAACCAATTGTTCAATATGAAGACACTGTATAAAGATGGTAAGTAGTTACACTTGAACAGGACCCAGCACAACAGTTCTTACTCCCTGATGGAAACTTGGTAGGTATTATAACCATAAAAAGCAATAATTATACATGACTATTAAATATGTGCACCAATTAAAACTAAAAAAGCACCCCCCACCCCCCCCCACTCCCCCCTTTTCAAATCAATACTCTCAAAAATTTTTTTCAAGAAAACTCTTGGAGCTGACCACGTTATGCCACTCAAATTATATTGATGAATGCAGAGAGGCCAGGAGAAACAAAATGAATGGTTTTATTACAGCACCTCTGATCAAATGATCAGTAAACAAGGGGCTTCTCAAACTTACTTTGGATACATCCTTTCTCTTTCCCCTGATGAGAACAGCGTCTCTGCTTAGGAAGCAGCAGTGTAACACTGCCACCCACTGCCCCACTTCACACAGGTGAAGTCACGAGGGTAGATAAATGTTCAGGGGTAATCAAGTCTTTCCAGGTACAGTCATGACATCTTTATTAAGCTTTGAAAGCTCCTCAGGGTAAGTTGGGCAGGCTTTACTTTGTTTTGAATCAGATGGTGTATGATCTTCGCCTGCTGCAGTAAATTGGCTTTGAGCATTATAGTACCTT
Organism: Leptosomus discolor; assembly: GCF_034619465.1. Lineage (NCBI taxonomy): Eukaryota > Metazoa > Chordata > Aves > Leptosomiformes > Leptosomidae > Leptosomus > Leptosomus discolor. The sequence goes on along the minus strand of NC_141392.1, from coordinate 84,210,517 downwards.
TATGTGTTGGGCTTTGCTTACCCACTTTCAGATGTCACCATCTTCCTTTACAGTTAATACAGTAGTGCTTTGCTGTAGAGAAACTCATCCTCTGAGCTATCTCCAAATAACAGGCAATCTGTGACAAGCACCCACCTTATCTAGCATATTTAGACAAGTAAAGCTGCTGCTGTAAAGTTATAATGCATGACACAACAAGCAAAATTTCAGTGAAACTGAAATACTTGCTGCTCCAAACTTTTCATTCTACCTTTCTGAATCACTGCATTTGCATATTTTATGTTTATTCGAAGGAAACTTTTGCATTTCTCCTATCAAAATGACATTGCTTTCACTTTGCTGATGAGGGAATCATCAAAATTCTACTCATACAGGCTCATAGATGTTATTTGTTTTTAGTAATTCGTTAGCCGGAAAAAAAGACTAGAACCACTTTAAGCTCCAAACAATTTGATTATTTTTTTTTTAATTGTTATGTTTGTGCATGGTTTTAAACCATACATTCACTTTTGTTTAAAATTGCATTTTGATTTGAAACTCACGGTCTCAAAAGCCAATTGGAAATCTTGCTGACTACATTTTTCCCCCAGTTTCCAAACACCTTCAATCACTACTGACATTCAAAGTACATGAGGCACAGGACATGAGGTGCTGCAGTGTCGAGATATAAGAAATTACTGCGAGGTCTTCTCATATGAGCCCACACCAGCATGCCCACTTCTGGACCTCCTGATATTTATAAATAATAAAGAGGAAAATTACTAGTTTTGCTCTCAAATACTCAGCAAATTGCTAAGCACTGCTTTCATTCATGTAAAATTAATTCACAGGCTTGGTGCCTGGCATTACTTTGCTATAAGAAATTGCATTGTATCTCACATGCATTGAATATAGGACTTAAGGAAAAAAAATCAATAAAAGAAATTAAATACAGCCAGCCTCCCTCAAACAATAAAAATCAATGCTGTGTTATCAGGTACCTAAGAAGCAGGTTTATTTTCAACATTAATCTGGATAGTCGTTTCATGGTAATTGATTTTTTTATACTTAAGCTGTCAAAAACTATAACAAGCAATGATTACTTGTTATTTTCCAAATTCATAAAAGAATTGATTCTATGGGGATTGTGGGGATTTTTTTTCCCCCTGTATTGTTTTGCCCCTGAATTAGTTTTCTTACTGGAACAATTGCTAATCTTTCTTGTAGTGATGATAAAAATTGAAAAATAAATATTCACTAGGCCTTAAATGAAACTGCTTTACAACTGTAGTGAATTTCTGTTTGTCAGTAAAAATAAAGCAACCACATCTTCATTATTTTAATTGGTAAACAGTGTTGCAACTGTTATCTATGGCTGAACTAAATGTTGCATTAAATATTAAATATTATGTTTTCATGAAATGCAAAAACACTTATTCCTAAAAAATTAAGCTAAAAGCAGACTATATATTGCTCATCTATTTCAAAAATACATTGTTCATCTTGCAGGAAAACAGAGCATAGAAGAGAGTAATATGGAAAAAAAAAAAGATTTTACATTAAAGTTTTCTATGGGAATTCTGAAACAGTGGGAATTCTTAATGTAAGGTGAAGTATGAATTCAGGATTTCTTTGCCCTTATTTAATATATTTAAGCATGAAGAAAGGAAGGCAGGACAAATCTGTAAATAACCTAATTGCATGCAATCTAGAAATAGAAAAATTTAATATAAAATAGGATGCAATTTAACAGAAGGTTATTGCAAAATGAAGGCATACTATCCTGTTTCAGGGATTAACTTCAGTTTTTGGTAGGTCAGTGGAGGGGAAAGAAAAAAAAAAAAAAAAAGAGAGGGGATTCCTGTATAAAATCTAAGGCCTCTTGATAAATTTTCCTGGTTACCTTATACAGACCTTATCCCATTATACCATGTGCTTAGAGGAAGAATATTATCTGGAGAGTAATGAACAAATAAAACAATCTTTACACTGTTTTGATTTATTCTGACAATCTACATGTAAAATTCCTTCCAGCTCCCCAAGACAAATCAGAGTAGTAACAGTCATACTTATTCCGGGCAATTTGTAATTACACGAGGAGTTTATTAACACAAACTTGCTTTCCATAAATGGTGGTGGCAGGTGGAGTAGCAGCCAATTTTGAGCTGGCAAAATTAACATAACACAGAGGCACACACCCCTTCAATAGCGTCAGTAAAGGCAACACTGCACAACATCTGATCGCATTTATCATGAGAGTGGCATGGCTGTAGACAACCTAGAAGACGGTATGTCTTAACATATTGATACGCAGTTCTGCTCCAGAAGAAAAAGGGGGCAGACACAAAATTCCTTGGTAAGCATTATATTTTGCTTGTTATGATCTGTGGAATAAAGCACTACAGACTAATTTATATTATTGCAGAGGTATAGCAGTTAGATGTGGGAGACAGATATGAGGTTTTTGACTCTGTCTCTCTACCCAGCTGGAAAGCACTCTTCAGTATGTTTCAATCATTTATCATCCAGTCCTGTTTTAAATGTCTCAAGCATTGCAATTTTCAAGACTTGCCATCAAAAATATTCCATATTCCAGTACCAAACATTATCAAGATTTCATTCATTCCCACTTTCTCTTCAGACATGAAGCTTAAATCTTTCCTTTTTTTAAAAATTTCAACAGTAATTATTCATCCTTCCCCTTTTGTACTGATTACAGACTTATGCTAATAGGAGTTTTTTCCCTGTTTCAGCTAACCCCAAAGAATTTCTATGATGATCTTTCTCATTTAGCTGTGTGAGTCAATTTGTATTTTTTAATAATTATTTATGTCATCTACTTTAAACATTCTTACACTGTCACCTTCCTCCTCATTGTTGCTGAGGTACACTATTTCTTTCCCTACCACTGTTTTTTAATCTTTCTATTCCCTGATCAGTTTTGAAATTTTTTTTTGAACTGTCACAATAATTCATCACTACACTACTGGCAAAAAAATGCCCAAAGACTCAATCAACACAGCAAGCAAAGATATGGGAAAGATTATAAACCCTTGTAAATAACGTGGCCAAAAAATGCATATTATCATTAACATATTAAAATACGTCACTATGCCAGTATTTAAATATTCCCACATCATTAGAAGAGTCTGGAACCTTCATTAACCATAAACTTTTTCATTTTTTCTTTTTCTTTTTTTCTCCCTCTCTGATATGCAGACAACTGTATTTTGATAGCACAAGTTAAAAGCCACAGGATTTCTCTTTGAACAGATCACATTTTTTCAGTTGAGATGAGAATGTATTCCTTTTGACATTTTGTCCTGTTTCCATGTATTCTTTGTGTTAAGACGTTGTTGTCATTGTTGCACTATAGTTAGATATCTGCCCTGTAGAAAAAGTAGTAAGAAATTTTTTTTGTGGTAGCTTACTATATGATATAATAAAATGTATTGGCAGTTCAGGAGGTTATTAATTTCAATGGTTTTCAAACAAAAAGAAAGAAAGAAATCACAAAATTGGGAATCACTCCTTAGATGAAAGGCCAGGAACTACAGAAAATCTGAAAGATATTGCAGAAGCTTCTCCATTTATTAGTCATCATCCATCAGCATCCTAAAGCTTTGCCTCTCAAAAGACAGGCCTATGGCCCATACGAGTACAAAAAAAAAAAAAAAAAAAAAAAGCTGCACTTCAGGGGATTCTTCTACATTTCTATTTTCGTAGTTATCTGTCACTGTGGTATCTTAGGACCCCAACCGTTAGCAGAGCTCCATTGTGATAGGCACTTTATACACGCATGCAATAGTAAGAGGCGTTCCTAGTTCTGAAGAAAACTACAATGAAGATATGTTGCAATGCCATCTTCTAAAAGTACTGCACCAACAGTGGCTAACAAGCTGTAATTTTCTTTCAGTTCTTCTGACAATTAGAACGTGGAAATAAAATTAGTGAAACCTCCATAAAAATCCAATATTATCTCATTTGGTTTGAATTCCCATTATTAAAAGAATAGAAGCTCTTAGTATGAACAGGTAATACTTTCCCAATATATTGAAATCACTTATCAAATATACTGAATATTTTCTTTAAATACTTGCAAGTCTGAAAGGTTAAGTGACAAGGTTAAGTGTCTAGTTTTGCACTCTTTTTGTTCCTAGTGTGCTCTGAGGTTTCCCTTAATGATAGGATTAAATATGGTTTCCAGCTACAAACAGTTGCTTGTCATTCCCTGTAGGTTAGTCTCTATATTTTGTGCTTATCACAAACAAAGAGGAAATAACTTTCTCAGTCTTTGTGATTCTCTTAAAATGCACACACTTTGGGGAAATCATATTTTCTGGAAGGAAATGAGGCATGACCAATCACACAAAACGTGAGAAAATCCCTTGATAGGTGACCTTTGCCATGTGTAAAAGAAGTTGTTCAGTGGCTGAGGTTTCATGGATTTCATGCATGAAAATCAGATTTTCTGGCCACCAGTGCTGTTCAGTAAATAAATAATCCATCATTGTGTCAAACAGTAGAAACATGAAGATACTGGCATTGCTAACTGAATAGAGGTTTTTAGCTAGCAACTTATGCAAACGCTGTGTTTTGTCTTCGGGAACTGTGCATGTCTTTTTTGCAGTGTTTAGTTTTCATTACTTGAACTTAGGTTATTCATGTTTAGGGTAAGAGTGAATGAAGTCTGTGGTAGGGACTATACTACCGGTTTGACTGTATATACCTAGATGCACATATAGGAAAAAGAATAACAAATAATACTATCACACGATACACTCTGGGAATGTTTTTTGGAGCCTTTCACAGGGCAAGAAACCCTTCTGCACTATATTGTTTTAGAAGAAGGCTGAATATGTTTCTGAGGTATATATTAGAGGCACAGAGAACCTCATACAAAAGATAAACTCATTTAGCAATGTTTTACCTCAGTGTGTGATGTAAATTTGCATGAACTGGTAAAATGTTATTGTCTCGTCTATATTTCATAATCCCTGACCAAAACTTTTATTTATTAATGAAACATTTTTCTCACTTATGTATAGAAGATAGTCTTCTACGTTGTCTCTAGACAGAACTTGCACTATTTTTCTTTTTTTTTTCTTTCTTCTTTTATTTTTTCCTGACAAAAAAGTGAACAACTGTGTGTTTAGCATGAAATGACTGCAAAAAAGGATTTTAAAAGTCATTGCGTAGTTGTCTCTTTCTTTTCCTTTGACAGGAAATTATCTACATTAGCTTTAATTTTGTTTATCTAAAAAGTTTTTAACCAGTTGACATAGCCTTGTATCTAGAATTTTAATTCTTTAGTTTATTGTGCACAGATTTAATTGCCACTGTTATGAAACCAAGAAATATTACCTATAATAAGGCAAAATTCTTATCTCCTTGGAACTCATCGCTGTAACAAACAGCTCACTTTTTCCCATTCACCTTCTGGTTTTTCTGGACAGAGAGGTGTTATGACTTATTCAATCAATTTGTGTCATTTTGGTCTTGGGAACAAGACTTATTTATCCAGTTTACAGGCTTACTTATCCAGTTTACAGCTTCTTTCTACCTATCAAATACTATTGCAGTTAAGTTACTGTAGTCGCTCATTTTAATATGCTGCAGCATGGACTCAGTATGCTTCATCAACAATATAAGGTGTAATCTACAGTGCCATTAAAATGCAATAATAATATACAGCCATGTAACTAGATGAGATGTAAAAGTTAGTTAAAATCATACTGTTGGGTATTTTCATGGTTATATTTTTCTTAGAACAAATTAATTTTTTCCAGAGTTAAAAAAATTCCTGCATCTTATTTGAAATCCACACTACTTTAGCAATTGAATATGAAAAGATTTATTAAGCTTCTGCTTAGTACTCTTCAAACTGGTTAAAAATTCAGTGTTGGCTCCCATCTATGGGTCAAGATAACCAAATATTCTGATAGAAGAAATGTTGATTAATTTGCTTTCATAATATTTTATATCAAACTTTTTAAAGTCCTACACTTTCAAATATTTAGTGTTGCTGGTTTTATATTTTATTACTTACTTATAATGAGAGGGTGCATCAGGACAAATATTAGAATCAATTCATTCATTTGTGGATATACACACACACCCCCGCCATGTTTTGCTATGATTTGTCCATGTTGGTGTGAAGGTCAAGACAAAAGTACTTCTGATACAGTTGGTATAAGACAACTGTGTGTTTATGTGTATATATATATACATATATATGGAATTTAGTTGTTCTGGTTTATTTTAATGTGGTGATCAGGTCAAGACCGCATGTTAGCTGAACCATGTTTTTGGAAAAAAATAAACAGAAGTCTTAGATAGAAATCTTCTTTATGAAAAAAATTCTTATCCGTTTGTGGCAAAAAGATGCAGAAAAGCCCCAAAAGACGTTTAGTAAAAGTCATATGATTCTAACGTTCTTGTGGAAAAGCTTTGAGTCTTGCACTCAACAGCTTGCTTCCTTCCCTGAAAAGGAAATTCCAGGTGGTCTGTGCTGGTCACACTTCCTAAATCAGGGTTTTCCACATGCCCAAGGCTTTAAGTTTGATGAAAACCAACAGACTGTCCACAAGTTATTCCAGAGTAAACTCTTCGCAGAGAGGTCATTAATGTAGACCACACACCCCCTTAATGTGGCCTCTCCCTCAGCCCATATTGGATGTGTATTTTCTTCCAATTCTGCCCTGTGACACTTCTGGGAGACTTCTACAAGTGTAGAACTGGGTGGCTGGTTTCACAGAGATGACTCGGCATTCCCTGGGCATTCTTCAGTTTTAAAGGAAACATCTGATATGGTTTTTCTTTCCTTTGTAATAAAATTCTGAATTGTATTTCATTATTATTAGACGACTTGTTGAGGAAGCAGCTTGATTTTTATTGTGACTGAAAGCAGTGAGTGTACATTCTTTGAATACAAACAGTGTGACTTCTATAATGGGAATAAAGAATGCAAGCAAGTAAAATGAAGCAAACAATAGGAACCAGCTCTTGCTCAAAGGCAGGATCTTGACTTCAAAAGATGTCACTGCCATAGCGTCATGCTAAAATAATACAATATAGTAAGGTAACCCTTGAAAATTACTTTTCTGATATTTTCATCTATCAGTGAGATTTCTAAGACTTTTTCCATTCAAATATGGGGTTCATTCTGTTTTATTTATCAGGAAGCAGAATGAAATCTCAGCCTATTCTAAGTCGTAGAAGAGAAAAACTCTGATCAATTCCCAAAAAGCAGCCATAATTCCCCAAAATTTTAGCTGTACATGAATACAATTTTATGTTTTCTGAATTAATTTTTGTATAAAAATACTCTTGCATGATTATGAGAGTAAATTTGGTGTAGGATTCGTTTGACCGAAGTTTAGATGTCTAAAATTCTGGTTAAGCCTAGGCCACACATGCTAGACTATCGTTATAACAGTCAAGAGAACCAGACTTTTAGGAAAAATACATCTCTTATACTGTAGACAGCTATTATAGGATGAGTATAATTGCCTGCTGGATATGCTACTTCTGTTCATTGGAAAGAGAACCCAAGCTGACCAGTTTAGAATCGGATGGTTTAGATCTATAGATTAATCTGAGATTAATCCTTCCACAATTTTAAAGGTCTGACCATAGCCCATCCAAACTAAATCATGTATTGCATCTGTGCCATGATTTTCTCTTTCCTCATATAGTCTAATGAATGACAGAAAGTAATTTGGGATTTACTCTTCATGCATGGGTGGTTAATTTAGCTACGCTTTCAGAAACACTAAACAAGGTTTTATCATCAAAAGTTATTCCTTATTGCTAGCAGGTATCTTAAGATGTGAAGAGAATGAAAAAAATTGAACTAAGTCACCAGGTGCAGCCTAGATTTTGTCTCTAGTTTTATAGTGCTATTGGAGCAATACTCACAATCAAAAGATGTTGTATTTGCCAAAACATGGTGGAAAATGTACCGTCTTATTGTCAGAAAACATGTGTATGTGCAACTGAGTTGACATTGCAATTTGAACTTTAGTTTTATCTTCCTGATTAAAGATGTGTGCCATTGGAGTATAGTCATCCTACAATGCCTTTATAACCTAGGGAAATAGGTACTCCCAAAAGAAATAGATCATTTATTTCTTAGGTGGACTGACCTTTTCTTTGGAGACAACTTTCTCATTATCAGCCATGAAAAGGGAACTAGAACAATTAAACTCCTAATTTAGGCAGTTTAAAAAAGATGCTGAAGTTAAGTGAAATGAATCCAGGCTCCAGTCCACAGCAGGGTTAGCTAAAGCTGAGGGTGAAGAGAAACCAGCTTGGTTTTACACCTCCTCTAGACCTTCTTCTTTACCTAGCAGTGTCAGCAAAGTTCCTGTTGCCATTTCACCAGACATTGTGGCATCTACCTTGTCCCAACACTTACTGCTCTTCTCATCAGATAACACCGTGCCTGTGCCTTGCTCTGTAAGTACTCAGGAATGCAATGTGAGTGGGTGACACCTGTGTCTCAGCTACTTTTTTTCACTCCCTCCAAAAGACTGGAAGCTTTTGGAGATGCAGAATCAGTCTTGCACGTCCTTTGTTCCAAACAAGTCTTCACTCAGTGCCTATGAGGAAGGTTGCGATAGATGGGCCAGCAGAGAGGCACGTTGAGAGGCTGCTGCTGACAGAAGGACAGCTGGCTCTGAGACTGTGAGCTCTTCCCTCCCCTTTTCTTCATCTCCTCCAGATCAGGGTGGTTAAGTTGTATCCCCCCATTCCTAGCAGAAAGATTCAATCTGTTCTCCCTATTTCCTTCCCCTGCTGGTCTATTAAAGACAGTTAACCGTTATTGCGACTGCTTGCATTTATTTTTTTTAGAGAAAAAAGTTCTTAATCACATGTTAAAAAATTAATGTACATTTTTATTCTGTCACTCATTTTTCTTTGGAAACAAAAGAAAAGAGCAGCTTTTATTTTGGCTTCATTTCTAACAGAGTATGTTTATTTTCATTGTTGAAAATAATAAAAAAAAAAGAATCCCTTTTTTCCTGCCAAATGACTGTGCTGAAAATTCTTCATGAGGAAAAACATATGAAAGGTGAATAAAAGAAAAGGAATTAAACTGTTTTCTTTTACTGCTTGTATTTTAATGAATTAATTTGGATTTTCTTGGCAAACTCCCTCCTTTCTCCTTCTAGGACCAAAAAAATTCCTTGTTCTTGTAGCAGTACAAATATAAAACTTACAAATATCAGTTTCTGAATAGATAAAAAGTTTAAAGAAAAGATACCTTCTCCTTTTGTCAGTGTTGAGTAACCATCCTTCACAGGGAACAGTTTATAAGTTGTGTTTCTTCATTTTTGATAATTTCAACTTCGAATCCAACAATAACTGTAGTACCAGTTTTGGGACTCACAGCTAAGCTTTGGAAAATTGCAATTTTAAATTAAAAGAGCATACACTTCGTCATAGCAATGGTAGAATATAATTCACTCAGATGAGAAATCTGTTTTGGCCATTTCTGGTCAAAAGATACGAACAGATAAACTAGTGTTATTGTATTTCTGTGTGTGGCAACTTGATAGGAATAAATGAAAACAGGACTTCTATTAGAAAATATTGCAAGATGCCTTGCCTTTATCAATTATAAACAGAAACTGATGAAGAGAACAGAAGTATGATGAGCTCTTAATGTAGTTTTCAATGAAGATAATAAATTTCAACATTCAAATTCAGGTTTTATGCAGAAATAAGTTCTGGTTATCCTTGTAACAGATAAAGCAGCAAGTAAAATTAAACTACTGGAGAAAAGAAGAATTTTACTAAGCAATTCTGAAAGATAAAAGAATTATTTTTTTTACATATTTTTTGTCCAGTTTTGGGCCAATGACGGTTTGCTTGAAGCGCATTGTAACATTATTCCAAGATGTTAAGGAAAGAGAGAGAGAAAGAAAGAGTTAGTACAGATGTTCCTATATTTCTTCAGAGACAAGCAGTATAGCTGGAACATTGCCAAGATACAGCATTTTGTAGGCATTTCTGCTGCAACTGAAACACAACCCAAGTAAATAAACATTTCCCTCCCAGGAATGTTAGGACATGAACAATTAGTCACATAACCATAGTTAGATCCCTTAGAGCAATTCAGAGAGCAAACACCATCATACTACACTAATAAAGCCCTCATTTAAAGGAGCATTTTAGGAATTTCCTGTAGTTTCACTGCATGGTAATGGTGAGAAAGGCTTTGACTTCCTGTTTGGGCAGGAAATCCCCTTTGTAAATGGCTAGGTAAAAGAGTCAGAGAAACTCTGAAGACTTTTAGAGGCTCTACATTCAAAACTCAGCTCAATCTTGTAGCCTTAAAGAGTCTGGAAGTATCCTGACAGTATCTGCCCTTCTTCATTCCTTCTTTTTAGGTCTAGGAAGATGTGTCAATCTTGCATTTCCCCTCAAGTACAACGTCTGATATCAGCATTCGGTCATAATTGTCATTTTTCTGTTTCCTTGAGTCAGACAGCTGAGAAGGCAGAATCTGTGTCCCCACAAATCGAAAGAATTAATTTGAAATCTTAGTCAACAGCTGAATCCATAGGGTTCAGGAAAAGAGAAATGCTTTCTAGTAAATGCAGACATATTGCCCTGAAGAGCCATTGTCACTCATATCGAAAATCAGAAACTAAATCCTGCTTACCTCTGTCAGCCTGCAGCATTGAAGCACTGAACTTTCTCTGCTTCAATAGGTAGATATGGATGTAGCAAATCTGGAGCAGTCTTGTATTCTTCTTCTGTCCTTCTGAGTGAAGCAGGCAGATCATTATAAGTGAGATGTAATGTCATTTACCACACTATTGTTAATTTCATACTTGACCTACACAATTCGATACGTTTTCAGAACTTGGCTGAACCTATTTCTTTCATTTCAGACAGTGCACAGGATGTAGATTAAGTCACTAAAATTTGTTGAGGGAATTGGGAGCATCACCCTTGACTCAGAGAGGTGGTAGAACATGTTTGGTTTGTTCATTCATAACTCATACTACTGCAGTAGGCACACGCATTAAACTAATACATTTGAACAGTAAGAATATATTTCTAAAGTATATTACAGACTTGTCTATGTCTTTCTGATAGGTAAAAAGGGTGGAAAGCAGGCAGTGAGAGTGTTATTTTATTGCTGCCGTATGGGGATGATTGCAAGCGAGAGGGAGAATGTTCCTTTTCTGAGAGCAACTGCATATGGGATGGGGTAATAAGTAGGGAGTGTGCAGCCTAAGCATGGCCTGAGAGTCTAATGTTGAAAGGAAGAGGATCTATTGCAGAGATACTGAAATAAGGGTTCAGAGATGGTGGAAAAGAGTCATCTAGATTTTGTTAAACCATGCAGTTGCCTAAAGTTGCTGAACTACCAAGATGAACAGAAGGAAAGGCCTTCCACTTGCTCTGGAAACATGCATTGGCTGTGATATTGGTTTACTTTGAATTGTTAATTTATTTTGTGTGATATTGGTTTACTTTGAATTGTTAATTTATTTTGTAAATAATCTTAGCCAGGGAATCTGCATTTTCTCTGTTTAAATTGTGGAAATTGCTGGTTTTTTGAGAACAAAGAATTTCAATGCACTCTCGTTGACTTATGTTAAAGAAAAGGTTGATAGTTCCAATTTAAGACTTCACTCAGCTCAGGATTCACTGTAAACCCTAAAACTCGAATGGTATTAAGGCACAGAAGAAAATATTTGACATTATTAAATACAAAAATACGTAAGAACAACATTTCTATGTATAACTTCACAAATATCACATTTCATAATCAAATGTTTTCTGAGACCATAGTAGATGTCCAAAATCAAAATTTTCGTTTCTGAAAGGGTAATATATAGATCTTAGTGCTGACCCACAAAAATGTGTGATAAGCGATTTTCAACACCTGTTTCAGTGCAGAAAAACTCTGAATGTCCACAGACCAAATCATATCCTTTCATTCTTGAACTGAGATAACTTTGAAGGTAAATTACTCCACTGCAAGGGAAAAAAGTTTCCTGCAGTAGAGTATTTGCAAGCTGTTTTTAAAGTACTGAGGAAGTTGTAATGTCACATCAAGATGTGATGACAGGTGATGATATTCTATTTGTGTTGTTCTGTTTGTGTACTCTTATATTTTGGATATTACACATAAGTACATGAAGTTATGCACATAATAAAGGTAGAACTGTTATTCGTGTAAGTGGAGTATTCATCTGTTCTCATTGCAGAAAACTGTTTCAAATTTAAGTGACACAAGTACCAACACATTCTTTTATGACAGCCATCAAGTCACAAGATAGTGGCTTTAAAAAGTGGTGACTCAAGTTCAACAGTTTCTAGTAGCAGTTAAGAAAACAGTCACTTCTTCATGTAGGTGGGATTCCAAGTGAAGATGTTTGGTTTCTTATTCTGTTTTCCAAAGCTCTTGTGTGATTTCATAATGCACCAAACTAAGGAAACAATTCCACAATCAAAAAAAGTTACAAGCTATGTGTACATAGCTCCAGTACTCCTAAGATTTAGCAATAGTAGATGATAGGCAGGAAGAAAACACTTTGAAATGAATCCAATGTCACATAATTGAAAACTCTAACTGCAAAGATTAATTATTTTTTTTTTACTTTTTCAGTCTGCAATAATTTACAAAGCTTCAAATGCCCAAAAATCTACTAAGCCAGGCCATTTAAAGAATCTAAATAAGCTTGCATGGTTTTAAGCTTTCTGACTTTGAATATTAGCTTTGAAGTCATGCCAAAAACTGACTGCAGCAGAGCTGCTTTGGAACTGAATTCCTGACACTGGAATTAGTGTTGGGTGTGTGACATGCCTAATGATAATCTTGACCACGCTTGCTGTAGACAGCCATCACACATGGTGCCTCTGAGTCAATAATTCTTCTAAGATAAGATGTGGAGAATCTTGGAGTTTTTTATTATTGCAGACTAGTGTTTTGGACACTGTCCATTCTGCAGACAGCTCGCCTAATGACACATGGTGTTCTTCCACAGGACAGAAATACTGCTTGCACATTCCTTTAGTTAGTTCGTGGTGAAAATGTATAGCAGGACATTAAGAAAAACATTAAAAGTTAAAATGCCTCACATATAGGCTACAACCACAATTATTGCATTCTCAAGCTTCTTACGTTTCTAAATTTGTTATAGCATCCGTGTTTTACTTACAGAAAAGCTTATTTACATCAATAAAAACATGATCACTGTGTAAAAGAAGTAAATTAAGAAGCTACTTCATTTATATAACAGCACACTTGTACCATGTCATACTTTTTTTCTTCTCTGTACTGCGTCGAAGAGTATATGCTTCTGTTACTGAAGGCTGTTGAAGTAACATAGTATGTCAGAGGTGAAAAGAAAATCATACACAAGTGGAGTATTTTTCTAAAATGTGTGACTATCTTCCTACGAAAATACTCCTGTCTTGTGCTCAGAAAGTTAAACAACAGCATTTTCATTGAATTTAGTGGAGCAGAATCAAGCTCGAGGTTCCCAGAAAAGAAATATGTCTTTCACTCAAACATTAGTCACTATGAAAGAACAGATAATTCATTTGAAATATTGAACTCTTAAAATGCATTCTTCTTCCTAGCTAGATGTATTCATTTAACTTTTATGACATGATTAGTCATCCTATCATGATGCAGCACAATGTAACTGAGCACATCAGGCATTTCAGATATGAGTTGCCTTGCAGGTACAGAAGTTGGGAATGGTTTCAAAGCACATTTCTGTCTTGAATGTAGGAGTAGATTACACAAACAAGGCAAATATCAAAAAGTGGTATGTGTATTCTATACATTCTGGAACAAATATATGAATTTTCCTGTATCTTAAATGATATTCCACTCCTAACATTGGAAAGAATAGAGAGGGGAAAAAAACCCACCACAATATAAACTCTAAAACTGTCGCCAAAACTCATGTTTTGAAGACTTTTGGCAAATATATTTCTAAGTTGCTAAATTTCTATGAAACTTGTGTGTTGGATTTTATTTATTACTGGTTTATACCTTGTGAAGTTATTTCCACTTCTGCGAAGAATGAGAAACATGACACAAAAAATAAATTAATTTTGTAAAAAACCAAGAATTATCTAGAACTCTATATTCTAACCACAAAAAGCCCTTCCAAAAAAAGCAAAACAAAAAATAAATGTCTATTTAAGGTAAGAAAGCTAAAGATAAATAAATAAGAAATTACATCATGCTCAGAAGCCAGATTAAATTCTCTTCCTTTCATGCTGACATAACAACCACTAACTGAATTTTATTCTGATATTCTGAAGTAAAACCAGAAGTGTTGTGTTACTACATCTTGGAATATTTGATGTGTGAAAAATACGGTGACAATTCTTAAGATTCTCCTTGAACAATAATTGTCACATTTTTGTATCATCTATTGAATATTTCTGTTGTTGTTGTTGTTGTTGTATAGCTGTCACAGAATCACAGGATGGTAGGGGTTGGAAGAGACCTCTGTAGATAGTCTAGTCCAACCCCCCTGCTACAGCAGGTTCACTTAGAGCAGGTTGCACAGGATCACGTCCAGGTAGGTTTTCAGTATCTACAGAGAAGCAGACAAATAAAGGAAGAGAAGCAGACCTCTAAATGTTTTCTTTTTATTTTGTTTTAATGGTCTAAAATTTGCTGGTAGTTACATGATTTACTTAAAACATTTAAATTTTTATTACTCACACTTTCGTGGACTGATTATGATAGATTATATATACACATTAGAAGTTTTATGTCTAGCTCAGAAAAACAAAACAAAACAAAACCAGAAAATATATGAAACTCAGTATTTTTATGTATGCTACTCGAAATCTCAAGTCTATCCTCCATTTTTCTAAAGCAATTACATTTGTGTCAAATCGGTTGGGTTACATCAGTATCGTTGAGTGAGTGCATGTTTCCAAATGTAAAATAGTTTGCAGTCTAAAATAAAAACATACTTTCAGTAATTTCCTGAAAAAAACATAGCAGACAGAAATGTAAGGGTTGTGAAATGCATATACATTGTGTGTTTGTAAAATATGCCAGTATTTAAACTTTTGAATTAAAATATAGTCAGCTATACAATTTCTTGTGGTTTTAGTTCATTCAATTTAGTTGCTTCAATAGTTAATTTAATTAATTTCAGCAGTCCACTTGAGGAAGAATGGAAGTAGAATGGTATTTACTAAATAATTTTTTTCTACAATTATAAATCTTATCCTTTATTTTTATATTGTAACAGACATTCTAAGGTTGATTTTGGTTTAGTTTTGTATTCTTCCTTTACATGGCTTTCTACCTTCATGAATAAATTAATATTTTCAAACAAGATTTAGATAATGGAGTCATAGTAGAGTTGTAGCTACCATGATGGCTGAAGGATACAGGCAGGACAAATTATGAAGGGAGAGAGACTGTCTCTTAGGCTATGTGTTAAAAATATGTTTTGAATTAGTATGTCAGTGATGGAGTCATGGGAAGAAAATATAATTCTAGGAAGGCGTGAATTGTGTGTAACTGAGTAGGTAAGTAAGTAGTCACTTCTTAAGCAAATGAAGTCTCCCTCTTCACTTGCATTCAGATGTAAATAGTTTTTCTTTAAAGTATTAAATTATGGTACAGACAGAGGTTTTATCTTTAGAAAAAATATATTTATTTAAAAAAAAAAGTAATTCTCACAGTTTTTTCTTAATATAGGATTTAAAAATACAGTGGATCATCTGTCTTTTATTGCTAATTCTGTGGAAGCGTAACACCATTAATCTCTAAGCAACCACTTGTAGGATGAAAATTCTGGCTCTGCTGAAGTTGTGAGTCCCACTGACTCCACTGCAATCAAGAGTTTATTACTGATTTATATCAGTGTGAGATGAAACTCAGGCTTCAAGGTATTGTCTGAAATTCCACAAATCAAAACTGAACAGCTTCACTCAGTCCTGGTTACAAACAGATCTGTTCATTCTTCTGAGTCTTACATGGAAATGCCAAATGTCAGCTGCTTCATACGCTGCCATTTAGAGAGTCTGGCATACCCTGGCAATTTTCAAAAATTGGCCTTCAGCATGGAACATGTGCATTGAGAATGCAGCCAGCTTCTTTCTTCGTGAGAGTAATATAATGAATTCATGTCATCTTCCTACATGCAAACTAAACAAAAGGAGAGTTAAATTAAAAGTTATCATAGAAAGGAAATCTGCATCCAGTGCCTCTGCTAGTGTGAACTGACTCTGTAGAGCTCACCCCCTGGTTGGAGATTTACCACCATGAAATAAGTGGAGAAATAACTTTTTCACTGTTGAATTCTTCGTGGCTGCAGAAAAAGAGAAATACTCTATTTAACCTCAAATTTTCTTGACATGACAAAGTAGATTTTTCCACCAGAACACATGCATTTTTCAGTGAAACATGGAACTTCTAAAATTTTTACTAAATATTATTATATATCTTAAATTGTGAGTATGTGCATATCTGTACACATGCGTATATATGCAAGGAAAGTTTGGTAAGAAAGGCAGTATCTAAGGAGAAGCTAATTCTTAAGATTTGTTTGGTTTATTTTGTAGAATCCTGGGTCAGGTTATTTTTCCTCTGTGCATTATTTCATCTTCTA
The DNA here is from genome assembly GCF_034619465.1 of Leptosomus discolor. Lineage (NCBI taxonomy): Eukaryota > Metazoa > Chordata > Aves > Leptosomiformes > Leptosomidae > Leptosomus > Leptosomus discolor. The sequence goes on along the minus strand of NC_141392.1, from coordinate 84,193,913 downwards.
CTTATACCGTAACATTTGTGATCCTTCCATTCTAATTGTGTAAAGGCCATGATTTCAGCATTCTAACTTAAAACTTGAAACGCTTGGAGATCCTGGGGCCACAACTTTGCATTTTAGGAAAAAAAAAACCCAAAACTCAAACAAAAAGCAGCGCTGCAATCTGTTCTTCTGAGATTATTATTTGTCGTATAGGAAATCTCTTTACTTTATGTTCATAGTAAAATGGTGCCCTGCTTTCTATACACTGCAGTAATATGAATAAAACTCAATGATTCATCTGAGAAAAGAACTTTAGACATATTTGAAAGAGAGTAAGTAAAAGTACGTTATACGTGTATGTAAGTAAAGCCTCTTGTTTAGGAGATTGTTTCAGCAGTCTGTGGTCTAGTATTCTTTGGAATTAATATTCCTGTGCAAATGCTAAATATTTACTTGGTCAATAGTTAAGGCAATATGTCAGAAAGAAGCCATGTATCTCTGTAAAAGCACAGATCTCAAAAACAAACTAAACACTCACAAAAACTCCTCCAAGTTACTTTCATGATTTTAGGGCCCAATTTACTTTTTTTTTAATGTCTGGAATTGGTAACCCAGCAATAGGAGCAAAATGGAGAATAAGCCTCACATTTTCTCCCTTTTAAACTTCCAGCTGGAACTCTCGCCTCTTAATACTTTCCACTGGCTTTGAAATGGCTGAAAGTAAATCAGACATCAAGCGCTAACCTTTACCTTCCCAGAGATACAGACCTATGTAAAAATCAGTTTTGTTTGGACCCAAGAGCCAAGCGTACTAGAAATTACTCCCGTCCCGGTATTATTAGTAAAAGCCATGGCTGTGCAGACAGACAAAAGATTTCTATCAAAGCCAACAAAAAGTAGCTAATCTGCTTTCAAGTTTTGAACTAAATCCCCCTGAGATCCTGTAGCTCTAGAAAGGGCTGTTTGGGAGGGTTTTTTAAGTATGTTTAAAACTGGAAAAAAATACATATCATAGATTGCAAAGTGTGGAGCACTTTTCAGTTCTCTTTTAAAGTGCTTGTTTAATTGATTTTTTTTGTTGTTGTTGCAAATGGAGATTTCTCAACAGCTGCTATGTTTTTTGTAGAGTCTGGTAAGCATCAGTGCTCCAAATGAGCCTGAGTCTCAGGAGGAGGAAGCAGGGAATCAGAAAGAGCATTGTGCCTCTTTTGTCACTATTCTGTTAGCAGCCTTGAGTTAATGTATGCCTGTCTCTCAGGCAAAAAAAGCTCAACAACTTGTCCTTGTTTGAAATGATAGTACACCACTGGCTCAATTTTGTAAAAATCAGTCTGCTCAGCTGTGGAAACAGACATGTTTTTTCTGTTGTGTGATATACGCAATGAGTTATCACCATACGCCCAGTACTTGGAAGATGGAATTTTAAATGTCAAGAAATAAATTAAAATATCAACAGTTTGACAATAGGAAGATTTCTGTTTAACGTTAATCTGACTTTCTGAGAGTCTTTTTGTGAGCTTCTCCCTAAAACCTAATCGTCGAAGATTCATTTTAAATTGAAAAATGACGGTAGATTTGAGTGTGCCTATGTGTGGTGCATTTCATTGAAGAAGAACCAGAAAATTGTGTCTTGTTATGGATATAGTGAGAGGGATACTTGAGACAAGATTAGATTTGTTTCACACTTTAATTTATAAGTTTAATAGAAAATATGAATTTCAGAGTATTTTCAATTCATGAGATATTTACCAATATTTAAGGAGATACTTCATAAAACTTTCTTATTGAAATGTTATCCTATTTTCCTTTTTTCTTTTGGTTTTCATCCCTCAACATTCACATATATATACACTCTTACTCATTCATTCTTAACATAAAGAAAATAAATACTCTTTCCCTTTCATAATTAAATTGAGCTTATCCCAGAGTTTCTGTTGAAATCCAGGGGCTCCTCATTTGCAGTACGGTCTCCTGATGCCCTAACTTGAGACAGCATCTGTGAAAAGAAATTTATTTATTTATTTAATAAAAATGTACATGTAGGCAATACCCCTGTGTCTGTGTGAAGTCTGAGAAAAGTTAGAGTAATCATGAGAGTTTGTAGGGTTTTATGATGTCACTAGTAGAGAAAGGAGAAAAAAAGGGTAATAAGTAATAATAAGAAATTTACAAAAAAAATCATTTATGAATGAGTGCTTAGCAAGGTTTCAGAGAAAAGAAAGGGTGGGAGTAGTCTGGGTGAGATATAGCCATGAAGCGAGGTGAATGGCAATGCAAGGCCTTGCGTACAGAATGGAATTCCCCTACAGAAATATCTTTGTTCCTGCTTCTTTCCTATTACAGTCAATGGAGAAATTTGAAATGTCACCTTCACTGGAAACAGAAAAAGACCTATGAACGCTTTTCCATGCATGGGAATGAAAAAAATGACATTGCTAAAACTTCTTTTCACTTAAGAGGTTATTTATTTACCTCTTTTTTTTTTTTTGTAGGAATGACAGTATAGCACTCTGCATGTGTGTGCACATGTACATATATATCTGTGAATAAATGCATTCAAATATACACATACCAGACAGCAGTACAAACCAGCAGTGCTGAAACTGAGTGCAACCCAGATGTTCCTACGTTAACTGTTTATTCTGAGTTTGAAGCAAATCTATTGTAATATTCCCTTCAGCCATCAGCATCCTTACTCCATTGTGATATAGAGCAGTGAAGGTCAGCGTTGACAGATTCTTAGTGTGTTTTGAAAAAGATTAATGCTTACCAATGAACTCCATAAGAAAGATTTCCTTTCAAACAACATCTTAGGTTCACTGATTCAGCATAAAACATGAGCTTGTATCATAAAGGTCACAGTTAACACTGCACTTGGCTACCAGGTCCCTGGTTTAATACAAGCTGAATTAGAACTCATTTTTTCCTCATTACAGAAACTTAAGTCCAGCCGCCACTGAAGCAAGAACCTTCTTCACCTGTTACTTAGATGCTGACAAAGATAAGGCTCCTGGAGGGGTCCTTCACATCAGCCACCCAACTGACAAGGAATTGCTTTATTTTATCTGTCAAATATGTTAAAAAGTGTCGTGCGGGTAGAATTCAACAAGGACTAAGTGTTTAGTTCCAAGGTAATAGGGGGCACCTCTCTCCAGATGGAGTAAAGAGGCCCAAGTCCTCTCCTGTGGTTAGGCTCTACAGGCAGTCCAATTCAAACCGGAGAAGAAGGAGGGGCTCCTCTCAAACAAAGCTTTCTGGTTAAAGATCTTTCTTCTATTCTGCAAAGGACTGAGGTCCAAATCCCTCTGCTGACAGGTTGGGGTTGAGTTTCAGTGTGTCTTCTTTCCTAATTAGATATTTGAAAGTGAGACATTCAAATCTGAACTAATCTATCTAAGTTCCCTTTGTCGCTAGTGATAAGAGGACACGGGCTTCTGCTGATTGTCCCAGACAGCTATTCTAGGAGGTATCTCTGGATGTGTCTATTTCTCTATGGATTATAAAGTCAGCCTAGGGTGACTACTTCAGTCTTGTAAATGAAACTTTTAGTTGCCTGAGTTAGGACAGATGAATCCCTCTCCAAGTCTCTAACGTTAATGATAAAGTACCCTAATAGAGTGAGGCTTGGTTAAAGCTGTTTCACTTTGAATAAAAAAAATCGCAATATTCACTTAGGGGAAAAAAAATGCAAACGAAAGATTTCCTTACCAGCTGATTAAGCCACAGAAAGCTAGAGTGTCAGCCCAGTACATGTTCTAATGAATATGTATATCAGGAAGAATAACACAAGCAGGAGACAGTGACAAAGGCTCTGTAAGAGCCTAGCATGCTCTAAGGCTGTGGGTGCCCACAAATCAAATCCAGTAAAGAAAAGATGATGTTCTAACCACTGAGCTTAAAGAGTACTTTTCCTCCTCATTATGCACAGATAGACCAGGCCCTAGAGGTGCAAGTGGTATCAAAAACCTTAATTTTTTTCTAGCCCTGCTGATGTTAACCTTTAAGTCAGACATCAGCTGCCACTGCACTTCCAAGAACTCAAAGCTTTTGCCAATGTTCAGGACAGAAATTAAAGTGTTTATTCTCAATAAATTTATGCTACTAGGAGATTTAGGAGCTACAGGGATTATGTTGTGCTTTTGAAAATCTAGCACTGAACGGGGAGTTTGTGATATAACAGATGGAAACCAAGAGCTCCGAGGTCCACCTAGACTTGTGGCATTTCAACAAAAGACTCTATTCTACAGGAAGTGCAACTGTAAATTTAGCCCAATGAGAAAGACAAGAATATTGCATTTCCTTTAGCTTTTCATGTTTTCTATACAGAATTCCCCCAAAGAGTGAAAATTTTGTGTCAATTCTTAATATAAACCTGAATAAAGATTTCTTACAGTCACTGAGCAAACATTTTGTTCTCCAGCTTTTATGCTGCAGTCAGTGCCATGAGGTTGAATGATAATGTCGCCTAACTGATCCCCAAGCATGACGGGCTAGTCACAGCTTTTCAAACAGACATGCTCTGCAGTCAGTGGAGAAAAGAGGTCCTGCAGAGTGATTCATCTAGATAGGAAGCTGCTTCATCTCCATATATGTGTCTAACTGAGGTGGATAAATCACCCTCTGGAGAGGCTTATCTATTCCCAGTAAACTACAGAGGCAGCCTAGGTGATGAGCTGAGCTTGCATGGTTAGGCTTTCCAGTGGTTTAAGGGTAGATGAGATGAAACACACTTAACCTGTCCAACTGCCATGCAGTCTCTCTGCAAAGACAGGTCTTCACAACAACTCCATTTTTGTTGATATTGTTTGGGAGGATGTTTTGTTTGTTTTGGGGAGGAAGATTGGGAATGGGATTACAGTAGTTGTTTGTTTTTATTCCCTAGATTATGTCAGTAAATAACTGTTTTGATAATTTTTTGTCCCACCATTCGGTAAGTTTCATGAACAAGAATAATCTTGATTTACAGGCAGTAGATAAATGATCAGCTGTATCTTCTAATATTAGATATGGTAAACTTCTCATCTTTCACCATGCATTTCTTCTGCTTCATAGAGTCTACATCTAGAATGCAGAGTGGTTGACTGTTTCCACATTTATATAAAGTCAAAATTTGATAATTTACTGAGACAATCACCTTCCTAAAGAAAACATAAAAAAATCCAAGAGGCAGATACTGTGCTAACAAATTCATGATAAAAATAGATTAATGTCAAAACACAGACTTTGAGCATGTAAGTCCACAACAATGAGATCTGAAAAAAAAAAAAAATGAAATTTTGAATCTATGTCTAAACGGCTTTTCCACTTACTGTTGCAGAAAACATAAATTATACACTTTGTAACCATCTGTAATGTCAGTATCAGCAGCTGCTCCCGATTTACCGTATAGTGCTGTCTTATACGGTATTTGCTTTGGAAATCATTTGCAGTTTCTAGAACTATATCTTGAGTGTTCGATTTTTTTTTTTTAAATGCACTCCAAAAATTTACCAAGCTATAGCAAGTTAGCAGGAATGACTCTACACTAACAGCATCTTTGTAGCAGTGATTTCCTTTTTGCCATCTTCCACCAACGTTCGTTTAGTAATGTTAAGTACATAATAGTGGTGCTTGAGTATGCGTACGTGTGTAAATTTACATGCTGGCATATGCTGACACAGTTTACTTTCCAGATACTTGTGAAAACTGGTTGCTAATTACTTCTGTTAGTCTGACTTCACATCATTTGGATATGTTTTCCTCTTAGGATAATTTCCTAACTTTACTCTGAAAAGAACAAAAAAAATGAAGAGAACAGATATAAAACCTGTTTAGAAGATAATACTTCAGGGAAAGTTGACTAGGAAGGAAGAAATAATTACATTGCAAAATGTTCCAGTGATTTCAATTGTAAACTTCTTCAAAGTTGAAATAGACAGAATTTTTAGGTTTCTTTTAGGTATCAGTCACATTCTCAGAGACGGCTTCATGGGGACAGGCCAGCCTAGTACAGAGGTTAGAAACGTGTTCTGCCCTGTTTTCTGGCTGTCATGAGCAAGGAAAACAAGCATGTATTAAGCAAATATCATAAAACACTTACTGGTATGGTATGTTACTCAAATAGTGTGTGATGGATAATGAAAGATAATCATGACTTTGAAATTTAGTCATTTTATTACATTCCTGATCAAGGACTGTAGCATTAGGCTCTTGTTGTCTGACATAAAAATAACTGATGGACTGGATAAATATTCAGTTTTTTTCCTGGAACATATCAAGAATGTTCATCAGAAACATATTTCTGTAACGGTGTCAGCCTTATACCTTTGTGGCTCTGTGGATCATAGCTGCTCCTGGCTGTTAAATATCAGGCCTTCACTTTCTTTCATTTTGTAGTCAGCAAGAAACGTTTTGCAAAAAGATGATGTAATAGATAGGAGAACCCCAAAAGCTCTGTTTCACTAAACTTTTAGAAAGTTTACAATTTAAATCACTGGATCCTTTGTGTAGTGTAATAATTTGTTTCTGCTTTAATTTCAGAAGGTAACTTCAGGAAAAATGATCATCTATTTTCTTACAGTGTTCTCACCTCGCCTACCTTCTCTTTCATTTGTCCTCCTCTTTTTTTTCTTTCTTTCCTTCCTATCTTTATCATCAGATTTTATTTTTGTTTTTCCCTTTTTGTCACATTCCTTACTCAAGTTTTACATTTTATCTATGGGTAGATTTGGGGCTTGGGCATAGCTGTAAAGAACTACTTTAAAGTTATTATCAGCTAACTAATACAATCTTGCATAAATGAGCTCCCAGAACTTCATAGAAACAAAGTGCTTGGTGAATCACCATTCTTGAAAGGCTGTGAGGGTGCTGTTTATTTATTTACTTTCTTTCCTAATGATCAAAGCTTCCTGCGTAAAAAATATCCACTGACTTTCAGCTGTGCTCTGAAGTTTCTTTGGCAGTTTTGGAAGTGTTCTTTCCTGTCTCCAGAGAAATAAATTTCACAGACAGTAAATGTACAAAAATACTAAAACAAAGCAGAAATAAGTGCTAATTGTTGTTCTCAAAACAAAATAGAAAAATAATACCACAATTTTTGGGGAAAAAAAAACAAACAACAAAACAAAGTTTAATCTTAATTTTATCCTGAAGACAACTGGCATTTGCATTTCCTTTTGCCCTTCCTGGAATTTCGGTAGTTTGAACTATCACCAGTTTTCAGGAGAAATCAAGGTGATTCTAACTGGCACTCCTGTGTATCCCCTCTGTTTCATGCATTACTCCCAACAGTCAGCAAGCAAGAAACAGAAAAGAAAAAAAAAATATAATAAAACCCAAAAGAAATATTTAATTGCCAATTTTTTAGGTAATTTATATGGTCAAAAATAGTGGTTTTTAATTTGACAGGATGGAAAGGTATTCTAAAGGTGACAGAAAACAACACAATTATAAAAATTATTTTCTACTGGTGTTAAATATGTAAAGAAAAACTGAAATACCAGAAATATTGGCATTCAAATGTCACCAGAGGAAAATAAAATAAAGTTAAATTAAACAGGAAATTACTTTTTATAGTTATGAATATTAGCATTTTATGCCTCACAATGCACATACTTCTGAAAAGTGTAAGTATCTGGGACTAGGCTGAAGAGATTTGGTAGTTCTCACTGTTCCTCCTCTGCCCCAGCCTCTCCATGACCTTCAGCAAGCCCTTCATGCTCCCTATCAATAAAACAGAGACAATGATATTTAGAGAAGAAATCTGCAGCTACAGCACTTCAGCTGCCAATCTCACCCGAAGACAGATTCCCAGGCTGCTAGTGACTACAACAGTGAGAATGTATTTCTGGTAATGACACCACTACGGTGAAAAATTAAGCTCATCTCCTGTCCTTAAAGTTCCTGTGCATGCCTCTTTTTGTAAGAGGTGTTAACAGCAGAGTCCTAGCTATGTTCTGCCTGTGTTTGTTGCTCTCCAAAATCCACTTGCAGCTGGATATAGACTTTATTTCCTAAGACCCCTGCGCGGGGGCAGAGTGTGATACTGAGCTGTCATCATGCTCCTTTCACAGGAGTGTGGCATCCAGATGGGGTCTTGGCAGTTCCCCTCTGTGTGTGCTTGTGTGTGTGTGTATGTGTGCACATGTGTGGACGCACACGTGCAATTTGATTCCTCACTCCTTTGCAGCTTATGCAGTCACATCCTTTTGTATAAAGCAAAAGCAGAGTGAGGGAAAATTGCTGTGGCGATGTTGTTTATATAGGTGGAAACTACCCTATGTAAGTCAAGGTAAAGGCAAAGTCAGGCCAGATATGTTTCATGAAGCCAGATACTGTCTAAGGTAGGTATACGAACAGCATACTTCACGTAAGTGTTGTGGTTTTTCTTTCAGTACACTGTTTTCTTTGAGCCTTTGCATTGCTACAAGCCTGCTGACTGCAAACACTACTGCTATTTTGTGTTCTGGCTGGCACCAGAAAGAAGACTTAATCCAGGCTATCTGCAAGAGACTTCACTGTTGTTTTTCTTTGTAGGTTTTATTACGCTAATCTAAAGAAAAATTAAAGAGGCATGTGTATGTGGATAATCTCTATTACTTCATTTGCTAAAATGTAAAAATGTTCTAAAGAAACTAAAAACTTTGTAAAGGACAACAATGAAAAGTGTTAGCCTTTTAAATGTCTAATTTACTAGCTGTTGCTCCAAGGTCTTTTACATCTCACTTTGAAGTACTGTCTCCTACAAATGCTGCAAAGAATCAAGGAAAGAGTAAAACAAAGGAGATAAACATATAATTTTGAAAATTAATCATGAAGAAAATGATGGTATTCTTGATAACTGAACTAATTAACAGGGGATGAAACAAAAGATGACAAGATGGAAAAAGCTGGAACAGAGAATTATGTCACAGTACATTGCTTAGCTAAGCAAAACCCCTTTTCAAGGGAACAAGCTTTTTTTTTTTTAATATTTCTGAAGCACAAGAATGTTCTCAGTAATTAATATCATAGATGTTATTTGCTTCAGTCTTCAAATACTCTTTTCAAAAAGTAAGTTATTCAAGCAACTGATACAGCGCAAGAGCATGTTAATTTGTAAGAAAAATAAATGAATAAAGTACTGTAACAGTGGGTTGCCACACAGGTTCCACTGCTGCTGTATAATGGCTTCACTGAACTGAACTCGAACTAGTAACTTATAGTAGAGAATGCTCATGTGTTCAAAATTAAATATATTCATCTTTAATTTAAATTCTGCATAATTGATTTTTTTGCCAAAGTACTTCTTCAGCCTTTTCACTCTGCATCTTAAAAGCTATTCTGGAAAAGCCTTCATCTTTATCCTCCTCTTCAGTTCCCATTTAGCCACCAGTGACATCCTTAAAATCCATTCTCTAATGCCTAACTTCGTAAGTCCCTGCACACACAAAGGTACTAAAGCCAGATCCTGCCAGGAGTTAATTAGTTGCTTGAAGCTCTTGTTCGAGTTAAAATTCCAGAGAGTTTCAAATTCTGCCAGGAGAAAAGCTTTCTTATTATAAAAGCGTGATCCTTTAGGTTCAGACCATGCCCAGAAAAAGACCCTGACAGATTACATAGGAGGACAGACCTGGATGTACACATTGTGTGAGTGGATACCAGACAATACAGGATTTTTCTCCTTCTCCTTCAATAAGTAAAACTTGTGGATATATGATGGAGTAGCTCCAAAAGAAGATTTAGAGAGGCAAATTTGTACCAGAGTAGTCAACAGACCATGGTGAGGACAGTCAGGTATAAGATACTCAGGATCAAAAAATTCCTCCTTTAGTTTACTCAAGAAAGCCTGGCAACGGCGATGTTCTTGAACAGTGTAGAAAATTGTGTCTCTTTTCTCTGCATTCAACATGACACAGGGGATTTAATATTCCTACAGCACTGGTGGGTAACCTACCAAGCTACTAACTATTCCCTCTCTTTTCAGAATTTTGTTTATTTTGTGCTTTTGACTTTTCTCAAAGGAAAAGGAGTAAAAGGCATGTCTTGCCTTAACAGGGAACTTTGAACAGGGACTTAATTCCAGATTAACTTTCATTGTTCAAGAACCCTTCAGAAGAAGGAAGTTACGTATAGTTTTAGAGATGCTTACTCATCTCTGGCTACTTTTATCAGGTAACTCCCAGCTCTTCCTCTGCACATCAATCATAATTAGATCAAATAGTGCCTGCTTTAGTTAGTTTCTAAAAATTCCTTCCTGAGACATCTAAATCTGATCTAACTAATCTAGAGTTAACTGAAGATTAAGCATGAATTATTGCAGTTACTAAATATGTTTGATGATCTGACTCTCAAATCACAAGCTCAAAACCGCCAAAACCCTCCACAAGAACTCTCACCTAAAGCCAAGAAAACAGGAGAGGACATCCTAGGGACTCACACCTCTGTTTTATTTATACAGTGCTGAGGGAAATTTATCCTTACTCCAAATCATACAGCTGGTCTAATGAACCTGGACGTATCATATCAGCTGTTTGCTTGGCTCTGTTTTTAACAGCTCTGTAGTAAAAAGTATTTTTAGTGTAGAGGAATCTTCAGTAAATACACTATAAGAAGATGATCTCATTCTTTATCCCTTACAAATACGTAAAGGCAGGGCAGGGTAAAACACTTCTTTGCTTCCGTTCAGAAAGGAGTTCACACCACAAGGATACGTGATACAGTTTAACAGATAAGTACATCACTTTGTTTAAATAGTCTATTTTTTCTTTGCTGTAAAAGGCTCAAAAAGGTAGATACCCAGCCCCTACAAGAATAACTCTGTAGTTGTGAGGCTCCTTGTGAGGCAGGCAGAGTTCTGATTTCATTGCTCTGCATGAGTTCAGCATTCAACGAGAACAATATTAAACCAATTCTGCTTTTGAAAATACGACCTATTTAGTACATGCCAAACCAAGATAAATATTTTCAAATATTCTATTTGCAAACAAAATATCAAACTGGGAAAAAAAATTGCCTTCAGAAAAGACATTTTAAGACAAGGCAAAGTCAATTTGCTTTTCAAAGAGTTAGTCAAATGTGTAACAAAAAAAAACAAAAAGAATTTTATAATTTATAAAACACAAGCCATAGTACAATATCTATAGTGTGAAAAGAACATTTGCATATTTCTTCACTGCAGTATTCAAGAGAGATTTATTAGGACATGTAAGGAAATGTACTACATGATATTGAAATTAATTTTTCCCCTAATGGTTGGGTATCATAGCAATGTACCAGCTTCTAAGGCTGGCATACTTTTTAAATTCCATGCTTGCAGTTCAGAAATAATTTGGGTTTGGGAATAATAAAAAGTATGACAGTTTGTCTACAAATATGTCACTATGTGTTTACTTCACCATGTGTCTATTGGATTAGTTCCTTATTCAGGGAGAAGAAGCTGAATCAGCCTTTGCAGATTCCCTGCTGCCTTGTCTGCCTCTGCAGCCTGGAAAGGACCCCTCCTGCTACCAATGAAAGCAGTGAGTGAAAACCCAAATAGTGTGCCCTTGACTTGGTTATGGAAAAACCAGGTTAGTAATAAATTAAAGGGGCTTCTATGGAGATAGCCGTTAGCTGTACACATCGTTACCCATTTTTTGTACAATAGTTGGTGTAGGTGTCAGAGGAATCTCAATAGTTCACCAATTACTGGAAAACTTTTGGAGTCAAATGTTTGGCTGAATGACGGCTGGATGTTTTTTAAGTCTGATTTTCCCTCTGCAAACAGCTGATGCCTGCATTAAGCTAAGATCAAATGAAAAATGTATTCAGCATTTCAGAGATACCCAGAAGCAAAATAACAGTATCAGGAGCTAAGCTTTCTTATGCTTCCTTTGTATATGTCAACTTACATTATCCTGTGAGATGTATCATCCTTCCCAGTATACTTAGCATTATAATGAAAAAGGACCATTAATATGGAAAGTCACGAGACTATTTCTTTCATATGCAAAATAAGTTGCATGCAACCACACCTCTGACCTGAACTTTTGAACCTGGAAGCTGTAAAATTTGCTTTTTATACAGTCCTGAGAGTTTTGATAGGGCCCACTACTGGTTTTTTCCTGACAAATTAAAAATATCCTTGTTCACAGTCCGGAACAGCTGCACTAGATCTGTGATAACTGAATCACTGAAGGTATATACAACCCCTTCCTAAAATGTTTGTATATTTTTAGTATGAAGGTGCAGTACAGAAGTATGAGTTGACAAACTCAAAAGAAATACTCTTTAATATCCCAGGAGGCAAGAATCTTACTGAAAAAAAAAAAAATTTCTTTCACTCTTACTCATTTTCTCTAGCTCTCTCTAAGGTACAAATCCTTTTATTTCTTTAGCTGTGACTTCTGTTTTGTCTCTTTTTGCATTGGTATCTCCCTTTTATCGTGGTTTTTTTTTTTTTGGTTATTGCTGGTTTATGGGGTTTTTAGGGGTTGTGTTTTTGTTTTTTAAATTTATATAAACTTAATATAACCAAGATGACCAAAAAAAAAAAAAAAAAGGGAAAGAGACACAATTAAGCACTGAGCAAATCATGCGGACTCTAGGTAGTGTTACCAGCTCCAAGGGGCTAATACCTTAGAAGCCAGTCAGTGTTATTAGTGATTTCTATGACATCAGAGTGAGCTTTTGGGTTTTTTTTTTTAATTTATTTTGGGGTTTTTGATGGGTTTTTTTATTATTATTATTAAAATTATAAACAAACTACTCAGATTATACTCATGGGAAGACCAGGTCCGCTCTTTATCCCAGATGTTTCACCTGACCCGTGTGGAGCAGCCAGGATGAGTCCACCTTCCTCTTAGCTACTTTGTGACACCCTTTTTGGCAAAACATGTTTCACCCTCGTACAGGCTACAAAAATTAAAAAAAAAATCCAGAACAGTTATGAAATACGTTCCATAGGTCAAGGCTGCTTAAGGTAAACACATGCTAGGATGTGGCAACAATATTTTTTGACAAGCAGATAAAAAAGACCAACTAGCAAAGTTGAGAGAAAGAAGAGAAGAGAAGAGAAGAGAAGAGAAGAGAAGAGAAGAGAAGAGAAGAGAAGAGAAGAGAAGAGAAGAGAAGAGAAGAGAAGAGAAGAGAAGAGAAGAGAAGAGAAGAGAAGAGAAGAGAAGAAAAATGAAAGGAAAAAAGATTCCAGAAGGACCCATAAATAGCTTCCATCATATCACTCAGAAGAGAAGGCACCCTGCATATAAATCTCCATCACTTAGTAAGTGGCTGAAGACTTCAGTACTACATAGAAGTTCAGCAGTTGGAATGTCAGACCTGAGTATAGATGAGCCTCTTTTTTACACCTATGACAAGATTTGGCTCTTCTGGGTATAAAGTTCCCCCTCCTATAGGACAAGGGAGATATACAGCCCAAAAGAAATTCCAGGCACTATATTAAAGGCTACATTGAACTAGTATCTTACCGACACCAGGCAAAGTATGTTGTATTGATGATGAGTTTAACAGCTTACAAACGTATACTCAAGGAAAAGGACCCTCACTGGCTGTCTTAATATTTCCAGTATACGTGGTATCTCATATTAAGCCTAATGGTTTGCCACATAATTGCATCATTAGTAAACTAGTGTTCATGTTGTTCAGTTTCAACTTTCTGTTGGCTTACAGAAAGGATTTCAAATTTGCATTTAAATGAAATTGAGCAAAGAGTGATAAAGACTTCAATTAAAAGGCCACCTGTTTTTGTTAATTCATTTTTTAATAGGAACAGTAAATATTTTCATTTGACGCACTTTCTGCTGCAAGATTGGTACATTCTTCTCATCTTTATCTCCAGTGTCAGACACCTCTCATTAGAGGAATCTCATTTTCTCTGACTAAAGGAACCTGTCCCAAGCTTTACGAAACTGTTGGTACAAGACAAAAAAGTGAAGTAAACCAAATAGCTATTTAGAAAATGTAAACCTAACAAACTAATATGTGATCAAAGTAAATTCTGCAAATAAATAATTTTTAAAAATCCATGTGTTCGAGGGAGGGAAACTGTTTCCTCAAAAAAAGCCACATTCTTTCTTCATTTACACTCTTCTTGGAGCTTGCTGAACTTACGTAGGCACACTAGCATGGAACAAAAGTAATCTTCCATGTCAGAATTATGTAATGCAATTAAAACTTGAGGATTACAAATATGTAAAACACAAGTAATGACAAGCAGTTTTCATGGAGTATAAACCTAGCTGGTATTCAATGAGTATGAGCTTCAACTGGCACCTGAAAACCTTGTGCCTTCCTATATATGTTCCTACTTTGATGCTAAATTGTTCGCTTTTTAGTCTTGTCTTTAAAGGTTTACAGCTCTAATTTCGTCCAGTTGCCATTAGTATCACAGTAGCTCATCTTTTTTTTCTAATACTTTTGAAATAATTTGTAGCCATAATTGCTTCTCTGTTTTCCATTTACTGTAACCATAACCACTAATTTGCTAACAATGCTACACTTCTGTTACAACCGAAGCTTAAAAATACAAGTAATTTCCTCAAGAACAATTTGCACTGGACACCCTTCTCTTTGGGGATGCAATCTAAGCATTTAAATAAAGAACTGAAGCATTTAATTAGTGTGTGCTTGCTTCCTGCTAGCAGGACATCACACTGGTGAATAAATAGATTAAGTTACTTGTAACGCAAGCCAGAAGACATCTTGACAGTTCTGTTTTTCATTCTTGGGTGTCTAGTTGAGGGAAACACAGGGGTCCAATCCCACTTTGAAAAACTTTATCTTTTACTTAAATTATTATTGTTTTTTAATGCTATGTGGTTTTCCACAATAAACTTCAGAAGAGGTTGTGGTTTTTTTCATTTCTGGTTAAATGAAGAAAGGAATTAACAGAAATGTAAATAGAAGATATTTGTGGGAAACTGTAGTTTAGGGGATTTACCCCCTGTTTGTCACAAGTTAAACATTTGCAGAAGAAAATAAATACTGCAGAATTCTCTCTCCTCACCCCCTCCCCCCCCCCCCGCCATGTATTTCTGATTGACATACCCGTATAACTTGTTTGGGTTTATATTTGGTGGCTGAAGGAATGTATCAGGAATTTTAAATAATTGATTTTTATTTGGCTCAGATTCTGCTTCTTAAGTGGTAGCTGCTGCAGTTGTTGTTTTCTTTTTAGTGCTTACAAAGCCGAAATAAAAATACCTCTTGAAGTTCAGCATGAGTACACGTTGCAAAAGGCTTGGACCTAATGCTCTACCATCAAATAAATATATTAATCTTTTTCTTTAAAGTTAGAAGGCTAAAGAAACTGGAACAAAGCATATAAATAACTGATTTCAGTTCAGCTCAATGGTTCAAAAGACTTTAACTAGTTACTATGCCTATGTAGAAGGGACTGCTTAATGCTCTCCAACCCACTTCAAAGGACCCAGTGCTCTTTCTCTCACTCCCCTGGTAAAGCCGTGTGTGAGTAATTATTGCTGTAGCTGTTGCAGATTAAACTGAAATGGGGAAAATAGACTGCATGAAAATCAAGGTAAAGCAGTGGGAAATAGCAGCTTCTCACTCAATGGCTGCCTCAGCCCTAGAATATGAACATCTAAGTTGCTGACCGAATCACTGTAAAGGCCACAGCATGCTCTGGCTTATTGACTGAAATGGCAAGTGCTGAAGCATACATACTCATCTAATTCCTATCAATTTCAGCAGGAGTAAAATATTTAGGTATATTTTCCAAATTTGGAAGTGTACAGTACCTTTATTGTCATATTAAAGGGTCTAACTAACATTTGTGTCCACTGAGGAACTAGATTCAATAAGAAGTTAAGTTTTCTGCAGCCTTTACTAATTATGTACCTAAAGGAAGAAGACTCTTTCCTATAAAAGCATGTCAACAAAGGGAAAACTTCTTTTGGATACCTGAACACAACAAAGTTACATTAAAGGAACAACAATTCTGTTTTCATTTGCAGAATTATTTATTTAATAATAATTTAAAAAATGTATTAAAAATCAAAAGTAGCTTTTGGCATTTTGAGTTTTCAATAGAAACATAAATATTTTACTGATTTTTTTTTTCCCCAAAGAATGCTTTAAAAACCTGTTTTGAGACAAAACTCTGTTGTCTCAAATTCTAAATACTTAATTTTTACCAATGTGAAGGGAGCAGTATTTTTCAGGTCAGCCCTCTTTTTTGAGAAGAGCAAGAAATTTATGACTACTAGATTAAATTTTTATGATATTTGGATAATTGCACTATATTCCTACCGAGGATAATGAACCATTTCTCAGCAAAAAAAAATAACTGGTGTTGAACAAAATTCACATACTTCTAATTGTGACATTCATTGGCCAGCAGAGGAAAATATTTAAACTTCTCATTTTACTGGATTGTGAACATGAATCTAAAAGATAACTTATAACTGATAGTTTAAAACCCCAGAGAAACTTCTCTTTCAAAGAAAACTGAAGTTCAGAGTCCTGTTCTTTGGTTTTGTTCATTTATTGGTTTTGTTTGTTAGTTGATTGGTTTGTTTGTTTTGCTGGTGGATTACTGAGTAGTCTTGCTAGTGGATCACTGCGGCTCGGCTGAGAGCACTTCCAGCACTGATTTCCTCTAATATTCCAGTGGTGGTCTGTGAGCCCTACCTGAATAACATAATACAGTAGGAAATTATCACGGTATGTTGATGGCATCTGCAGAAGAGTCAGCAGGAAGCAGCAACATGACAGTTAAATCTACTGTTATGTGGCTCCAACAACTGCTAGCTACACCTTCCCATGGACAGGATGAAGATAAATGGAGTAGGCATGTCGCTGTCATTAGGTTGAGTTGTACTATTCCTTTCAGCTGTTCTCTCCTGCTCTAAATCAGTAAAGAAATCATAAACCACACTTTACATTTAAACCGCCCTTTGGGCTTCTGTTCATCTCAGGAGTAACACAAGCCAGAATTGCAAATTCAATCTATCCTTTTTCTGCTTCTGAGGTCTTTTTGAATTACCCTTGTCACGCAGGAGGTTTAAAACATCTGACGGGTTGGTTTAACATAGTGGAGGGCAGGGGGTAGGACAGGAATTTTAATAATCTGTCAAGCAGAGGTTAATAGTATCATTTTCTGCTAACTATGTCTCTCTGGAAACATTACTTTGTTCTGCCATGCTGTTCCTGGTTCAGCTCAGTTCATTGCATAGGTACCATTGAAACTCTTCTAATTGGTCCAAAACCTGGGTGACACCTGTCTTTGTCCATGCAGTGGGAACAACATACCTCAGAAGAGTTATAGTTCAGCCTAGTACAGAATTCATCAGAAAAGTTTGCAAAAAAATCTCTCGTTCAGCCTTAATTAGGATTAACCAGTCAGAGGTCATCCTCTATTCTGGTTAATACCGCTTGTACCACCTGAAAAATAAATGGATTATAAGATTAAGTTTAGTTTCTGAATATGTTAAAAAACATATTAAACCTGTAGATGACATTGAAGTATAGTTAAAAATACATTATGAAAGAGAAGCTTCACACACTGATTTTTAATATTTTTTTTTTATAGAGCTTAGCTCCATCTCTATTTAACAATCCAGTTACAGTTGTAAATAGTCTAAGAAGATTTTATCTCCTCATATCCTTGGTAAACTACATATACACAGGATACCTCATACATACAGTAGGGTTTGGTCAAAGAATCTCAGTGTCACTTCCTTATGGTGTTGCTTTCTCCAGAAAAAGAAAAATAAATATTTTTACTTCAGTAATATAGAAAATAGGTAACAAAAGTTCTTAAAGGTCTAATAAACCTTTGGAAGCCATTATGATAATAGTAAGGATGGGTGTCAGTTAAACACGCAGTTTAACATTCATAGGCAATTACAACACACAGTGCACTTTTTAAAAAAA
The DNA here is from genome assembly GCF_034619465.1 of Leptosomus discolor. Classification (NCBI taxonomy): domain Eukaryota; kingdom Metazoa; phylum Chordata; class Aves; order Leptosomiformes; family Leptosomidae; genus Leptosomus; species Leptosomus discolor. The sequence continues at coordinate 84,176,084 of NC_141392.1, read as the reverse complement.
AACACTGATATTGCATTTGAAAATGACCAGATGGAAAAATAAGAAGTAAATTGAAAACACACAGTCATTTATTATGCAATACAAAATTTAACCGTCTAAGCAAAGATAAAGGAAGGGAAGCTGAGCAAGAGTATGGGTGGATTCGTATGTGCATGTAAGACAGAACATGTATATATATACATGAAATTATGTTTATACATATATATACATTGCAGATATATGAAAAAATATGTAATTGTCGTATTTTGTCCTCTCATAGTTCCATCGTAGTTGTGTGTATCTCTTTTGTATGTCCAGAAGATGTCCAAGGGTTTGAAGTGTCAAGTACCTTATAGACACAATGTGGGGCTAACTCGTTACCTGTAAGTTATCAAGTTTACACCAGAACAGAAATTAATTTACTGTCATGATTAAAAGCACCATTGGAAAAAAGTTTTGCTCCTGAGCTCTGCCACAGCACAATAATTTCGCCTTGCCCATAGTAAGCACCACTTCATGCATTGCAAACAGTCCATCTTTTCCCGGTTTATGCTCTCAGTGTGGCATATGCACAGTGTTGGTCAGCTTTGGTATTGAACTATCTGCTTTTTGGTATTTTTAGAATCATGGAATCATAGAATGGTTTGGGTAGGAAGGGACCTCAAAGATCATCTAGTTCCAACCTCTCTGCCATGGCAGAGACACCTTCCACTAGACCAGGTTTCTCAAGGCTCCATCCAGCCTGGTCTAACACTTCCAGGGATGAAGCATCCACAACTTCCTCAGGCAACTTGTTCCAGTGTCTGATACTTTTAATCAGATTTCTTTCTCCTCACTATTGTGTGAAATTTCTTATGCAGTACAGATCTTTCTCTTTAAATATTCCTGATACTGGAAGAGTGCTCTTTGCCTAATATGGAGTTCAGCTGAACTAATGAAATATCTACTCTGCTGCAGCATACTTCGTGCTTGTCCCACATAGAACTGTTTTAACGATTTATGAGCCTCACTCAATATTTTATTGTTAATAAACACTCTAATAGTTAATGTATTTTTGATCTAAGCAAATGCTAGACAAACGCCCCTTGCCCCACTCCCCAAAAAATTGTTTGGATAAAGAAGGTGGTAAAGCCTTCTCTACATAAAAGTCAACCTAAAATTACTTGATACAGGTCCACATTTATACCAATTTAGAACCATATCCAATACAGAACTAAACCCAAAATAAATGGAGAGGTGGAGGGAAATTATGTGATCCTGGGTATATTACCTGATTTGGGAGTGCCTGCTGTGTTGGGTATTGTTAATGGGATTGCAACAAGCCGTTCTAATCTCCCTAGTAAATCTGCAATTTATCTCAGTTCTTGTGGTTGTCATTCATTTTAACATTTTACTTGGGGTTGTCTAAAGCTCAGAATGAACTTGAGTGTAGGAGAAACCATTTAAAAATCAAGTGAATTCCTGAAAAATTAAACAAATGTGTTTTTTTTTTTCTTCAGGGCCAGCAGTATCTGTCTATGATGGCTGGAATGACTGAAGATTAGTACTTTTCCCTGGAAATCCACTGTGATTTTTACATGCAAAGTTCTGACAATACTTATTCATTTATCACACTGAATTACATTGAAACTGTAAGAGGGGTCTTTCTGTTTATTTTTGATACCTGATACAATACCCCTATTGTGCCTACCGAAGCTCATTTGTGCTTTACAAAGTATTTTTGTGCTTTACAGTGACATAACTTGTTTTCTATTAAGGTTTTTATTCCAGTTGATCATTTTGTGTCTTTGTTCATGATGAAGAAAAATTTATTTTGATCCACGTAAATTTTAATTTAAGCTAAATTACAAATATTGCTTGCTGACACTGATGTTTTTTAATATTGCGCATGAATTTTAATTTTAAAATTAATTTTAAAATAACTAAACATTGAAAAAAATAGTATTCAGAAAGTTTTATACATGTGAAACTGAAAGCTTAGAAAAACTGCATAGCCTTTCTGAAATAAATAGGTCTATGTTTCATCACCTTTCATTGCATGTCATAGAAACCACATGAAAAATGTGTTTTTTCTTTTCAGGACTGAGATAAAGACATGTGTTAACATATTCCATTTTTTTTGCTCACTTATTTATTGTTGTTGTCCTTACTTGCATCATTATATTATCATATACTTCCATTTGTTGTTTATAAAAGCTAGTTTTCAGTTTATATGTATTCAAATTTTTTTTTAAAATCAGTTCCTATACATATGAAATTAATTTGGAACTTAGTCTTAACCAATCCATTAATAAGAAAATATGTCAAATACGACAAAATTTGATTATACAAAAGAATTTTTTTTAAATCCACTGAACTTGATGGTGAAGAGATTTTCACCATACTAAACACCTTCAGAATGACAATTTCCTAATGTGTAAAACCAACATCATATTGCCAGAAAATGTAAATACTTTTAATCTGTGGGATGATTATCTGTTTGAAGACATGCCTCAACATTTCATTTGCACACTGACGAAGTGAAATATTTCTCAGAGTTCTGAAATTGTTTTGGTGGATGAGGAAAAATAACTGAAAACTTTTGTATGTAACTTTTAAAACCAAATGAGAACTTCTCTGTAGTGTATTTTACTGCATTATGCAATATATGAGGCAAGCAATTAAGTTCAAGCAAATATTAATTTTCTTTTCCCATTAATTCTGTAGTCACAGGGTTGTCCTCCAAAATTAGTCTTAGGTGTACTGGTTGCAAATGATGATATGTTGTCAAAGTTCAAACCATTTGATTGTAATATAATCTTTCTATCTTCAAATATTCCTAATTCAGTTTCATCAATGTCCTGAAGATAATCAGGCCAACAGTGGATTATCCTCCTTTCAAGTGTGCATCGTGGAACAAAGTTCATAAACTTTTTTGTGTTTCTGCTAGATGTAGGGAAAAATGTATTGTTTTCAGCAAAGAATTAACTGCTTTGTTTTAATCCAGAAAAAGTTTATATGCTGTTTTCAAAACATTAAGATTTTGCTTTATCAAGATTTGTCTTGGATTAGTCTTGGAAAATGACAGCATTTGACTTTTCTGTAATGAAGTAAACTTTATGAAAGATTATAGATTAATTCTGCTGCTTCTGCATCTTTTTATTTCTCATTATTAGTAACAAAAAAAAGTTAAAGTGTTTTCTTACTAGATGATATGGTAGAATTATTTTTGTATATGGCATTGATTAACCCATTTGCTTGCCACATTACCTGCATTACTTGGAACACAGTATTCACCAAATTTTGCAATAAAGCATACAAGTAGCTCACATGAAAAAAAAAATGCTGTTTCTTATAGCTGCTGATGTACTCTTTCCAAACTAGTGGGTTTGTTTTGGTATTTTCTGTTGGGTTTTTTTTTTGGTACTTCAACATGTATAAAATAATCTGAGATATTGTAGTTTAAAAATTCAAGTCAGAGAAAAGTAAATCCATACCTATGTTTTCATTACAAGTATGCAATTTTAGCACACTATAAAAGGTAGTGGTGGGGTTTTTTGTTTGTTATTTGAGGAGTATGTAATATTATTAAAGACTCAACGTTTATATTAAAATCTGCATTAAGCACAAGGCATGGGTTGCCTGACACAATGCAAATGTGCCGCAGAAGCATCTTGTTGTTCAGACGAGAGCACTCCAGGCATTTCATCAGGCAGTGTGACAAAGGTTCTGCTTCTGAGGCCAGTGGCAGAAAATGGGGTCATTTACCCTGTGTCACAGCCAGCCACCTTGGATTCCAAACTCTGATGAAGTAATGCCCATGTGCACTGAGAAGGACAAACAGATCCCTTTAGCACAAATTAATGATGTTATTTGGTTTTGAATCTTTGGGTCCAAATCAAAACACCTTAAACCTTATGCACTCAGTAGATCTTACGAAGCTGTACTTATGACACCTGATTTGTCTTGTGAAAATCTGAATTTTAACAGCATATATAATGTTATCATTAAAATTGCTATTATTACCCTTATGACTCTGATGACACTTGGTTTTAGATTCATGACAGAAATAGTGCTTTTTTGATAAAAGTCAAATACTAATTTGACTGTCACTTGAAGATACTTCAAGATACGTTGTAATACAACAGAGAACTATGCAGCCAACAGCCTCTGTGTATTATTTCTTTCTGCCATCTGAGGTATGGTCCTCAAGCATTTTCATTTGAAATTGTGTAAACAGGAGTGAAATTGAAGAAAAAAAAATGCCATATTTTATGGATCAAGATTTATCCATGTTTACATTAATGAACAGCTGGAAAGACACTCTGACTCATTTCATTCAGAATGAACCCCATCACCTTCTGTAAAACTATTTTCAAGAGGTTTTCCTATATAATTATTTTTATGTTAGTGGAGAAACTAAGCAAAAACTTTGCTTTTTTCCAAGATCCTTTACAATAGATTGAGAAATGCTGATGTCAAGGCAGGCTCAGATACAGATGCTGCCTGTGTAGGGTAAAGCGTCTTAATTATATCAGAGGGCCAAGAGCATTACCCCCTGACATGAGGCAGTGGCTAGGATATAGTTCCCTTCCTTGTTCAGTAGCTATTATTCTTTCCCCTGTTCCTGTGCAAGCAAACAGAACACACTTTGCACTGGTGAGTACTCAAATATAAAGAACATATAAATTGCACTGGATAAGGAAATGTCATCGTGGCGATTTTACAGCCTTGGATTTATGAGTCCTGCAGGACATTAACAACTCTTCTATATGTTCAGAGGAGCCAATGTACCACTCGAACCACTGGCAATCTTGTGTGTATGAAACCATGATTTTTTATGTTAATATGAGGACAATAAAGACCAAAATAATAGTGATCTGTGCCACAGCAACTAAACTTCCATTTGAACAGTTATGACTGTGATTTCTTTTATATTAAATATCTTGTCCTACTTTTTATAGTTTTAAAATTTATTCATTATGAATTCTGAGGAATTTTTTCCTCATTTTGCAAGAATTCTAGCACAAGATATAGGCTCCAGCTTGGTCCCATTTAGCTCTGCAATATAAGGATTGAGGATATAAAGCCCACAAAAGGATATTTTTACCCAGACATGAATTTCACACTACGTAACTAAATATACAGAATACTAGAACAGAAGATCATCCTTCAGTCTTTGAATTACTAACAGCAATATTTGGAATTACAGTCATCCTCTACAAATAGTATGCATTTTTATCACAATTTATTTTAAGAAAGATTCTACTTAAAGGAAGTAATTTATATCGGTAACTCAGTGCAATATAATATTTTTCACTTTGTCATTTATTTTGCAATGTTACTGGTTTATTGAATTACACATCTAAGATATCCTCTATCCACTAATAAATCCATCCAAATATGGTTCTAAATTCTACCATTTGTTTTTAAGATTGTGTGAACAAATGTACTGTAAGCCAAAACTTCAGAAGTTATATTGTTACAAATGTCTCACTCTATCTCCTGTGCATGTATTTGTCTTTAGTCTCCTACCCTCGAGCCCTCTGAGTAACTGAAATTCTTAGGACTCAAGTTTCATTCTACTGACTTCATTCAAGATTCGTAGGTGACTTCATTAAATGCAAGATGTGCTTATGACAGCACAGAATTCTACTTTGCTTTCATCATTATGTGTCCATTCTACATGTGAAATCTTCATAACAAAAAATATCAAGCTCTCTTCTAAGTATAGCTGAAGGACTATGGCAGAGATCTCAAGAATCCTTGAATTTAATTTCAAGTTTTCTCCTAAAACCATCCCTGGAATAAGACAGGGCATTCTCCCAGAAAGAAATAGGGTAAGAAAGAAGAAAAGGCAAGAGAGGCCATAAGCAGAACATCTCTGATATTATGTAAGTGGAATTTGCATGGAAAATTATCTGTAACCCTCTGAATGGATGAGAGCTTTTTGCTAGTACTTCTGTTAAGGCTAACAGTGGTTCTGATTGGGCCTTTCCAATACATATTCTCCCCAGACAGTAAATCTGTGGAAAACGCAGAACCAAATTTTTCTCTGACTTGCAAAAACACATTCAATCGCGTACTGGTTTAGAGATCACAGAGTATACTGATTTCTCTGACTAACTATCCCACAAGAAAGGAAGTTTTCAGATGCATACTGGATAAATGGTGATAGATAAAACCATGGTTCACAGAATTTCACCAGACTTGTCGAGCAGGATCAGATGAACTCAAGATAGTTTGGAGATTTGTGAAGCTGCCTAGAAATTTCTGTGGTAAAAAGAAAAATGTTTTTTAAAAAAGGTGTTTTTCCTCTTCACTCATCAGATCAGAAACTTTGATTTTTGAGAGAAATGTGTTAGACCAGCTATTTAAAATTGATGTTTGAACATGCTCTTAGTGTCTTTCCAGGACTGCCAACTGAGTAAGATGGAAAAAACACACATCAGCATAAAATTTAGATTTATTTGAGAGGCATCACTTAGATGTCACTCTGCTCCAACACATTTCTAATAAAGTTTGACACATGTAATATCAACCAATGTGCATAAAAATTAATCTTGTGTTTTAAATACCATGGATATTGTGCTGATTAAGGTTCAGTTATAGCACGTGATAAGACAGAAACGTTTTATAAGATACATTGGAAGGATTTACATTTCTAAAGAAATATAAATGCATTTATATTAAACTCGAACTCTTAAAACTTTGATAGGAGAATGAAATCTTCAAGTTATTTAAAGTAGTTAGCAAAATATTTATCTAAAATATGTAAAAGAAAAAGTGGGTCTGTCTTCTACATCCAGAAGCTAGACACATATTGCTGTTTTACCTTGGTTTATCTGATTCTCTTTCATCTCTTTTAAAACTTCTGTTTTTCAAGCTTTCACATTGATTATAATCAGTAATATTAAATTATTTGATCATCTAATATTTTTTTTACAGAAAACTCTTAGAAAAACCAGCAACACATTTTTCCAGCTAGTGTCACATACATAGCAACAAGGCTCTAAGCTGTTTTCACTTAAACTTTATTCTATCCCTTACTAACCAGAAGTATTTACAGTAAATAGTGATTGCCTGGAGTCTAGTTAGATCTCTCTAAAATCTGTGGAAAAAACCCAGAACTGCAGGACCCTGATTTTTAGCATGAAATACAGAGCATTCCTATCTTTCCTGGGAAGTTCCCAACAAACTGAAATATTCAGGGCTTCATAAAATTACCATATTGTTGATTTATTCTTGAATTTTTTTGGTCTAATTGACAGTGATGGAGTAGGAGTTTTGTTGTTGATAACATATTGAAATATGTGCTTTAAATATAATTAGGGCAGCTTACTGAAAACTACAGATAGTGAGTTATACGTATTTTATATGAAAAAATAGAAATAAGCAATAAGAAGTAAAAGAAAACTGTGAAATGTGCTCATTCCTCTGTCATGAATGATCATAATAAAATCTTATAACTAAGTTAAATTAAAAACAGATAAAGGAAAAAAAACCCATACCACTCACCGAAAAAAACCACAACCCAATCTCAGAAAAAGAATGAAACCTCTATCAAATAAATACTCAGATGCACTTGAGACCTTAGTGTTTGGTTAGGAAATATCAAGAAACCCTCCTAGAGGACATCAGATAGTGTAATGAAGTTAATAATGAGGACAACATAAATTATCTTTTAAAAAAATGCAAAAGTATGTTTCTGCCATTAAAGATAACGAAAACTAGAGGTAATATTTCTTAAAAGCATGAAAGTCAACATTTCCAATAGTGACTAATAACTGTACTGTTAAGAACTTCTGTTTTGAAGATTTGCAACCAGCGGTAATTTAGAGTTTCAGTAAATAAAAGTAGAAAAATCTGATCTAAATTACTTTTCCATTTGGAATTTAGATATAAATTTAGAAAGGAACTTAATCCCTTCAAAATTAATAACAGGAGTAGAACTAGGATGGTGTCTGTTAGAAGAAGCAGCCCTCTGCACTGAGGTTCCACAGTGGTGCTGGGGCAAAATAAAGTATCTTGGAAAAGGAGTCCTAGAAGTCAGGATCCTGAGTGAGGTACAGCTTAGATGGACTAGGACAGGTGTAAAGACCTGTCTGAAATGCTAGAGAGATGTTTCCTGAAAAACTTTTCAGTGCTTGCTGGGCGCTGTTATAATTATTTTTACTCCATCTCATATTAACAACTCTGAATTCTTCCTGAAAACTTGGTGTCTAACCTGTTTATTAGGTTATGAAATCTAGGTTTTAAATATTAAGTGAAAGGAGAAATTTGAAGACAAACTTCCCCCTCCATGAGTATTCCAAGTGAAGGAATATTGCGTCAAGAAATGAAAAGTTTGCTGTAACTACCTTTTGAATGGATCCTGCTCTAAGAACAGTATTTTGACAATAATTCCTGGAATAATTTCCAGGACAGGGAACTTAGGTGGGGTATGTGTACTTTCTGGGACTTAGTCAAGGCTGGGCATAAAGTAGGGTCCAAACTGTCAGTATTATCCACACTAAAATGTTTCTGAGCACACAGAGAAACTCCCTGGTGTCCAGGCAGTTTTCATACTGAAATTGAGATACAAATAGAGTAGTATTTTCCTGTTAATTAAGCAGAAGCTAAGCATAAGTTTTCAGGATAATCATTAAATACAGTGAAGTGCTTTAGGATTTCTCCTTTTTGGAGAATTTTACCTATAGTCCTACCCAGTCAGCCATGCCAGTGATCTGATAATCACCAATATCACTGCTAAGAGTATTAGAATTCCCTTATGTTATCTCATTAAAGAGGTTTAGAGATAAATCACTGACATACATGTAACAGGTATTTCTTCTACACCAGTGTTTCAGAGGGGGCAGGGAAAGGAAAAAGAGAAGATGGTAACAAAGCAGAAAGCTGTCTTCATACCAGAGCAACCTTGGAGGTTTAGTATGGTTCAGTATTACTTTCAGTTTCTTTCCATTTACCTTCTAGAAACACATAACTATTTTCCCTGGCTTGATTTCTTTTTGATATATCTTGCGTTTGGTGTGCCATTCTCTGCATTCTCTTTCTTTTTTCTATATGCATGACACTTCACCTGAGACTGCTCCTGTTCCCATTAGATACACATTATTTTCCTTACTGTTTTCATTGTCTTTTTATGCCTCTGCCTCTTTTTTTCTTTTCTGTATTTATCATTCCCTCTCCTTGACTCAGACAAATTCTGTGATATTTGTATAACAGTTGACAATAAATGATATATAACACTGTCAAACTTCACTTGAAGTTCAAAATTGAATACTTCTGAGATGTACTCTACTAATCTAGGTTTCCCATGCTACCTCAATGCTGTTGATCAGTGACAGCAAAGAACTGTAGAACAAAAGGAGATGGTGGGGTGACAGAAATCATGCAGAACCCTAGCAGAAAAATTCCTACAGACACATGAGACATTCAATGCCAGTGAGCACAGGTCACCACAATGTATATTTCTCCAATTACCAATACTTCAGTAGGTACAGGCACATAATTCTGTGTCTGACTGAAGTCTTAGCAGACAAGCAGATAGTTACATGGTTGTTAAAGTTACAGCATTTCAGTCATCTGTAGGTAGAAAAAACTTTTTGTGGTATTTGCCAGATTATTGATTTTTATTCAAAAAATACATTGATTCTCTAGGGATAAACCTATGTTATCAGAGTTTAAATATTTCTGGGAGTGTCTTCCTTCATAAATTACCACTTCTGCTAACTTTATAGTTTTTTAAAAAAAAACATTTCAAATGAATCATATTCATTGAATTCCTACTAAAAGGTATGTAATATTTTCACATGAAAAATTAGATCCTCATACTGAGATTCTTCTGCTTCAGCTCACGGTATGTATTGAATTTATAACTGCTTCTTTCTGTCAAGCTTTTTCCAATAATGTGTATTAAAATGATTATATAAAAATAAATTGCATTACACAGTATTGTAATATTTTCATAGATGACATTACATTATTCTAACACAGGTCAATTTTCTCCGGTCCTCTAATAGCATGGATAATACCTTGCTTTGTGGGTGTTTTTGTTCTTGTTATTTCTGATTTTCCGTTTTTTCCTGGAAGATATGTGCAACATTTCCCAGCACACATAAATAAGATCTGGTTTTACATTGTACTGCGGGCACTGTGTCTAGGTTTACTTCAGCCAGCTAAATCTAATAAAGATCTACTGGGATAGTAATTTTTAAGTTCAAGTTCAATATCAAACATGTCAGCAGTGCACTTAGCAAGAAGCAGGGCAGTAGTTTGAAGAAAATGCAGATCCAGTCACCAGCAATTTTTATCAAATTATAAACCCTTGTTAGAGTGCTAGGATTTCATCAGCTAGAAATACTTAAATAAAAGCAATCCTTCTCCAGGAGGTGATTGCTTTTCTTGTGCATAGGTAGATTAAACATCAATACATTTACATACTTTTGACACATGCTCTGCCGCTCACATCTTCATTAACCACATTTGTGAAATGAACATCAGATTTTGCATGCTGTTCTCAGGAAGTCTCGTGCTGATCAGAAATAGATTGGCATTTGTATTTATTATCTTACACCTACTGATGTAATTTTTCTTTCAGGTAATTTTTTCTCTTCGTGAAATAATTGTGGATGACCTAAAAAAAAATAATCATCATATTTAGAGGTATATTAGAGAAATATTGTGTTAAATGATACATAATTATTTTAGGATTAGTTTCTCAAAACAGTTATTCCACGTAACTTGGTCTAGTTTCAGAAAATGTTTTCAGCAGTCACTTTATGACCTGCATCTTCCAACTGGAGAAACTTTCAGACGAGGAGAGGTTGAAAGAGCTGGGGCTACTCTTCCAGGAGGATCTTAATGTTCCCTGATGGGAGGGAACGCAGATGAAGAATCTAGACTCTTCTCAGCAGTGCCCGTTGACAGGACAGAAGGCAATGGGAACAAATTAAAACCAAGGAAATTCTATTCGAGCACAAGAAAACACTTTTTACTGTGAGGATGGTCAAACACTGGCACAAGTTGCCGAGGGAGTTTGTGGAGTCTCCATCCTTGAAGATATTCAAAACCTAATGGGACGCGGTCCTGGGCTTCTGATTGAGCAAGACAGTTGGGCTGAATGTATTCAAGATGGTCCTTCCATGTCAACCATTCTGTGATTCCGTAACACACACCAGGAGACAGTATTTCCAGTCACCTATATCTAAGTGTAATGTGGGAGACCTCTGTGCAAATACCCTCATCTGACTTGCCTAGTTTTCTGGACTTGCATGAGCCAGTTCTGTTATTTCTCCTGTAGTGTATATTAATGCTCTGGTTACAGCATACATCAGATTGGATCTTCCAATTTTTAATTTATTTATTCTTCCCCCTGAAGCTCTTCTATGTGTTTCAGGGACTATAATCTGCATATGTAAAGCAGTGGAGAAAAATCAAAGTTACCATTAATCTACTCATTTTAATTGTAATCCCAAAGGAGAAAAATGCTTAATAGACTTTAGAAGATAATCTTAAATCCTGTATATCTTCTCAGAATTTCCTCCTAATGATGATATCAATATATAGTCATGTAAAAAAGATCTAGTACGGTTTTTTTACATTATTATATATTGATATCATCAATGGAATACTGTGGCAAATATATCATCTGCAGTGGCAGTATACTCCACCATCACTGTTATACTTTAGTATTCATCTTGCACAAGATTCAAGATATGGCTCAGAACTGAGACTTTGAATTGCCTGAAAGATATTCGCTTTCACTAGTCCAGTAAATTAATTTAATATGACTTAGCTATTGGGAATCAATTACTTCATTAAGAAAGGCTTGAGACATCTTGTCCTGCAATAGTCTCATTGTAGAAGTGACAGTTCAGCTTAGTCTCTTTTCTTACTTGTAGTCTTGACAGTACTAGAGATTGTGACACAGGCCATAATTTCCTTAGATAACATGAATAATCTCTGATTTGCTAAATCTGTCTAACTTCTTAATTTATTGTCATTTCTTCCACATTACGTGACTAACCTAAGTGATCTTGTCCCAGAAACAGAACTTCAGTATGCCGGTGCACTCCAGTAAATGGACTGTAGAGGAAAAAATATCATTAAAAAAAAAAAAAAATCACAGAATCTTAGAATTGTTGAAGTGGTAAAGGACCTCTGGAGATAATCTATTCCCAACATCTCCTGCTCAATCAGGATAAAGATAGTGCAGGTTGTCCAAGACCTTGTCTAGTTGGGTTTTGAATATCTCCAAGGGCAGACACTCCGTAAATTCTCCAGGTAACCTGTTCCAGTGCTTGATTGTGAGAAAAATGCTGTTTTACTTAAGCAAATGGATCTCGGAGAATAGTTATTTTATATATCTTGGTACTACCAATTCTTTTTCCCCTTACAGCAATACGCATCTCCTATGTCTTCCCTACAACTTGATTGAAATAAAATTTCATCACTGTCCAATAATGCTATTGTGCAAATTGTCATAAACAAAATGGAGGACCAAGTTTTTTGTTCATGCTCAGAGTCCTGAAGTCACAACCAGCTTCTTATAAAAAGAATGAGATCTTTTTGTCTCAAATCAAGTTTCATAAAGTGATTGTGACATTTTGAGGTGTCTTCTGTGCTGCTCTTAATCTTTACAGATAACTTTCAGACTTGTCCTTCTGTTAAGAACTTGAGGACTTTATGTAACTTCTCATGAGTTCATATCAATTTTTCATATCTTTTTCTTTCTTCTCTGGAGCTCCTGAGGCTGTGTTGTGGGTGAACTGGACCGATTACAGCTTCAGTAATCTGTCTTGGTCCACCCTTGTCAGCTTGCTAAGTCAAACTCCTTTTGCCTCTCCTTTTGTTGAAGTTATGAGTCTGTTATTTTAAAGCCTTAAAAAAAAAAAAAAAAAAAAAAAGTTGCTGTATTTCAGCCTGTGAATGACAGATTTTTCACAGGGATTTGGCTTTTAACTTCCTTCGTGCTTTCCCGAAACTAATTTTTCTCAGATTGATGTTTCTGAATTGCCTCTCTTCTAGTTTCTACAGTGTGCTTCTCTTTTGTTGATGGGCTGAAGTGCAGAATTTAGACTCTTTTTGGTATGTTTTCATTTTTCAAAACTTCAATGATTAGAATAATTTCCTCTGCTTGTAGAAATCTATATCAGAAGTAAGTAAACAGTACTTCTTACATAATAACCCGGTAATTTGGAATACTAAATACAAGTAAATTGACCATGGGTTTTTTGACATAATATCAGCATAAGAATGAACAAGGTTATTCCTCAGGTTTGTTCTACAGATTTCTGTTTCAGGAACTTGCAATGGGTTCATGTAGATTTAATCTGAAAGTCTCAGCAAAAATCTTTTTTAAGTACATAAAACAGATCTACACATTCCTGGTGCACAGTAGGGAACTGCAGCCTTTCTGAGTTTGTTTAGTGATACAGGAAATTTTTCAAACTTCTCCAGTGTAATTTTCTTCACAGTATTTCTTTCTCTCCTTTCTGTTCTGTTCAGTCATAAAAGAAGACAGAATTTCAGGTCCCAGATTAGTCTTATCAGCCAAGATAATATGATCTTTATGATGTCCTGAAATTTATGCTAAGGGACTAGAAATATAATGGTGACAATATGCCAAGATAGAAATGTGAAATTCAAACAAGGGACCATCCAGGAATGCTATTTTTATTACAAGATATTAATTAAACTATGGAATATTTTCTTTCTAGTCATGTGCCACTAGATATGGAATATAAAATTAGGAAATTTATAGTAAATGTATCAAGTAGAAATGTATCACTTCACAGAAGTGTTATCCATTATGAAAGCTGAGAATAAACATAAATCTAAAGTTCTAGAGTTTAGATCAAATGGACCACTAGTAGAATGGTGAAGACCACCTAGAAAAGAAAGGAGAAAGTACATTTACATAGCTCCATGACTTAATTTGGAAGCAAATAGCTATAGTCTGCCAGGATTTATTTCTGGAAGGGGAAGCAGCAAAGAGATTTTGGTGGTTTTGTCAGAGTAAAAATATTTTCTCATCACTTCTCATCCAGAAATTTTCTTTGCATGACCCCTGTGAGACATAGATGTAAATATAAACATAGATTGAAACCATCTGTGGCAAAAAAATCCTCAATATTTTCAGTGGATTTAAAGGGACTTTTATGTTGACAGTTAAATGTGTGCCTATGTGATGAGCTAGACTAGGTAAGGAAAGAAATCCTTACAAAATACACGATAAAACATAAAAGAGCTTTCTCAGCATTATCTGTCAAACAACATATCACATGAAATTTTTCCAACACTGCATTCTTCATCCCTGTTGCAGAAAGTAATGAGGAGGAACTAAACTGACAAACTTCCTTAACTAGCTGCATCTCACAGTCCAATTATGTATTTATTCATTTTATAGATGAAATTTGGCTTTTATGAATATCAGAGCATTGAAGCTGAAAATTAACATTTTGATTTTTTTAAAAAAAATTTCTTTCTTTTCATTAAATTAGCACACGTACAAAGGCACCCATCAGTAGCCCTGGGCACCCTAAGAGATATTGCAATGGAAGTCAAAAAGGGGATAACAAACATCAAACAAGATAGTGAAACTGCTGTACGGTAGACAAACAGATGGTTTTAAAAACTTATGTCTTTAAACAGTCATATCCTTGCTATGTACAAACCAAAAGACTGACTGCAGTATATCTTGGTTGTCAGCAGACCTATGCTGTTTCAAATCAAATAGGCTACCCATTTTCAAAGCTGAGGTACTCTGAAAGTACTTTAAATAGTCCAATTTTTTAAACAAAGTGTATTGCATTTTGAATGCATTTTTGAACTTCAGTTACGTAAATAATATAATCAGGCAATGTTGCAAGGAAGGATGTCCCATATAATTTGAAACTTCACAGGTAAAACCATGTTGCTAATAATGTCTGTATTTAGACAGAATGAATCTTACTCATTTCTAGATGTTTAGTGATACACTTCTAAGTTCAATCTTATCATATTCATAGAGAAAGAAATAGGCAATTTCACAAGACATTGAACTAAAAATTGTAATATTTGAGGATGGGGTTCATTCATAACCTCAAGCATCTAGCAAAAGTTTCTCTACTAAATACATTTTGCAGTCAATGGAGAGGTAGCAAGTCACCTCCGGAGGATGATTCATCTTTAACAAACTACAAATTTATTTTACAATAAGATAAATTGTCTTCAGATACTACCCTTTTTATTCCATAGAATGTGAAGCAGCTATGTTCTGCATTATTGAACAGTTTCCCCATGTAAGAAAAAAACAACTATCTAACTTTCAGGTAACAGATGCATGGATAACTTAGTTGATCAAACAGAAGCATCAGAGATTTTTAGAGGCAGACCTCAAAAAGGTTTTTCATTCTATTGAAGAAAACTGTCATTTGAGTGCAAACACATTTTTACAGAATTTTTCCTGCTGCTATTCACTAAAACACAGTTACTATAGTGCCCACTCAGCAGTCCATATACATTGTTTAATTTGCAAGGAAATTCTTCAGGAAGTAAAATGCAGGAGGATGTAGAGAACTATTCATTTCATCTTCTTTTATTCATTCCTTTTAAAAGCACATCAAATTACTCATTTCAGATCTATATGCTTCTATGGTAGCTATCTGTACTTTATTTGGGACAAAAAAAAAAGGCAAACAGTCACAAGAGACCTCTAGACAAAAGAGAAAAAAAAAAAAAAGAGGGAAAAAACTCTTTTAGGTGATAAAAATCAAGTAATGTGTTTCTCTCACATCATTTTTAGTTTAGCACACTAAATCGGCATTTTTTTCTTTCCCTCTTTCCCTATGTGATGTTAGTATTTCTTTTTGCCTTGCATATATTCTACACTGCCATAATTTTTTATTTCTCATACTTGTGCTAAATTTTACTCTTGTCAAGTAAGGATAAATCCATACTCATTACAGAGTTAAAAATTCAGAAATAAATATTTCTATCCATATGTTTCCAATTTCTCAGCCTTGATGAAGTCTTGCCCGACATAGAACTAAATGAGAGGCTCAGCTTTGATGTCTGTGAAGGTTCATTGAATTTTGTCTGATGTAAAACTACAAGGGTAAATTCTGAAAAGAAATCTGGAAAATCTCGAACCTGTTTTGATTAAAGATCTGTAATTTCAAACAGTCTGTTTCACGCTTGCTTCCTGTAAGACCAATGAGGGAGATAGGATGGGAAACAAGCCTAAACTTCAGACATTTCCATCAAGGAACCAGAAATGAAGCCAGTTCATATCAAGGCAGTAACACTTCTCACCCTCTATTTAAAGAAAAATGAATGTAAACATTGAATTAAGGAAAAGGTATTTTTAATAAATTTGAATATATTGAAGCTTGTAAATTAAATATAATCATTGATTAAAAATATAAAATAGGTCAGGAAAAATAATTAACCAAAGAAGATAAATTAATGCTTAATATTTTTTCCTTCACAAGATGAGGTTTTCTTTTAATAAAATATGTTCACTAGGATATGCTTTCCAAATAACAATAAGTAATCCTGATTTTATTGTTTTAAAAAACACATGAAACTACAATATACTGAGTGTATTATCATATATGGAATGATATATCGAATGATATATTTTATGTAAATATGTATTTTTTAAAATTACACTTTAATTCATCATATCAGAATCCCATAATTAGTGGTTGTCTCTACCTCTGTGATAGGCCATATTAAATTTTTGATTCAAATTATTTCAATCTTTGGTATGTTAAGAAGCAGAAATGCAAGTTTGAATGTTACTGCCTATTCCCATCTCTAATTATTCAACAAACATGCCTTACTAGTCATCAGTCTTGTCCTGCGAACACCACAAGCGCATTCCTCTCCCTAAAGCTAATGAAGCTGTTAAAAATTTGTTAGTGTTGATAAGGGACAGAGTCAGAATCAGGTCCCTGAGTGCTCTGCTGCTCTTTGTTGTCAGATGAACCTCTTACTTAGTCTCTTATTGAAAGCTAGATGGGACTTGGACCGCACAGCATCTGCTACCATGTGCCTACATAGATTGCGACTTATGACACACAAAAAGACATTATGCAGAGTAGATGACAGAAAGGAATAAAGAAAAAGTAACCTCTTCACAGCTTCATGTCCCAGTTATCAAGAGAGTTGGGGTGTTATGCTATAAACTGGCACAGGCTGGCAGAAAATGACTTCTCTATCCACCTGTGATAAGGCAGGAAGGATACATCTCAAAAGACAACTCAAGGAATTAGCGAATGTTATTGCCCTGCTTCCTCAAATCCAATCTTCTTCCTCCTGAAATCTTTTGTCTGAAGTATTTTATGAAAGACTGCTCCTGAAATTTATATTATTAGTATGTATTTTATATGTTAAGTATACATGTTGCTTTTAAGTAATTGAATCCCATCTAGAAAGTTTGTGTTAAGGTGCACTTGATCACCCTCCAGGTGCCTAAAACAGAATCTACCTTAAACACTTAAGCTTAGACGAGCAGAATAAGTCTCATATTATACATTAAGTGTATATTAAACTTTTGGTACAGTTACTGTTACATGATAATTAAAATTATGGTCCTGAGTTTGTAAATATTTTCTCAAGCAATAGCTGTTTCAGAATAGTGCTATAGAACATTCTGTAAACTTAACAAGCTACGACTGTTCATGCTTTAAGCATGAAAGTAGAAATTAGAAAAGTAGTTTTAGTCCAGTTAAGACATTTTATATATCCTTTGTTAAGATGAGACTGTAATGACATAGATTTCAGGATTTAGTCAAGAATTTAATAGTTTTTGAAAACTGTTTTCTTTTGCTTATATCAAAGGCTGTTGAGAAATACACAAGTAGTTGTAACTGTTGCTTTATTAGCCATAACCATCTTTGCTCTTTTTTTGACCCTGTTGCACTTTTGTTATGAAGAACAGTATTCAGCACAGGACAGGATGGAATTCAGCCTGAGAGTTAGACACTTAGGCTTGCATATCTCCAGACATGCAGGCAAGATTCAGTTGCTTAAACAGAGACATCTAACAACACTTGAAACATCCTAATGTAACTCATTTGGCTTCTGGTTCTTGTTCCAGAAGATGTGGATCTCCCTTAGTCCTTGTGGTGTAACTGCCAGCCCTGTATGTACGTTCAGGAAATATATGATGGTGCAGAAGATCATTAAAATGGTTCTAGATGCATATGTTTTAGCAATTGAACTGTATCCTACCTGTTTATACTTGAATGAGATGTAGCTGATAGCACCAGCAGAGTGATTCAGCTCAACTGAATATCTGAGATGTGATTCAGGAACTTAGCCATAAACATTTACTGCCTTTTGAGATGAATGGAAATTGTCCCAAAATGTCCTCTAATTGTTGCACCAGAAAAAGCACTAATTTCCTATGTATCATATCCATCAGTTTTGTGTGAACATCTTGGATGGCCACCTAAGCCACCTCTCAAATAGCACAAGATGCCTTTGTGTAGGTAACTGAACCACATCTTAGATGTTTACAATAGTAGGAGATAAATCCCTCCACAGGGATGACAAGATCTCCATAAATTATAATGGGACATAGCACAAGCAGAGTGGGATTCACTTGCCACACATGCAGATACTCCTGGCTACCTAATCCACCTCTTGGTTGCGGGCAACTGAATCAATTTTCTTGTGTGCCACCCAAGAACCCGCTTTAGGTTTTACTGGTTGTTTAGACTAGGCTTCCACTGACTGTAGGGGAAGCTTTGACACCTGTCTTACCCATAGACACCTGAAGGTTTGGTGTCTTAGTGTTTAAGTGAATCCCACTCATAATGCCTAATTCTCAGAATTCTTTATCTTTCTCGCTGTAGAGACATCTCTGATGTATCAAAATGGATTTTTAACCGAAGCAGAAGATAATGTCACACTATTGCACAACACCCTATTGTAACTTTGGGTCCACACTAATTTTTTTTTTTTTTTGACACTGTTTATTTTGCAGTGCTGTTCTGGAAATCTCATCATCTTTACAAGCATCATTGATAGTATTGCTACTTTCATTTTGAAAAATAGATCAGTTTTACATTCTGAAAATTATTTGTGCTTTACTTATTTCATCAGTTCTGTATATAACATTTTGTTATTTCAAACAAAACAAATCAAAACAAAAACATAGGAAGTCATTCTATCAATGTTCTAAGGCTAAGTTTACATAATGACATTGTTCCCCGCTTTGAAGGCACATAAAATTCCTCAATCACCTGCCACTTTAGACATGCAAGTCTGGAATTCTAATCTTCCTAAGTCCTCACAACATTTATATTGAGCTATAATTTACATTACAGATGTTAGTTGAGTGTGTGAATATGATCATCTAGTACTATTTTAGATGTTTTTGTGTCTGTACTTCTGTACAGGGCCAGCAAAAAATACATGGAACATGCAGAAGACAAATGCCTTTCAAAGAGGGGCAGCTAGAGGCCAGCCACAGGACCCTAAGACATCTCAAATTACCTCACTGTTTTTAGGTAACTGAATTTCCCGTTATAGGATTAATTATGAAGACTATCGAAGTCATGAAACAATAACCGCAACAATATCAACCAATACTGCAATGACGTCACAAGAGAGACCTCACATTAGAGTCTTCCTAAATTTTGCTTCACTACACTACAAAGAAAAAAGTAAATTGTGTTTTCCCTACTTAAGCAAGATTAGCTTTTATACTCTCAGGTTTTGCAGTCAAAAAATAGGAGCGCTAAGGAACAGAGGCTTAATTTACAGCCCAAGACACAAAAGAAACATGAGCTAATGTGGGATCTACTCCTCCTCTCAAAAGCACAGAATAAGTGTATTAATGATTTGACTTCAAAACACACTGCTTAGTACTGTTCTGCAACATTTATTGATTCTTGGAAGACACATACTATTAAAGCACCATTCCTGTACTGCCAAGATTAAGTTTATCCTGCATTAATGTTTTAGTTTGATCATTTAAATGTTTTGCAAGTTTGAGGTTACATTTTAATTTATTCTAGTTAGCTTCGTGACAAAGCAACTAATCTTTAAGGGTTTGCTTACTGGAATGAGTTAACTGTAATTTTAACACGATTGTGCAAATTGACAGCCTTATATAAAACCTTTCCTGTAAGCACTATGCCTCTAGAATTTAGTCTGTTTTAGACATAACAATGCAAACATCATGAGCAGCTGAAGTGTGAATATACTGAAGAAGAAAAAGTATGCAAAATATACTGGTAAGAATGGCTGTATGCTTCAGCTGGTCTAAACCAAGGAAACCCATTTAAGTTAGCAGATCCTTACCAGTGTATATTAGCTAAAACCCTGGCCCTGCATTTTTTTCTCAATAGGCCTAAACATCAAAATTTGTTTTTATTTTCTTATGAAATTCTATATTACAATAAAGTACTTCGGTATGTTTAGCCAATCAATTTGCAGGGTAAATGGAATAGTCTTAATGCTGTAATTGTGCAATTAGAGTCATTTGGTCTGTGTAGAACTAGCCACTCTTAGATTAGCAGATTGATAAGGATACAAAGAGAAGGCCAAAGCATTTTTTTAAACTGAAACTTTATTTCATTATCATGTAATTGGGTTAGGTTTTATTTTGTTATTCCATATTTCAGTGGGTATGATAAATATGAGGTGCTCTGAGGGTGAAGATCATGCTATGATTTGCCTTGTCCAGGGTTTATCTGGGATACCGTTACTGTCCCAAGATTTAGTTTTGGAGCACAGTATTTGGAGTAGCCCAAATATCTCAGTAACCATGGAATTAAATATATTGTGCTTTAC
This sequence comes from Leptosomus discolor, assembly GCF_034619465.1. Taxonomy (NCBI): domain Eukaryota; kingdom Metazoa; phylum Chordata; class Aves; order Leptosomiformes; family Leptosomidae; genus Leptosomus; species Leptosomus discolor. The sequence goes on along the minus strand of NC_141392.1, from coordinate 84,155,333 downwards.
CTATATAATTTTAGCACTTATGCTTTCTGTAACAAGTTTTGGTGCATTCTCATCTCTAACAGCAGGAGAAAATGCAAGAGGATTTAAAACAGCACTGTTAAAGATCTTGATCTCCTTTCTGTTGCTTTACTGTTCTTAACAGAGTTTGATGCTGAATGTGAGAAACCATGGGAAAGGAATGTTTAGAAAAGATACAAAATCTTCAGCAATTATTTTTATTTCTATCAACAGTTCTCTTCTGTGTAGTAGGTTTGTACCAAAAATATAAATGATGTTTTGTGCATTAATGAAGAATGGAATTCACCTTCCCGATATATTTATCCCTGCTGTCTTTTTAATGGTGTATGTGCAGTACAAAAAGGTTATGTCTATAGTAAGATATTAAACAATTCTTGGATAATGTCATACAATTATCCCTCCTATTAAATTGTTTGAACCGTACATGGAATGTATTCGGCCTGGGCCAACTGGTACTGTGCAACACAATTCGTAGACATTGTTTGGGATTTAACACCAACCAGGAACATTTCTGAATAAATAGTTTGGATTTGGCCACTCTCTTTTTAGAGTAAGAGAGTTTAATAGAACAGACTTATGCTGCTTTGTGCTGGTTGGCACAAAATGTCCGAAAATGGTACCAGGCACGATTTAATTTATTATGCAAGGTATAGTCTATGTGTCTTCCCTAAATTGTTCATACATTTTATTTTTTCTTTTTTTTTTTGGTTATAACAAATATCTACCTGTGCCAGTAGGTTATTTCTGACAGTGGTAGCAGCCAATGCTTAAGGAGAGAGGACAAGAGATTAATTTCTAGGTATGCATTCTCAGCTTTCTGAAATCAGAAATCTGACTTCCAAAGGAAGAGATTGCACCCATACATGTCTTTCATGAAGTTTTGCACTTCCTTCTTGAGCACATCCTGCAGTGTCCTGTGGCAGTACATTCTGCAATGTACTTGCACTGTGTGTCTATTTGTTCTAGAATGGTCCCTTACAATTTCATCATGTTTGTCTTTGTCTCTCAAGGCAAATGTTGATTGTTCCATCCCTATTCACCGTGTGGTGGGCTGACCTTGGCTGGACACCAGGTGCCCACCAAGCTACTCTATCACCCCTCTCCTCAGCTGGACAGAGGGAGAAAAATATAATGAAAGGCTCATGGGTTGAGATAAGGACAGGGAGAATCACTCAGCTATTACCTTCACAGGCAAAACAGACTTGACTCAGGGAAATTAATTTAATTTATTACCAAGCAAATCAGAGTAAAATAATGAGAAATAAAAACTAAATCTTAAAACATCTTCCCCCACCCCTCCCTTCTTCCTTGGCTCAACCTCACTCCCAAGTTCTCTACTTCCCCCCTGCCAGTGTCACAGGGGGACAGAGAATGGGGATTGTGGTCAGTTCATCACACATTATCTCTGCCGTCTCTTCCTCCTCCCACTCTTCCCCTGCTCCAGCTTGGGGACACTCCCAGGGCAGACAGTCCTCCACAAACTTGTCCAATGTAGGGCCTTCCCATGAGCTCCAGTTCTTCACAAACTGCTCCAGCGTGGGTCCTTTCCACATGTCCTTCCCATGGGGTGCAATCCTTTAGGAACAGACTGCTTCAGCGTGGGTCCCCCACAGGGTCGCAAGTCCTGCCAGTAATCCTGCTCCAGCATGGGCTCCTCTCTCCATGGGGTCACAGGTCCTGCCAGGACTCAGCTCCAGCACAGGTTTCCCACAGGTTCACAGCCTCCTTTGGCCATCCATCTGCTCTGGCATAGGGACCTCCACAAGCTGCAGGTGGATATCTGCTCCACTGTTAACCTCCATGGGCTGCAGGGGCACAGCCTGCCTCACCATTATCTTCACTGCGGGCTGCAGGGGAATCTGTGCTCCAGCTCCTGGCGCACCTCCTCCCTTTCCTTCTTCACTGACCTTGGTGTCTCCAGAGTTGTTTCTCTCACTTGTTCTTTCTCCTCTCTTCTGGCTGCTGTTACGCAGCAGGTTTTTTCCCCTTCTTAAAAATATGTTATCCCAGAGTCTTTACCACCATCTCTGATGAGCTCGGCCTTGGCCCGCAGTGGGTCCATCTTGAAGCTGGCTGGCATTGGCTCTGTAGGACATAAGGGAAGTTTCTAGCAGCTTCTCACAGAAGACACTCCTGCAGTACACAGACCCCGCCCCAAAACATTGCCACACAAACCCAATACAAACTGTTTCACTGAAGCCACTGTGTGATAGATCTCACTTGTGTTCCCCTCTAAGTAATTTCTTTTCAAAGCTGGAAGGTCACAGTCTGTTCAATATCTTTTCACATGAAGGAATATCTATAAGCCTGTTCATCCTTTTTATCTTCTGAATCTTTTTTTTTAGTTCTATATCTGTGTGTATGTATACAGGAACATACTCGCGAACACATCACAGCACAAACATATGTAGAAATTTTTCCTTCTACAACAGAAAAACAGAGCACCAGCTACAGCATAAATGTTTTAATTTTTATCCCATATTTTAATTTATATCTCTGTAGAAGAGAAAACAAGGCGAGAAAACAGATTCTGAGTCTTTAGGAGATCAGAGAAGGGTTAAAAAAACCCACTCCAATGCTAACTGCTTCAGTGTACTGTATTGTACCATAAGAATTCCAGTGCTTCGCTTTTCTTTGATAAAGATGCTTTCAATGGAGGAAAGTAAGTCTAATCAAGCTCACAACAAGCTCTGTTTTAGTTAATATCTGCTTATTAGCAGGGTTTTATGCCAAATTTTAGTAACACATTTTGAATTATTTATACCAACCAGAATTTCTGAAGAACAGTGAGCCTAACTTGGTGAGTTTTTAGTATCATTCTCTCTTCCCTCTCAGTGTGGATTCAGCTAGACAAGCAAAATTTTCGTTCTTTCTTTCGTGTGTAAGGTGGTTATGCTTTGACTTTGGCCTTGGCCTGGACACTTTGCACATAATCCATGCTGTGCCGTTTTACTGCTCCGACACTGGCCCAGAAAGCACTGTTAGTGTAGAAATAATCTACTTCCTGACTGGATAAAGTGATTTAATACAATTATCTGTTTTAATATTTTCAGGGAGGCTAATTATACTTCAAGCATGGCAAGTGTCCAAATTTTCTTATTAAAAGAGAACTGGTTTTGTACAAGAAGGCTTTGCAGAGTGTCCAGTTTGCAGTTAAATACAGAGTTGGTGCAATTATTTCATTTAGGCTAAGACTTCCTGACAATAAAGGTTCTAGTGTTGAAGTTATTCTATTAGTATTAAGACGGAGTATGCTCATATAATTCCTCTCACTAATCCTGCTTTAAAGCACTACAACTTCCTAATACAGATGAATCCATTTCTTTCCTTCAGGTCAATGTCTGTGAGATTCTACCTGGGCTTCTTGAAAAACTTGGGACTGGAGTAAATCCTAGCATTCAAAAGTATAAATCAGAGACACGCACTCTAAAAAAGATATTAAAAAAAAAAACCTTTTATCACACAGAACAAAATGAGGCCACAGTTTTTTAAACTCCTTTACTCTTTACCTCTCAAGAAATAAAGACAATATAAAGCACAAAAGAGGAGGGAAAATGACATAGAACAGGCGCAGTGGATGGCATTTCTTCCATACCCAATAATTACACTAAAATTAGGATTTATTTGAACTTACAAAAAAACTGAGCAGGTGGGTTTCATTTTGTTTTGTTTTTCCCTACAAATGGTGATTTCCTTCACCCTGAACATCTTTGCATGTAAGTCAAACCTCTTATGATAGCTTTATCTCACAGTAAATGATTTGATGCAGCAAATTCATTGTGAGACTTGGGTAGGACATTGTAAGAGGGTGAAGCTGACTACTCTTTCTAATTCTGAGAGAGCAGAAAAAAGCAGACTGGTTGGTCCAGGAGAAAGAATATGTAATTGAGCATGGAGGATAGAAATAAGTGGATCTCTATTGCTACTTCTGACTAGTGACAAAAAGAAAATCCTCTGGCTTTACCTGAAAGGAAGACACGGGCATTTTCCTCGTCTCCTGCTTGCCTTGACGAATTATGGAGATAAAACAGGCCACAATCACATTTAATGGAGGCCGTCACATGACTGGTATTCCAATGTCTATGGACAAAGACTGTTAGAAACCAGCAGAACTAAACTCAATTAAACTGAATGAATAGAACTGAAATGTCTTCTGTCAAGGAAGAATTTGTTCTCAAGTTTTTCCTTTCTTTTGTAGTAGTAAATTTGAAATTATTGTTCATATTTCAACATGTTTACTCTGTGTCTCCTGGGTACACTATTGCATGGAAAACATTTGCTGTATCAGGTTTTTCAAAGGTCAATAACTCCCAGTGTATTCTGCCCTTGAGACATGTGTGTATAGATACTGATACTGAAAATTTTCATTGTATTGTCTTAAAGTGCCGTAAGAGGTCTATTAGTTTATTTTCTGCAGAATGTCATATATCCTGAAGAGAAATCATGATGATAAATAAAGAAAACTATTTAGATTTTTTATTTCAAGTCCTGTTAATACAGTTATTTTTCCTGTTAGTACTGTTAAGACCATTAAAATTCCATATTAGTTTTAGGAATATTTCAATTATAGAGGTCATTTAGTTATGAATATATGTTCATGTTCAGTTGTAAACAAAATGTTTTCTTTGTTTCAAAAAAAAAGATGAAAATACTATTATCAAGGAACACAGCTTCCAACACTGATATGGTTAATCCTTAATCCTCTGTGGAGTTAATTAATACAAATATACATTTTGACTAAACTAGAGCACTGTGCTCAAAACAGTCAATGGAGACCCTGGGCTGTATCTGCCAGTCCCAGAGTGCACAGCTTGTTAATACTCAGGTGACACAACCTGGTTTCCAAAAAGACTTAGACACAAAAACTTTCCCTCCACCTATCCATCAGAGACATGCTAGACTACAAACTTGCAGTCCCGTTTATCACTTGTGCTTTGAAATTGAGTGTATATGTCATTCTTCATACCTCTATTCACTTCCTTATGATAAAGACCTTCCCATATTATATACCTTCTTTCCCTCAAGAGCAGGTTTTCAAACTGTTCCCAGATTTTTCTCCTTGAGCTAAACATGAGTGAAAGATAGTATGGGCAGTCCTTGAAATACACATGGAGCTCTATGTGTCTCAGGAAGATGCAGCAAGCCCAGTTGGATATGGACATTTTTGGAACAGCAAAACTCCTTTAGAGCTGGAACTAGCATCAGACTACTATATGGTTTTTTGACTAAAAATTAAGACTCCTGTTTGTACACATCTGAAATGAAAAGGACGCAGTCAATGAATTGTTTGGGTATTATTTCTTTTCTTACCTAGTACTTGAAAAACTTTTTAGAACAGTGTATCTAGTCTCTGAATTTAAAATAAGCTTTTCTGTGAGTGTAAAAACATTCAGTCCCTTGAACACTGATGGAAATCAAATATCACACTGGCATTTGGGTAAAGAAAATCGACTCTAAGTAAATTTTCTGAAATTTTGTACAGTAATGATAAGGTAAATAATTAGTAAATATTCAGCAGAAATAATTTTAGTTATGTCAAAGAGAAAATCTAAAAAACCACCAGTGTTTCCCATAGGATTTTAGTGATACCTCAGAATTAGAACAACAATAATAATATAGGTCAAAATAGTTTATATGTTGCAATACATATGGAAAGATAAGATGGAATACAGATGGAGATTCTTTAACTGCTCTGGGCTTTGAGGATTTCAAGTGATGATTTCAGTGCTTTTTGAACATAATTTATTCATGTGTAACTATCTAAAGGCAGAGCAAAGTGGGATGTTGTTCAAAAATAACCACATATTAAATGGAAAAGATGATACAGTATATTTTTTATTGAAAGAATTGCTAGTGCATGTTTGTATTATAGTCACAGAGAATTATGTTCTTCTTTTTTGAATTTAATGATGGCTAAGCGAATAAAATCAACAGAAAATAGGCTGAAACATAAAAACCAGTGTGTAACATTAGCAAAACCAAGCTAAAGAATTTTGTCCAAGAAGTAAAAGTTTTCTAAAATACATTAGTACCATTAAAAGATAGGCAAATCAAGAAACATCAAATGATTGAAGTTATATCTGCCTAAGCAGGCTGTGCAGTGCATAGAGAAGAGCTGTAGTGAAATCCTGTAAAGAAAGAGTGTTGTGGACCCAGTGTGCATTCTGTACATGTGTCGGGGTGGGCAGGGAGAGAGGGGTACTTTGGATTAGCTCTAGTCTGAATGCCCATTAACGGCTGTAGGATTCTACATGTGCTCCTGGTGCGTGTCTTTTGATTTAGTTTCATCAGAAAGGCATCCAGCTCATGCACTCCAATACCTTTCTACAATGACAGCAAAAGTACAGAAAAAAATTGGAACAACTGGGAGATTTGTTTCTCAGAGGAACTCCTAAACCAAACTAAGGCATTAATATAAACAAACCATGCAATAAATAGAGGGCAGCTCCTCCATAAAGAGAATACTGTCAGAGCTCAGACTTAGTTCATTTTTATCTTTAAGATGTCCAGAAATGTCTGACTGCCTTGAATCTCTTTGGTGGAATCAGACAGGGACTTTAGGGCAGGGTTCCCACTCCCAGACTTGGAACAAAAGAAAGCATCAGAGTTTTTTACATGCAGTGAATAAGGGAAACGATTACAGAATAACCAGAGTCCAGGTTGCTGCAGGAAATCAGAAGAATATTTTTTTCTGCAAGTGTAGAAGAAACAAACCATTAACATTAGTGTTGCTCTAAATAAAGTTTCATAAGCATAATTGAGCAATTGATTCTACTTTTGGGAATAAATGAAACAAAAATAAGCAATACATAAAATATAAAAGAAAGATCAAAAAATCCTTAATCTTTCTATTCACAAAATTAAAACAGAATTTTAAAAACTCAAAGCCAAATAAATCCTAATTTAGTAACTATTTTTATTCACAAGATTATTGACGTGCAATGTTTAAACAGTACTAATGCCACGGGAACTTAGTATAGTTTTAGCTTTTAGGTATAATCTTACAAGGTTCTCTGAACAAGGAAAATTGCTTTAACACTCAGTTGTCCGTATATAAACCAACACTTGGAAGCTCTGGGATTTAAATCCCTATAACTGAATAATTCAGAAAATTGAGACTGATACTGAGATTCTGTCTTGGCCCTACTCCTTATGTGTCCAATCTGATCCAATCCTTATTGACGGAAGAATCAGCATGTACTGAGGTCATTACAAGACCAGGTATTATCTGTTTAGTCATTTATATAGCAGATTTCACTTGATATCAGAACCCAAGGAATTAAACTCTCCTTATTCAAACAGGAAGAAGTTAGTTATTCCAGACTAAAGTAGTCCTCAAATGTTCCTTCCATAGTTGGCAGAGATAAAGAGGCACTTCCATGGAGTGTCTGAGATCATTAAGGTAAACTGCCTTCTGGAAGTGCTATTTTTCTCTATTTATTGTAAAAGGATCATACAGAAACCAGCTTTGGGTGACACAGCAAAATCTGAGATATAAAAACTAAGAATAATACTTTGGATTTGGGGTGTGGGTCCCTTTGCTTAATGGCTGTTAGAGTGAATTGGTACAACAGCTCCACATCATCCCTAAATTTCATAGAAGCCCAGTTACGATCACTGCTTTTGGGTCCATTTCCACATTACACCGATCTCCTTTCAGTAGTGAAGTGCATATTCCTGGTTCTGTTTTTACTCAGTCTTCTCTTCTTTTTCTCCTGTTCTTTCTGTCTTTACTGGGGGGAATAAGAGGGTGCGGGAGAAGAAAATCGCATTCTAAAATTATGCTTTGTTTCTTTGAGCTATTGTTTGTATATGACTAGTTTAATCATGCACAACATTCACCCTTCATTACACTGAACGTTGTTAGTAGTAGATGCCTCTGAGCACAATAATGCCTAATTTGCATTAATCTTGCTTTGCTCAATTCTTTCATAGTGAAGCAAACATATGCCACAGATTACTCTCCATTTTTTAAACCACAATAAATGTATGAGCTACACTCCCATATTAAAAAGCACTTAATTTACCAAACTACTTTAAAGTGACTAAAAACATTACAATGTTCTTATTTCTGCAAGACAACACAAAACCAAAATGTCTCAAAACGGGCAACAAAACAGCGTCTGCATAATGATGCAAACAGGTAATTGAGCATAAACAAGGTTCACCAAAACACAAATAAATAAATAATTACAGTGCAATCCTGGGCCTTTAAATTTTTTACCTTCCCACTCCTCTGCTTTCCTGCAGGTACTGTTTTTGCAGGTGCAGCCCAGACAGTTTCATTCATGTTGTTAGGGTCTCTAGAAGAAAGCTTTTAGCTGAATATAGCGGCCATATAGTTACTATTGAAAGTGGCATCCATTTTGTTTTCTATTTAAATTCTGCAATATATACTAATTCTTTGTCATACACTCCTATTGTTAATGTTCTACTGTAAGTTCTTGTGGGTTTTGTTCAGAGAGGTCTTCACTCCTTCAACTTATTTAAGAGATGCTGATGTTGTATAACTTCTATGCATTAGTGCAGGAGCCATAAATTTTGTGCAGTAGAGACCTGCCTCAGTGCCATTCTGTCTGAGGCAATGTAAACCTCTTTCAAAACTCCCAAATAGGAGCTACTTAGAGCAAGGAAATGGGGCACTTCCCAGCTTTCAGGTCCCCTAGGTTCCCTTTGTTATCCAGTAATAATTCTATTCACTCCCTCCTGTGGTTTGAATAAAGTACTGACACAGACCTGGAAAAAAAAGATCAGCACAGAGGATCATAGAATCATAGAACCATAGAAAAGTTTCAGTTGGAAGAGACCTTCAAGATCATCGAGTCCAACCTTTGTCTTGACCCTATCAACACCACTAAGCCATGCCCCTAAGTACAACATCTATCCATCTCTTAAACACCTCCACAGATGGTGTTAAATCCAGTTGGTGGCCAGGCACGAGTGGTGTCCCCCAGGGCTCTGTACTGGGGCCACTCCTGTTTAACGTCTTTATCAGTGATTTGGATGAGGTGATGGAGTGCACCCTTAGGAAGTTTGCAGATGACACTAAGCTGGGTGGAAGTGTCTATCTGCTTGAGGGTAGGGAAGCTCTACAGAGGGATCTAGATGGGCTGAATCAATGGGCCAAGGCCAGTTACATGAGTTTCAATGAGGCCAAGTGCTGGGTCTGCTGGGTCCTGCACTTCAGCCACAACACCACCCAGCAGCGCTACAGGCTTGGGGAGGAGTGGCTGGAGAGCTGCCAGGCAGAGGGGGACTTGGGAGTGTTGATTGACAGCCGGCTGAACATGAGCCAGCAGTGTGCCCAAGTGGCCAAGAAGGCCAATGGCATCCTGGCCTGTATCAGAGATAGTGTGGCCAGCAGGAGCCGGGAGGTGATCATTCCCCTGTACTCGGTTTTGGTGAGGCCGCACCTTGAGTTCTGTGTGCAGTTTTGGGCACCTCTCTACAAGAAGGACATTGAGATACTGGAGAGGGTAGAGGGACGGGCTACCAAGGTAGTAAAGGATTTAGAGCATGTCTCGTATGAGGAATAGCTGAGGGATCTGGAGCTGTTTAGCCTGGAGAAGAGAAGGCTGAGGGGAGACCTTATTGCTCTCTACAACTACCTGAAAGGAAGTTGTAGCAAGACGGGGGTCGGTCTGTTCTCCCTAGTAACAAGCGATAGAACAAGGAGAAATGACCTTAAGCTGCACCAGGGGAGGTTCAGACTGGATATTAGGAAGAATTTCTTTACTGAAAGAGTTGTCAGGATCTTACAGTATTATGATCATTAGGTCAAATGGCTATATCCTGTCTCAATCTTACTCCTATTTTGATCCAGCAGATGTACAATTTCATCTTGTGCAGTGGCATATCCTTAACAAAAAAAGAGGCTGAGAACATCCAGGCTATCTTAGTCCCTCATGGATATGCTGCTCCTTAAAGCAGATGTGGTTTAACACAGTCTCAGGCAAAGAGCAAGTTGCACCTGCATATTTTGCTGGGCAAGCTTTCTAATCACCAAGTAAAATGGGGCTGTCACTTAATTTGTATTTCTTTCAGCAGCATTTCCGAATAAGACACTGTTCCCTGTTCGGTTGCTGGATAAAAAATACATAGACATGTATCTCCTGGGGAAGGGTTGTAGCTGAAGGTTCCAAGTGGGATCACGTTTCTGCTTACAGCTTCATTTAAGACACCTGGGATGTGGACTAATTTAGGTTAACCCTATGTCGTACTTTTTATTAGAACTGAAGAACTGTGCACATGTTTAGCAGCATGCCTGCACTGTGCAATTATCTCTGAATTCATGCCAAACTACCTGCCTCCAGACCTGAACATAATACAGTTGTTTCAATGGTGACACTGGAATTCCAGGTCATGAGCTATGCATGTTATCTTGTCATAGAAGTAACTTAGCAAATCAAAACCTTATCTGTACTCAGACCCTTACATGCATCCGAAACATCCACCATCAACATCTATACAAATGGGTTTGAATCTTTCCATACTCAGTTACCTAAATAGGAAAGCTGCAAACCACAGCAGAATTACTGCTAGGGCAAATGCTAAAAGGTGAAGGGTATTATTCTGCATACTGTCCTCTCCTCCCCATCCTATGTTACTTCTCAAGGAGAATTTTATCCATGGAAACTGTCGGAATTCCAAACTGGAACAGCTTTCAGAGGAGATTAACCTTCTCCATGGCACAGCAATTTTCCCTCCTGAGGAAAGCCATATTATTTCAGTCTAGAGAAGGTGTCTATTACTTTAGAATTTAAGAACCCACATGTTCCTTCTCAGAGAGAGAAGCAATTACTTTAACTGCTGTGCTCAGCATGAAAATGTTTGGGGAAAAAATACCTCTCTTAATCATATTTTGACATCTATATTTAAAATGGGGCTAAGTATATGAAAAAAACTAAAATCTAAGTTAAAAATATAGACCTATAATAACTATCATTAGTAACCTGTAAAACACAATGTATACATTATTAATATTTTGCTATGTGAAAGTACATTTTAATGTAGTATTCTACATCAAACCTTTGAGGGAATTTTCTCATTAAAAAACAGTTTTGCTGAAAGATATTCTCATAAACAAAACCATACTTTGGGTATATAAGTAAGTATGGACCTTGATTTATTATTCATTAACAGTTCTCCATTAACTACTGAACAAGTTTTGCAGTTACAAGAGGGAACTCACTGTTTTTCTACATCTGACAAAGAGAATTCACTCTGTAATCTTAACATACTATCGCAAATACTGTGTTTGATTACCACAAGACACTTTCTAATATCAGGTAATATATTTTAATATTTTTTCTTTTTTTTCTTCTGCCAGTTAAAATACATGTAAACACTGAAGCAAAACAGCACTTGAATGACTTTTACATCCTCCCATCTCTCTTACAGAAAGGAAAGGACAACAAAACTGTGTAGCTCAAAAAGCCAGCTCAAAGGATTTGCTCTTGATGTGGACCATAGAGGTACAAAATGGCTGGGGTATAACACCTGTACTGGGACAAGGCTCACACCCACCCATGTGCCTTCCTGATCCCTTCTCCTGGTAAAAGAGTCTTGCTGCATCTTCAGGGACTGGTGCAGCACCAAACAAGTACAATCTCCCCAGGCAGAGGGAACCATCTGCTTTAAACCGTCGGCCACCATGCACAGCTACAGCACCACTGAGATGAAAGCCTGTGGGAGAGATGTTTGATATGTCATAATATATCTTAATGTTCAGTCAGCTATCAGTGTGAGGCCTTCCTAAGCATCCTAGAAATCTATTACTCAGTCAGTTCATTACTTTTCTCATGCCCTTCCTTTTCTCTCTCGTATACCCTCATTTCCACGGAGGAAACTGAGAGACATTAGGAGATACAGAACACTCCAGGGCCATGTGTAAAGTAATTTTTGGTGGCAGGACTGTAGTATGTATCCCCCTCTTCCCTGGTTCTCAGCCAGCTTCATCCTGATGGAGTTTCCCTTTCAGACAGCTCCCACCATGGATGGTTTCCACAGTCTCAACTGCTGTAAAAGCACTGGATAACCTCAATCTGTATTATCTTTTGAGAGAAATCGCTTAATTAAAGAGGATGGAAAAGGGGTTGGGGGATTGTTAATGACTTGAATATTTTGTTCTACACTACAGCTTGCTGGAGTCCGTGAGTGAACTAGTGTAATTCAGTCTCTAAGTGATTAACTCAAGAATTTTCATGAGCAGTAAATTTACTGCGAAAATTAGGCCAAAAGGTAAAAACTACATTGTAATTAGCATCAAGTAGAAAAAAAAATTAGTTCACAATACAAAATTTATGACCAAATAAACATTATAAAAAAAAGCATTGAAAAACACATTAATTTGAGGGCATATTCCCTCTTCCCTGTTCTATTCAAAGAGAGTAACAGGGAGATTAAATCAGTAGGCAAGATATAAATGTCATACTTGCAATTTATTTTTGTGCTATTGAAAGAAGACATCTGAAAACAAACAATCTACAGATACAAGCAAAGGCTTGATCTGTATCAATGATGAGGAAACGGGCCAACCACCTACAGAAGAATTTGCAAAGCACAGTGCTAGGAGAACACAGTACAAATAACTTTACTCGAGTTTCTAAGAACCCTTTGAAGCTCTGTTCTACTGCCCCTAAATTGTTTCCTTAGTGCTAAAGCAAAGCTCGTGTGACAACAAGGTAATTCAACAGTGAACTGTGCAGTGTGTTGCCATCTCTCTCTATGTCTTGTTTGATATCAGCTTGGAAATGACAGTATGTGACCTGTGGATAAAACCAGCAAGTTACAGTCCTTAAAAAAATGTGAGAACAGCGCATATCCCCAAAACACGAGGTGATTTAAAACACAGAATAAACCTCGTTTCCTTCTTAATAACTGATATCATACTAGTTGAACTAAAAATCACCTTCTGTGTCCCAGACCTTCCACAGATATTTAATCTAATAGAAATAGATTTGTTGTCGTGTTTGCAACTCATACCACAAATTACACTTCTAAGGCAAGCTGGTTCTGTGTTTCGCGCAACATAAATGATAGCACATTTTGATGAAATACTGCTGCATTTAATTGGAAGTGCTCCATACAGGGGCTGAAGCTGCTGGCCTCTCTGAATACCACTTAAAGTGATTCTGTGGAATTACACCCCACTACCAAAATTAGATGTAGAAAGATGTGATTATTGAGGCTTTGAAGTCTCTCCCTATATTAAGCAGAACACATAAGAATAACTTTGACTTCAGTTTTGCTCTTAAAATACTCATCCGGGTTTAGGAACAACGGTAAATGTTTTGTAAGCAAATATTATGAAAGGAGAGATTTCTTATTTGGCTAAGAAAGTCCACACTTACTAGGTTTCAGTCTTGTCTCCTAACACTGCCTCTGCCTCTACCATTATTTCTGTCTTGGGCAACTCATCTGATCTTTGTGTCTTTACAGTGGAAATAATACAGTTTAATTATCTACTGCAAAGAGAAGTGTTGGGCATCTTTATTTAACATCACCACACTGCTCTGAAAATACAGTGAGCTATAAAACGGCTAAATAGTTTTGTTATCATTGTGTTCCCACAAATGGCTAAGCTCCCATAAACAATGATCATAGATGTTATATGAGTCAGAGGGGTGCCATCAGTATTGTCTCCTATGAATCCAGGTTGCCAGTTTAGTTATATTTTTATTTTTACCTGTTTCTTGTCTGTAAAATAACAAGTCTCAATCTATCCATCAAACATAACACTTTTATCCAAGGAATTATTCTACAAAAAAGAAAAATAAAGAATCCGTATTTTTTTAACTTAATCTTAATAAAGTAATTCAAAATTATAGTATTTAATGAAGATAAATCTGCATTTTCACATGGCTAAGAAAAAGCTGAACTTCAGACAGCACTGACTCATCACTATGTTTTGCTTTCCTATATAAAAAAAGAAAGAAGGTGTTATATTGACAGAGCTATTAAAAGTAGTCTATTCAGAGAAATTTGGACTACAGAATGATAGCTTAGGAAAAATGATTGTCAGCTACAATATTAATGAAACAAATCCAGAATTTCAAACCCCTCTCTCTGGTAGTCGCTTTATTAAAAATTCAGCTGTTGGCTGAGTTCAGAAGTGATCTTGATCCTCCCAGGGCTCTTACCCTGCAGGTTAACAAGGCTACAAGCATTAAGACCTGGTTCAGCAAAGCATTTCACCAGTCTGCAGGGGCGTGGAGGTGATAGATCACATATGGTTCAAACATCCCCTAACCCCACTTGCTCAGAGTATATTGATAATAACATCAGTCTTACAAATTAGACATGGAAAAAAATGATTGAATCGTGCTGCCTATCTCCCCGGCAATTTGTGACTTATCACATTGGGATGTTCACAGTGCGCTATTAATTTTTGTTTTGTGTATTTCAAGAGGTGGAAATGTTCAATTGAATCCCATTTAACACAGTCACCTATTGAACTGCTAGAAAGTTTTGGGGTTTTTCTCTTCAGATGTTTAGCATAGCTTGGCTTTTATCTTTTTTTTTATACTGCCTCTATAAATCTACGTAATGAAGCAATCCAAATTGGTCTTTCTAAATATTTTTAAGTACTTGGAAGGTAGCAATAATAAATGTGACTCATTTTTCAAACATCACAAGAAATGGATAATGAATCTGACATAAAGTAAAACATGTCCCTTTGGCAATATATAATATGTAAAATGTAATTGTATATAAAAATAATTGCATATATAATATAAATCAAAATAATCACCTTTATTAATACTTTCTGCACATACCCAAAAGAAACTGTAGGAAAGCAAGAGGGTTTTTTAACAATATCTTTGAAGATTTCCTGTCCAGCTATAAAAAATTTAATCAAATTTTTATTATCTAGAATGTACAGGTTTTGTACTTATTTATTATCTTAAATACTCTAGAATTATATATATGTAAGTTTTCATATATTTATAGCATCCTCTAATCCAAAGTGACTATATAAAAGTGGAAAACCATCATTAATAAATTCTATAATTCAAGAAATATTACCACAGAGGCATAATTACACCTTCAGTCACTTTCAAATGTCTGTGTCTTCTTTGAGCTCTCTGCTGTCTGTTAATATCTTCTTTGTAAGGCTTTGCTTAGATTCATGCGTAATCTTCTAAAGACTGTCACAGTTCGATCACTCACCAAGTGCTTTTATCGTCCTGCCACAAGACCTGATGCTTTTTTGCATGCATGTCTCAAAAATAAGTTGATTGCTTCATACCACATGGGCATGGAGAACGTGTGTCAATGACTCTCTTCTTATGCTTGCAATTGTTTTCAGAATTACTGCTGTCTATTTTTCTGTTTCTCTTGAATGCCTATGATACTTTTTTTCTGTCTTTTCCCCTTATGTTTTAAAAAAAAAAAAAAAGGTAAGTTTTACTCTTGTTCATTTTTATAACAATTCACTTTTTTATTACATTATTTCCGAGGGGCTTCAGTCAAACTGAGTGACCTGCTGTGTCAGGCATTGTGTGAGCATACAGGTATTTTCTGATGCTGGTTCTAAGATAATTAAGTCTCCTTGTATTACTTCCCTGTCCTCCAAGCATCTCTTTAGTATTATCTGTGAATGTAATTAATGGTATTTACTTCTCTCTAGGGTTAGTGAAGATATTAATCCCTGACTTAATACAGATCCCTGCAGCACTGTGCTGCACACCTCTTCCCATCTGGATGTATTGCTGACATTATCCTTTGTTTATGCTCTTTCATCCTCTTTCAATCTTTCAATGAGACAGTGTTTCTATTGAAGCCAATTTTAATTAGTGTTGACAAAGATTTTAACATATACTGCAAACTACATATATTGTTGCTATTGTTTTTCATGTCCCCGTTTTTCTTTGTAGTTGTAGTCAAAAATAAATCAGATTTACCTTCTACCCCCTTGTTCTTTCTGCATGTATTCTGCCTCTTGCTGCTAGGTGCATTAGCCTGTAGATATTCATGGTCTTTGCTCTTGCTATAAGCTTTACTGTTTGAGGGAGAACAAGGATAAAGCAGAGCAAGACAGTGAGAAGGATGGCCCCAATCCAGCAAATCAATGAAACACATGGCCATCTTTAAACGCAGACATAATCTCACTGGAGTCAATAGAAATACTTGCATGCTTGAAAGTAGTAGCTACCAGCTCAAGGCTGCTGTGCTGAATATATAAAAGGATCATGCATTAATCGTCTCATATTTCCTTTTGTATTTAAAAATAGTTTCACAGTAACCTTTCAAAGCCCCCTTCATTCTTCCTGATATCTGAAGCAATGATACATTTTTGAAGTAACATGCGTCAACACAGTAGGATGCAAAATATTCATATTTTTCTGAACTATATACTTTAATATTTCCCTGATTATTCCCTAACCAGGTCCTCATCAGAACAGGAAATATTTTAACATGATATTCATATCACCTATTTATAAAGTTAGCTTATTAGAATTATTTATTTACTCACTAAAAAAGAATTCAGTATTTCGGTCACTTTTGAAACATTAATTTCACCCCTCCTCAGGACATACTTGATTTCTTCAGTGGCAAATGCAATTTTGCTTTGCACCCAGCAGCAAAATGGTTCTTGTTGACAAATGTTAATTATTTGTGGGGGTTTTATGTTCCCGACATTTTTGGCTCTGAACTTATATTCAAAGCAAAAAGTAGGGGGGAGTAGAGGGGAGGGAACTTTTCCCCAAATAGTGGAACAGCTTTATTTGTGAATGTCATGGGAAGCTAGAAGGAGAAAAGAAAGCAAGCAAGTAAATGTATTAGCCTGGGGGAAAGGATTTCTAAGGATGTGCTGTTACATCCAGCTGGGACTGGTTCCTTCTTTAACACAATGGATAGAAGGGGGAAAAAAAAAAAAAAAAAAGAAAACAACCCCATGGCCCCAAACCCCCAGAAGGTACAATGGGATTTTAGCACTCACAGGGAATCTCTCCCCACCACAATTGAAACACAGCTTAACTAGTCTTAAATCAGACTATCTAATCAACTGAAATCCAATGAAAAATAGCTTCTGTTATGCCTTAGAAGCAGAGTGTGGATGAGGAGATTAGCTGGGGTGAGATTAATCACTTTAGAAAAGAGAACTTTAACTACTTTTTAATAACACGCAGTTCAATGTGGTTGAGAATATGGAAACTCAGATAAAGCCTTTTAAAAAGTAAGAGCCATCAAAGCAGTTTGGAAATGTTTAGCTGCTCAGATACAGTAGTGGGCAGAACTCATTTTCATCTCTGCTTGTCTGAGGTGATTCCTTATTATCATTGTATAAGTTTCACGCTAGGCAGAAAGAGAAAGAAAGACTCAATAGGTTTTTTGTCATTAATGGTTGTCATTCTGATTAAAAAAAAAAAAAAAAGAAGAAACACTATAGTTTAATGGGTAAATGCAAATGACCTCAACACTGCAGTTTTGTACTTCAAAGAGGAGTAAATTTGTTTTGAAGTTTATTTGGTAGCTGAATTGCTGTCAGAGATAAGCAAAAAGTTTTGAATTCCCGAGGGCTCTGATAATGCTTCAGAAAGAAGAAAATTCAAGAATTACCACACTTGTGATCAAACATAATAAAAATTAATGCTAATAAACAGCTTTTCTAATGTCAGTCTGAAAGGTGAGCCAAGGAGGCTTGTGGAACATAACATTATCAGTTTGGAATTCACAAGGCTTGTGATCTTTGATATTTTTTTTTTACTGAATGAGTATACTTCCACCCCTAAATCAACAATTATTTTTTTTTTTGCACAATAACCCATCCACATTTAGCTTTTACAATCAGACTCCTGTATGTGTGCAAAATTAACAGTTATGTTAGAAAGCTTTCTTCCCTACAGTCCCCTTGATAGGCAGAAGCAGGGCAGTAACTCTCAAAAGATAATTTAAATAGCAATTGAACCATTGTACAGGAATGACGTTTCATATAGACTGTTCAATTATCATATTCCATGCTCCTAGGAGCTATAGGACAAAAGCAGAAGACAAGATTACCCTTCCTTACGCCATAATTTTTTTTCCTCAAAATGTCACCAATTACAGACATATGAAAGGTATGATTTTACTTTTGAACTATCCAGCCATCTCTTTGGTATTAAACACAGATACATGTATATTTTTAAACATTGCATTGCCATTGGTGTTTTTTCAATGTCATATTGTAATTGGAAGCTACCAGCGTCTGAGTAAATTTATGCTGATTTGTATCTCTTGTGAATCTCTCCTAGTAGCAAAGTGTAGATGTTTACATCCTCCTCCCTCATTGATACATACCGTTGTGCAAAACTTTCAGACAAGGCAGACTTGTCGATGCCCACTAGCAGCTCAGCAGTCGATGTCCATTCAAAGGGCTATACGTTGTCTGACTTTGTTTTTTAACGTTAGACATATACAAGACACAGCTCATTGTGTGTTTGCTTCAGAAAGAGCGCCATGCTGTCAACATGACAAAATCAAGTACAAGGCAAGCCAGGTCACTGCAAAAATCATTTACCCTCTACTGCATGTAAAGATAGCTTAAAGCAAGGAAAACAAGTTTTGACAAGGTATTTAAATACTCACAATCATCCATTTTCTGAATCAACCAAGTCAAATAGATTTTGTTCTAAGGTCCAAGCAGAACATGAAAAACTAGGACAGAACCTGGCTGCCTCTGCAGTCTTTCTTACACTGTCAGAGACATGAAAAGGAACTACTATGAGACTGTACGGACAGCAAAGAAGGGAGCCTGGCTATAGCATGGCAGAAACAAGTAAAGCATCTCCGGAACATCTCAAACTGCTGCTGGTGTTCTCACCACCATCTGAATAGGCTCAACAATTTTGTGTGTGCACATGAACATTTTTTGAGACTTTAAAGTGTGGTACATTCTCGCTGTCTACCCTCTGCAACCAAAGTGGACAGCTCATCAACTATGAATGTCACCCCAGGGAGAATACATAGAAATATAAATGAAATACCAGGCAAGGTAAACAACTGTGTTTTATTCTCAGTTTTCTGTCACACATACATTCTGCATGTGAACCCAAACCAGTCATACAGTTTTCTAGTATCTCATTTTTTACCTATTAGAATTATTCAACACAATCAATTGTTTTGGGATACAAATTCACCTCACTTCACCTAGATGCTGTAGGCTCCACCAATAGCTGATGGAGGTAACCCAGTAGAGCTGACAGAGAGAAATAGGCATTTCATTCTCATTTTATAATTTAGACCTCAGATTGACTGAGTCACATTTCAGAAGACACTTTCTCTCTCTGTTAACTACAGAAGAAGCCTTGAGGTTAGTTACCCAACTTCGGCAACAGAACTAGACATCTAAAATTGGACCAGATGAATCTAGATCACAGTGTCTACACACGGCCTACACATTCTAAGTTGAAGGGCTTTTAGATAGATATATCAATACTTCCAAGGTGACTACAGTGATAAATACGCTAGGAAGTAAATAAAGCTTAGCTTATTTCAATTTGCCCTTCAGAATGTTTTGAGCTCAAGCTACTGGTCTTTGTATATATATGCACATATACACTCTATCTTGCACAGTCTTTTTTCAGTTAGCTACCATTTTATGTTGATTTTGCAGTGCATGCACAGTTGTTAAAGAAGATGTTCGGTATTGCTATCACACTTCAAAAGCTCAGAGAGGAAAGAGGTGGCTTTCTATTGCTTCTGAGTAAATTTGTAGCATTATTAGTGAACTGAGGAAATAGATATGTCACGACCTGCACGTAAGTAAAGAAGAGGAGATATCAGCCGAAGCCTCATGTATAGATGTACTTTAATAGACTATTGAGTCCTACACGGAGGCAAGTCCTAAGTCTCTGTACGTATGACCTCAATATAATTCAAGTTAATGGGAGTCTTGCCTTCAGTTTCACTGGAAATGGGATAAGGCCACATACTGATTAGCTGCAAGAACGTTTCCAGTTTTGGGTGAGGAAAGAAAGCAAAAGTGGTTCATCTGGATATTATCCAGACTGAAGTTGTCCCTAAGTCCATAGAGGTTCATACTTGACTGATGGTTCGTGTTTTCAAATATTGTTTAAATTCACATCCATGGAGTAGCTTCCATGGAGTTCACATGGAGTAGTGAAAATGTAAACCTTTGCACTGACTCATTTCCAATTTTTGTTTGTTTGTTTGTAAAATGCTGCGCTGTAACCCATCAGGAACGTAGTTAGGGCACTCCAGCCTTCGATGGAGTTTCCTTTCCCAAGGCTGAAACTATGACGTTTAGCATTCAAAACTGGGTAAATACAATGCTGACTTCAGTCTTCAATAATGAACTTGGCTATAACACATGGAAAAGTAATCACTGGGTTATAATTTACTTCTATTACAATCTACTCACAAAGCAGTCTAAAATGTAGGCCTACTATTTTATCAGGAAAAATTTCAAACACTTTTCTGTCTTTGTAATGTCAGGTTGATTACTGCTCATTTCCTTGAAAGTTACACTTGATACATCAGCAAAGAGGACTCAGTAAATATTAGTTACTTTAAAAGAAATTACGAATTAAACTAATCACAGAAAGAAGTACTTTTTCAGTAAAGACAAACTGTTACTCATCTCTACATCTCCCTGTGCCCTTCAGGTCACTTTATAAATACCACAGCTGAAAAAGACTCTGGAGTTAATGATGTTTTGCTGGAGCAATGGTGGAGGCTGGGGCAAGGCTAGTCATGTATGTGATACTTGTTTCCTTTTACTAGACCATTTGGAGACATCTCAGTGAAAGGTAGCCATAGCAATGTAATTTATAGATTTATTTATCAATCATTTATTTGTTGACATTTGAAACCTTGTACAGCTTTTTATAGTAAGGGCACAGACAGCTCCAGGTCTCAGCTCAGATAATTACTCCCAACCTTACGCACAATTCTCTTTCAGTGTTTATCAGAGTGAGATTCTTTTCTTTGTCCTGTTTGTTTCTATCTTGCTGTGCACAGTGGAACTGCTTCTATGTTTTGTTTCACACCTTACTGAGCTGTAGTAGGAAAGTCACTGCCAGATCATCTCCTTTTGTCAAGTGGTTCTAACGTTATTTCTTGTTTGTATCAAGTCAGCACTTACACAGAGGTCATTTTGCCACAGCTAACAGCACTTAGTGTTTCTCCACAGGATATTGCAAAGTCTAAACACTTTCTGGGCTTATCCCAGGGATTTAAAAATTGTCCGTTTAAACTATATCCATTCGGTAGAAATATTTGTTTCTCTGCAGTCTAGAAATGAAAGTGTGAGTTTTGTCAATGCTGGTAGAGATACAAACCTGGTTTCTGTTGTTCCCCTTCTGAATTTTCATAGACAGAAGATCAATAGCATGAACACACTCCAGCTGAGAAAACTCTTTAAAAATGTGTCCGAAGACGATACACTCTAAACTGAGCTGTCCATTAGGCACCCAAGTGAGATGACAATCCACTGGCACAAGCTGTTAATTGAGTGTAGAAACAGCAACATCCTCTTCCCCATCTGTTTTTTCGCATCAACATTGTCATATGAACATTCCTATAATTCTTTTTTGTCCTGCATTATTCACATTATCAATATTCATAAGATGCTGAGAATGAATTAAATAATTCCCATTCACTGAGAAGTACCTCATTGTTTTCTGTGAAGCACCGGTGAATTCACTATTAAAGACATTTCTGCTAGAGATGCTGACAGTCCCTACTCATACTCTGTGTCTACATTTATATCAGGGAATTGAATATGCTTAGGTTTGTTCTCTGAGAAAGAGTCTAATTAACATGGTATGATTCACATCCATACTATTAAAATCTGTTTTCTCAGACTGTCTATTGGCAAGGGTTTCTGTGACCTCCAAACTCTGATTGTGTCCAGGGAATGCTTGAGAAAGTGGTATCTTAGGCCAAAACCATTCTAGTGACCATTTTAATTCTTTAGTGATGCCCACAATAAACTTCTAGCACCTGGGAACATTTATTGCCACTGCCTAACCTATGAGATTAGGCATAGAGTACGTTCTTTAGTTTTTTGCTCGTTAGGTTTTCCAGACAACCGGAAAATCTTTGCATATCCAAGAGTATACTGCAAAAAAAACCCCTTGTATTTAATAAGTATTACTTGACAGGATCCTTAAGATAAGGAGTTTGCTTGGTTTCAGGTGATGAACTTGTGGAAGAGAAATCCACAGAGGATTATCAAATATGCAGAAGCCACATGTGGTTTGTAGTAGTAGTCCCTGAGCTGAACGTTGTTTGAGAACACTAAAAGGTGGTGTTGTGGTAATTTCCCTGATTATATATTCTTCACATTTCACCTGCTTAGAATAAATAAAATAAATATTGGGTTATGTGTAGTTTTGGTCAGAGTAAGTACAGATACTCCTGTATTACCTGCCTTCCTTTCCACCATTCTGTGTCAAAAGTAACATGTATAACATGACAAGTATGACATGGACCCCATCGCTTCATCAGGCTATTGATTTCACCCAGGCTACTGACATTTTGTTTATAATTCACCCTTTTCTTGATACAAGGAGGAAATTCAATGAACTTTTTTTTTTTTTTTTCTGTGAGATAGTTAAATTAATAACAGAACTATACAGAATTTCTATGGAAATGGAGGGGATAAGTGTATGAATATTTTCTTTGATATAATAGAATCAAGTATCTTCCAAAGGTGGACTTACATAACTACCCATCAATTCTGTCACTCAAATCCGTGTCAGAGAAAAGAGAAGGGAACTAAGTGTTTCTAGTATAGTTGTATCACCTCACACCTACATATTTTACTATTTTATATAGATAGATATAGATTAAATAAAGATGTAGATATAGATACAGATATAGATAGTATCTGTGTTATTAAAGCATACCATATAATTCTGGATCTGGATCAGTCTGAGCCTACCTAGGTCTCTCAGGACTGTACAAATCATCATACTGTAGTAATTTTCTTATTTAGAAAAAAAAAAAAAAGTTTAAAAAACTGAGCAGAAAGGGGGGATGATAGCCTCCTCCAAAATACTCTACAGTAAACAGTCATGATGCTCTTGATGGTGGTAGGTATAAATGCCTCCTCTAAAATAAGCAGAGCATGAAAGGGAAGATAAACCAAAGTTGTCTGTAGGTGAATGGGATATGAGATTTAAATCCAGTACTGATTCTTCACTGTATTTTCAGGAATAGACTGTCCTAAGTTAGGTGTCTTCTTGTGGAATAAGAACAAGTTTTGTGAATTTCATGCTTGTCACTTGAATTCTAGCCTGGACTTAGGGGATTGACTCATCACAAGGCAGGACTTCAGAGCCTTCTTGACATACCAACTACCACAGGTTCCTCAACTTTACAGCTCTGATTATGGCAATATCTATATTTCCTTTGGGAAATTCTCTGTTGTACCTTGTACTTTTCTATCGATCCTACACTACAAAATTTAATTGAAAACACAATTCGATTAATAGAAGATATTGCTCCTGTAAAATAATTAATATCTGCATTAATCTTTTAAAAAGAGTTTTAGATATCTTCAGAATCATTAACATTTGTGTGTGAATTGTGGTATAATATATGAAAGGTCACATCTTTGGAGGAATTTTAAAAGCTCTTCATAATATTACATACTCATATTTCTTCATAGGAAAATGAAACCTATTCTTGCAAAGTTTACATCAGCCAGTCAGCCTTTTGGATTTGTTGTTGAAAAAGCCAAATGAGAAATCTGCTTATTGCAGGCAATCAATCTCTGTGCAATGTGCAAGCTTAAAAATAATTTAGTAATTTAGTAATCTTCCTGTCCTACAGCCACATGGTTTTATAGCCTTTTTTTATTTTTTTTTTCTCCAGGTAGAATGTACCAGTCTGCATCAGTGTGATATGTAGTGCTAAAAGTAATAGACTGACAGCTTTGCAGAAAATAATCTTTTCTTTACTTCATTAAAGGTGTAACATGAAAAATATGACTCTCTCCACTTTGACTCACCCAACATCCTCAAACCCTAATGTGTTAGAACTATCAAAAGGGTAATGAAATAGTCTGAATGTCTGAATGCCTTGTTAAAAAAGAAACATTGACTGAATTATAGCCTGAGAAAGGAAGAAAATATATTTACTTGTAAAAAACCCAAATCTGAATCTAATTTAGACTTTCATGATTAACGTCTAAATTTTGACATTTACAGAGATATAAAACAAACATTGCCAACTGTACTCAAAGCCCTTCTAATCTGTTCATCATTTATAGTTTAGATTTAATTTACCATTTTAAAAATAATTTAATAACATTTTCAGTAATTCTTGCTTTTGACACTGAAACAGCATGAGGTTAATTTACTGTGTTTTCATACTTGTGCTTTTATGTAAACACATTAGTATTTTCACAGCATGTTTGGAACAAATGGAGTAAATTCTGCTCCTTTTTACACCTATATGAAGTCTATTGACTTGGCTGAGGAACAGATTGAATTTCTCGAGTAAGTCAAAAGCATTCAGGATAAAAGATGAAAAACTTTTGCCTATTCTGGAAGGTGAAAGAGACCGATTTCACATAGCACTGAAGAAAAGTGGAATAAACCAACAGTCAAGACAGGTTCTGTGTCTGACAGCTTTTATCTGTTATAGTTTTTATTACAGCTGGGTTTACCAGCTTTCATAGTTACAGAAAATAGATTCATATGTATAGATAGCACAATATGATGCAAATGTGTTGCACGTAATATCTTTCAAACAAACTGATCCCTAAACATTCTCACAGATATAGGCAAAATAATTACAAAATGAAATAATAAAAAACAGTGAGAGTAGAAGGGAAGTAAACATGATAGGTAAGGGAGAGGATTTTTTTTTAGGAGACACTCAAGATTATAGCATGCCTATGAATTATAGCTTTCATTGGTAACAAACACTCCTGCTGCTGCTAAAGGATTTTATTCATCTATGTAGCTTGCCTCCTTTATGCCATTGCAAAAGTTAATAGAAACATCTTAAGGCCCTATTCCACCTTTTTTAGCAAAAAGGATGTTTAAGCCCTGAAAGGCAAAAGTATTGGGATGTGTTTAGTGCGAAGAAATATGTTGGGTCTAATTCCGTGTTCTGTTAACTGTGAGATGCCACTGAAGTCAATGTTACACAGAAGTAACTGGCAGAAGATTCTGTCTTTTACTTCTAAAAATCTGTTAACAGTGTCAGAGAGCAGAAACTGATAGGAAATCTGTTATACTCCTCTCATTTTCTTGTTCTTTTAGGTTTCCTCAAAATGTGTCAAATGACGTTTCTTTCTGGATCTTACCCAGCTTCCATAGAAACCCGTGAAGAAGTCCTTTTTCTACCAGTGGTCCATGAATTGTAATGGAGTTTTGTGCAAAGATAAACCGACCAATAGAAATTTTTCCTTATATGTATTTTTTTTGCTAAATCATAAGACCTTATGCTTTAGGCTGCCAGTTCTGTAAATCTTATCCATTTCAATTGTATCAGCAGGACTACACTTACAGACATGGAATGGATCATTTTCAGTAATCTCTTTTCTCTTATTGAAGTTCCCTGTTACTGCACTGTGGGTTCTAAATAACAAAATAATTGGTATGTGAGATAAGTCTGAAGTTATGCCTATAAGTTCAAATTCAGATAAATATCCTTTCTCCAATGAAAATTTAAGAATTTATTTGATCCAATAGAATTCAAGAACGTATTTAAACGTCTTGTAAGACTGGACAAAGGAGTTTTCCTGTATCATCATGAAGTTTCTGTACGTGGGTATACTGACAGGTTAAATGCTACCTAAAGGCAACATTTCAGTTCTAATTAAGCTAATTTTTCACCATCTGTAAAGGAATAGGTGGCCATTTACAGGTAAATGTGAGATTTGTGTGTATAATCACTGAAATTATACGTAGAGATTGCATTGAAATGAATTACTTAAATTTGTATACATATGAATTTGGGAAAATCAGACCCCCATGCTTCAGAATCTGATGTAAATTACACAAGTGTGGCTGTCTCCACATCAAGTGAGGAATTTTAATTTGGGGATTTCCCCAGTTGTGTACTTAATGTTATGCTAATGTTTTTTCCATTAATAGCTAAAAAAGATCTATTGCTTCTCTTTTCAATGGGCTTGTTGCTAATGAAAAAGATCTTTTGTTCCATAGCAAAACTGTACAGCTCAGGCAGAATGATAGCATGCTGGCTCTTTACACTTTGGACTCAAAAAAGCCTCAGGCGAAATATTTTGCTGAAAAAGGCAAGCCTTGCTCCATTCATTCCACAAGTACTGCCCTCTTACACTGGCTGTGACTTTGTCTCTTTATTTAATGATTCACTGCACCCAGATATTTGCATAACAGCATATATCTATGTGGAGATAATGTTAGCCTTCTTTCTATAGAGATCAGTTTTGAGCAGTAAGAATATATTCTCTTGTCCTGGGTCATCCTTTCGGCACTAATTGTCAAGGTGATATGAATAAATCACACTATTCCAAAATGAAATCAACAGAAACAAATTCTTACACGTCCCTCTTTTTGAAAGGTGACTTTGAGCCAGAAAATTCTATGTTGTTTTGAATGAGGCCTCTGTTTGTCTACTGAGCCAAGAAGAGTGGGAAACTATTCAGGAGCTACTCTTGATTTTAAACATCATTTAGACCAAAGAATAGATTTCAAGTGACCTTCTGCTGTGAAAACAGTACCTGTAAGCTTAAAAAGTGGCTTTGTCTAAAGGTAGTCAAAGTCTCAGCTATGAAATATGAGAAATAACAATTTAAGTTTAGTTTAAACCAGTAACTAGCAATAACAAACCAGTTGATATATCAAAAATACCTCCACTGAGTCAGCAACTTTGATCTTATTTTGTTGTTCTACTAAACTTTGAGTACTTACAAGCAGCCAATATAATCATTCAAAGTCTTACCTTTGGTTTGGTTTCAAACAATCATTATGGTCTGTTTAGCATTTTCACTTTGCTTTCATTTAGACTTCCTTTACAGTACGACTGAAGTTTATAGTGTATTTCAGTTTATTGTCAATATACAAAATAGAAAAACCCAAAGGCTATACATTTACCTTCAGGAACTTTAGTCCTGACTCTAAAAAGCTGTCGTAATGAAGCTACAGTCTTATACCGCATGAATATCAGCCCATCAAAATGGTCTTTGGTCACTAACACACCTGCATTTGTTCCTAAATACTTCATGAAAAGAATTTTCTCCTGAGTTCACACGGGCTCTGTGAACATCCCTTTTCACAGTAGGTGATGATTTACCATCCATAAGGCTCCTAAATGTTGTTAGGGAATCCTGTTGAAGTACAGAAATACAGCTTTGTTTCAGGATGTATATTAGCTAGGTAAGAATAAGTTAGGAGATTTATGAAAATTCATTTCACGTCAGCTCTGAGACAGGATGACAGCATAGCTCAGCAAAAAATATAGTACTATGTAACACTCATTCTATAGCTGAAAGATTACCTTAAAAAAGGGTAGAGTCTAGGTTTCAGCCCAGGATTACCCATTTTACACTGAAGACTTATTGATTATCAAGTTTTGGCAGAGAGAGTAAATCCCAGCCTCCCACATCACCTCATGTTCACCTTAAACTTGCAAACTCACATTATTCCTCTAGTTGACCTTGATATCATTTACATATTTTATTAAATAAATTGAGCATCTTATTCCTAGGTGAATACTCACTAATCTCTTTACATACGAGGGAAAGGGAAATAGAAACTGTCTTCTCTAGCTGTGACTTGAAAGAAAACAGTGACCTCTGCTGAAGCATGTCACAGACCTCACATGGCAGGTGACAGCTCCATGCTATGACTCAAAATTGCTGAAGCTGAGAAGCTGGCATTTTCAAGATGAATTGGAGGGAAGAATTGAAAAGACACATCCCTTCCTTTAGCTTTTTGTACCATGTATTTTGGTACAAATCCTCATGCAGCAAATTGTCTGCTGCCAATTTCTTTCCAAGTCCTTCAAATCCCCTCAAACTCTATGTAAGGAGCATTGGGGCAGATCCTGCTTGTGGATTGCACCGTGTAAGGTAGCTGCTGAGCTCTGTAATTTCTGCAGGATTTTGCATTGCTAGCTTCCTGCCTGCTGGCTGTGTATGCATTTACAAACATACATAGGATATTTTTCAATTATTTATAGTTAAAATTGGTTCTGGTGAAATAAGAGCATACATTTATAGACAAAAAATGTTATTTATTGTTGTTTATTTCATCAGGGAATAAACATGTGAGAATTGTACATTCATACTTGTAAGGAGGATGATCAGAGGGATTCCAAACACTTTTATTTTTGTTTTCAGAAGTTGCTAACAATTTTTTTTGTTCTCCATAACAACAGTGGGACTCTGCTTCTGTCATATGTTCTTACTATATACCAATTCTGTCTGTGTGGAAGTAATGTTTCACTCATGCCTTCATTTTAAATCGTTATTTTGTGCTATCTGTATTTTTCCTAGAGGCATGAAGCCTAATTCTGATTTTTCGTCTGCTAGTTTTACATGGGTGTCACTCTCATATAGGAAAGAAATTCAGTCTGACTCACAGCAACGTAAAACAGATCAGAAATAAGGTCATGCTCTAACTGACATCATGACAGTGTTCTCATCACTCAAAAAGTATTTCACAGCTCTTCCAAGTGCTTTGCTTCACATACAGTCATACTCCTTCATAATATATTCATGTAGCCCAGAAATACCCACTGGGAAAAACTGGGAGATCAGTTTCAATGGAAAAGGAAAAATGAAAGTAGTAGACATTCCATATCCCACACCAGCAAAATACGGATAGAGCCACCCATTTCACAGCGAGGTCTCTCTCCTTCTGAACAGGTAATTAGAAACCCTAGCCACTGAGAGAAGGTTTTGTCACATTTTTCGTAGCCCAGACCTTTCTTGCACAATTTCCACATGTAAGCATTTGTTGAAAATACAGTTGATGAGAGAGGGAGAGACATTATATTATTAGACATCGAAATTATTCCTCTGTTATTTTGTTCTATGACTGTCTTTTCAAATCTATCACATGGCTGTTGAAAAAGGAAGTGGCATCTGGTCTGAACATGAATTCATGATCAACTTACAGACTGGAGATACTAGCTTCTGTAGTGACAAATGCATACACAGTTCTCATAAATAGTGATGAAATTAATTAATTTACTTTGTTCATTTGTTTCGCCAAATATTTTCTACAAACCAATTTTTAACAGCTATCCAACAATATATTCAAGCAGAAAGGTTCTATAAATAGCACCATTATCTGGATTAGAAATATTTCTTAAAACTTATCATCCAATCATTTGAACAGTTACTGTTTTGACACATATCTTGGAGACAGCATATAACAGATACACACTGTGTTTACAAATAATGGTATGATCTCAGACCACAAAGACTTTCTGCTGAATGACTTAACTTTGGATATGATGGTGAAAACCTTGCCCTCACTGTCCACCATTGCAGTCACTGCCGCTTCTGAAGCTGGAAGTCAAAGCTATGAGAGGAGTGTGCAGTCTTCTTCCCTAGAAATTTCATTGGAAAAAAGGAACCCTGCAGTGTAAAAAAGGAAATTAAAAGGTATGGAGACCTTATTCTCTCATGTATGAAACGCTTAACATCTGCCTATCTATAACATCAGAAATAGTAGATGCTTACCTTTCACTAGTTATCTCTCTTCTTGCTACTGCATAGTTCTGGGTTACCGGGAAGATTAAACAAAACAAGGACGTATTTTATTTATATTTTATTTATGTAAAGCACAAAGACTACCAGCACTGTCCAAAGCTGCCTTTAAGTCTTTGTCTTTTAAACATAGTTGCCTACAAATGTATAGTGACGCAATATTTTCAGGTTTCTGCATTTTAGCATGTTATATGTTTTCCTTAAATTGCTTTGCTGGCAGAATCTTCTTATTACAAAAGAGTCCCAGCTTTCCTTTATGGAAAAGTATATTCTTAGTCATTGTGATTACAAAAACATACTTTGGTAACATAACTCTATGTTCTTCAGTAGCAGAAAATGTGGAGTAGATATACAGCATTTATTGTATTTTAAAAATCACAATTTTAAGTGACTATCAAGATCTTGATTTATGATTTTAAAATGCACGGTACTGGCAGAATTTTCTTCTAAGTCCATCAATGATGTAATGGTTGAATCTTTTACTCATAACATTCCTGATTTTTTTATGAATCGTTTCACCTCATAGGAGAAGACTATTGTAAGGAATGCAAACCCCTTGACACTGAGAGAGCTTTAGCAGCTTAGTAATTAATAAGCATGATGCTACATCCT
Organism: Leptosomus discolor; assembly: GCF_034619465.1. Classification (NCBI taxonomy): domain Eukaryota; kingdom Metazoa; phylum Chordata; class Aves; order Leptosomiformes; family Leptosomidae; genus Leptosomus; species Leptosomus discolor. The sequence continues at coordinate 84,125,035 of NC_141392.1, read as the reverse complement.
AATGGCAAAATTCCTGTTAATTTCAATGAGACCATGATCAGGCTCAAAGTCATCTGAAATTTCTGTGAATGTAAAGGTTATTTCTTTCTTTCAGCTACTTTTGGACACTAATAAGGTTGATTTTAATAGAACTTATTACATTCTTACTGAAAGCAGAATTTGACCTCAGCTGAAAAGATTGCCCCCTTCTTTCACTTTGTTTTGAAAAAGAGCTACATTTTCATAATAGTGTCCGAGTACGCGCACAAATCTCATTACCCAATAATAGGATTTGTCTACATACCTCCTGCTCAGTCTTTTGGAAACGTACATGTTCCTCAGCATGGGTTATTTTTTTTTCCTTGTTTCCATTTACATCTGTCCACATGAGTACAATAGATTATATTCTTTATAACAGTTTTAGTCAAGCAAATGTAGCTAAGTATATAATCAAGGAGGAGGTGGAGATATTCTTAAAGGACAAAATCAACTTTGGAAGTTAAACTCACTTTTGTTACAATGATTGAGATATTTGAGAGTAAAAATATGCCAGAGACGTGAAGGAAAATGTCATGGAATAGCTCGAATACAGAAGCAAAATGCTGAAGCAACGTTTAATTATAGTCTGCAGTCCAGATACACTATGATTGGGTTAATTTGCAACAGTGAAGTTGTCTTCTGGAAATGAGATACCAACATTCTAAATTGGGGATATGAATAACAGTTTAGGTTGATTGTGGTTTTGTTTTTTTCTTTTTTTCCCTGAACTGGCTCTGCTCTGCATTTCTTTTAAAGCAGTAAAGGACAAGAATTGAAAATCACTTTAATCTTTATTGCCTTACTACCAAGATAGTTATATAGCTGTCCTGACTAAACACATTATAGAAGCTGAGTTAAGACTTTTATTCAGAATATAGAATGGTAAATTTTGGAAAAGCCCTTAAATAAAGGTTTAGAGGAAACAAACAAAAAAAAAACCACCAAAAAACCCCAAACAACCCCCCCCTAATCAATTAGAAGTAAATCATAGGAAGTAATATGGAATAGAGAAACAAATAAACCAAACGGGAAAATATGTCCTGATCCTTCCTATGCTCTACAAAACTCTCTGGAAAGGCTCATCACCTGTAAGATAAAAGAAAAATAGCTAGAAATTTGGACTTATTATAGAAGTTTGTCCTTTGCTTTATTTCTCGTATTTCTATATCACATCACCAGTCTCTACTTTTAAGTTTCTTTTTCCTCTGTATAGAAATAGCTGCTTAATAAAGAAGTATTTCCCAGTGACAAGTCATACTTAATTTACCTTTTACTTAATTAACCTTCTGAAAAGTTAAAGTCCATCTATCTCAATTGTTGAAAAGTATAACTAAGATTTGAGGTCATTATTTGCATATGAGGTTTTCCTCTGTGTGCATGAGTTACACACTTGATGCGGAAGGCTAAATTTTCACTTTTTTTCCTGAATATAGGCAAGTGTCCTAAGTCTTGTTGCTATGCAGTTTAGCCATAGCAACAAACAAAAAAGCCAATGTGTTGTTATTTCTATTTTCCTTTCCAGACAGTTTGCCTAGTAAAGAAGATATGCTAGATATAGCACTGTCAAAATAAGTGCAGTATTTCCTGTGAGAGATGTCAAGCATTTCATCTTTGAAAATACGATATTGTGCAAAAATGCAAAGCAAGAAGGTGAAGAGGTTGTAGTCGAGCTATCCACATCCTTTTGATGCACAGGTAAGGAATGTAAAAAGTAATTATTGTAAAAGGAGAAGTCAGGTTTTTGGTTATATATTTATTGAACATTAAAAATACCATGATACATTTAGTTCTTTGCCAAGATAAGGGTACTTAATTTTTTATATAATCAGACAAAAGGTAAGGGGTGAACACCTAGTCTTTAATACTTAGAAGAGATTTATGATGTATGCGATGCATCTTTGTTCCATAAAAGATTTTATCCCTCTTCTCCAGTCGATGATATCTTACTATCAATGTTGTACTGAGCTTAAATAAACCAACACAGACACAAACATAGTGATACATCCATCATCTAAAAAATATAACATTATTAACACTAGTTGGTGTCCTTTATCTATGGTGGACTCCAGGCTCCAAGTTCATATAGTGCTTACAACTACTTCACATAAATTAACTAAAACCTAAGAATTTTGTCTCTGTTATGCCCAAGTGGTGAAGCTCATGACTCATCTGGAAGTATGTAATATATCTATCAACCTGCAACAAAGATAACTTCTTCAGAAGTTCAGGGGAACAACTGGAGTCCCCTAATTTCCAGTGTGCTGTGTGCCCTTGATTTCAAATAACCTTGGTGGGGGCACTCTTGGTCTTTCAAGAACTGGGATCCTAATTGCAATCTCCACCCATTTCTTTGGGATAACTGTGCGAGATGCTAATTGTGACAGACCATAGTGAATGGAAAGAAATACCATTTCAATGACAGAAAAATAGAAGTAGCTCTTTGTTCATCTTTTAATGCCTCTTTTCTTAATTTTTTTGGAAATTTTTTGAAAGGAAAGCAAGCTATAGGCTATTGTTTAGAGGCTGGGTAAAAAAATCGGTCTCAGTTTTTGGCTGTGCTATGCACTTCATTTATACAGCCAGATGTAATGAAATCTGTACCAACCTCCATCCCCCCACCCACTCCATCAAATGAGAGTAAAACTTCCAAACTGAATATGGGAAATGATTCAATCTGCCTTCTAGTCTACATATTATGGGAACAACCTTAATTGCAAGACCCGCACATATCTCCTCCCTGAGTGTCTTTCTTTCCAAACCACCTCAGCACGACACAGATAGGCTTTTCTTTTTTCTTCCACCCACAAGTTCATCTTTGCAAGTGATACTCTCAGTCTTGTGAAATGGTGTGTACTGCAGGCAGCCCTGAAAAATCCTGACATTACTAAAATACGTTGAGAACATCACATCACAAAATTGCTGGTTGCCTTGATCTTGCTTGTTTCTGCCTCCAGGGTTACTTACCTCCAAAGAATGGATCCACTGAGTTTATTTAAGAGCAGGAAGGACTTAAAATTTTGCTCACTGTTTTAACTTAACCCCTTTAATACCATGGAAAACAGAATACATTTTTTTATTGTTTCATGAACTTTGAGGCTTCATACAGAGTTAAAATTGGACATAACACAGTTTCAAAATGTTCTATTCTATTTAATTCTTTAGCCATTTTCCACATCCTCTGTCTGTGCTGTTTTCTCACCTCCCACTGTCTCAGCGGTTCCTCCTTCACATGACTCTAGTTTCTTCTGCTACTTTCCATCTTTACCTTTACTCGAGATTCTCTCTCTGACTCTGTTTCTTCCTTTTCCTCGTTCCCTGATGATTCATGTAGGTCTTCATCCTTTTTATCTGAGTGATGTTGTTTCCAACTTTTCTTTACAAGACACTGTATGTTTATATATTTATCCCAGCTTCCTTTTTTTTTTTTTTCTCTTCTGTTTATTGGTAGTACCTCTGGCACACTCAAATGAAAAACAGAAACTGCAGTAACAAAACAAGCTCCTCAAGACTTTTCCCTACACCTTTTTATAAGAAATATAAATTTCTTATGAAATCAAGTCTAACACTTCAAGTTTTTCCTGTCTTACAGAAAGCAGAATAGCGTGAATGGGCGGGAAGCATAGAAGATATGTAATGACCATTAAATCATAGAATCATAGAATGGTTTAGGTTGGATGGGACCTCAAAGATCATCTAGTTCCAATCCCCCTCCCATGGCAGGGGCACCTCCCACTAGATCAGATTGCTCAAAGCCCCATCCAACCTGGCTTTGAACATTGCCAGGGATGGAGCACCCACAACTGCCTTAGACAACCTGTTCCAGTGTCTCACCACCCTCACAGTGAAGAACTTCTTCCTTGTATCTAGTCTAAACCTGCCGTCTCCCAGCTTCCAACCGCTACCCCCCATCCTGTCACTGCAGCCCCTTGTAAAAAGTCCTTCCCCAGCCTTCTTGTAGGCCCCCTTCAGGTACTGCAAAGCCACTATAAGGTCCGCCTGGGGCCTCCCCTTTTCCAGGCTGAACGGGCCCAACTCTTCTCAGTGTGTCCTCATAGGAAAGCTATTCCAACCCTCTGACCATCTTGGTAGCCCTCCTCTGGACTCACTCCAACAGCTCCATGTCTTTTTTGCATTGTGTGCTCCAGAGCTGGACACAGTATTCCAGATGGGGTCTCACAAGGGCAGAATCACCTCCCTCGACCTGCTGGCCACACATCTTTTGATTCAGCCCAGGATATGGTTGGCTTTCCAGGCTGAAAGAGCACACTGTTGGCTCACATTCATCGTAGAATCCACCAGCATGCCCAAGTCCTTCTCCACAGGGCTGTTCTCAATCCACTTATAGCCCAGCCTGTATTTGTGCTTGGGATTGTCTAAACCCAGGTGCAGGACCTTACGCTTGGCCTTGTTAAACTTCATGAGGTTGGCCTGGGCCCACCTCTCCAGCCTGTCAAGGTTCCTCTGGATGGCATCCTTTCCCTCCAGTTTGTCAGCCTCACCACACAACTTGGTGTCGTCAGCAAACTTGCTGAGGGTGCACTCAATGTCACTGTCCATATCGCTAGCAAAGATGTTAAATATCGTATTGCAAACACTTTTACTTGCATCTGGAATTATTTCAATGGAGTTAACTGTTTATTATGTAAAGCTAATTTAGTTTCTTCTTTTATAATAAACATTTTTCGATGATACGAAAGAAGCTGTAAAAGAGCAGGATGTTTCTAAGAGGAAGGAAACGACCAACTAGGTAGATCAAAAAGAAAAGTCTCATTTGAGTCAACTGGTTCTTTTGACCAAAAGTGTCTTTAATGTTACCCATGCTTCCAAACCATAAGAATTTATTTAATTAGAACTTTCTTTGATATTTATTAAAAATTTCAGTTTCTATACTCTCAAAAAATTTAAAAAGCTGAGTTCAGCAACCTCTAATCACATAACAATCATTCAGCCTTATTAAAGATTGTAATTCTTATGGGACATATTTGGGATCCTGTACCTTTCAGGAAGGTTTCCCTGTAAAATAATTGAAATTCTCCAAAAGCAAAGTATTACTTCTTGCTAGCTCAGTAGAATCTTGATATTGAAACCTAAGATGCAAATAAGACAATAAAGTACAAATAATGGTTGTTAAAAAAACTCTCTGCACATAAATGAATTTCAGAATTGAAATATGAAATTAAAGAATACATTTCCACTGACAGAAAACACAAAATTTATTTTCTTTGGTAATTCCTGCTTTGTATAATTGAATCCCTCAACAATCTTTGCCCCTTTTGCTACTTCAAATTTCTGCTTCAATGTTAGGAAAATTCTGCTTACAGAGGAGCACCCAGCTTTGTAAAGGTAGGTAGAAATCTGGCCAATCTTATCAACGTGATACTTGCAAGATGAGCTAAACTCTTTATCACGCAGACAAGATGCCAGTAAACTCCTTCTTTCCACTTTTATCAGCAACTACACTCAAGCAATTTCTTTATTGCCTTCTTTTGGTTGTCAACAACCAAGTATTTTTATTTTTATAAACTCATTGAAGTTCCTTATAGCAGCCTTTGTTCTAATTAGTTTCTTCACATAGTAAGATAAGACAAATAAAAATAATATATTGGTTAAAAATAAATCAACAACAACAAAATATAAGCAGAATTATTATTTCCTTTTTCTCAACAAATCCCTTACCTAACATTTGCTTTAGCAAAAATTGAAAGCGCCTGAGAAAATGAAGATATCAAGATTAGTTATCCCCGCACTTCGTGTGGATCCTGCCATCATTGATACCTTGAAGCATTTGGCATATGAGACCATATGCTGGTTTGTAGATTTGCCTTCACTGTAAAGACAAGTAAAAGACACGATGAACAGAGTGTTCCTCAAATGAAGCGCACAGACACTTTCTGTAGCATCCATTTGGACATAGATTTGACATTATCTAAAACCCAAAAACTCCCTCCTTGGCATTTGCAAGGACTATGTTTCATACAAATAGCCTTCTGTAAGATTCTCAGAAGCTCCTGCTTGACACAAAACCTGGAGGCTATCTGTGCAAACAGAACAAAACAAAAAGAGGGACATGGCAAAAAAAAAAGCAAAGATTTTTGCCAAACAGATGGGGTTGGCAGTTATCCTAAAAAAGCTGGGTTATGGCTCTGCTCAGTACTAAGGATTTAAAAATAATTGCCTAAGGCCTCAATGAAGAATGTCTGGTTTTATTTTTTAATTAGGGTTGGTTTGTTTGGTTTTCCCCATTTACACATACAAAAAAAAAAGGTGCAAAAATAAGGAAAAAAAAGGTACAGTCAAAAATTCTTTTGAAATGTGTTTTAATGTCTTCTTAGAACAGGTTCTTCTTTTGTACTAGTTACAATAAAAGCATTAATTCCTGAAGACCTTATATGCAGACTTACAGTCCTACAAAAGAGTCTGTGAAGAATGAATTCCTGCATCCCCATCCAGGCACATACATAGATCAAAAAAAAATTTCTTTGAAGAATCAGCAATTTAGGTTCATAGCAAGACTTTTAGACTTAAAATGGCATTGATGTACTGAAGTCCATGACTGCAATCGCTACTTAGCTCCTTACCATCTTGAGTCTGTACACTCTTAACTCTACAATGGTAAAGGACTGTAACTATCTAACACTCTGCTTTTGGGCATATCTAGAACTGCTACCATCTTGCCAGCGCAGACTGTCTCTGCACTTACCTCCTAGCTTAGATAGTCTTATTCTCAGCCTCAAGAGATATTTTTTATAGACATATTTGTATGATAGATCAACAGACAGATGACAGCTAGATAAAGATAGAAAAAAAGAGGCCTACATTCACTATACTACCCAAAAGCAGACACCAAAATAATTTCATTCTACTCAGTGAAATCTTCTGGAAAGAGATCTGTGTACTGATCCCTGCACAAAAGGTAGTTAATTCCAAATGAAGCAATCATTGGTTAAAATATGTAAACAGGTTTCCACCTCTTGGATCCATGCTCTTGTCTCTATAAAATACACAGGCTGTCTTTGGAGCAGGGTTCAGAAGTCAGGTCTTCCATGCTGTACAAAATAGGGAATAATGCTTTCTAGACACCCAAATGAAAAGTCTATTTCAAATTCAGTGTCCTCTGAAATTTTAATTTTGTCCAGAATCTAATCCTAGCAATATAAAATATATTTGAGACCCATTTCCTTTGCTTTCCACATCCCCATCCCCCCACCGCACCCTCAGTTCACAGAGCCCATTTTATTTATTTATTTGGTTTCAGCAATGGGTCACACAGCTTCCTTAAAAGAAGATTGAATCATAGAGAGTGTCAGATTCCAGTTTACAAATTTTGGAAAACGTTTTAGCCAGTGAATTTGTGTGTAGAACGGGATATTGCTATCTGCCTTTACAATTTTTTATGAAGGAGTAAAAGTGACTAGTCGTTCACCCTAGGATAGTTCCAGGCTATGTCAGTTAATAGAGACATATTCCTATAGACCAGAGGCAGTGACATAAGATCCTCAGAGGACTGGGATTTCAAACCAAAATTAAATTTCAGTGCTTCAGATTGTTGAATGACAGTCTTCCACAAACAGCACTTCTTGTGAACCTTCTGTGCTTAGATATCATGTGTCGTATAAGTTTTATGTAAAGTCAGTAAATCTTTACAGAACTGGTTTATAAATAAATAGATATGATATAATATGAAATACACCTACTTTAAAATTGTTATACAATACTTTATCTTCCATAAGAGTATACTGATATTCGTTTAAAGAATTAAATATATTTGTGCATCTAAACAGCACAGAGATTTTGTTTCCCTTCATGTCTTTTATGCCTTTTAAGAAGACATTTTGGCAACTTTTATAACAGTAAAATACAGATGTAGAACAATGCTACCATACCTCACTGAATGTTGAAAGGATTATTTTAGGTAATTCAGATGCCATGTTACGACAACAGAAAAGCCATTTGTACATGTTAACAGTCACCCCTGGTGACAGTTTGATAAGAATTCTCATATGAGTTCTTCCTCATAGTTCCAAGATCTGCAGGCACTTTACAAGCTGAAGTGGAATCCATTTAAATGAGAAATATTTTTGTACACAACAGTTTTGCTTAGGTTCAAATCCAAAGCTCATTAAAGTATATAATAATGTTTCCATTGACTTTCTTGGGCTTTGACTCAAGCTCCATGAATAGTGTTTAATTATAAATGAACATTTCAGCTCTTTTTTTTATATTCACCCAGTCTGGAAGATCACTGTGTCTGCCACTTCTTAATTTGCTAGCCAGGAACTCAGCAGGCACCAACAGTGTCCTACTTACCCTCCAAATGAAGAAGATACAGTGCCTGCTGCAATTGGCAGATGCTGCTGTTGGTCTAGATCCTAATTTTCTAACTCAGCCCTTGTTGAAAATAACAAAGAAAGAGAAGGGGCGGGGGGGAAACATCTTTCTAAGAGAGATGAAATCTCAGGCATATGCCAGTGTTTCTGCACTGACTGTAAAATACTGGTCAGAACGATTCCTGCTGTTTTTGTTTCCTGTCCAGGAAGCTTAAAATCTACTGAACTTTGCAGTATGGGCTGGAATGTTTGGAAATAGCGAACAGGTATAATTTACTGTTAACAGTACTCAGTTATATAATCAATGGACCTATGATTCCAAGAAAAACCATGAAAAGACCCATAGAGTGTCTAAGGTTGATTTAAATGTCTAAATATAGATATCAACATAGACCTACATTAACATGTGACACAAGAAGACAGCCGTCCTCTTCTGGGTGCTCTGCTTTCTTTCCTAGGTATACATATTTGTCACGCAAGAAGAGAAATACATTTAGTATTGGGAAAAAACCTACCTTGTCTGAGGTCAGGTAAGACGAGTGAGTTTTCAGAGCAAATTAAACTTAAGTATCTTAGCTCTGCTTCTTGCTGTACTAACTATTCAGCCAAATGAAAAAGAATCATTCCCAAAGCATGAGGCAGAAGTGGAAGCAAGGACTTGATTCCTCAAGAAATTCTCTATGCTGGGGAGTCTATTCAGCATAGACTACTGTTTTAGGAAAGGCTCAAACTCAGTGCAGAAAGACAGTTAATTTTGCAGATAAATGTATTGAATTTTGTAATTAAAACAAAAGTGGAAATCTTAGCGATTTTACTCTTCAATGACAATTTCTTGGGTATTTGAGATGATGATTCTGCATATCTTTAGTGTTGTCTCTGGTCATTTATTTTACTCAGTGATACCTTCATCTAATGAACCTTCCACTTAATTTCTTCTCCAGTTTTTATCTGACAGTAAATTATGGTGATGTGATGGACAGAACAATCTTTGCCTCCAGCACAATTTTTCTACCCCTCCACTTAATATGAATGCAGATAGGCAAATAAACACATATGAAATATAACAAAGGAAGGGGCACCTGTATGCACACAGAAACTCATCAACCCATCTATACGAAACATACACAAAATAGGAACATCTACCAAAAAATTGCAAAACAGCAAAGTGAAAATAGATTTAAAGATACTGGTTTAAATAGCTGTCGCATGCAGGGCACGCTTCATAAACTGCAGATAGACTTCCTGAATAAAATATGAGGACATGTAGCTCCATGACTATCTCGGTTAGTAAAAAAAAAATCTGAAGAAAATTTATAAATAGGCCATACACTATCTCCAAAGGGATAAACAAAATAGCCAGCAGTGACAGTATTTGCTTTTCATGTGTGCAAATACAAGGCATAACAAATGTCAGATCCTCATTTGCAAATTAAGATGTAAAGGAAATGTCTGTGACAGTACATGCAACAGTTCATATTTGAAGTTTGGTACAGTGAACTGACAGCCACAGAGGAACTGCAGTCGCCTAATCCTTTCTTTCTGCCTTCCAGCTACTGGCGAGGAGTGTGGAATTTAATAAATATGTGATGAGAAAAGGCTGTGAAAGGCTGGCATATCTTCTCCTCTGCAAGAACTCATCTTCAGAGATAATTAACTAGGTGACAATATACAATGTGCCATTAATAAGAGCATTCCAATCATTTCTGGACTTAAGTACAATTTTAAGCCGCTTATCAGATTTTCATTTCTGAATCCATTCAACTGTCAGGCTTACATCCTGGCTCTTTATTGAAGCTCACATGGGAATCCAAACCTTCTAATTTTCTATACAGATTCATTTCAGAATCAATTAGAGCTGGTGGCAGCCTTGTCCCTGTGTGCTAAGGGGATTAGCTGGGCACTTGCTCAGCTGAAGCTACCTTTGAATGTGCATTCAATCCTCTATCGAGAAAGAGTTGTTTTCCAGAGGATTCTGAAGCAATTGAAGCACTGAAATCAACAGATGGCAGATAATCACTGGAATGGTCTCCAGTTTTGTTAAGAAAGGGGAAATGATATATCAGACTATCTACTAGGTAAGGATTTTATGCTGCAGAAAGAAGAGAAAGAGAAAGAGAAAGAGAAAGAGAAAGAGAAAGAGAAAGAGAAAGAGAAAGAGAAAGAGAAAGAGAAAGAGAAAGAGAAAGAGAAAGAGAAAGAGAAAGAGAAAGAGAAAGAGAAAGAGAAAAAGAGAAAGAGAAAGAGAAAGAGAAAGAGAGAAAGAACAAGAAGAAAAAGAAAAAGAAAAAGAAAAAGAAAAAGAAAAAGAAAAAGAAAAAGAAAAAGAAAAAGAAAAAGAAAAAGAAAAAGAAAAAGAAAAAGAAAAAGAAAAAGAAAAAGAAAAAGAAAAAGAAAAAGAAAAAGAAAAAGAAAAAGAAAAAGAAAAAGAAAAAGAAAAAGAAAAAGAAAAAGAAAAAGAAAAAGAAAAAGAAAAAGAAAAAGAAAAAGAAAAGAAAAAGAAAAAGAAAAAGAAAAAAAAGAAGCAGAAGACTCTTTTGACTGTCCTCCGATTGCACAGAGCGGACACTAACTACTAGAAAAACTCCTAGAAAAACTCCCAAGGGCTCTCCTTTAATTCTTTTTGCCTCAGTAAGTACTTCACAACTTGCTTTTTGCATCTGACCTTTGGCCATCTTTCTGGCCACATGTTACTAACTTCTCTATTACCTGTCTTGGCAATTTCAGATTGCAACCCCAAAACACACTGCTTTTATCTTCTAGTAAACACTTGAGAATACAAAGCTATGTAGAAAAGTTGTCCACTTTTTTCTGTTTCCAGGCAGTCTAGTCTTTATTCAGTGACTCTAATTGTTGAGAAAGTATTTTGGTAGTTTGTGTACTGGGATATTTCTGCATAAAGCAACATTTGTGAACACTTATTATGCACTGCAAAATTAGAAAGTTCTGTTTAATCCAAACTCAGAGCTTAATTCTATAAGGTTCTTGTTTATGAGAAGGTGGCTTATGCTCAGCCACTTCAACAAACATTAGCTGCTAAAGTGTGAATTCAGGTTTCTGAGATTACTTGCAAAAACTGACAGCTTTGCAAACAAATAAGCAGCCTAAGAACAATTTACTTGCAACTGAAGCTTTTACTTGAACAACATAGAAAACTGGTTTATGGAAGTATAACACCCTTACGATAATGTATTTCAATGTATTTAGTTTCAAAGTGAAGGTTATAAACAAAGAAGATGACCTTCCAAGTCCTAGGAGCTGTATCTGCAAACCATAAGACACATATCCTGAGCATCAGGACTTCCAAGGGACGCAAGAAGGTAAGAGTTGGAAAACTATGCCATGCTTGTGTCAGGTATGGACTCTGTCGCTGGCTGTAGTGGCCTTGACAGGTTTTTTTGTTCACTGCCTCCCCAAAGAAGGCATATTTGCAAGTAGCTTCCAGCCTCCCTAACAGAACATCCCTGCACGTTTAACATTGGCGTAGTAACTGCATTTGAGCTGCTTGTAGGACATCTGATGGACAAGAACCCAGATCACTGACTCACATCTGTCACGGTTTGAGGCTGGGCCGGCCACTAATGAATGACAGACACTCTCTACTAACCCCTCTCCCCTCCCAAAAGGGAAAAGGAGAGAGAACAAGGGAGTGAGAATTTATGGTTTGGAAAAGAAAACTAAAACAGCTTTAATGGAACAATAACAATAAAAGAAAAGATAATAATAAGAATAAGGAAAAAATGAAATATATACAATATGTACAAATATATACAAAACCAATACCAAACCCAACTCCCCCCACCCTGATGACAATACGTCACCACCACACCGCAGGGCTGGCACTGGGGCAGTCCCAGGCTGGACTCGGCAGCAGAGAGGGATGGGATACAGGAGCTGGACTCAGGCACTGGATTCAGAGTTGCACGGATCAGTCCTCCTCAGATGTTGGCCATTGAAGAAGAGAGGAAGAGACAAAGAAGGGGATGAGACCCTCGTGATCTTTCAGCTTTATACTGAATATGACGTATATGGGATGGAATACTCTGTTGGTCAGGTTTGGGTCACCTGTCCAGTTCGTTCCTCCCTGTAGGTGCGACTCTTTTCACTCCTGGCACCCCAACATGGAGTACAAGATTTAGCAGTGACCTTGGTCGCCATAAGAACAAGTATAAACAAGGGCCTCTCTGCATCCCATTCCTTGGTACGAACTATAAACACCAGGCCTTATCACTGCTGGGAGCAGTCACTGTCTGGAAAAACAGGCTGCTGTTTCAGAAAGTGCCGTTAGTTAGAGGAGACTTAACTGAAAAGTTAAAGCACTAAAACAGAATTAGTTCTGATTTAGCCCGAACCAGGACAACATCACAGACATTTGGGGCAGAACTTCAAGATACCGTAATCTTTGGAGACATAAATGTTATCACTGGTTTGATTTGAGCTCCTTCATGATGAAAGTGAAACAAGTATTTAGATTCTACACTTACTCATTGTACTGTTAATCTCCTAATATGGGTAATGCGTTCACATTTCCCAAAAAATTCCACATTCTGCAAGGTACTTTTGACCCTTAGAGACCACTAGGTTATATGACACAGGAACAGATCCAAATGCTTCTGCTTTCATTGGGAATAGAACAGTCTCATAGAGAAAATCCATCCTTTAATGTTGGTTCAGAAAAAGATAAGTTACTCACTCCAGTGATATATTTTCCATTTAAAGATTGTTATAATTCTACTATTAAATATCTAAATGCCAACCTTTTTTTAGTCTCCCAACAGTTTTCTTAGAGTCCCACTTCTCACATGAATAATGCTGAGATCGCTACATTCAGGTAAAGGATTTTTCTTCTAAATCAAGAAGAAAGAAATTCACTACATAGTCCATTCACTTATTTTTGAATGGAATTTTTTGTTGAAAATAGATCAGCTTAGATATTATAATCTGTATTTTCCTAACTCCTGGAAAAATAGGAGGTCTAGTGAACATGCTTATTTAGTAATGTTGCTCAAAAGCTCCTTTCAATTCTCAGCTGTAATCCATGATCTCCACATGTTTTCATTGCTGTCTTATTTCTGAGCTAATAATATTTAATGTGTTCAGTCGAAATGAGAATGGATGCAGAGGCGTGATTTTGTAGTATTTTTTTCTGAATGACAAAGCACAAAGAAAATAAAGTTCATGCATTATTCATATAATAAAAGATGGAAATTATTAATGCAATAAGTATAAATCATACATGCGCGTGCACACACACACACTCACTGGTATGTCTGTGTATCAAGAGTAAGAAATGCCTGTATTCCCAGTGTAACAATTTTGAATAATTCTGATATTCAGAGATTTAGACATATAACTTTTGCAGTGCCTTATATATAATAATAATTTTGGATACCACTTCCCAGTGGAGAAAAATGCTTTATTCTTGACATATAATTGTATGACACTTATTTTAAAGTGATATGACAGTATGTTGAATTTAATACTGTAGAGAGCAGCTTCTCCAGAATTCTGTCACATAGAAATGTGAAACAAAATGCAGTCACACATATACACGTGAGTAAGCTTCAGCTTGTATAAATAGCCATGGATCTCTTAATTTCATTAAAACCATTTTATGTTTGCTAAGGAACAGATCTATTACGATCATTAAAGGTGACAGAGTAACAGCCCTTGAGGCTGAAGATATCAAGAACATCTACCCAAGTAGAGCAATCCACAGAAAGTTAGCTCAGCAAATGAATAAAATAATGCATTCTGCCTGTGTGAGGATGTGTGTGTTCATATTTATGTAAAAGAAAAACCTGATAAGAATCCTTTTTTCAATAAAATGAAATTAATAATCCCGTTCTTAAAATGTACATATGTTAAAAACAAAACAAATTAAAAACTCCTGCAATGTGTTAACTTCATTCAGTCTTACAGTGTGTAGTGATGTCACTTCTGCTGTTGAAGTCAGTGGCAATTTTGAACCTGGATTTCAACCCAAGCAATTAAATAAGTAAAGTTCATTATTTTCCATCTTTCATAGATTTTGCGTTTACAATTACTTTAGAAAAATAGTACATTGAAGCCCAAATGAAGAATACATTTGAAATACTATCTGCAAATTCCCATATATCAACTTGAGAAGGAAACTGAAGACCCAGAAATAAGATACACAAGTTCTATTAGTACTCAACAGGAAATAGCAAAGAAGAAAATTGCTAAGGAAATTTGGCAATGATAGGTTTAGAAGAGGTTTAAGCATCAATGAGAGATCAAAAATTAGCAATATGGACAGAAAAATCAGAGATTCAGATTGAAAAATATGCAAGCTCAAGAATCTGTGAAGAGATAAACCAAACCCTATAAAGATTGAAAGGGAGGCAACAACCTGGAAAGCATTAACTCTGGGAATATTGGAGAGCAAATTAGACATCAGTTAGATATCAGTTTCCAATGTGAAATATTGTTGCAGTAAAATAAAAAAGATAATACAAATTTTCAATGTATAAACTTACAAAGCAAAGGTCTAAAAGAACTCTTTCCGTGGTGCTGGTGTGCTTTCAGTTACAGCAATGCATTCAGCTCTGGGCTTCAAATTTCCATAAAGATATTGACAAATTGGTAGAATTCAATGCAATAAATAAATAAATAAGTAAATAAAAAATAATCGGTGGGCTAAAGTGAGTGATTTATGACAAATCATTCAAGGAGTTAAATAGAAGCCTGGTCACCTAAAATGGCATTTTCCCTGACATGAAAAAACGCCACTGATTGATATTCACCTTCCACGGAAATGTAGTCTTTTCCTGAAAACCTTCCTTTTACCATGGTCAGATCCCAATATGTAAAAGCTTATTGAAGCAGCAGCAAGGGAGAATAGCAGCTATAGTTCAAAAAAGTCAAATTATGTACAACAGAGGAACCACTGATGTTAGCATGATATGTTAATTCAATGAAAGTAAGAAAGGAGACTCCATAAACTGTGTGAAAGAAAATCTGTTTGAGGGGGACTGCACTTTTACAAGTAGGTTTCGCAGACAACTGAACAAAAAGTGACATAAATTGTATGTTAAGAGAAGTCCTGGGAAGAATAGCTCCAGAGAAACACCCTTTCTTTAGGTCTTTAGGATTTGGGGGTATGTGGGAGAAACAGGATGTTATATATTTCATGTATTACCAATGTTAGCAAAGAAAATCCCCTCATCAGCTATTATCACTTTAATTAAGGAGTAACAGCTGCCAGTATTAAACATGTACGTGTAGATAGATATAGATCAGCATAAATATAGCTAGATATAGAAAAAAGCTAAAGAACTATACAGATTTAAGACAAGTAGAATAGGCCCTAGGTTTTTCCACTCGCCATGGGTTCCTCTTTATCTAGATTTTTTTTTTTTTTTTTGATAAGTTTATTTGGTATGCTAATTAAGATGGTCTAAAGCTAGGATATGAAACCTTATTTCAATCACTTCTACTACAATCCTGGTTTGATTTATCCACACTGTATACCATTTCACACATTTCATGCCATTCACCACATTCCAATTTTCATCCATTTTTTCATCAGACTTCAGATCTAGTACCTGAGCAGTTCCAGCGTTTAATTCCCAATTTCCAGCCTCAAAATAAGGTTTTCTCCTTTAGGTTTCCATGACCCAGTCATTTATCTTCACCCCCATTCCCAGTCTCATCTGTTATTAAGATGTGCAGTTCTTGCTTTTCTTTGAGGACTAGGAAAGAATCAATAAATACATATGAAAGATGGATAGTTTTCTATTATTTCTTGTGCTGTGTACTATGGTAGTATAAGAAAAAGTAATTGCAAAACCTGTACAGAGCTTGCGTATCCTGAGATGTAACATTCATAGCAAAGAAGAAATCTTCAGGGTTTTCGCTATTAAATAATTGTTAACACTTATTTAACATGTCTGAACTGAGGTTTTTCTCACATCTAGCTCGCTTAAGCTTAGTTATTTTAAGAGGTGATGCAATTACACACCTGTGAATCTTCTAATTGGAAGTATCAACTTAATTTAGCTATGTGAGATATTAATAGCTTGCTTTCACATCTTTTTTATTACATATTCTTTATTTGGAATTGGTGGATTGTATATAACTATGTCAGACACAGAAGTATTTGGCAGTTTGTCACTTAACCTGATTTTTTAAAATTCACTTGTTTTTTTCTCTCACTACGGATAGCTACCTTCCATTGCTATTGGAAGATATCTTCTTTGGGTCTTCCTTAGACATATTTATTGCAAGATATTTAGCTTCCCTAGATTTGTTTTCAATAAGAGCAGCTTTCATTAGGATTCATCAGTATATGTCATTAAGTGTCCAACCACCCAATCATCTCCATTCTCACGAGGATCAACCTGTTTCTATTTTTGACTCACCATATCTCCGTTGTATATCTGAGGAGGGACAATTAACATAAGCACATATGCATCTTTCAGAAGAGTGTTGTAAACAAACATCATTCAAACCATTTGAACTGCTCCATGCTCCCTGTGACATCCATTTCCTTAGTGGCCATAATTTTAAAACCATTTAACAAGATTCTGTTTAAAAATGTTTTTAGAGCTGACTTGCAAGTTTAAACATTTACCTTTGGATTGTCAATAAAGAAATATTGCTTTATTTTCTCACTTATTTTCATTACAACAGTGGATGAAAGTGTTTTCACTAATCTTTGCAAAGTGTTTTCACAATTTGTCATTTATTTAATATTTATGTATTTAGTATAATGTAGCCTATATTTTTAAAGGTCACATGACCTTAACTAGAGATGCTTATTGTAAGTCATACTTATATCCTATGATCTTATTAAAATTATCATTACCATTTTTATTAATTAAGATGCAGTGTAAACCAAATCATATTCTTCTACATTTATCGATTCATTTTCACTACTGAATGTCTTTTTGTTGATTAAACAGTATTTCATATCAGTATGATCTCAAAAGTCCATTAAAAATTCATCTGATTCTTTGATTGTGAGGGCAAAATTTCACATTACATTTATTGACCTCCATTGTGAAATAGTTCACAGATTTCATCCTGTGATTCATATTCCTGCCATTTGTCTAACTGTAACATACTTTTACAACACCTAGTTTTGACACAAGCATTTCAAATAACCCATCTATGAGATCACTTGCTAATTTACCCCAGTTGATAATTATGATAATCTAATAATATGCATTTTATTTACACTTTGATTATTTAAAATTTCAACTTCTTATTGTTTGGACACATGAAGGTGCCATAGAAACAGTTAAATTAATTCCCATGTATTTTTACTGTCTTTGAGTTAAATGGTTTATGGGAAAGACAATAGAGCTCTGTATCAATACTGCCAGTTAAGGATTTGTTTGCATAGATTTTTGTTTTCCATTTTATTATTTCCATTTCCTTTGCTGTCAACCAAGTATGACAAAAGAATACTGCACATCATGCTAATCCATGAGGTTTCTATTCAGCTAATGTAGCAGTATGTACCTGCTTAGGAGGCAGTTGGATATACTCACAGAATTTTTTCTCCTAATTAATCTGGATGATACAGCTTGTATGCTGTCTATCTGCATTTTTCCACTGTAACAGAAATAATGAATTTTTCAACAAGGACTTTCCAGTATAGATTCATGGACTTATGTAAAATCTTTAACATGAAATTTATCTGCAGCTTCCAAACTTTCTAATCATGGCCTCTCTCTCTATCAGCAATAAATTCATTTAACTATCTAATAAGGAAGTGTTACAAGATCAGGACATGCAATCTAGCAAATAATAATTGAGAAAATTATATGTTCCATACACCATGTTTGTCAATTCCAAACTTTAAAACTGAAAAGTTTTAATTAACAGTTTCTTACTTAACCATAAGGGCTTTTTCTTTGTTGTTCTATTTTGTTTTCTTTTATTCCTATTTTTTTTATTGTTAACAATTGCATTTCTACCAGGATTAGATAGCCAATACTTAGTGTCCGTTTATAGTTTTGTATTTATACTGTGTTACAGTGGCCTGGATCTGGCATTTTTATACCTTAATTCAAATTGTTCTGTAGGATAGTTGCCTATAATAGGGCAATCATCTAGCTATCAGTCATGCCAACAACTATGACTGCCTAAATTAAATGGGGTATACTTTATTATTAAAAGAATGATGAGGAATGTATGATCTGCTTTTTCA
This sequence comes from Leptosomus discolor, assembly GCF_034619465.1. Taxonomy (NCBI): domain Eukaryota; kingdom Metazoa; phylum Chordata; class Aves; order Leptosomiformes; family Leptosomidae; genus Leptosomus; species Leptosomus discolor. Next base: position 84,106,513 of record NC_141392.1, on the reverse strand, counting down.
CCTGCATACTAGTAGAGATATTTTGGGGTAGAAAGATTTGAAATTGTTTCTTTTGGAAGAATAGACTTTAGGTTGTTTGGGGTTTTTTTTCTTCCTATAAACAATTATAACAAAAAAGCAATATATTTTTTATTTTAGAAACTTTCAACATTATCGGTAAACTAGAAAACACTTGCTACCAACAGCAGCTCTGAAAAATAATCATTCTGCTTCATTGCAATGTACAAAAGTTTAATTCAGTGATAGTTTCAGGTATTGTTTGGGTTTGTTTTTTTTTTTTTTTCCCAAAAAAAGGGTTGTTGTTTAATCCTGGTAGGCAGCTAAGCACCGCACAGCCACTTACTCAATACCCCCCTCAGTAGGACAGGAAAGAGAATTAGAAGGGCAAAAGCTAAAAAATTTGTGGGTTGAGATAAACCACAAACATCACCACCACCACCCCTCCCCAACATGATGCCCAACATGTTCCCAAGCAATGGCAGCCCTGGCAAACTTCCCTCTCCAGCTTTACTTGCTGAGCTTGACATATGGTATGGGATAATCCTTTGGTCAGTTGCAGTCAGCTGTCCAATCTGTGTCCACTTCCTATTTCTTGGCTACCTCCAGCCTACTTGCTGGTGCAACAGTGCGAGAAGCTGAAAAAGCCTTGATGCACTGTTTATTCCAAATAAATTATTGCCCCAAATAAATAAGTATGGTTTTCATCTCACTGAATCACATTTTCTGATTTCAAGTTCTAAATCAGAAAACCAAATGATTAGGTGACATAATCTGATGTAGTTTGGATATCTACATCTATATGGCTTTTATAATTGATGTTTAGTCCTTATTGTTTCTTTTTTGGAATTCAGCAGAATGAGACATTCCATCAAGAGTTACTCCATCTCTAACTATGGTGGTTTAAACACGTTTCTGTCTGAACTCCACTAAAACAGTGTCAGACCAGACTTGGTAAAGTGCTAAATATTACTAGATCTCAGTGGCTTCCTTTGGGTTTGAAACATTCACTGCTGCCTGCATATCATCTAGTTCTAATCTTTGTAATCGCTCAAGCCAGTCAGGCCCTATTGCTGGTATCCAGTACCCAGTTTCCATGTGTGCTGACTTGGTGTTCGTCTCTCAGGTTTCTGCATGCAAGACTGCTCTTCAGTCTTGAGCAACACCACACCAAAAATTACCAACTCATGTTTAAACAAGCATTGATAAGAGGCAATATCCAAACAGTTAATCATGTTTTTCTTTTGTAGTCTTCAGAAATATAGAAAATAGGATCTGGCATTCTATTAATTTTCTAAATACTGACTACATTTAATTCAATAGATAGTGTTATAAATGCATAATAATACCCATTTCCATATTATTTTTTACAATTGTGTTTGATATGTTGTGCAGCGATTTGCTTTGAGCATTTTATCCTTTTTGGTTGGTTGATTGGTTGTTTTTTTCCCTGAACTCTGATACAGGATGTATGTGCTCTTCCCTTGATTTCACTATCTGCCTGTTCTATACAAAGCTCTGAGTAATTAAAGTAAGATGCCTTTAATGGGGAGGGAGGAGGAAGGCCAAAGTAGGTGGCATTCTCTCATAGCTTAATATCTGTAAATTGTATTGAAATTCCTGAGAAAACATTGAAGTTTAATAACATAGAATCATAGAATGCATTGGGTTGGAAGGGACCTCTAAAGGTCATCTAGTCCGACCCACCTGCAATAAGCAGGGACATCTCTAACTAGGTCATGTTGCTCAGAGCCCCATCAAGCCTGGCCTTGAATGTCTCCAGGGATGGGGCTTCCACTACCTCTCTGGGCAACCTGTTCTAGTGATCCACCACCCTCATGTTAAAGAACTTTTTCCTAATGTCCAACCTAAATCTACCCTGTTCTAGCTTAAAATCATTGCCCCTTGTCCTACCACTACAAACCCTTGTGAACAGTTCTTTTCCTGCCTTCTTATAGGCCTCTTTCAGGTATTGGAATGTCACTATAAGGTCTCCCCAGAGCCTTCTCTTCTCCAGACTGCACAACCCCAACTCTGTCAGCCTGTCTTCATAGGAGAGGTGCTCCAGCTCTCCGATCATTATCGTGGCCCTCCTAGTGGAGTCTTAGAAAAAGAATAAAAGTTTAAGCAAGTGAAAGATAAAAAAACCCTAAGAAGTGGACTCAAAAATTATTTTTTCACTTTCCTTTTAGGATCCACATTATTATATGGAGATTTTAACTTTAAATGTCTGAGTGTTAGACATTACCCATAAATCCAGCAGGAAAGGAAAACAGCAAAGGAGTGTTAGACATCTAAGTTGAAAGTCTCCTTCACAGCTTTCCTTTCCTTCTGGCTTTATGGGACCAGTTCAGCTGTCCAGACAGGTCTATAGTACCTTTTTGTATGTTCATCTGGCTGCAGACTGATGCTAGAAGGAATGGTAGGGGGTCTCCTTTAGGTCCCAATCATATCTCTCAGCACCAAGTGAATATCTCAGTTACCTTGGGATATCCTGATTATACAAGACAGTTGCACGTGGTAACAAAATTGAGTTCCAAAAGTATTACATTTCATACTTCTGTCCTCAGACACTAATATTATCTTCAGAATTTTTCTTTTTTTAGTGTAAAGATTCTTCTTTTCTTTCGTTTTAAACTAAAATGTCTTTGACTGATAGAATTAGAATACAGTCATATAACTTTGCTATTATGAGATCTCCTGCTATACTAGTCAAAGGATAATTTTTAATTATTTTTAAACGAGTGAAATATGCGAAGAGAGAGATGAGAAAGATACATAAGAAAAAAAATATATATACGTAAGTCAAAAAAGATACATAATTACGGATCATTAGTGATCATGAGAAAAATACTTTAAAAGAAAAAAAATGCCTCTTGCAATGCATCCAAAGATTTAAGACAAACTGCTGATTTTAAAGCCAATCTTTCCACATTTTAGATCCATCTCACAAGAAAAAAAAAACATGATTGATACTGAATTTTGTAACAGGACTACTAAAGGACAAGAACCACTGAAGTTTTTATTACTTAAGATTTTCTGCTTGCAGGATCTGAATAATGCAAACAACCACTGAGTATGTCAAGTACTTGCTGGCCATGGCAGGAAATGTGATATTCTGTAACCTTTTGAAAATCACTTCTGCTTTTATGCGCCTATGAAATTTGGGGTGGGAAAACCTAAAAAATGAAATAAAACTTTTTTAAAAATAATTTTCTGCAATTTTGTAAATATATTCTCTATCAGTATTCTCTACCACCTGTAGCCATATTAGGATTACTGTACCTGTGAGATGGTGAGGTAAATTATACTGCAGCTAGAACAGGTTTTTCACATAATTCTGCATAGACAATTGTCAAGATTTTGAATAGTTATATAATTTCTGATCCTGAATGTAGAACCTTCTGAAAATTAAGAAAACTCAGTATGTAAACTTTTTTTTTCACTTTAGAACTCTTGACTATTTCTACAGCAGAATACCTTTATGCCAACTTGTAAGGTGGATTCCAGTTTTCTAATGAAAATGACTAGGAGTTGCTATTATGTTAGTTTTCAGATAAACTATCTTTTGCAGTCTCCGGAACAAAGGAAGTAAGTAAACTTCCTGGCCTGAAAAGTTTATCATCCAAAGTTCCAATCCAGAATTATTTTTTTTTATTTTATTTTTTTTTTTCATAAATTGTAGTTATTCTAGCTAAAAGTCTCCAGGCTTTACTGGAGAAGAAAGTGACTGAGATGACAAGTCATACAGAGATGCAATTCAGAATGGATTGTTATATATCCTTTGGTATTCCCTTTTTTATTTTCAGGTGGAGAAGACAGATGGAAGGGGTATGCTTCTATGGGACTCTGTAAGGAATTTGAGTGATAAGAGAATGGGTGCAGGCGGGGCCATAGTCTTAGGCTGTCAAAACACAGGATATGTGCAAACATGTAGTAGTGTAGAGAGGCAGATGTAATGATGTGCAGACAATTAAAGGCAGCAGAGGGAAAGTGCAGACAATTAAAGGCAGCAGAGAGAAACCCTTTGAAACCTTTTCATGTATTCAGTTCTTTTGAGCAGTATTCAAACAGTTAATATTTTGTCATTTTCTACGGATACCTTGAAGATGTCATTAGTATTTGCAATAGATCCATTCAAGCTTCACCAGGATTAGAAAGCATGTATGTTTTCTACAATTATGACTCCCAGTGAAAAATTGGCTGTCCTTAATAATAAAGTTATTTAAATAATTGGCACATGAAGTTAACCTTCTAAAAGCCTGTGTATTTGGGGGACTGTGAGCAGGAAATAATTGCTTCAGTGACCATGGTAGCTTTTTTCAGTAGCTAAAATTATTCCAGAGGAATAAAAAATATTCCAGAGGAATAATTTCAGAGAACACAGTTTTCTGAAGGCAGTTTTGAAGGTTTATGTTGAATACAGTAATAGAGCTAGTGTACTGTACCTGGCAGGCATCGTCATTGGAAACAGGCTCTAAGCTCTGAGAAGTGATGGCAGCACTAGACTTTCCCCAGGAAAGCTTCATGCTCGTCTGACTCCAGTGCAGGTGTAGGATGTGACTACTCCATTCTGTCTTCCTCCCTTTCTGCCTTCTTCCAACTTCTCTGAAAATTTATAATTTGAAAATCCCTTGAAACTCTTATGATTTGGTTAAAATGGACATCAATTTAAAACAAGACCTGTTCCTCTTTTATTTGACTTTCTTCATTCCTGGGTGACTCTTATGCAGGCTGCACAAAGGCAGGATAAATATTTCAAACCTCTACAAGGCTCAGACCAACATCCATCAGTTTATTTTTATATAAACAATACCAATACTAAAAATTTGCTTTGTGAATATTTTTTTCTCTAGCTGCTCCCTTATATTACAATTATTTGTTGAGACTTCCCTTCTGCTGTTGATATATTTTTGCACAGACAGTGAATATTGATTGCCATGATGCTCCTCTTTGGAAATAAAGAGGAAGAAAATTCCACAACGTGACTGACAGTGCCTAAGCCTAATGGGCTTAGACATACTCAGAAATGCTTATTTTGTTTAGTTATAGGTGTACAGGATGGGCAGACATGTTTTAGATGTACTCAATCTTTTCTCTAAGTCCTTCAGAATAACTGAATGTAGTGAAACCAGATGGCAGGAGCTCTGCAATTCTCCCAAGTAAGCAAGCACAGAATAGTCAGTTTTTCACAATTGCTCCATGCCAGTCATACACAGAAGTTCTTGCATCGGGTATCTCAAAGTGTGTCAACAATTACAGAGATCTCCTTGTTGTACTATACTGGAAAACATCTATCAGGGATAAAGTTTAAGAGTATCAGACTGGACAAGTTCTGAATAGAGTAGGCTATTCCAGAAGTGCTCCTCGGTCTGGTAAAATTTCTAAGCAGCATAGCTATGTCTGAAAAACCTTCAAATGTAGCCCAGACTTAATTTCCTTTTCTGTCCTGCAGATTAGTGAGGTGTTCCTTTCTTTGGTATCTTTGATATCTTTGGCCTTTGACATGCCAACAACATTCTTCCTGCCTTTAACTAAAGCATCCCAGATGCAATTTCTTCCTCTCACCTACTTTGCCTTCAATTAATGTAGTTACATTTAGAGAGTAGCAATGAAAGAACACTGATGTGGGAAATACGACTTGGAAAGCTAAGCTTGCATATGTATATGGAAAAGGGTAAGGAAAGGGCATCTTTAAAGTAACGAAACTGTTAGCTAAACATGCTCGTAAATATTTCTGATTAAATGAGTATGGCTGTTGGGCCTCAGTAGGTACATTTGGATATATTTTGTTCAAGAGACATAATACACAGTACAAGATCCAAATTGTTAAGGGTTTAAGTTTTAGATTAATCTTTAATGTAGACTGTGAATAAGTAAAAAAAAAACCATGCTTTCTTGTTAAGCTGAACGGTACTGAGAGGAATCTTTCTCAGTTAAGTGGTGTTTCAAGGGTTGGGAAATACTCTGGTCCATTATCACCTACAGAAGCTATTTTTTTAGCTCAGTCTTAAGTCTTGTATGTCAGAATGGAGCACATTTCACTTAGCTTGTATAATAGGCTTTCAAATACTTAGAAAACTTTATGCAGCAGGAGTGACAAGAACAAACAGCTTGTATTCTACAATTAGGAGTTCTTCATTAATCACTTTTATGAGATATAACAAAGTAACATGAATGTCAAACAAAAAAAATCATCACAAGTAATAAAAAAGCATGACTGTAACCTTAAGTGGAATTAATTGACCGTTGAGTAACAGCATAAAAATTCAAAGTATCCAAGGAGTTCATTTTTAGGGCAGTAAACATCTAAATACTTCATACAAAACAGCAAATAAGAGTGGGATTAGAAGTGAAACAATACAAAACCCACAGTATTTGTAAATGGTCTACTGAAGCATTCTTCCGAAATAATCTCTAAAGCAAATTTTCACAGTGGTAGCATAACATTACTATAAGGTAGTGAAGCAGTACAATCCTCTTTAGCTGTCCCTTATCAGTTAGGCAGGACATGTCCAGGTTAGTTAAAAGCTAGAGGTGATACCAAGACTTTGGTTGTAGATGGAGCTATGCTCAGTAAGGAACATCAAAAGCCCAAGCATTAAGCCCTCCAGGATGTTAGGTATCGTGTGTGCCTGAGTAGGCCAGAACAATAAGACAGAAGGATAACCCCACAAATGAAGTGATTTTTCATGCCTCTCACTACATGCAGGCTTTAAACAGGCTTTTCCATCCACTTATCTTTCAAACAAAACACCTGCTTTACATTTTGGTGTGTTCCAGTTCTGTAATTCTTACATACCAGAGAAGAGGCACTGGGAAACAGAGGTGGTAGAACTGAATTCTGAATGGACTTGAACAGCAGTCTCTGAAGTCATTCCACTTAGCCTATGTTACTCCTATGTCTAAATTAGAAAGCTAACCACCTTAGATTATCTCTTTGTGTATGTATACTGGAGGCATGAGGACACTTCTAAAGAGTTTCTGCCTTGTTAAGACAATTTGCTTTGCTAAAAATAGATGAAGCCCCTGCTCCTGACTTAATTAGTGCAACAAAGTGCCTGAGGTTAAGTGATAAAATTGAGCCTAAACCTCCAGAATTAGGTGGCTACACATAAAAGGTTTTTTGGGGATTAGTGTTTCACTTCGGTTACATGTATGACCTATTTTCTGAACCTTTTACTGGGCATATGGCAAAATACTACAAAAGCATTCAGGCAACAGGCAGCAGTTAAAGCAATTGCACCAATGGTGATGGGGTTGTCTGGGCCAGACTATGAAGACTGAAAGACATACAAGCAGCTTTTTATTTGATTTAATTTATTTTTGGCTTACTTTATTTTATTTTGTTTTGTTTTATTGGGATCCTAACACTAAGAAGTTAGGACAACTTGGAGCTATGGTCTTGTAGGACATCTTACTTATCCTTGATCCCCTATGTGTGCACCTGTTATGATACATTCCTTCAGGACCTGATCTTATTTTATTATTTTCTCTTTTTCTGCAGGATGCTGCTCATTCAACCATTCTGTTGAAAGTAAAATGTGCTTTTGTGTTGAATTTGGCTACAAACTTTATGTCTTTCACCTCAATTTTATGCAGAAGTTGGCAAGTATATAGAGTTTAGCAGGAATTTCGAGGATGGTCATGTAAAAACCATAACATAATAGAAAATAACAAATAAACAGTAATAAACCACGGTAACGATACATGCGGTTTTGTGACTGCTCTGCGTACAAGACTGACATGTACACAAGCCCAAAGAGATTAGCGCTTCAGTCCATAGATTAGCGATCCGAGGAGTCTTTTTCAAATTCCACGTTCAGGCCATTCCTGGCCATAATCCTGCTCCTGTTCCTGTACCTATTTGCTCGTACTTAAATTGATTTATAAAATTGAATTCTGTGAAGACCAGCATTATGAATGAACAATTTTTAATTAAAAACATAATGGGATTTTACCAATTATTTGTAGATAGTGAATGCATTCAGAGATATCACTAGTTGAAATCTGAGGGGTTTTTTTTCAGGATTCATTCAGTTTTGATGAGAAAGTTAAGGAAAAAAACTAGGCTCAAGAAAAGCATGAGATATACCATCTACTATGATTTGAGTATCATATAAAGCATTCAAACTTTTATGAAATTTATCATTAAACAAATATGTACAGAAAATATCAAAATAATAGAGCCTTATTGAAAGAATTAGCCACATTTGGAATCATATCCTTAAAATTAAGCTTTTATTAATGCAGTTTTCTGTCTCAGGAACCTGTTTTCTTGATGTAAGTCTTTCTTGAGAAGAAATATTCTGACTGCAGAAAAATGTAAATGACCTCTAAGATTAAAAAAGTACATACTGAAGTAATGCATTAGTCTATTCTTAAGTTTGGTTTTTTTTTTTTTAAGAATTAAGTCTATGTTGAAATATTTGAATACATTATTTTTAAGATTAAAAATTGTCTGAGAAAACAGTTGGAAAATGTCAGAAATGTCAGTTAAGTCTTATTTTCTAACTTCTAGAAAATGAAATATAGGAAAACAGAAAGTGTAATTAGTACAAGACTCCTTCATAGACATTTTGAATTCACTTGTTTCAAATGAACTGCTATACAAAGTTGGCATACAGTGTACGCCTTTCTATTATTTTTAGTAAAATGGATTTCTTGCTGTGATAAGTGATGCAATTGTAAATTTCAACTGAAAAGTGATTCTGATAAAACAGTGGGTAGCATTTTTATTTAAGTAACAATGATGTTATTCAACAGCTATTAAGTAGTCTGAAATATGACGCTATAGTCAAAAACAACTGTGGAAAGTCATTATTATCTTTTAACATTTGGAATTTTTGTCCTTGGGAAGGAGTCCTGGGACCTGTCTGGATGAATTTAAGTATGGATGAATTAAGAGTATCAATGAAGTAACACTTCAATATAAAGAAAGATCTGTCAGGCTTTTTCATAACACTATCAAGATGGAAAAAATCATTCAAATCACCTAAAATTAAAGGAATATGACATGCTACATTTCTTAATTCAGAGAAAAGATCTCTCATACTCAGAGAAATCAGTGTTGTCGCATACAAGTTTTGGCCCATATCAAGTCTGTCCGACAGGTATGGTACAAATAACAGAAAACTCTAACCCTGAAAAGATGAACAAATACTCTGAAGTAAATTATCTATAAACATTTCTTTGCCCAGTTAGTGATGGGAGGGTGAAGCAGTTCACTCAGTTAGTGACAAACGTTGATGACTGTATGTCAACAAACATCCAGTTTCTGTCGTAACTTTAATGCTGTGCCTCTGACTTGTGCCTTCATGGGGAAATCAGGGTAAGTAACTTTTCTCTCCATAGAAGACAAGTTAGTTACTATGTGCGAATACGAAACTGGGGACTCATGCTTCTGGCTGGAAGAGAGCAGACATGCTGAATCATCTTACAGTTTGAAGAAGAATGATAATCTCATTTTTTCCTGAAAACATACAAGGATGGAATGGAGAACAAAAGATGAAAACAATAAGGAATTACAGTTGTGCTACATAGGTAATTAAGAGATATAGACAATTCAATGTTATATTTTCCCTCTTTTCTCTTGACTTGTCATGTAGCTTTAACCTATTAGAATCTGAGTTCTTGTTTTTCTGTGGACATTTCAGAAATAATTCACAGAAGACTAGCAAGGGAAAACTGGAGCCACGTGATAGACAGGATGAATAACCCTAGTGATGAAAGAACATTAGTAGCAACATCCAACCCTCTGAAACAGCTGGAGTCAACAGCCAGTCTTTAAAATACATAGTACCTTCCCTTTCATTCATGGAAGTAATGAAGGACTGTTTAAGAAAAACTTTCAGAAAGTGCTCTGGATGTCCTCTCTCTGAATTGTCTGGCTTCCTCACTACAGATAGCAGGACATGAAGGAAGTCATTGTGGTTGAGTGTCTTAACAGCCTGGCTGGGGTTCATTAGTGCTACAGGACTGATGTAGCCAGGAGATACTAAGGGAACAGCGACAGTACATACAGATCAGACTACTGCAACAGTCTCAATGTTTGTTGTGCAGTAAAGGTCAAGGCTGAGAAACTTGAGAACTGTGTAAGTTTACAGCATCCATAGGAAAAGCTCTCCAGTCTCACTGTGAGTTTGGAGAGTGAATGAGGCAGATAACCTGGTCTGCTCTACTAAAGCTCCACTCATGTTGGCTCTCAGCAATCTGTGGCTGAGAAAATTTCTGACAACTAGGCCTTCCTGATTAAATGGAGTCCCTAACATTAGCACAAACCTTCTTTAACCAAGCAATTTTTAAATGATTGTTGTATTTAGCTACTGTTTCCAGAAAGTTCTTCAAGCTGCACCTTTTCAGCTGTTCCTTAAGAATCTTGGGTGAAGTTAAGCCAGCCTTAGAGATCTTGAAATATGTTAGTTGTTAGAGCTACTTAATTCACTTAATTGTTCTTTTATTATTTCACTTGGTTTGAGTTTCTAGGTTTCCAGGTTTGAAGTTCTATTCCTTCAGCCTAACTAAAACTTTGTACTAGTGTTTCATGCACTGATACTGGAGAGGTCTGCTTCAAAGTCCAGCTCTACATTGACTTTATTTATTTCCCTAATAATATCAACCTAGAGATAAGAAAACCTGAAAGAGTTCACATTGTGAGTTTTATACACTACAATTCAAGGTTTCTAAAATACCCGATTTCTCTGTGGTTTTTCTGCAAACTTAGATTATGAGTAAAATGTGAGAAATTATGTGAACTTCTTAATAAATCTCATTAAAACTATGGCCACTTCCTGCTGTTATCTCAAGCCCTCAGTTTTTGGCCCTTGTAAAAAGTCCCTCCCTGGCCTTCTTGTAGGCCCCCTTCAGGTACTGGAAGGCTCCTATAAGGTCTCCCTGGAGCTTTCCCTTTTCCAGGCTGAACAAACCCATCTCTTTCAGCCTGTCCTCATAAGTGACGTGCTCCAGCCCCTGGATCATCTTTGTGGCCCTCCTCTGGACTTGCTTCAACAGGTCTGTGTTTTTCTTAGGCTGCGGGCCCCAGAGCTGGATGCAGCACTCCAGGTGTGGTGTCACTAGAGAAAAGTAGAAGGGGAGAATCACCTCCCTCAAACTGCTGGCTACGCTTCTCTTGATGCAGTCCAGGATGCAATTTGCTTTATGAGCTGCAAGCACACACTGCTGGCTCATACTCAGTTTTTTATCTGCCAACACCCCCAAGTCCTTCTCTGCAGGGCTGCTCTCTATCCACTCATCGCCCAGCCTGTGCCTGTGCTTGGGATTGCCCCAACCCAGGTGCAGAACCTTGCACTCAGCCTTGTTGAACTTGATAAAGTTTGCACTGGCCCACGTCTCCAGCCTGTTAAGGTCCCTCTGGATGGCATCCCTTCCCTCCAGCGTGTCCACTGCACCACCAGTCAGGGTTCAGATCATTCCCATCAACAACAGGAAGACACTAATTAGTTTACCAAAGCCCATGAATGAGACTGGTAACTATTTTTGAAATTTTATGTAACTTCTAAAATCCACCAGAATACAGTAGGCTGTCTCAACATCTGGAAGTGCTTAAACAAGATTCACTTACTAGCAGATGACTGTGGAAGAGATTTATTGGTATATAAAAATGTAAGTTAAAGTGATTAAGTCGTGTGTTTTTACATTACTGACATCCTGTTACTTATGTAGAATCTTCACCTTAAACTAAAATGCAGTCATTTCCTGCTTTACTTTGGAAACCTAACACATGTAAAGATAATTGCATGCCTTACTGATGGATTTCAGAAGCAACCAGGTTTTTTAGCCCTGTGAATAAATTAAAATGGTCTTTATCTTATTAATATGAAAAATCCTTCTATGGTCTATCTGGTACCTCAGTAATTAAAGATTTAGAGGCCCTTTGCCTGATTCTCCTCAGTAAGGCAGATAAAATCACAAAAACTCTGTGATCACCTTTGAAAATCCTGTAGATTAAAGATAACAATGCTTGGTGTTTACTCATTTTGAAAGTTCTGGAAACATAAGTACAGATAAATTCAAAGGAACTGCCATTTCACAGTCTTCATTCATTGATAAACTAAAGCTGAAAAGGAACTTGTTCTCTGAAAGCATACAGGAGTATGAGTAGACTTAAACTAAAGTCTGATATATTCTTCCATGTACTCATGTTTGAGACGCTGGCAAGTGAGGTCATGTTGTCTTTTTTTCACATATTGATAAGGATACAGTAAAGAACTAGGGATTAGGTTTACAAAGAGCAGTGCAACACCTAACTTTTAAGTGTCCAGCAGACTAAGCTGCCCAGGCTTCCTACATAACGCACCAGGATACTACACTTAGAAAAAGTATTTGCGAAAACTAGCATACTGAATAGGAAGCCCTGAAATTACAGCTATCTAAAAGGCTCTGTGTAGAAATGCTGCAGCTAAGTTGGAGGCTGAGCTCAAACCAGGAAGGTTGGATTTGGCTGGCAATAGATGTTCACGGTTCCTTATAGGTCTTTCTCAGTTCAGTTCAAACTGATTAATATGCCATAAAATACGTGGGGAATTCTCTTATTTTAACTAGTAGATAGAAGAATGGTGAAGAATACTTTTGAAAAGAAGGGGCAGCTATTATTTAAATTCAGTGTTCATATTTCCTCCTTCTGTTCTCTTTCCTGCTTGAATGATATGGAGTTTGACCATTATTTTAAAACATAGTGAGATTTCTGGAGGTTGTTTATTGGTAGTTGGTCCTCTATATATTCCAACAGAACAACAAGGAAGTTTCATGAAATTCAGGTTGTTTTCCTTTCATTATCATTTGCTCTTTTCCAACCATTGTATTACTTGGTGAAAAATTATCAGCAGTAAGACCAGAAGAACGTGCCATAACACTCTTGCTTAATTAGCTGAACAGGTCTCTCTAGATAGAATCAGTCCCATTACATTGTTCCAGTGGCATGGAAGCATACATTTGGAAACATATCTTCCTTCATCACTCATGTTTCCATTTTTCTCCTTTCTTCTTGCACTTGCCTAACTTGATTATGACCACATTTCTTCTCTGATCTTGATTACTGTCTGGTTGTTTGATTAGTGTTGCTTAACATTTTAATGAGTTTTGTGACTTTATCTAAAGGCAATGTGCTCATGGAAACAAGAAGAAACTAGCATATAAAAGTGTGGGAAAGTAGGATACTTACAACGCGTTTCAGAGCATTTATATGATTTAGGATCTGTATTTTTAAAGTACTGATAGATTTATAAGAAACTATGACTATCATTCAACATTTGTGAAGTCTAAAATATTACAAACCAGTGAAAAATAATCAAAGAATTTAACCTGAATTAAGCTGTTCATTTTACAGCAATTTCATCTTATAGAAGTACATTTGAACTAAGAATGACCTAATATTGTTTGGTATATCCACAAAAGAAACCCAGAGGCTTTTTTCTGAGGTGTTATGGAAGGTTGATTTGAGGACAAGAAATACTAGATTCTTCAGATTCTGCTGTGATATAGATCAGTTTTCATGCTGCAGATACATTATTATTTTTGAGAGATCACTCTATGTGTAAATAGATTATAAAAGGTTAATAAATGTCATAAGCATGTTAGGCTTAAGTATCATGTATTACAGATAATTATAAGCATCTAAGTAGACGGTTTTACAGTTAACCTATTGATCTGTTGAACTCTATAGCAATTTACAGCAACTGTCCAACCACTCAAGAAGTCATACATAATCCTTTATTATCCTTTATATAGTCCCATTAATAAAACATATTTAAAACTAAAACATAATTCAAAGGTGTATTTAAAACCACTTCTCGTATATGGCTAGGTTTAATTAGTGACCACTATCACTGGGGTTTTTGGAGCTCTGATTTATGGGCTAGAACACCTTTGGGGGTTCCTGCCCCTTGCTTTTGACTTTATCCTTCTCTCAGAAAATTCTTCTTTTGATGAAGGAAAAGCTTTTTTTATATAGGAACAGCTATTCGAGAAACATTTGTGCAACCCACGTGTTATACGAAACTTTACCAGTGTAGCTATTGAATTGGGTTTTGTTTCATACAACAGGCTGCTATGAAAAATAATTAAAGGATGATGTGAAAGTCATAACAGTTATCCATGAAGCCGGGTGGGACATTGAGAAACTGATACAATCACTATTCTATACAATTAAATTTAATTGACTCAATAGATATTTGTTAGTAATTTATTTTTTATTCATCTATATAATTCCTAACCATTATCAGGAACTTCCCCCTTTTATTTATTTTAATTGAAGATTAGAAAATAAATGTGGCATAAATGTTGTTCTTATCAATATGCTTTTTCAAAAAGCACAAAGGAAATTTTGAAGACTGTGTTCCTTTTCCTTACCTAAGCGACAAACATAGTAGAGCTCCGCCACCACATGCACCCACATTTACTTTGTTTGTGCAAATGGTAAATTTATGAACATTCTTCTGCTCTGGAGCTTCTAACTGCACAGCAGCGCTGTCTGTAAAAGCAGGTTTATAGCCCCTAACAGCACTGTAAGTGCTTAACCATGATTTCTAATGATGTCTGTTGGACTTTAGGGATCATATATCTGTTTAAAAATGAATTTCATAGATGCAAGGGTTTTTTGGTCTAAAGAAATTTCAGATTCACATTCGTTGTGCATATTTGACCTCTGCCCTTCCATTACCAATCAGAAAGGACATGAGGCTGTTGGTTTTTTCTGTCAAAGTGAGTAAAACTGCCATTCACTCCATTAATGAGAAATTCAGCTATTGATCTGATCTTTGCTCCACTGTCATTGATTTCTGCTCTTTGTTTTGTCATTTGGACCTAGAACTGTCAATAAGTTATTGACTGAAGAATAGAAAGTCAATCATTTGTATGCTCCTTAGAGCTTGTGAAAATGGAATTTATCTTCATATTCATTGAGATATTACTATGAAATTCTGAGTCTGTAATAAAGCTGTTTCGAGTTATTCTGGACTTGAGAAGTTTATGATTATGAAAAGTAATTTTTAATGCTATTAATTTACAGATTAACAGTTTCAAAATGGCAATAGAGAACAACTTGGCACTGAACACCTATAAATCAGATTATGTAGGATATATTTTACAATACAAAAAAGATCATAGCTCCTCTGATAATATAGCATTTTACATCTATGCATCAACACCTGAATTGTTATTAAGTTTTTTTTCTGGGTTCTTTTAATACAAGGAAAGAGGAAGAAAAACAAGATCAGGATATAGAAAACATAGAGTTTCGCAGGAAACTATCAAATGCAGATTTCAATGTGGTATAGAAGAGAGGGCTTGAAGCAGAAAGGATGACTTCAGAGACCTCTTTTATTTATAGAATTATGAAGAAACCATTGCTAGATTTAATTTACTATTTGGATCACTAGTTGCATGTCCACTTCAAGGAAGTTCGAATTCTATGCTGGATGATCTCAGATCTAGAGACATACTTAGGTCATTAGGTTTTCAAGTAGCATTTTTTCATGTCACTAGATTCTCTGTGAATCATTTTTTATTATATATTTTACTTCATACTTCTGCACATGGTCTTTCAATTGAATCCTCTGGATAAACTAACACAGAAGAATAAAAGCCAAAAAAATGTAGGCAGCTGTATAAACCATGTTGCCAAAGAACATTAAGAATCCTTTCATTTGACTGGATACTCTGTGTCAAATATATACATTATTGGAAGATAGCCTGCTGAAGGTATATGTCAGTAAACAAACTGTCTCATGTTCAAGGTCGCTACTCACTTGACACTTAGAAACACAAGGAAGACAACCGAAATAAATACCAGTTCTTCTCAAACCACATGTGTCAAGAATCATGACACAGATAAACTTTACTGGTGGTTACAAAAGCCATGGAATAGAAATCATAAATGTTAGTGAAATGATCAGAGGCAGATTAAACAGAGCATGGTAGTATTGCAAGCGAAAAATCATCACTATTCATGACATATCCAAGTCAATCACAATATTCCCATCAGTTTTCAGAAAATTTCTGGGTTTTGGACTGTTGTTGACGATGTTCTAGACTCACTATTATTTTTTTTTAAAAAAAAAAAAGATCAATTCTTATTTTTCTGATTCAGGATAAATAAATGCTTCCATAATATGAATGTGTCTTAAACAGACAAGGGAGATAATTGTTTTCGTTTTGAGAAATTCAGATAAAAGTGAAAATATTTAACTTTTTATTATACACACAAAGAAAATAAATAATCTTTATAGTTTGACCTAGTGATAATTTGGAATCAATACAGTGTGGAAGGAATGTTGAAATTTGACAAGTTTCTTTGCGGAGAAGCCACTTTCAACATTCCACTGAGGACTGCACTATTATTGATTTGACCAGATGCACACCCTGTAGAGAGTTTCATTCCCTTTCTGCACACATAACACATCTCAGTTTCCTAAGAAATGCTATTCTTTAACAATGACAGTCATGTGATACACCCTTATACTCATATACCAAAATACGAGACTGTGTGCACATAAAGAAACCAGAAGCATGGAATTTTCCATGGCTCCACCATTTTATGCAAAAAAAAAAAAAAAAAAAAAAAAAAAAAGCACTGTAGTGTGTTACAGTTGAGTATTCTGGTGGAATCCAGCAGGACAATGCCAATATATACACTTATTTGTGCAACAGTAGTTTAAGATACTAAAGCCCACACTGTAATCACAGTACAGCTACGTCTAGGTATGCAGTGAGCACACCAGTGAAGATTCAGAGGTTACGTATATTTTTCAGCCATCAAAATTTCCTGATGTTGGTAGAGATGATCTCCTTTTCTTTTCACAGAAGTGCCATGTGTCATGAAACCATTGACACAGCATATCTTTGGAAATTTATATGAAGCAACATAGAGTTTTGAAGTCCAAGGAAATTCCATGGTTACCTGAATGAAGAAACACTCAGCAGAAAACTTTTCATATTTACATATTTATGCTTATGATGATTTATAGCTGTATATTGAAAGCGCGGGAACTGTATACTGAAAAAGGGAAAAAAACTTTGGAGGTAAGTTAAGACACAAAATGTAGGTGATCTCTTTGAAGGTAACAAATACAGTTACTGCAGGCCTATGAAAACCATAGCTATCATTTCTATATATAATAATGAAAGAAATAGGTTCTATGTAGTAGACAATACAATCTACTACAACGTTTTATAGAGTACATTGTGGTTTTATACTTTTGGGTCCAAACACTAAGAATAAAACAGCTACTACGTTTTTCACAGTTCATTTCTGGTTTTTCACCCCACAGACCCTGTATAACATAAAAATGCGATCCCAAGTTGTCTCCAAAGTCATTGCTTCTCAGGGACTTGCAGCCAGTGGTGTTTAATGACCTGTATTGGAACTGCTCTGCTCTCCTAAAATGGATAGGCTATCCCTTATAAATATGTAGTTTTATATTATTTTTATAGTAGGATATTAGCTTTATACTCTAGTCTACTGGAACAGTTTTGAGAGATATCAGATCACTGGGCGGGGGGGGGGGGGGGGGCGGGGGAGGGGGAAGAAACAAACAAACAAACAAAATACAAACAACAAACAGACAAAAGGAAGGCAGTCTATAAATTGCTTGCCCAGCAGTGAAAGATTATTTTTGCTTAATTTAACTCAATCAGTTCCTTCACCTAGAAAACCAAGACGTATACTTCACAAACTTCTTTATTTATCAAAACAGCTTTAGTAGCCCATTACAATTAAAACAATTCCAGGTTTTCACAAAGTCGCTTTCTCTGTATTTCACCACTCCTTTCTAGTCTCCTCAATGTAAGAGCAAATAATAAAAAAAAGAAGTTTTATGACCGAATCACCAATAGAAATATGCGTAATCTATGTATTGAAAGATTTTTCAGTTTTTCAGTGAAGTGCTTCATTTATTTGCATTCCAAAGAAGCTTTTATCCAAATCTTGTATTCAAGAATCGTGGTATTCCAGAATTAAAACTTGGAAAAACAAATTCTCAGAGTAAAACAAAAATTTATTACAAGCTCGTCCTGGTTTGGCTGGGACAGAATCATAGGCCACCTATTATCAGTTTCAAGCCAGCCAGGGCAGCTGACCTGAGTTAGCTACAGGTGTGGCTCATACCATAATGTCATGCTCACTTTAAACAAAGGAGGTTTACTAAGCAGAAGGAGCTCCTACAAGGTTCTTTCTGCTGGGGTTCCTTGTGCTCTTCCTTTGGCTTTTGCTGAGGACTACTCTGCAGTAGATCCTGATAACAGCATATTCATTTGTCTAAGTATTCTGTTTGTACTGGTGGTCTTTTCATTAAGTCTGTTGTACTTTTACCTACAGATCTTCTCTCCTTTTCCCCCCACCCACAGATTCCCCTCCCTGGTTGGTAAGGGTTAATGAAGTGATAGAGCAACTGTTACAGTTTAGCCATGGGTACAGGCTAAACAGACAAAACTCATCTGTGCTTAAACATCTAGAGATTGGTAATAGAAAAAAATTATTCTTGTCCTGTTTCATTTACATAGGAATTCTCAAATTCAAGGTTGCCACAGGGGACTTCATTTTAATTAAGTTCTTCTCTTAAAAAACTTCATAGAGCATCAAGACAGACTTGAATACAAAGCCTTTAACATAGCAAAAGTCCATTCTTAATGGCAGTTCTGGAGAAGTTTTGGCACTGATCTCAATCTTGAGCCAGACCATACTCTTGCAAAAAGGACAGTTTTGTTGAATTAATGAATTTCCAAAGTTTGCAAGTTAGTTTGTTTCATATCGGAGGTTCCAGAACAGCAAGGAGAGCAGAAAATTTTGCATTGTGATGTATTTACACTTTCAGGCTTTTCACATGCTTACATCTCTGTTACTTTTGTCATTAAAAAAAAGAGATTAATATTAAATTCATCTAGAGAAACTGAATCATTGAACGCTTTTATCAAATGTAAAGATGAAGTGAATGTAAAGCTATAAGCAACATTTAATCGGTTTCATTGTTTAAATATTATGCATAGCTGTCAAAACATAATCAGGAAAAGTTACCAGCTTTTGTCAGTCACTGCACAAACTGATTGACACAGAATTCTGTGTGAAATTGTTTATATTATGTAGAGATATATATGATATAAACATATACCTTCATTTACACAACAGTGAAGAGACCATCAAGGTTTTAATACTTCTATTTCTTTATTAAAACATATATCAGTGCAATCACTTTCTCCAAAAGTGAGAGAACATTGTAAGACCTTGAGAGTGTAGGCTAAAAGTGGGGTTTTGTCACATTTGTTAGTTCAATTGAATTAGATTCACATATATGAAAAGCATGGGTGGGGAGCTGAAATGCTAACAACCTGGATCTTGAGGTTTTCATTATAACATATCCTTTTAGCCCAGGCAGCTAGGCCTGGGAATCATCAAGTATGGTCCCAAGAGAAAGGGATCAGCACTACTGCTATTATGAAACACAATACATGCTTTCAAACTGCTTGTAAACTCTTCCCAACATGAATTAAATCTTGA
This sequence comes from Leptosomus discolor, assembly GCF_034619465.1. Taxonomy (NCBI): domain Eukaryota; kingdom Metazoa; phylum Chordata; class Aves; order Leptosomiformes; family Leptosomidae; genus Leptosomus; species Leptosomus discolor. The sequence continues at coordinate 84,087,009 of NC_141392.1, read as the reverse complement.
AGTGCTCAAAACACTACTTTGTGGGGTTTCGAGTCATTTTAAATAGATCTTATTTCCTGATCAATATCTTCCCATTTGTTGGCATACTCACATGCCCTGTTAAAGCTATGGATATTTTTCTTTTACCCTCTCTCCCTGATTTGCAGCATGATGCGTGAAACAGATAAAGTGGGATGAGATCACCCTGTGTTTGCTATTGTAACTTCATGAAATTCTATTTCAGTTAAATACATTTGGCATCATTTCTCAGGAAAGCTATTAATCATTCTGTGCCAGGAAAAAAGATTTCAGAGAGAAATTTCCCTTAAGTGAAGTCAGTGGGAGCTGCCATTATCAAAAATTTGTCAGCAATCTTCCAATAATTATGATTTTACATGGCAATTCTTCCAGAAAAAAAATGCCCTACTGAAAAGTAGTCTGCCAATTTGAAGTAAAAAAAAGTGTTATTAATGAACTAAACTTTTATATTTAATTTTAATTTGTGTAGCCATTTTACATATATGTCTCTTTTAGACATAAAAGTATTTAAAAAATCATTGTTACTGGCCGTTTTACTATTTTTCTCCCTGTAATAATTCTTGGTCTATACTGTCCCTATTTCTGCTATTCTACAGGGTTCTGAAGACCATATCATTTTTTGATCATTCTCATAATACCTCACCATTACCACTGCTCACTAGTGACAAGTGTTTTGGTACTTCTTTTAACTCTTGTTGAAAAATTAAGGGCAGCTTTTATCTTATAAGGAATATATCATTACTTTTTCCTCTGCCTGCTATTGAAATCAACATCAGAACAGGCACGACTACAAGAGACAAAAATTTGTGGAGGAGCCACTGCTGGCTGTTCCTTGAGCGCAGATCAGCCAGGAGTCAAGGTGGCCAGTGACTGCACCAACTGGCTAGAGAACCCCTGTGCCTGAGTGGGGCCAAGGTGCTGACAGTGACAGGCTCTATCAGTCATCTGCTGGTGATCATCAGAGAAGGCGAGGTAATGAGAGGGGTCCAGGGTCCAGCCAGGACGTTCTGCCAGGACAGCGGGCTTGTGCAGCACAGGACCACCTGTAACATAGGACTGAGGTCCTTCCAGGAGACATGGCTGGAGAATGGCACTCCTGCAGCATTTCTGGGGCAGGGACTGATGCTCCTGGGCTCCAGAACCATGGACAGGCAGTGGGGAGGCACCAGGGGATGCTGGAAATGGACACTAAATTCTGTTAGTCTTCACTTGTTCTGTGTAAACTGACTTTGTTAGTTTTCCCATGTTCAGGGCAGCTGGTCTTTGATAAACCTCCTAATGATCCTAAAGATAGTTTTTCTTCCATGCATCACATCACCTCAAATCGTATTCTGAATTGTAGTTCAATATTTTACCTGAAGATTTGGAGTTTACTTTTGTCCTTACTAGGACTAGGTCTCATATCTATATACATTAATATGAATCATAAATTACTTGTTGAGAAACGTAACAGACATTTCTACTTTACATGCAATACTTCCTTTCTTATTAAACCACTGTTAATAGCCATGTTAATAGATCTAATTAAGCAGAAGTACATAAAATCCAGGAGCAGCATCCACCATTACAACCAACAAATGAGAATATTAAATAATTAGAGATAGTTGTAGCAGTTATCAGTTTATCTTCTCTTAAAAAAGCACCAAACTTCTAATTAAATACACCACCTGTTCCCATAGTAGCATGATTTGGCAAAGCAAAGGTTTTTCTAAGTTCTGGATACCAATGTATGAAGCCGTGTCAGTTTCTCTTCCAAGCTATTTAGTACGAAGCCTGATTGGGAGCTTCGGGTTAGTTATGCTGTCTCCGAGGCTCTAGGTAAAACAAGCCAAAGCTCCTTCTCCAGTGCTGAAAGAAAACAGCACAGCACAACTCAGCAACACACAGCGGATTTCCCATCTATTCCCAAAAATGGTCGCCTCACACATGCTGCCCAAGGGGAACTGCCCCTGTCCTGTCCAGGAGAGTGTCAAGATACAAATCAGCTTAAAACAAAACAATGCCAGAATCATGCTAAATGCACTGTCTGCAAGTTTGCTCATGAAACAAAACTAGGAAGAGTGATTGACACACCAGAAGGCTGTGCTGCCATTCAGAGAGACCTGGACAGGCTGGAGAGCTGGGCGGGGAGAAATTTAATGAAATACAACAAGGGCAAGTGTAGAGTCTTGCATCTGGGAAAGAACAACCCCATGTACCAGTATAGGTTGGGGGCTGAGCTGTTAGAAAGTAGCATAGGGGAAAGGGACCTGGGGGTCCTGGTGGACTTCAGGATGACCATGAGCCAGCAAGGTGCCCTCATGGTCAAGAAGGCCAATGTCATCCTGGGGTGTATTAGAAGGGGTGTTGTCAGTAGGTCATGAGAGGTTCTCCTCCCCCTCTACTCTGCCCTGGTGAGACCCCATCTGGAATAGTGTGTCCAGTTCTGGGCCCCTCAGTTCAAGAAGGACAAGGAACTGCTTGAAAGAGTCCAGCACAGAGCCACAAAGATGACTAAGGGGTTGCAACATCTCCTTTAGGATGAAAGGCTGAGGGAGCTGGGTCTCTTTAGCTTGGAGAAGAGGACACAGGGGTTACTACATTAATGTTTGTAAATACGTAAAGGGCGAGTGTCAGGAGGATGGAGCCAGGCTCTTCTCAGTGGTGCCCAATGGTGGGGCAACAGGTGCAAGCTGGAGCACAGGAGGTTCCACATTAACATAAGGAAAAACTTTTTCACTGTGAGGGTGACAGAGCACTGGAACAGGCTGCCCACAGAGGTTGTGGCGTCTCCTTCTCTGGAGACATTCAAAACCCGCCTGGACGAATTCCTGCGTGACCTACTCTAGGTGGTCCTGCTCTGGCAGGGGGGTTGGACTAGATGATCTTTCGAGGTCCCTTCCAACCCTAGTATTCTGTGATTGTAATGTAAGTGACCTTGCCCAGGTGTTCTGGCTTCACACCTGTCTGGCTAACATATGTATGTTATTCACATATGTGGCTAATATGGATGAAGTCAGCAGTGAAGACAGTCAAAATTGTTGCTTCCTAATGAACCTATGCAAGTTTTAGAAGGGTCACATTTAGTACAGTTGCATTCTTCCAGCATATCATCAGCCTTGTTTCTCACTTACACTGCTCCTTCCAACTATTTTAATTTAATTTAATGGGTTTTATTTTAATTTTGCACAGGTTTCAGTTGCTTCTAGCTGGCTTACTGAGGAAAATAGAAGAATTGAAGGGAAGAGAGGAACTGGTGAGATTATTAAGAGAAGATATCAGCCTGAGAGGAGCTGCTCTCCAGCTCTGCTATTTAAGCCTTCCAAGACAGGTTGCAGTAACACAATCTCTTTTTCACATTTAGGCTCCTTCTTTCTTGCAGGCCTCATTTTTTCCGTGAGGCATTTAATCTCTTCCATCTTTTTCCTCATTCATGACCTAGTATCCAATTACAGTAACTATTCTTGCTTCCTCATGTCAGCTATATCTTTTCAGTATTTATCATTTTCAAATAGTATCTCTTACCACAGACTTTCTTCATATTTTTAGCCTTAAAAATCCAATTAAAATTCACAGGAGCTGATAAGTCTAATGTTTTTCACTGTTTTTAGCGATTTTCATCACAGTCAGTTTTTATATGCAAATATAGTCTTCAGCTTGATATTTCAGAGTTAGGCAAAAAAACAGTCATTAGCAGCTTATGATTCTTACTGAAATTTGCCCCAGGTAAACTGTTTGATTCACTGTAGCTGAAGATCAGAATGATTAGAATACCAAGTTTAAATAGCTATTTTTAATGCTTCATTTGACATCTTAAAACCTGCATGCCTGTCCATTTTTAAGAGAGCTGGCAATTCTGACACAGATAATTGTCATGAGACACTACCTGTTATTGTATTTTAAGTAGGTACTAATTGCCACCTTCAAGATAGGTGAGCTTGCACAAACTGGTAATATGCTTTAACTTATGTAATTATTACTTGAATAAGTAAAACTTATGCCATTTTAAAGGTGGTGTTCTGGGCTGCAGGTGTTCATAGGGTAAAGTACATTAAAGCTAGTTCAGTATCTTCTGTATCTCCCTATACTGCTGCATTTTCAAGAAATTTGGAATTCCAATACAGAGACTGATGTATTCTTCATGTATCAAAAATGATAGTGATCATGATATTTTTCCAGTCCCATTTCAAAAAATATGCAGTGTGTTAAAACATGCAAGAAAGTTCCCAACTGTTTTGATTCACAAAAGTCAGGAAAAAAAGCATTGAGGTTATTTTAAAATAATCTGAGAAGAGAAACGACAAGCCTAGAGACTAATCAAAAACACTTAGGAACAAAGTACTGTATTAAAAAAATAAATCATAAGTATTCATATCACTGACATACCTCTCTCCCATTAGATTTAATGTTCACTAATGCAATGTATGAAAATGAACAGAATTTGAAAGGAAATATCTAAAAAAAGTTATTTGAAACAGTCAGCTTAGTATTCTAATTTATGTTCCAGTAAGTACTGTATTTTAAAACAAAACCAGAAAAATAAATGCAAGAGCATCAAAATACCCTAACTAATATTATAACTTGGTCTCCAGCTGGATATTGTGAAGAGAAATAGAGACAGTGCTGACATACAAAGAGGAAACTGGATTTTTCATACAAGTAAAATGTAGAGTGATGATGTTTCATAGGCTTCTCAGCTATTGGCAGCAGAAGCTCAGAAGGTAATACAGAAAACCCCCAAACACTATTTAAAAAATCATATATTATATATATATTATTTGCATGGATTTTTTTTTTTTTTTTCCGGAAATGGTGAGTTAACAAAGCAACACAAAATGAAATTCATCTAACTTGCTAATTCAGGAAAGAAAGGTAAAAAACCTAATGAATTTACAGACCATGAAAGGCTTAAACATGAGTAAACTCTTTCGTTAAGGTTTCTTGATGTCCCTGAATAAACATTTACACAACTAATTTTTTTTTCTGATGAAAATATATAAGGGCTTCACTTGTCCCTTTAATAAGTCATTCTGTATTTTATCTCAGTTGCTGAAAATAAGTCTAGAGGAAAATAGTTGAAGATGAATTAAAATTATTTTTGTTTTGTTTTACTGAATGATGTTAAAATATGTTTCATCAAATTAAAAGGTTTTATTTTACTCCAAATTTTTTTGAAACTCCTAAAGAAAAAAATAATTATGGTTTTATTCAGAAATTTGCAAGTAGGGGAGCCGATAATTATAATAATTTGCTCAGGGATTAAAACTCCCCATTTTAAAGACAACACTTACACTATTGGCCTCAACCCCATATCTCAGGAAAACATCCTAACTACATATACAGGGTTTAGGGTAGAGGTCTGCTTCTCAATCCTTCCTGTCAACACTGTGCCATTCCCTGAACGGACAATAAAAATGTGAACTTTAATTTTCCCAATAATTCTTTTAACAATACAGATATGGTAATCATATAAGGATCCCTTACCTCTTGGGGACCTTGTAGTTAAAAACACATCTGTGGCAAAGAACAAGTAGTAGGGAAGAGACTCACTTGTGTCATAAACATCTGACTTATACCTCATGTAATGACAGATTGCAGTTCTAAGAGCAAACATGCCCAGAGAGGCCGCCTTACTATGCTCCTCAGGGATCATTTGCTCTGGTTGAAGTTTCTGATTTCTCAGCTCCTGTGAGAAGGGAATGACAAACATTGGTTATAAATATAGCCCCCAATTCGTAAATTTATTTTTGCCCCCAATTTTCTGCTCCAATATTTTTCAAGCAAATTGTTTAATCTAAATTTATAAGTTGTTTCAGGAAAGCCAAATTAACAATCTTTCTGTTCCCATCCAGTGCAATAACACAAGTTTAATCACTACTTTTCAGAGGTGTACCCCAGAAGAATATTTAGTGCTTCCTTAGACCTTTCCAGATAACCAAAGTCAGAAGCTTCTGTGAAGACTTCAGTATTTTCCATTATTCCTATTTATTTTTCAACCCTAAAAGACCTCTCATTGTTCATTCTTAGTCAGACTTTCTTTGCAATTTCATAATTTGTATGAACTAAATTAGATCATATAAATCTAGATTATTTACTATGCTTAAAACGAACACTGTATAAATCTGAGATTTACCAGTAATTTCAATAGAGCATACAGTAATTTCATACAGCATACATACATTTCACTTCTGTCACAGATATTTGACTTTTCTCTATTGCATTCTAAGAAAATATTACCAAATATATACTTATTTTCAGCTTTGATTTGCTTTTAAGATGTTTTTAATGTGAAAATAGACTACAAAGTCTCCTCCATTCATTCTTTTTTTTTTTTTCCCCCATTAATACAATGTACATCCACCACCCATATTAACATTCTGGCTGTGTGATTCATCCCACCATGTTGCAGTAATTGCTATGTTTTCAAACTTTTCCTCCAGCATTATTGATTCACATTCATCCTGTTTAGTACTCATGCCCTCATATAATAGGAAGCTATACCTAAAGAAAATCTGCTGCCTCAAAAGGGTTTAGAGCCTAGCAATGGACTTCCTGCAGCTTTTGCTGTATCTTCCAGAATTTAAGTCTCCACTAAAAAAAGAAAGTTCCCAGAACATCAAGTTTTAGGAAAAGCTTTCACTGTGTAAAGTGTGTTCAGAAGTAAGCAATTTTTCTGAATACAAGAGTAAATTCCTCACATTCATCTTACTGCATTGTTAAATATAACAGTGTAATTACCTACACCGTTAACCAAAGAGCTGCTGATTGTCATAGCAGAACCAATAGGCTATGGCACTTATCCACTGTGACTAACTGTATCTGCCACCTCTGAGAGTCCATTCATTTGAGAATGTTTCTTAAACATAATAGAAGCTTTGACTACACAAGGTTACAACATTTCACTTTTAAAGGTTTGCTTTTTCTTAAAGGAAAGACAACAAGAGAAGAAGTCCAAGTTTAGCCAGCTGAAAACTGCTAGAATCTCTTAGAAAGTTGTCAAGCAGTTAGCATTTTTCAGCTTAGCACATTTTGACTACATAGCCTGCATCTTAATACAATCTCAACCCAGAGATATGGAAAAAGAATCAGGAAAAGTGTACATGAAATTTCTTCAGAATTTCTAAAATCCTGAAGAACAAGATTTACTTATTTTCCCCAAATGCACTCATTCACCTGACATTTGCAAGGAACTGCTCAAGGAACTTCTCAATCCATTATCTCATATTTTTCATTAACTCTACACCCCCCTGGCATTTAAAATTGCTTATGTAGCCACAAATATTCTCGTGGGTCAGGAGCCATGAACAGACACAGAGAAGAAAGCAGGAATAAAATAAGTTCCAGGCCTTTCCACACACACCTCTCCCCAGTAAAGCTTCACTTGACATTTGAACTGTAATCAGATTTTGAAAGTTCAGTCTTAGGCAATGACAATTAGGGGGAAAAGAAGCATAGGGAAGAAAAGGAGACAGTATTACAGGCACATAGAGTGGTTTATGTGCTAAGTACAGGGGCAGAAGGTAGTAGAGTCAAAGCCAGATGTAATAGGTTGGGTCTTGCCCTGTGCAGCAGTAGACAGAGCTTGGGCAATTCTTCCCATTTCAGATGAGGGACCCAGAGGATAACCAACACGGCAAGTTCTTGGGCCTTTTTGCTTGTCAGATAAACAGCTTAGAAATTTTGAGAGGAAATGAAGCAGCACTAAAAAGAACTTCTTCCCAAGGTTGCTTTTTCAGTAAAAGCCACATCTTCCTGATAGCATTACTCTTTTTTCCCATTTGTGCTTCTTAATGGAAAATGCTTCCAGAGGTGCATCCCTTTCACATGAACAATACAGCAATGCACCATCCCACTGGATTACTGGGGGATTTGTGCACTTCTCTTCTAACTTGCCATAAATTTTCTTCTTGTTTGTCCTCTGTACACCACTTTAATTTTACATACTTTCAAATGGCTTCTCTTCTAGCCTATAGCAATGTGATTAAATGCAAGGTTCTTAGTAAGTCTAAACATATGCAGTCCAACTGCCCTAAGTTTGGAAATCAGAAGGATTTAAAGCATTTATGAACAGGAAGAATAATGTGGGGTTTTTTCTTCCCTTTTCCTCTGACCTGCATTAGAAATTTCCAAACAATATATTTACAATTATTACTACCATAGCTGGGAAACATATCACATCAAAAATATAGCTAAAACCAGTTGAAGAAGTGCATGACAACAGAAAAGGTACAAATAAAATGATTAAATTAGGTAGGGTTGATAAATTATTTTGTGAGAGGTTGCTCACAGTGATATATTCACTCTGGACAAAGAGTGTAAAGTTTTAAAAGAGAATATAAAAGAAACCAAAAGCTTTAACACAGTGGGACACCAGGACCATGCCCAGGGCCCTACAGTATGAGATGAATAAAAATTATGCTTTTAATGCAGCAAGAAATTATGCTTACAGAGCTAGAGTTCCAGTCTGAAACTCCTGGAGAGGAAAACATCAGCTTGAGGGTGGTTAGTTCTGTCATTGAGGACAACACATCCACAGTATTTAAACAACTGTAGATATATATGAAAACAGCATCAGTAAATTTGCTTCCTTTCAGCCAGCAAAAATGGCTTACCAGAAAAAATGAGGTCTTTTCTTGTTCTTTAAAGGCTCACAGCAATAAATTAAACTTTCTGTTAAAGAAAACTGGGGGAAGAGAGCAGGAAAGAGTGGTGACTAGCCAGAAAGGATGGACACAACCTGATGATCAGAAACATCACAGTTCCCAGACTGTGCCTCACTTTACCCTGACCATCTAAGGTTGGACAGCTAACATAAGCTTTGTCAGCCAGACTGACTATTCCTAAGAAAGATATTTCAGAGATGTCTACAATAGCTTGGAGAAATCATCTTCTAAAGGTGACCAGCTCTCTTTCTGGTACAAGAAGAATCCTAAGCAGATAGCTTAGACTTTTACATAGTTAAATGTAGATCAGATTGGGTCCACTTGGGTAGCTGCCCATGTTAATCAGTTGAATGTGTCCAGGGTGTTCTGACACTGAGGTCTACTTCTATGTTATGACCTCATGAGTCCATACTACCAAATTTTTTTTTACTGTTCAGAATGAGGTTGTAGCATAGAAATTGCTTGTTGAGAATGGTCTGTGGCCCATATTGATTCCCCAGCTTCACTCAGGAATTCTTCAGGTAGTACTGCTTAGTATAAATCTAAACCATGTCAGGGACCGTTAAAAATTTAACAGTGTGGCAAGTGAAGTACTACTGCATGGGAATCTTGCCTGGCACTGTGCAATTTTCCAGTATAAAAGCAGCCCTTATGTCTCTTTCCTTAATCTGTTCAGATCACTTTAAAATATTGTGATTTTTAATGGATGAACATACAACTGTAATTTTTTACCTACAAGCTATTCATCCATCACTTTTACATTAATTGCTGCTAGGCAATGTAACACTGTATACAGCTAAGTGGCAAAAGACAGGCCTCCCGCTGAACCATTCAAATAGTCCAACCCTACTTTTAGCTAGTTAAATATCTAGCAGTTCACAGAATACTTCATCTAGCTAAACTAATGCACTAAAACAGTAGGTAGTAAATAGTGAAGTTTTAGATCCAGCTGACTAGTATAAAATTATCCCCACAGCCTTTATGTCTTCTGTTTACAAATTAATAAACCAAGACTCTACATCAGCAATATAAATATAAAACTTAAATTTGCAGAGTTAGAATTCTACCTCTGGTGGATGTTTCTCACATCAGTTTTAGACTTAGCCAAATTTTACTTAAATTAAAATTGAAAAAATATTGGAACTATTAGCCAACAAAGTGCATCCCATTTGAAACGTTGCTAAATCTTCCATTACATTTTAGGTTTACATCATCATGCAACGACAGCTGGCATAAACCACAACGTTTAACCTTGAATTTTAAATCATATAGAGTCATATCATGCACTCTATATTATAGTAACAATAAGACACGCATTCAATCTTGATCCGAGTTTTCTTCAGAGAAGACAAATACTTGATTTTTACCAGAAGGTAACATGAATAAGATGTGTTTAAGTGGCACTTGTAATTAACAGCAAGCACAAGGAGCAGTAAGAGTAACTCTGTAGGAAGACTGGGAATTATCCTGTTTCTGGTTTTCTTGCAAAACTGCAGGTTTATAATTTACAAAGAATAAATAGGATTTACATTTCTTGCTGCTTTCATGGACCTGCTGTCATTGAAAAGATTATCACATTTAAGTGATACAGGTAGATACCAAGTTAGGGAACAGGCTGTGCTGGTGGCCCCAGTATTTCTCCATGCCAATGACATTACTATACAACCTAAGGTATGTCTTGGAATATGTTGCATTCCCCTCTCTGTGCCTTCCTTGCCTTCTAATTTTGTCTTGTTTACACAAAAGCAAAGCAGTGACAGAACTTAAAAATGCCAGCCATCAATCATATATAGTATGGACGCATAAATTTTATTTGTTTCTGGTAGGTTTAGTTTGATGTGATGAAAATACAGTTATTTTTATTATTTTGTTTTCCCTTGAGATACTAGAAGGTTTGTTCATATTTGCAAGTGTTCATTTTCTTTCTTTTGTACCTTCAGTGCAGTCTTCATTATATATGTTCTCAATATATTTATTTCTTTTTAAAAGTGCAAATTGTATTTAAGTAGTTTTCAAATAGTTCTTTACCACTTTAGTTTATACTTACCACCTGGTTTTGGCAAATTTAAAAAAACTGAAAAGAACCACAACTAAAAGTCAAAATTAATTGCCCAAGGCAGCCCAAATACTGCACTACTGCTTATAAGCACAATGATATAGCAAAATCAATAAATCATGCTCTCAGTACTATTTTATGTTGTTGTATGGCTTTTTAAATATTATCTAATAATTTTCAAAGAACTTTCCCATGTTAGGAAGAAATATATAAAACTATTTAATCAATAATATGTTTCCCTTTGATGTTATCATAACTCCTTTGCTTTTATCAGGGTATGAAATGTTTATGGTTAAACAATGCTTGCTGAATGTTTATATGATTTATCAGCTTTAGGCAGGTGGTTTCTTTTCAGAAAGTAAACTAAAGACTTGGGCTCTGATCCAGGCCAGCCCACAAACACAGAAGCAATGTCCTTAGTCATGTGCATAAAAAGTAAACTCTTTTCCTCTTGTCTGGATCTAAACTTGAATTGGCAACAGATACCAGTCCTGTCTGGTCTCTTCTGGCCTTTCCATTCTTCCCTGCTCCCCTCCCCAGCCATTACTCAGGAAACCAAAATAGTCTTAATTGTGATATAGTGTTAAATTCTCTGGAGGAATGTAAAAGTTTTACCAGTTCATACTGCAAACTGGGTAGACACCTGGAAACTTTATCTTTAGTTCTCTGCACATCAGCTTGTCACCATTTTTCAGCAGTTAGTTTACACTGTAATGACACTGTAAGCGGGAGCCTAAGTCTCTGTCTCCCTGCTGACGAAGTAATCAACGTACACCTGTTTTCTGCTGGGAAAAATGCAGCAGTTGATATGGTGGTGGCTTTTTAACCTGCAAGATGGTGATAAACTAGCATGCTGTAAACACTTGAATTTGACAAACTTTCCCTTACTGTTTGCAAATTGAACATGAGCAGCAGGACACTGGCACATGCATATCTTTCTGTAATGACAGACTATAATGTCACTGGTAAAAAAAATTATAGTCATGGCCAGTTGGGATAAAGAAAAAATCATCAATTCTTTCATCCAGAAAACTAAAAACATTACTTAAGGTTATAACATGAATATTCATAGATATCTGCAGCATAAAAACATGTGAAGTCATTGAAAACCCTAGATTAGACAAGTCCAGGCAACTACATAAATCCATCAGAATATTAAGAGAAGCCTTCTATTCATGGCCCCCATCCCATGCAAAGCACAGCCCATCATATGACTAAAGTCTTAAATTGAAAAAGAAGGACAAAAGAGACAAGTAACCATGCTCAAAGACAGCTGTTGCTATTGCTTAGATGCATATAAACTCAGAGAATACATTAACTGAAATATTCCTAAATAATGCTAGGTATAAGACTACATTCACCCAAAAAAGGGAAAAAAGAAATTCCAAGATCCAACCTACAGGAAATATCTTTTTGACAACTTCAGCTCTGGTGTAAGAATCATACCTCAGCTGAAAAGAGTTTTTATTTGCTATAGGAATACGTCTAACATCCTATGTCTAGTTGTGACCAATCTCTGACATTTTATGCTATCTTATCATCCTATGCTACAAAGCAAACACTGGTATCAAAAGGAGACTAAAATACTCTTGGACCCAGTAACCATCTACCCAAAGCCTTAAAGCTCTAGATTAATACATTATCAGACATATCACATCTAACACAACCAACAGAGGGAGATGGCTTTTAACCCCTTGCCTACATTTAGCCCATATCCAAGGCTAAATTATAACAGTTGCTTTATCATGCAACACTTCCTTAACAGCCAGGAATGGGAACCAGGAAAAAGAGAGCAGATCCATGGGTGGAAGTGAAAACAGGTTTAATGAAACAGCACTGACACAAACAAAGGCATACAAAGTTATATTCAGCCAGATGAATATACAGCAGCCACAGTTAACAGATAGTCCTCAGGAGCAGAGAGAAGCCAGAGGAGGAGCAGGAGAAACCCCAGCATTAACACCAGAGAAGCTCCCTTCCCCCCTTAAGCCTTCCCCCTTTATAATGACCATGACATTATGGTGTGGTCTATACCTGTATCTAACTCAAGTCAGCTGACATTATCATGATCCCTTACACATCTTGCAGTTGTTTATATAAGCTTTTGTTCTCCATTACAAAAAAGCTTTGGTTCTTTTCCATTGCAGTCCCATGGACTGAACGTTAAGTGTCTTTTCTATATGTTTGACATCTCCCAATAACTAGAATACCTGAGTTCACAAATGATCAGCTAGTCTTTGAGATCTTAAAAGGCTGTTTTTCTGAAGGGGAAAGAACACAAACAAACAATTGCTTGTTTTAAAGTGTTTTATTTTTGGTTTGATACAAATTTCTTAAAGGAGTGGGAGAGGAGTAGCTCCTTTCCCTGGACATTATTAAAAAAATTACATTTCCAATTTTGACTTGCCAGCAATCTCATAACCTTCTGTGGTCCCCTAGGAGTTATGACCACTTCTGCCTTTTTTATTTATTTATTTATTTTTCTTGGTGGGAAGGGCTTGCTTTTGTTTTTCCTCTGACATTGATGCATCCAAATATGATATGTCTTCATTGTTCCAAACATTGTGTCCCAAACACTCCCTTAGTAAGAGAACTGGTGAGGCCCTGCCAATCTGCTCAGTGCTCTGGACATCATCTTGTGTTGTTCCAATTACACTAAACAAGCTAGCATTCAAATATTCCCTCCTTTAGCCTAAATATGGAACACGTCCAGCCACACTTTATAACAATAACATTATGCACAACAACATTATGCACAAAAAATTCCTAACATATCTTTAAAGTTATAAGGTCAAATGTTAAAAGATTTAGGAAATATCAAATGTAAGTTTGATGGTTCTTTTCTTTGTCCTACATTCTAATACCATTTTTGCATGGTCCACTGCCACTTTCAGCACCCTGTTAAATAAATGAAGTATTATTTCACCTGTCTTGCTGGTAGTGTGGCCCTCTGGATAACACAACTCACACCATTCAAAAATATAATGATTAAATATCTCTTTAGCTTTTCTATGGCAGTGATCACTACAGCGTCTGGAGGTTTCATAAATATTAATGGGACTTTTCATAGCTTCTTAGTAAGAGGAAGGGGTGGATATCTTGTTAAATAGAACTGAGGGGAATTACAAAGAAGCACAATCTGAAATCAAACTTATTAACACAGTTAACATTAGTGCATTTTCTATTTTCAGAGCAGTCTTTACAGACAACAACTGCAGCTGTGAGCTCTCAGCAGTTCTGAAGATAATTTTCCCCAAGTTAAGCCTGCAGAAAATGAGGGACACATCATTAATGACCAGTCTTCTAAAACTTTAGCTTTCAATGACCTAAAATATCACCACAGATGTTTTGTGGTAGAGGTAGGAACAGCATTAATTAATCATGACACTATTTATTCCTCTTAGCCATCCTCTGCCTATTTATTCAGTACACAATTTCCAGTTTTGCAGGAAAAAAAAGGTGATACAAGTGTCATTCTTTCGTTCCCTAGTACTGATTCACCCTGGCAGCTTGCTATCCTCTCATTCCAGTGAGTGTGACATAGTCATCATATCATATATATTCCAATAAAAGCTCTGAACTACCATTCTGTTTTGAACTTCTGGCTACTCATCTGTCTCTTTTTCCTCACAGAGAGAATCTTGGGTTTGTTCTTCTCCTCAGACTCCTCATTTCAGAGTAAAGTTCCTTGTTCAATCCATACTAACATCACAGCATGGCAATCTCCAATCCTCTGCTTTTTCTCTGAGTATCTCCCTTTTGGATCTCTGCTTTCTGCTAAAGCCTTCTCCTCTTCTTTGCTGCGAGGGTGGGATCTGAGCAAAGGAGAGACAGGGTAGCATCACCAAGCACAGGGTGGTACAGAAAACCCTTCACTTCAGATTATGTAGGTGTATCACAGTTTTGGTAGTTTAGTCACTGAAATCTCAGACATCTTAGCTCTTGTGTAAAATCTGTATTTTTTCAAAAGCTTTTTTACATCACAAAGATGAGATTAATTTTATCAGAGACAGAAAGCACAGTTCTGGTACAAATTTCATCTTCCTTATTGAATCAAGTACTAGATTGAAAGATTTCTAGAATTTATGTTGTGAAAGCTAATATGTTCTTCATATTTATAAAGGATTATTTTGTCTGGTTTTTTTATTAAAAGAATAACAACCAAAAATGCATCTAAACTGCTGCAGATAGCTGTCACAAACAAATTCCATTCAATAAGGTTTAGTAGAACAAGATTAAAAATGACTGAAAACAAGGCCAGATAGCTTTAATGGGCTCATCCCTACTGGCTTCAACCGTAATAGTTCTAAAGAGATTAATTTTAATTCTTCCTTTTCCATCAGTACTGATGTTGCTAGTCCCATGTTAAAGATTCTTATGATCTAGAAGAAAGGACTGAAGAAAAGGACATCTGTGAAGGTTCCTGAACACAAAGCACAACTAGTCTGAAGTACCTGACTGCTAATCGAAAAATAAAGTCCAACTTTAAAGCATCTCTGAGTCATCAAATACTTTCGTCACCTAACCATGTTGGGTGGCTTGTTGCCACCTAACCTGGCCAAGTCTGTTAAAGCTCAGTCTCATGTGCTGGCCATTCACCAGATCTTTTTCAGAGTGTCCCTGCAAAGCTAAGGCTTGCACAGCTTCTTCTAGGGACTGCAATTTGAACAAAAAGCATTGTTTCTCATTTATTTTTCAGTGAGGCTCAGGAAATAGATCTGCATCTCCAGTGGAATCAGCGATCAACCAGGTACCGCAACAGGAAAGGAGAAATCACAGGAGATAAAGGAACAGGCAACATTTAAGATGTAGTACTATGTTTTCTACTCAGTAATGCTGGTGAATCAATGAACAGCATTCTGAATTTTGCTGTTTTGCAAGAAGGCTTAATTCTTCCTGTGCTTTATATTATTGTCAGCCTTGCAGCACTTAGGTTTTCTTGTAAATGTAGTTCTTAGTCCCTACTGCATGCATTGTCCTACAGCCTTTTTGTTCTTTCTTCCCCTAGACAGTCATCACTTGATTTTTTTTAAATGACATAGCAGCAGATATCACACTGGCAAGTGATTTAAAGACATTCCTAAAAATGTATATAATTTTTGACTAGATTTAATGCATTCAAACCACTTCTATTTTTCTGATAATCTCCCTAAAACTAATATAATAATATTCTCCTAATATCAAATTTCCAGCTTTTCAGAAAACGAATAACTCATCTTTGCTAGTTTAAAATGTGCCATCTTAATACTCATTTACTCAGGCCAACAGACCTTAAATTATTCCTGATTTAGTATTCAAAAAAACATTTCAAGAGGCATTGTCACCATTACCAAATTACATTAGCTATGCTTTTTGGCTTCTGCAATTAATAAACCCATAGGATTTAATAAAAGTCCTATGCAAAGTGTGAGAGAACAGAATGGATTAATCAGGGACATAAGATATTATATATTTTCCCAGCATTTTCCTAAATTTAATGAATAATTAGCATCTCTATTAATTATTTACCTCATATGCTAATTTCCCAAAGTCTATATTTATAGGAAACTGGCATTTTGTACTGTAGCTATCAAATGGTGCCATATGTGCTGCCTTTTGTAAGAGAAATAATCTTCTATCTTTGGAAACATTTGTTAAAATGTAAGATAAATACAATTTAATATAGAGTTCAACTAAAACCGAATTTAATATTCTCTTTTAATTCTATCCCATTCAAGTTTTTATGCCAGCTTCATCACTATTAGACTATGCAAATACTACACATTTTGCATTATTCAGCTGTGTATTAGTGTGTTGGATTCATTCCCAATTACCTTAAACCATCTAAAACTTAGGTGTCTAGCTTAAGAGGGTCATCTGACCATGTAGTCATATCTAGTCACCATGTAGTCATCAAAGCACCCCCAGAGGCTGATTCATCCCACCCTCAGTTTGCTATCTAAAATAGATAGGATGAATTGTTCTATGGAGGTTCCTACTCCTACTGGTCGGATGTTAAAACACTTGCAAACAATAATTTATTTTTTTGTTTCTATCGTGCTTTAGCATTATGGCTGTCACAGGTGGTCAGGGAAAGCAAACGCACATAGTTCTCCCTTCCCACTGGAGGCAGCACCATGAAGGTCTGATTGTCTGTGACAGTCACTGAGAGATTTTTAATATAGTTGTACCTCACTGACTAGTGCCATAGTCTGTTGCAAGTGCTATTATTTTTTTTTCTTTCTAATGTTTAGTTATTTTAACACATTTTGTGTCTGTTCAATCTCTACCATGTTTTAATGTGGACATAGATAAGGGATGCAGGTGAGCTGTTGGTGGTAGGATATAATAAGCCATCTCAATGGACTTGATGTGTGATGAGGACAGATTTATGGTACCTGATTCCACAGTAACTAGAATTAAAGCTCAGATGCTTAAAAGCATGGCTATACAGACAACAAGAGTCACGCTTCTGGATAGCCCGTGACTATTAATGAAATTCTGTTTTGGAATGTAAATATAATGAAACTAGGGATTGTATTTAATTTTCTCCTTGTCATGATGGAAAGTAAACCCAAGTTTGCAGGGATGCAGATGAGTCAAACATGTAGAGAGGTGCAGAGAGATTTAGATATAGAAAAATCACCACCCCTCAGCACTCTGAGTCTGCAAGGCTTTGAGAACCTCAACGAATTATATTTATGGGAAGCACAGGAGAAATGATCAGTCTCACGATATTTCATAGTACAAGAACAAAGAAAAAAAGTAGTTGATTGGAGAAAGTAGTACAAACATGAACAAAATGCTTACCACTTGACATTGGTATTCATATACTCCATCAAAATTTCATAGGTATTATGTATCTATACTAAGTCAGTAGTATTACACAATAAAAATTGCTTTATAATTTTAAAGCCTGGAATGATTCTCTTAGCCTTTATCCTTGTACCCCCATGTTAGTAGAGAGGTCAAGTTATTATGCATGAAAATCCCAAACTTTAAGGTAAAATTTTACATGATACAGTCCCTGCACATTGGATTTCATAACTGTAGGTGCTGACCCTGTATACTCATGCATGCACAAACACATTGCCATCCTGTAATCACAGTTACAGACTCCTACCTCAGACAGTGGCTAGCACCAGATGCATCAGAGGATGATGTGAGAATCCCACCAAAGAAGTGGAATTTATTTTTTTTTATTCTTATAAAATCAGGATCAGCATTTAGACATGACATTATGAGAGATAATAGTGGGAAGGCTGGGAAAAAAAAAAAAAAAAAAAGGAAGAAGCTTGATTTGATTTGCATTCATCTTCACCAAAACAAATTAAAAAGTAGAAAAAATGTGGACACACTTGGAATTGTGTCTGGTTTTCAGTCTGAAAGAGACACTATTTTTAATATACATATAAAAAGAAACAAGAGATAACTATTTTAACTGATTGATAAAAGACTGATTATCTGCAAGAACTTAGCTGGAAGTCCTGGAAGAATAATGGTGCCAATACTGCTTTGTTTCCATGGATGAATATCTTCATTATAAACAGCTGATACTGCAAGTACAAAAAACTGCAAGCTGGATAGACATAGTTATTAAATAAATGAAACATATATTTTTAGAGATGTCTGATGAGGATCAGTTATCCAAGATGTTTATCTAGTTTAGCCTGTGAAGAGCTGTTTGTGGCCACTCTGCAGTGCTCTGCACAGAAGAGAGTGTATTTTGATGCTTTTCACAGATTAAAGTATTCAAATTTGAAAGTGCTCAGAAGTTTCAGTAGAGTGTCTTTCTCTCACCTAGACTTTCCAATAGCTTTCTGATTTCGCCTCTTTCCTTGAGATTATTTAAATTTTTCCCTGTAAATTCATAACCCAAAACATCTCAAATTTCTTTGTGGTCTTCCCATTCTCCTGCATGAAATGTTCTTCTACCTCTTTGCCAAACTTTCTACTCATCCCCAAGTTCCTACTTGAAAAAGACAACCCTCTAACCAGATCTGAATTGAATTTTCTCAGCTGACAAATCTCTTTTCCATTTAATGTCCTTTTATAGCAGCTATTGAGTTAATGTTTTTATTCTCTGGATCTCTCATCTGCTTTTCTTTGATTTCATTAAAGAGCATAACCTGAATTGAGGAACAGCTGAGGCTCATCACACTGTGTCAGGGTTATTGTTCTTAGCTGAAAAGGAAAAAGAAGAAGATGTAGAAGAAAACAAGCTATGGAAATCACTGGAAGGGAGGGGACTTGAGACCAAGTAAAAGCTTACACGGGATTCTCTGAGGGATTAATATCCAACACAGGAAAACCAACTATGATAATTCTGAACTTGAAAAGGTAAAGGGGATACCAAAGAGGATGTCAAAGGAATTGAGAAGATTTGTTTTTTCCATGTCTAGATCCTTGTCTTTGATAGACAGGGACATGGGGGAGAGGCAGACATGCATAATCTTAGGTGTTAAATCACAACACTTCTCCTCTGCCTTTAAAAATCTAGTTTATTTCAGCAACAAATCTAATATAGGAGCTACAATCCTAAAAGTGATGCTAGAGAAAAAAAAAAGAAAAAAAAAAAGAAAAATACTTACATTATGCCTTTGTGAGGTTTTGTTTGTTTGTTTAGCTGGAGCTTTTTTGTTTGGTTTTGGGGTTTTTTTGGTATGCAGTTAAGCAAGCTGAAAAATCACTGAGGGAAAACATTTAAGCTTTTCTAGAATTTCTCTCTTAAAACAAAAATAAGAATAAATCTCTCCTTTTTCACTTTAGTCCCATTAGTAAAATGTTTTTACTTTAGAAGCAAATAGCATCCTTGTTTGGCTTTTTCAGTTAATGTCATGAACTATGCCTTTGCCCACTTATGCACTGGAATCAGAAACGGCTGGTAAATTATACAAAACCTCAACTGCTGCATTAGAGGAAAAAAAAAAAGAAAAAAAAAAAAAGAAAGGGTAAAAGGTCATTGCTAAACTGAACCAATGACATAATATTCCAGGGCCTCCAGTGATAGGACAAGGGGTAAAGATTGGAAGCTGGGAGAGGGCAGGTTTAGACTAGACACAAGGAAGAAGTTCTTCACTGTGAGGGTGGTGAGACACTGGAACAGGTTGCCTAAGGAAGTTCTTGATGCTCCATCCCTGGCAGTGTTCAAGGCCAGGCTGGATGGGGCTTTGAACAATCTGGTCTAATGGGAGGTGTCCCTGCAATGGCAAGGAAGTTGGAACTAGATGCTCTTTGAGGTCCCTTCCAACCCAAACCATTCTATGATTTTATGATAAGAACAAACAGAACCAAAACATCTGCCTACAATAACATCTTCAAGAAATGAAAAGATGACTTTTTAGGTTAGCAGTTAAAACAAACACACGGAAAGAGTCAAGTTTAGTCCCTGCTTTCAGGACTATTGATATATTTTAAGTAAGTACTGTGAAATATCTATAAAGGAGTGTTATCTCTCTACTCGGCTGCTGCAGAAAAGGTGAAGGAGATGCATGAAATGGCTTTTTGAATTAAATAGATGCAAAGACTGTATTTTGAGAAAAAACTCAATTTTGACAGTACATGGTAGTTCATTCTAGGACTGAGTGTTAGACCAAGTCGCTTTCAAGTTATATGTTCCATAAAGAGTCCTCCTCAGCATTTTGAGGGCTGAAGTATATTTGGTCAGGAATGAAAAAAACATCTGAAAGGCTTTGCTCTAAAGCTAGCAGTGTGCCGTTCATCTGTAAATGCCCATGTGTTTGGTGGGAGCTCATATCACTACTGTGTTGTCTGCCTGAATACTAAGGCACAGCACCTTGGTAAGCTAAGTCCATTCACTAATACACTAAAGTCTTAATATCTCAGTATATATATTAACTTCTCCTCCATTAACTGCTCATTTTAAACTTAATAGCTGCACAGCAGTCTTCAGATTATGTAGAAGCCCCATACAAGTAGCAATGACAAGTTTCATGCCTATATTTCAGACTATGTCCTCCAACATTTAGCAAGTGTAAATGATAGATCTATGTATTCAAAATTATATCAACCTCTCTGTTTTGTTCATATTTTTGTGGTAGGTCCACCAAGTAAGTTCTAGTAACCTCTAAAATTCTCCATTTCATGTGGCAAATAAAGCCCTTGATCTTACATAGAAAAGGCCAGAAACTCTCGGTTGGGACTAT
Organism: Leptosomus discolor; assembly: GCF_034619465.1. NCBI lineage: Eukaryota > Metazoa > Chordata > Aves > Leptosomiformes > Leptosomidae > Leptosomus > Leptosomus discolor. The sequence goes on along the minus strand of NC_141392.1, from coordinate 84,066,148 downwards.
CAAAGGTTTAGCGCCAGAGTACCTGGACAATCAATTGCTGCTTAATTAGGTTTATAATTACTAGTGACTATCTCATTATAAAAAGCAGCTGGTATTGATGTGCCACTTGAACTTATCCCTGTACCATGAGTATGTGGTAGTAAACATTAGCAATATAAGCTGCACATCAGTGCTAACGTTTGTTTAGATCTAGAAAGGAATTAAAAAACTAGTATTGAAGTGGCAGAACAGGACGAACTTTGTCTTATTCTGGGCCATAGCATTCTGGATTTTTGTTTTGTCAACTTTGTACTGGATTCCCAGGGAGTCCTGATGTAGTCAAGCCAACATGCAATACTGAACTGGAGCTCCTAGAGAAGGACTAGTAAGGACTTCAGGAAGTAACATCCAAAACAGTGGTCACACACGGACATACCTGACAAAGCAGCACAATGCCTGGCTCAGGCATTAGCTCAGTCAGATACAGAAACTAAACATGGAATAATTAAAGTTAGACTGAGCTAATCACCTTATGGTCCATTTAAAAATCCTATGAGAGACATTGGTGTTCCCAACCGGGATTCACCTCATTCAAGAGGCATCTGAAACATGTGTGATTAAATGTGTCACAGGCTGGAGCGATTAGTTCAGATTCTGATGTCTTTTTTTAACATGCCTAAAGGTGCATGAGATTAATCCCATTCTAAGAGTTCCTTTGCCTAAATTCCTGGAGGTGTCTGATTGGGCATTTCTTCTCAGAGCATGCCTAATCGGTACTGACAGTTTTAAGCCGAGTATAACTGGGGCTTACTCATGTTTTATCTAATGTCTTAATAACTAAAACAAAGTTCGGTGCCTATGCAAACTCATTCATCAGTCTAAAATTTTCCACTTTGCAGGAAATTATCCTGACCATATTGCTGTGGGCTATATAGGGATGAGGAACTCATGTCAGAGGTGAATTTTGCAACCATTGTGTGACCAGTTAAGTTGCTCTACTAAATCTCTCATGTTAGAGCAATTCCACCTTGTTTCCACAGTTTAACATAATAGCCATTGGGCTAAAGGGTGAAAATGAATCTCATGCATGCTCGGTGTAACATGCAAAGCCAGGGAGAAAAAGGAGCTGTCAAATGTGGATTCCAATACTCACTATTTTTAATATTTATATAATGTATAGGGAAAAAATAGTTTTAAAAACCCCAAAAAACAGAAGAGTTTGAGCAGAAGCAGGTAAGATAGATTGGCATACAGGGAAAACTTACTTTTATCCTCCCGTTCAAAAAGAGGAAAATAAATAATACAGAATCTAGATTAATATATGGGGTATTATGCAAACAGAGGTGTATGGGTGGAAGCAAATACAGCTTACTTTACTGTGAGATGAACGAAACTTCTTGATTCAAAGTTGTTTAGTTTCCATCAGTTTTTGGCCAGCTCATAGTTGTCATTCCTGAAAAAGAAAATTTATAACCAAACACAAAAATTTTTGTAACGACTGCTACACACACCCTTGAGCTTCAAGCTATCACTTGCTGCATAATTTTTTTATCTGCATTTTCTTACGGGTCCACCAAGCAAGGAAGTCCCAAATGACTGGTTAAAGCAGATGTTGCTCAATCTATTTGTCACAGTAAGGGGGCAAGAATCTAACTCAACAGACATTGTACTCTCTGTAAGTACATTACAAATAAGTTCATGAGTACAAAACTATCTGGAATTGCATAGACTTCTTTAGCGCAGCCTGCTATGATTTAAGATATTATTACTTGCAAGGTGCTAACTAAAAATGGTGACAGAATTTGATAGAAAATGTAGGCTCATGTCTTCCTTCTTGGTAAAAACCTATTTACAAAAACAGGAAAAAGCAAGGATTAAGTAAGAAAGACATCTTATAAAATGGATTATTTCGAAGTCCAGATCCTTTTGCACATTTTATGTCCAAAGACCAGATGACAGGCTTGTAAGACGTGTACATGATAGTATAACTATACAGGCACTAGAATTTCAGACACCAAAGATCCATCAATTTTTGAGTCATTTTATTTTTATTCACTAAGGGGAAAAATAACTCATATGTACTAACTGAAAACAGCAATCCTCATGTGGATTACTAGATTGGTGATTCATTAGGAAAAGGTTCTATTCAACACTGCATACATTTCTGGAAGACATGCAGTATAAGATCATTGCATTCAAGAATTTGTGTTCAGTGATGGATAGCTGAATGAAGCAGAAATAATCTGTAATAAACAGGATATAAAATGAGATTATATATTTGCCTTTTGTGGTAACAAACATTTCCTGTACAGCCGTGATGTGGCAGCATCTTTGTCATTTGTTCCAATTTTTTAGTAGTATTATTTCTGAAGTTCTTATCCCAGCTCGTACATATGAAACAGGGATGTCTTGACAACAGATGTCATGGGTTTAACATCGAGCTGCATGACATTCACTCACTTCAGGATCAGTCTGAGACTGGGAGTGACGAATTGTTTGTGAAAAAGAAATTGGTATATTTGGGGTACTTTTAAAGTCTTAAGTCTTTTTGGTACTGGGAATTTACCCAAGGAAGTAGGTAGAAATGAAATAATACTGGATTATTAACTTAATAAGCACAAAAAATTGAAGCCACTGTACACTTTATTTTCAAAACAAGTATCAACCATTGAGAGTACATGCATTTGTTTTTCTCAGAATGATAGCATCATAAAATCTGCAAAACTTTTTTAAACAAGAAAGCATTTTTAATTACAAAATACCGCACAAGAAAACCAGAAAATTTTTAATAAAAGCCATCGCTGTTGAACACTTTTTTTCTGTATGAAAACCTTTTATAATCTGTCACCAAAAAAAAAAAAGAAAAAAGGGCAAAAAAAAAGAAAAAGAAAAAATCCTCTCACTAGCTTTTAGATGTACAGATATGCTGCCTTATTTTAGGTGAAGAACATATTTTTTGTACATTTTCAGACATTTTAACTTCTTTGATTTCTAGCACAATGATAGCAGTAACATTAGCAATTAATTGTATCTGTAAGCATCCTTCAGTCCTCACAGAGTATTCTATTGAATAGTTGTGCTGCCAGTTGTACAGTCTGGGATTTTTTTAGTGCATGCATAGAGAGACAATAGACCTAGGTAGGCTAGCTGTAACGAGGGAGACTAAACTCCTTTATCTTCCTCCACAAAGCATTATGCATATAGATGCAAACAGTTTTATGCTTAGGAAAAAAAAAAACCACTACATTTAGAAAAAGAGTTTAATAAATTGTTTTAGGATTCTCCTGGAAAAGCAAGGAAAATAAACAAAGATGAGGAAATGGGGAAACACACAGATAAATTATTAAAAGGATGCAGTCAAAGAGCTTGCTTTCTTTTTAGGAGGAGGAAGATTCATGAGGAAAGCAAAATTAAGAAATCTGGAAGCTGCATTGGAAGTCTGCTTCACTGAATAGGGCAAAATTAACAAAATGGTGAGGACACTGCAATTCTAAAGTATTGGTACTTTGATTTTTTGGGGCTTTTATTTCATCATAAGCCAACAGTGTGATGTTTCCCATTTTCCTCTTGAAAACTGCATATGGCTTTTTCTTTGGCTGGTTCCTCGGCTTTTTTAAACTAACTTCTAGATTCCCAGGGAGAAGCTGCTTCAGTTTCCAGCCTTACCTATGGTGTTCACAGCCAAGCAGGACAGCCAAGCTGAAACATTTTCTTCTGTGAAGCTCTCGCCACATGAATTGATAGAGTATCTCTGCACTTAGGCCATGAACCTCACATTTGCAATGGGCAAAGAAGATAAATCTGGGATTTGAAGACCATTTGAGCATATGACAGTTTTCCCAAATCTTGAAAGTGTATCCCAGGTTCACTTTGTTGAATGAATTAACTTCTTGCGGGTTCCTGTTCATCCCATACTGGGAAGGGAGTACCGGCTATCTCACGTAAAAGAGGAATGATGAATGGGATATAAACCATTGCCATCTCACATGTATCAAAAATAAAAGTTGTGTATATTTCTAACATCCATAAATTGATGCACACATAAATGTACAATTAAAAATGCACTAGTAGATCCATCAGGTCCCAAGGACTACTTTAGTTTTCTTTATTCACATTTAGTAAGTCTCAGAAGCTACTTGAGAGCAAGGTATTTCTCAAAATAAAGCCTTATTGAATTTGAATGCAGCCTTAAAGAAACACCCCCACAGATGCTCTTTATAATGTCACTTTTAAAATAAAAGAATATGTTCCTTTGCACTGGAACCAGCTGGCTTCACCAATAGTGTATAATTTTAAATGATAAAGCCTTTTTACTAGCTCTTGCATTTAGAGGTGTAATTTGAATACCCAGGAAATCAATATCTGCTTTGCTACATGATTACAACCAAATAATTGAAATATCAGAAGGGCAGTGAGCCATAGAGCCTTTGTACTGAGGAAATAAGACATTCTAATGACAATGCTTTCAGTACAAATGCAGTTCTTAATGTAATTGTGTGCAACTTTTGAAAGTACTGTTTTTAGCACTCTGAAAAGAATATAGGTGTGTAAAAATGAGCATCTGAAACTACCAGTGACACTTGTGTGTCATTGGTTTTTAAACAAATCTCCCCATTGCTCCCTACAGTATCGCTGCAGACAAGCCACAGAAACTCCACTCAGGGAGAAATATGCAAATCCAAGCCAATGTGACAAGATTGATTTTGGACAAGTCTGAAGGCTGGAAACAAGCTGCTACTCCTTGCAAGCTAGGAACAGTTCATTATGAACCCTGGTTCCTCTGAAAAAAAAATAAAAAGAAAGGATCTGTATAAGGGAAATACTTAATTCATGTTTTCACTTGTAAAGAAAAAAGGATTCTCCCTTATGATATAAAATCAGGAGAATCTGTAGGTGAAGTACAAGTCAAGGTTAATATAAATTATGTATCTGCTACTTAGTTGCAAGGCAGAGCAAAGGAAAAAAACAGGCTCTCTTATCAAAGAATGACTGCAATATATTTCAAAGGTATTCACTGTGATTGTAGGATAATAGTTTTAAAACTGGAGTAAGCACGAAGGTTGAGCAGCTTATTTAACGAAGCACTAGCCTTTCATCCCTAGCAGTATAATTTACATTCATCTTTCAGTCCTAAGTAAAATGAGTGGCTTCATCCTTGTCCCTCATGGACAGTAATACACATTATATAACTACTGCATGTAATTTGACACAATTTAGTACAACCAACAGCTGTTTTGTCAGTAGAACACCAAGTTTCAGCTACCATGAAGGCTGAAATATCTCTTTTTTTCCAGTAAAGCAACATCCAAAACAAAATTTTGTTTATACAGAGGATTCTGTAATAACCTCCTTTTTCCCACTGCAACCCTCATTTCAGATGTGATTCCTTACCTCCAACTTCTATATCAACCCACCTAAGATCCACATTTTAACGATGAAAGTTGTGTTACATCTATTGTTTTCTTTATTTTTTCTTTAAGTTTCCACAGGATTTCACTTTTAGGTCTGAAACTCCATTTATTGCCTGTACAACATCCGTATCTGCTTGAGTGGAGACCTAAAGCAAGGTGATGTTGGCTTAATATCAAATTTTGCAGAAGGTCTTGCAGCTGTTTTTCATTTACCTAACCTGGAAAATTGCTTGCTTGTGTTGTTAATTGCAATAAGACATGTTTGTGTATTCTTAACTTACAGGGATGAATCTGAGACTACTTGTAGATCTCAAACTAATAATATATTTTCAATACATGTAGTAAATAGTTACATTTTGTGTTGTTTTCCAATGAAAGTGACACCACAAACACTGATGTTTAGAGACCCCATAGATTTAGGAGGTTTGCACTGTGAAATCATCTACTGACCTCATGAATGATAGTGAGTATGGGGAAAGTGCCAATTGTCAGGATATATGGGAGCTACCTTTGCTTATATCAGGCATTTTTCTCAGTATTCCACCTATCATGTAAAGACCTTAGGAAGCTGTTTTTCTTTAAGAAATGCTAATTGATTTTCATTATGTGTAGCGAACATAGAGCTTCAGTTCACCTCAAGAGCTTTTCACTGTTTATAACTGTGCATAAGTATAAGGTCCAAATTTCTGTCACCTTCAGCCCTATTGACTTGGACTAGCATAGGCAATACACATAATATTGCTTTGAGAACCTCAGCTGCTTAATTTCTTCATATGTATGTATTTGCAAAGATGAATTCCTACTCTCCTACTCCCATGATTTAATAGGCAATTTTCTATTTAGTGATTGCATCAACGGTTCCTTCTGCACATTGTGCAGTCTGTACCTTTTTAGCTTGCTGAGCTCTATCAGATGCTTTTGTTCCCTTCTGAGTAGTGAAAGTTAAGGTCTTATGTATGTTTGTGAAGCCTTTACTAAGAAAAACAACCCCAGTGAATCAAATCCTACCTCAGCAAAAGCAGCTACAAAAGCATTGAGTTTGACTCTTTGATTAGTAACAAATTTCTTTCAAATATATTTTTGTAGAAATTAATTTATAATAATGAATTCATAGGTTACCCAAATCTGACTAATTTTAATAGGCATTGGAATGGTATAGTCACTAGAATATTCAAATTTTTTTATTATTTATTTGGAACGTTATCTTCACTCTGTTGCAACATAAAAAAAAAGATACAGCTAAATCCTGAATGGATCACATCTTTTTTGATTTGAAGACACAGCCTAAAGGCAATTTTTAAATAATCACAATAGATAATGAATTTAGTATTGAAAAGAAGATAGTGCTTTTATCTAATATTCACATACTATAGAGCAGTTATGTGATTTATAATTAAACAATCTCACTAGTCACTATACTGCAAAAGGAAAAAAATTATTCTCCTCCTTTCTCAAAATTATAAACTATCCACCTCTGTTTACTTGTAAACTGTACATTTTCTGTTAGCCAATCAGGTTTTAGGCCTTCTTTTGTCTAACTTCAATCCACTATAATTGCAGCTATTTTCAAGCAGACAATGAATTCAGAACGGGGAAAGAAAAGCTGAAATATTATCCATTCTTAACAACGTGATAACCCAGATCATTGTTGTAGTGCATCAAGATACGTTCTTTAAAAAAAATAACAACTTAAAAAGCATGTTATGTGTGAGAGTGATGGTTTCCTGAGCTCAGGCTTACTCTGACAATACCAAAATAATGCTTACAATTACCTGGAAGCTGATTACTTCTCTGAAAAATAGACACGTGCATTTAGACTAATATTTTCATTCACTACTGTCCACAAAAGCTTTCCTTTACAAAAAAAAAAAAAGTACAAAATCCTATTACTAAACAGTACTTCAATAATAGCAAAGTGTCAGCTGTTTTTCCTTTGGGCGGGCTGGAGCAACCTGAGGAAAAAACAGAGAATCCAAGAACTGGATTATGACTTGACATGGTACTTAAATTCACCCTTCTCATAAGCCTAAAATAACACATCAAGGAGAATTTCAAAGACTGCCTTTTTACAAAGTCTGTACAGAAGTCTCTTCTTCTCAGTCTCAAAAGCTTTCAAGGGCAGAAAGGCCAAGACATGAACACTATCTTGTCTGCCGAATTCCCATCAAACAAAGCATTTAAGAACAGAGTTTACTATTCCACATTTTATGAGAGAGATTCAGACAGTTACCGGGTTAGGTTTCATTTAATTATTAAAGAACTTACTTGATCTTGAGTATTTATTATGAAATCATTTTGACAGAAGGAAAATCCATTTAAATACACTGATTATCAGTTTAGTATTTGTGTACTGTGAAAAATGACTACACTTTGTTGTTTATTACTATGCAATCATGATCTTTCAAAAAGACACATTGCTTGGTTAACCTTAAGGAACAGGCTTTACGCTTGGCACCAGTTGTTACCTACAGGTCTGGAATGTAAACATATTACCAAAGAAAAATCTATATAATACTATTAAATTAAAACCGACATCTACCTCATCATCATCATGAAAGGAAAACAGAAAAGGCCATGGAAGCAAATATCTCATTATTAAGCGTGACAAAGATTTAATTAGGGTAATTTTTCAAGAATGTTTGCTTACTGGGCTGTGGTTTTTATATGTCCCTGATTCTTCAAATATTTAAAGTCAGTGTTGCTCACTTCCTATTGACAAGGCATCTCTACAATAAACGAGCAATAAATTCAGCAATGTCCTCATACAGCTTTTTTCCTTCTTTTCCCCTCACATGAAGGGGGAAGGGTTGAGTGCCCAAACTCACTGGAGCAGAAGCCATTCTGTGTTCTGTTCAGGGAAGAGCTGTTGCAGGAGTGGAGCTCAGAGCTGTATCTAACCACATTCTAATGCTAAACTTCACTGAAAACAGGAAGCAGGTCTAGAAATTCTGGACCTTTATTCCTTTCTAGATGCAGTTCTTGTGTCTGTTGAATTAAAAAAACCCCTTTTTTTCGAGTATGCCTATGGAATTGTAACACTGATTATGACTTCAGTAAAGGAAGTAAGATAAAACTTTGTTAAGTCCTCCTCTACTGAGCTGGGAGGAGACATGGAGACATATTCTAGCGAGATATATCATGTCCATATGTTGTCGAGATGGTCTGGGTACTTTAGTTGTGTTTATTAAAATATTGTTAGGCTTGGGGGCGGGGTTAAAAATCAACTATGCTTTCTTGATATAAGCATGCCAATTTTATCAGATAATTTTAACTATAAATACCACACACTTTTATAAACACAGTTATAATATTTTTAATTATAACTATATATATAATAACTGTAAGTATATACTTATAATTTGTATTTATTGTCTATACCCAGGCGTTTCTCCTTAAGAAAAAAAGTGTGAGGGAGAGAGAGAGTGCATCTGTGACATAAGGTTTGTTTTTCTGGCTGTGGATGTTAAAATCAAGGAATAATACTTTAGACAAATGAAAACAATTCAATTTGGTGATTTTGAAATTTGCTTGGATTTTAGTATTTAAAAACATGGTCTCACTCAAGCACAATAAAATACCAGAGGTTTTTAGACTCAATAAAAATTCACAATAAAATTTCAGAGGTTTTTAGTCTCAAAAGGAGTATGATCAGAATAACTTTTTATCGACATGCCATCAAAAGGAGAACTAGTATCTGCAACCAAGAATACCTACAGCTAATTAACATTCAAGAATGGGCATGCAAAACAAAAAACTGTCTTGGCTAGAAAAAATCTCAAGAACACAAAAAATTTCAATGTCATCTTGTTTTTCAGAATATAGGAAAAATAAAAGAATAACTTCTTTTTACTTTTACTTGAATAAAATTAAGACCTCTGACACCAGTAACAAAATATATACATTTTAAGTAAGAGGCAAGTTTGCCTTTTATGTGTTTTAAATATTTAGGTCAATAATTTTCACTGTAATAGTCTTAAGGAAGCAAAATATTCCTGTACTCGAATGTTGCATTTTGTTACTTCTGTGGAGTATAATTTAATCTGAATCCAGCATTCAGAACAACTTTAACTTAAAATAAGATTTTCAGCCATGTGTGATGAGAACCATTAGTTCTGCTAGAATTATTTTTAGATATTTTTGGGTGCATGTAGTTGTAAAAAAGAAAATGTTGTTTTATTTAAATGTAAAAATAGAATATCTCATATCTTTAATTATTCTTTTTCTCCTCTTCTCTCTTCTCTTCTCTTCTCTTCTCTTCTCTTCTCTTCTCTTCTCTTCTCTTCTCTTCTCTTCTCTTCTCTTCTCTTCTCTTCTCTTCTCTTCTCTTCTCTTCTCTTCTCTTCTCTTCTCTTCTCTTCTCTTCTTCTCTTCTCTTCTCTTCTCTTTTCTCTTCTCTTCTCCTCTCTTCTCTCTTCTCTTTTCTCTTTTCTACAAATTATAGGTCCACAAAATTGCTTAACAGAGCTTTCACTCTATTTTGTAAAATTTAGTTTTTACTGCTTCTTAATAAAATGTCATCACTAGTGTTTCATTTAATAGTATTAGATTTACAACCCTTCCTCTACAGGAAAAGCAAAAGCAATTTTTCTTTCTTTGTTTTCCCAAATACCTGTGTATTGCTTGTATGTTTACTGTAATTCTGATGTGTACATCTTTTCTCAGCCATTTTCATCAAATGATGTAACCAGACATATTGCAAGCTGAGCCTTTATGGCAAATCTTAGACCTATGTGTTTTGTTCTGTTTTGTTCAAAGTCACTTAATATCGAAGCATACCTTCAGTTGTCTGTGAGGTGCAGAGCGAATACTTCCATAAGTAACATCTGATTTTGCTTTTACCATGCATAACAGTTAAAATAGTTTGCCAGCTGAGTTGGTGTATCTTCAGGTGCTACTTCAGTGACCATAAAGAGAGTTTAAAATGTCACAAGAAGAGGTGATAAGCAAATTCAGTATTTAATACAAATCCTCACTATGAGACTCTCGAGTGAAAAGGTTACACATGAAGAAGGCCTGTCTAAAGCCTACAGGTGGACTGGCTAGAGGAATCCTACTTGAATGGTCCCTGAGGGGCTCCGGGGATTAAGTCCTCTCTTTCGCTTGGATAAGGTCTGGCAAAGGAGCTGACTCCAGTGGAGAATGTCAAACCTGTTGGAGGTTACTTTGTGTTGTAAAGCAGCTGCATAAAAGGAGAGTTAATTCTCAGCTCCCCAGAAGTCATCTACACTTAGTTTCGGGAACATAAGCTTCATGTGGCCAAAGGCTAATGATAAAGTTAAGATATTTCCCAGATGAAAAGTAAAGAGCATATACCATGTGCCAATAAAACTGAAAAAGAGTGAAAAAAGCTGAGAAACTTTGGGAGAGAGGCTTTTAGTCTATATAGCCTTCTTTTAGGAACTTGCATCAAAAGAATTAAATGAAGTATTGTCCATTCTAGACGTGAGATAAATGTACACACTTTATTTTTTTTAAAACAAGCAATTAAAAATGTTCATCTTTTTTTTCAGTGTAAGTTGATAGGCTATAGTGCCCGAGAGCCTGTTACAAATCAGAAAATGATCAATAGTAACAGCAACACTGAGTCTCGTAGTTGTGTCTCAGGATATAAATCAGGCTCCATGTAGGAGAAAGAGCTGTCAAGACAATTCTCCTCGCTAGCGGTGGAATAAATATATAAATAAGATAAAAGCATTGTTAAAAAAAAAAAAAATTCAGTCCAACAACCATGCAATTGATTATTAAAGTACTAAAGAGAATGTAGAATTCAGAAAATTGAAAAGCTAACTGGTTTCCATAAGCTGCTGTATAAATGAAATGTGGCTCTCTTCAAGATTAGTAGAAGATGCTTCATGGCCAGTTAAAATAATACATATATATGTGTGTATGTGTGTGTATATAAATAGATATATATTATTTCTAATATGATAAACAGATGAAACTCATAGTATGAGTTAATTATGCTGAAGGAAGGCAACTGAAACTGTGGAATATGAGGAATACAGAAGGCAACTGGCCTGATGGATAGGAAGGAGGCAATAGATGTGATATTTCTTTAATTTAGGAGTGTTTCTTACACATGGCATTCTCAGAAGCTGATGCAGACTAAACTGAATTTCTATAAATTAAGTTATGATATTGGATACTTTTTATTTATATCACTATATATCACTGAAGTGATACAGGGAAAAAAAAGATGCTCGTTCATATTCTGCAAGTCTGGACAATGTCTTTTACATGGTACAAAAAGGAGCTATGGCTCAAATTTCATGTCTACATTTTTTCTCATGTTCTTAAGTCGCAAGCTTGAACTAAATGTGAACAAATCATGACAAGTTTCTTTCATAATTATGGAGAAAAATAGGTATTTCTAAAGTATGGTTCATCTTATCCCATGACAATGGTGGTCACATTACTTGTACTCTAAGCATGCCTGTTTCATTGCACTGGTTCTAAAGAGAATGAAGAGTAAATAACTCACAGAAAGATACCAACAGGAGGATAGAATTAAGCCCCTTTACAATAAATATGTACCAGTTAATATAAAAGAGATTAAACTAGAAAACATTTTTTTTAAAAAAAGCCAAAACAGAAAAGCTTACAACCTTCATTCTCCATTGTAGTGTGGCAGAACTGCTGAGAACTACTGGAGCTGGGACGCTCATATTTTTGATGGAAAGATCTGAAAATCTAAAGTTCATATGATACAAGACACGGTTTGTGATAAAAACATTCAAAAATCCTGAACATATTGCACAAATGATTGCCAGATGACAGCAAAACTGAAGTACCTAACTATGAAACCACTACAGGGAAAAAGTACCTCAGGATGATTGGACTATTCATTCATCATAGACAAGGAAAAAGATCTTTTCCTGAGGCAACGATCATGGTAATTCGCAGTGTTCATGAGAACGTGACAATGACAATAACCACACTACAGTGTAAGAGCATTCAGTTTGTATGATCATAAGAAATAACTCATCATGGGAGAAAATGCTTCCAAAGATGTTTCAAGAGCTTGTCCAATACAAGACAGAAGCTCTACTTCCAATGTACCAACAGCTCCAAGACAAATGAAACAAAATTAAGCTGAGAGTAGTAACAAACTTGATTCCTTTTGTGTCAGACATGAGATTTTATTAGTGCACATGCAGAGTACAGAAAGAAGAGCAATTGGATCATAAACCCTTCGGTTCAGTTCTCATGAAACATCTTGCAAAGCCCCTTGTTAGATGATAGCATTTGCTATTTTAATGCAGAATAGTCACAGACATTGCTGAGAAGATAAACGTGCAATGCAATATTGTAATCAAGAGCTACAGAATCAATCATGGAAATCAACAACACGTGTGGCTGTGTATCTGGTTATGCTCTGGGTTAGGAAAACACATCATCTAGCCAAGTGAATTACTATTTTTCTGTTCTTCCCCCAAGAAGGAGAGACAATCAATGACTACATCAAGAGACTAGCCAACTGGTATAGAAGGGCCAAAAAGAGACATTACCTCAGTCTCATCTATCCGTTCCAAGAAGCATACTAATAGGTTAGGCTACTACCGTAAAACACAAACGTGTAGAAGTAGTAGCACCACTCAGGTACTAGGGAATAAATCAGGGAAATCTATCTCCAAACCCAAGAAATGTTCTGCAGCAAAGGATATTAAACTCAATAAAGGCAAATGCACTTCAATATGCAATTCAGAAGTCATGAAATTGCAAATTTCAAAATGCAATTCAATGAAGGCAAGTACTACACTTACTTGCTAGTATGTACATAAACCAGGGAACATCTAGGCAGGCCAAAGGGTTACGTATCACCTGGGGTCAAAGTCCAACGCAAACTGCATAGAAGTCAACAACAGGATGTCATTTAAGAAAAGGTAAATGCCATTCTGGAATGGATTAAGACTGTGCTTCATATTTAGCTGGATCCTGCTCTCACTTGGCAATAGTCTGACCTTGGGCTATAACTTCATCATGTCCAGCTCTAGGGAATCTGACTGTAGAGAGTACATAGCTCATCCAGGTGATCTTGAATGCCCTACATGCAATGTAGACCATGGGCAATTTTGAAAACTGCCAGTGAAGGCACAGGACTGTTCTTTGCCGACTGATTGAAAAAGTGCTCATCCTTAAAGCCTTCATACCACGAAGTTATTCACGTTATTAGTTGGATGCTTGGTGCAGGAACATGCACAGTCATACACCCACCTCAGCTGAATGCCACAGGCAGTGACATTCACCCTCAGAAAGCATCCCTCTGCCATGCAGCCTCGCCCCATGCTGCTTGTGCTTCAAGTGTCATTGACTGATTGTACCCTGAGCAAATGAGAAGCAGCAACTGAGTCAGTTGTATGACTGAGTTCTCCTCATACAAACCCAAAGCTCCCTTGGGCTGACACCTCTTAAGAAAGATGGTGCCTGCTGACTATGGACTGATCTGTTTGCATGACAGTGTCCAGATGGGGATACAGCAAGAGCTGCTTAGGAGTTCACTAAGTCAGTAGAGCAGATACAGAAAACAGAACATAGCTGAATAGGAACATTGTATGTTCAACAGGGGATGTAATTAGTTAAATTATTCTGATCAGTTTAGCACTGATAAGGTCTCAGAAGGATTATTATGCCGAGCTCTATGCACAAAAGTTTAAGTTGTAGGAATATTGAAACAAAATGGAAGAGCATTAGAGGGGGTTAGGAAGAATAACCTGTGAAGAAAGGCTGAAAACCCTTGCTTCATTTAGTCTAGAAAAGGAGAGAAGACTAAGGGGAGACATTAAAATAGTTTTCAAATACGTAAAAGATTATTTGAAAGACAATTCACGATCTCCACTTTACCCAAGCACAGAACAAATAACTATTGACTTAGGGAGCAGAAAGGGAGATATAAATTGGTTATTATGAAAATAATATTTCTTAAACTGTGTGGATAGTTAAGTGCTGCAACAAGTAACCCAGGGAGAAAGTGGAATTTCTCGTTAGAGCTTTTTATGAACATGTTTAAAAAATATGTCTGCTACTCCCATTTTTGTGAAAAGGAATGATTGCTGCATTCCTAAAAATTAGATTATTTGCTTTCTTGAAAGTCTATACCTATGTGCATGGCTTGAGATATTATTTTAACTGTGGTGGTTTTTGTTTTTGTTTTTTTTTCCAAGTGGAAGGGAAATGAAATATTGTATAAAAGACAGTAACACTAAAATCAGAAAGTAGATGATGGGAGCATTGAGACTAAACCTCTAACAGGGATGGCATATGCTGGGTTTGTGCAGTTTCAATTGCTCTTTAAGGGTTCTTGGCCTCTAATGTAAGAATATTTTTTTAAAAGAAAATGATCCCTCTACATCTGGAGATGCATGACTTTAGTTGTACCAAATATGAACTTCTGTGCTATTTTTTGTAGTTTGTCAAGTGAGCCTGTAAGGTTTTTCTTTTTCACTAATATCATCACAAGCTATTATTTCTTGTTGTGTTTTCTTTACTCATTTTTTAATTGAGAACCTTTGAAGTTTTTTTACATTACTCCCTAAAATATTTATTAATAATGTGTCAGAAATGCCAGTCAGTCTCCAAAAAACTCCAAGGAGAGCTACTGATGTAAGCGAAAAAACTCCAAGGAGAGCTACTGATATAAGTGAATTTGAAAAGCACAGCTAACACGCATGATAATTTGCTGGAGAGAAAAAAGCTGTGTTTTGTATCAATTAGGCTTATCAGTCCAGATGTGGTATGCAAGATAAACACACCTTTGTGCTATCTTGGCACAAAGCAATAATTCATTGATTGTGTTAATTATTGGTATGCCGCACAACATCTCTCTTGGTCAGATAACCAGCTATGCCATCCAAAATCTCCCCAAGTATTCCAGGTCAGGTAATAGTTTGAAGGTACTCTGTTTGATAACTTTTCATAGCTGTAAAACTGGTGAAAGTTTTGTGGACAAACTTTGAAAACTCTTATGCCTTGTAGGGAATGTAGTGCAGTTGCAGCTCCTCACAGAGCTTGAGCTCATCCTTGGCTTCCTGATGATGCAAAGTGCTTGAGCAAGGGCAGAAAAGAGAAGTGGCTTTGGAGAGGGGGGGCATTTGGTGCAGTGAGGAAGCTTTACATGTGCCAAAAGTATAACCTGTAGGAGAATAAGGGTAAAAGATGCAAAATGTCCAAGCCCCTTTGTCTTTCCTGGATTCTGTGAAACAGAATGGGCAGAAATGGATTGTTCCATTCTCTGCCCTGTATTCTGGACAGTACAGCATTGTAGATACATTTGGGTGAGCTCTGATATAAATACCAGTGGTTTCCACATAGAAATTCAGCATTTTCAGCCTCCTTTGTTGTTGTTAAAAAAATGTTAAACTGTTTGAAAAGGGCCTTTTCATACTATGTCTTTGGTTCGCTTCCTTACTCTTTCATTGTTGGGTGCCTTACTTTGTTGTTTCATACCCCACTGTCAGTCCGAAGTGAATTGTGTCAGTGATTGGGTAATGGAATAGAACACATATTCATCTTGCTCTCATGGAGAGTAATCTCATAGAGAATGCTACATTCAGCACAACAGAATTAATGGAAAACATGTGTAAATCTTCTGTGTATACAGCAGACACATGTATAACACATTCTGCATGAGTATCTCAAATTCTTTCAGTGCAGAAAACTACAAAACCAATAGCTTTTACATAGAGTGAAGAGAATAAGGGAGAAAAAAGAAGCAAAGAAAACAAGAAGAAATCATTGAAAAACAAGATGGTTTAAGGGCCAGACTTAACAAGTCTGATTAGATCTGGAGTTCTCTTATCTGTTTGTTTTCTTCTCTCTTGATGAATACTGTCCATTGAACATTGTTTATCTTGGTTGAAGAAAATCTTAGATGTTTTGCCACAAGGAGATCTATTTCAAGGAGCTTGGAAGTTCTCATTTTCTCTGTAGACCAGCTGGCTTAGTACAAATCTTGCCTTCTAACCTCACTTATAATCTACAACAGTGTCTCTACTGATGTGCTGATTGCACATCAAAATTCCTATTCTGATATACTTTTTTTTTTTTCAAGAACCTATTTTGCTAAGTCAGGCTGTTAAATAAGTTGTCCAGGAAAGGCCTTCTTAAACAAATGCAATTTGTTTATCCACCAAGGAGAGTCTGACTTTTTCAAAGTATCACCAAAGAACGTAAAGGTTTTATCTTTTCCCACAGATTGATATGTTATAAATAGGTAAAAAATATGAACTTTACTTAATGAAATAAATGTCAAACTTGAAGGGAGGTGAAGGTAGGCATCATGGTTGCTATTTTCAAAACAGGAGTCTAAAAATTTGCTACCCAATCTCAAAACCTAAACAAGTAACTGGGTAAAAACTTGTTCTTTGTAAATTTTGTGAACTCTTATTGGTGTGCTAATCATTTGTCCCAGCAGTATCTCTGTGGCTGGCAAAGGCACTAATAGTCCCACTGAAATGAATTAGAGAGAGCTGAGGCTCAATCCAGTTGATACTAAACCAATCATTTTAGGCCTTCAACTTTGAAGCATTCAAAATTAATCCAAGGTAAAACATACATTCTTCTGCCTTTCCAAATAATTCAAAAATAGGCGTTCACATTAAATGAAAAATTAATAATTTTATATTTCTTTAAAGCCAAGTTTTATTACTTCCTAACTTTTCTCTGGTAAGATCATTGCCCTCGATCCAGAGGGATTTTATGAATGTAAGCCTGTCTTTGTAGATTTCTGGCTGCTATAGAGTGCCAAAAAAAGCTGGACTGTATTATCATCTCAGAAAGCTATATATATGTGTCTCTTCATACAGCAGCTTCACACATTGCCATTAACACCTGGGAAGGAAATATAGTTCATATATCCCATTGGAGCAAAATGAGAATGCACTGCATCACAATGCTTGATAATTAAGGCAAGTCAACCCCAAGTACTCTCTTCAACAGAACAGGTTGGATGAGAAAAAACCAAAACATAACTACAAGAAGGTTAGCTTATTTTTACACCAATCTTCTACAGATGATAATTTATTAAAGAAAGAAGAAAACTAGTCCTGTTCGAGTGTATCTGTGTTTTGCTTGGTGTCTCTTATATTCAGAAGTGTCATAGACAAAATTAATCTCTAACAAGGGTACTTGCCAAATGTTCAGATTAAATCTGAAGCTTTAATGAAGGTTTATAAGTTAGAAAGTGCTCTGCTTGTGTGGTCTTGTAATGATAATTATATTTCTCTTCCACAGCAGACAAAGGAAAGAAAAAGAAAACAAAACAAGTTTCCAGGAGAAAAGACTTCAGATTCCCACAAAGGAATCACCACTTATATTAGAACTACCTACACCATATACAAAATACTGATGCTGCTACTCTGCCCCAAATTTTCAGCCTGAATTTATTAACTTTTCCTCAGAGATCCAAGAAATATTTTAGTGGAACCAAATCCTGTTAGACAGTGCTGAGAAAAAGATGGAAAAGCTACTTATCTCACCAAATGTATCACTTGAGGGGAAAAAAATGCACCTCTGCTTTTGACATTTCCTATGGATGTTTTAAATGTGCATAGATTGATTCTGGCATACAAGAACACGTGTGTGCCTCTCAAGACAAGGTGCAAGCACACACCGTTCCCTGTGTTCTTTCTGTGTCCTAGTCCCACTGGAAGAAAAGCCATCACATAAGCAAATCCACACAGATGGAGCCACAATTACTTCCAATAGATCCCTTAGTTTGAATTACTGGTCTAATAAATATCTCTACACTTTTTTTTTTTCTTTCAACAGCCATCCATTATTCCTTATTTTCCTTGACTCTTTTTTCCTTTTCTCAGTTCCCAACATCAGTGAAATCCGGAATTGGTATCTAAAGCTATTGCCTGTAAGGCTGAAGAAGAAATCTGCCATTAATTGCTAAACTATGCAAGAGCACAATAAAATAGGTGTAATGGAGCGGGGATTAGTGGCTATGTGTCAAAGGCATTTTGCTAGTGTTCTGGATACATGACAATGACAAAGATTGCCTCTAGGGAACAGGGCTGTAAGTAGTACAACAGCAGGTTGGAGAGTATTGGGTCATTTTGGCCCAAGAGTCAAAGCTCACTAGACACATCACTTCCTCTAGACTGGAGATATTCTTGGAGGACCCAGAATTTCCACCCATCCAGAATGGGGCAGTACAAGAAATAAACGGACAGCAAAAACATAAATGGAAAGAGAAATTAAGTCAGAAGACAAAAGCAATTAATGGGAGAGAGGTCAAAGAAGAAAAATGCCCAGGAGAAGTGCTAACAGTAACTGATAGATAAAGAACATGCTTTGGACTAACTCTGGTAACAGGTTTCAGTGCAGAAAATGAATGGACCAGAATCTACTACTGATACAGAAACTGCTGGCAGAAGGAGCATAAAAGGGAAAATGATCAGAAGCCTAGTTTGGCCAGAGGAGACTTGTGATCTCTTCACTCTGCTATAAGGACGAAACTTAGAAAAAACAGACTGAAGGACCTTCAATGGCAAAAGAAGAAGCTTATGAGACAGGAAGAGCTTCCTCTGGGAAGGTGAGCCACAAGTTAAGATGGGAGCCATTCTTGAAGTTGACTCTAAATATTAGCAATGTATCCCAAGAGAAGAAACACTGAGGGGGACAGAGGATGAGTAAAGGAAAGCAACATTTATTAAAATATAATAAGGGAAGTAGCAATGAAATCTTGCAGCGTACTGCAAATTTTTCTTCCCGGGTAAACTCATGAAACAAAATTTGCACTTGTAGTCAGACATGCAACAGCAGGAAAAACCCACAAACTTAATAATGGACTCAATCTCATTTAGTCTATAATGGGAAAAAAAAATTATGATAAGCATCCTTGGTCTTCACTTTTTCTCTCACCTTATCCATTTGTGCAAACATGTGTATGTAGAAAGCTAGATGTCAGGGAGACCTGCTTGCTGCCTTAGTTCAATTCATTCCTGCCTGGCATTTCATCAAACTGGTAAGTTCATAAAGCAGACATTTTCCTGCACCTCAGGGAGGGTAAAATTACTCTGACACACACAGTTCTCATCTTAAAATACGTAATCTATTATACACTAATAAAATATTGTTTTTACAAATGGAACCAATTATTTAAGCATGTAACACATTTAAAAATTCCTTTTATGGAGAAAAGCTATTACAATAAAACATTCTACTGTAACTCACTGTTTTCAGAAACGAGTCAGACTGTCCAAGGATGAACAAACTTAAGAAAATCAAACTGTCTTCACAAACAATTGGGAAACAGAAAAAAAAATATCAAAATATTCATCAAATAGATTGTTTGCAATGAATAGTTGAAACCAGCTCTATTCACAGAAGACGATAATCTGTTCATTAAATCTTACTTAGTTTCTTATTATTTTATCAAAATTCAGAAAATAATGCTGAAAAGACAGTTTGGAGCTTCAGATATTTGAATAACAAGTTTATTACATCTTAACTTGTTGAAACACAAAACAATAATGTTATGGAAGTGACAAAAAGTAGAGAATTAGCAGAAGATACAAATCACCTCACAAAATCTGCAATTTAGGTTACCACTATATTCCCAAAAAATTGAATTTAACCGAGGTAAAATAATTTCTGTGATTCCTTTATTTTCTTCCTAAACCTTGCCACATTATTTTCAGATTCAAGCTCTTTCTCTTCTCAATTTTTATTCTTAATATTTTAATTATGACTTTTAATCCTAAGAATACCTCTCTTAGAGAGATAAGTCCATCAAAGGAAATTATTCAATATGTTGCATTCCAGTCAGACATATTACCTACCCTGACAACTGACAGCTTTGCATTATACTGCATTAGTATGCTAATTATTCCCAACAACACTATTAAATAAACTCCATGATATGCTCTTAATTATAATTTATTTTGTAAAAGATGACAGCTGCATGGATATCATATTTAGGACCATATTATTGACAGACAGCTTCCAGATCATCAGCTCTGCTCCCTTGATACTGCAGGCCAGCACACCATAGTGATGTACCTTTCCCATACAGTGCTCAAGTCTTGCCTATTGCTCCCACTGGAAGGTCCAGATCTTATTTCTCTGATGGCAATAAGGATTCTGATGAGCCATCAGCAATCGGTATTCAGGTGTCTGAAGGCAAGAGACAGCTGGGCTGGTTGCTTGTGCTCCTACTCAGGTTGGAAGTGAGAGGAACACACATCCTGGTGGGTAGGAGAGGTGGGATATACTTTCCTCTGGCTTCCTCTGTTGACTTCAGTGGGGGCCAAAAAGGATGACTGAAAGTCTTACTGTGACGGAACAAGTTAATGCAGATAAACTGCTCTGCTGAAGACTGGATATCTGACAGGTGGATTGCTCATCCAGTTCTACATGCTTTGTGATTTCTATAGATACATCATTGTAAAAGCCAATGAAAAAATCTGGGGAAGAAAGTCACTGTGAATTTTGTTTTGTACAAACACGTGAATCCAAGTTTGGGGAGTCTGAACAGCCCTATGTGCCTTGTCTGGGCTAGCAGTGCACTTGATATTTCCTTCCATATATTTGATATTTCAAATGTCATTTTTCTTAAGGTTACACCATGTAAATGCAGAAACATCACAGGTAAAAAATTCTTAATGTTTTTGTGAGAGTGCGTATTTTAAATTGATTATGGAAACATAGATGTTAATCAAAGAATAAAAGTGTATTTAACATATTTTTAAATGTTTATTACCTAAATACCTAAATTACCTAAATAAATGTATGTTCTGTTGTAAATTCTGTTAGATATTCTGTTTCATCAGACATTGTTTCATCCCATCCATGATATTTCCAGAAAAGCCCACTGTCGTGGTTTGAGCCTACCCAGCTGCCTCCAAAAGCCCCCCGCAGGCGCTTGCTCACCCCCAGCTCGTCCCCTGAGGGATGGGGAGGAGAAAATGCAACCAAAAGGGCTTGAAGGTCCAGACACAGGACAGGGAGGGCTCACCCACCAGTTATGGTCATGGGCAAAAGACAGACTCAACTTGGGGATAACAACACACATTTAATACAACCACCCACGACCATCAAGGATAGTGAGAGATACAACCAGGTCTTAAATACAACACACCTTCCCCCCACCCCTCCGGCCTTCCCGGGCTCAGCTCTGCCACCTCCTCCCCCCCAGCAGCGCAGGGGGCAGGGAATGGGGGTCACAGTCCCTCCGGCACAAGGTGTCCCCGCTGCTCCTTCCCCCGCAGGGAGAGGGGCCCTCGCAGCCCTCCCCTGCCCCACCGCGGGGTCCCTCTCCCGGCAGACATTCCTCCTCCAACCGCCCCAACGCGAGTCCTTCCCGCGGGGCCGCAGCTCCCCAGAACCCCCCAGCGCGGGTCCCTCCCGGGGCTGCCGCCCTCCCACCGACGGGCGGCTCCAGCGCGGTCAGTCGCGCTCTGCTCCGGGCCCGGTCCCTGCTCCTCCGGCCCGGGGCCCTCCGCGGGCTGCAGGGCGACCTCTGGGCCGCCGCGGGGCTCCCGGGGCTGCAGGGGCTCAGCCGCCACCCCACCGCTATGGGCCGCAGGGGAACCACTGCACCGGCACAGCTCCCCCTCTCCTGCCTCACTGGCCCGGCTGTCCGCAGGGCCGTCTCTCTGCCATCCCCCTTCGCTCACCAACCCAAACAGTACAAAGGGAAAGCAATCAACCGCTTCTTTCACTCTTAAATAGTTATTCTCAGAGGCGCCGTTGGTCTGCCCTTGGCCACAGGCGAGTCCGAAATTGGAGCCGGGGGAGCTTCTCGAAGCCTCTTACAGAAGCCACCTCTGTAGCCCCCTGCCCTGCTACCAAAACCACACCAAAACCCTGCCAGACACCAAACCACCACAGCCACCGAAAAAGCAACTTAAGTGATAGCTTTATAAAACAGCTACAGGTATGAGTTCTCCAGTGGTTATTACAGGCTGTTTAAAAATAAAGAATATAGATGAATCTGCAGTGATAGGTCAACCTTTTGGGCATGCTCCCAACACATCTGACATATAGCTCCTAGACTCATTATCAGATTATCTGACAAGCCTTGCTCTAAACCACACAAAACTTCTATAATCAATTAACTCTCAAGAAATTTTATGAAGATGATGTCATTATTTGGAGATCCAGTGCATAGTAGTAGAAGTTAGAAAGCAAAAGGCTGACGTCTGGAAAATATAGATGTCTGAATGAACCTACTGCATTGCATGAGAAGTCTGGTAGTCACAGATTCATCTGGTTCTTTTGATGATAAGTTTTGTTACTGCTTGTTGGACGGTACTTGCACACATTTTGACCGTGCAATGGCTGTAATTATTCACTCACTAGTATTACATTTTCAGGAAAGATCTGAGCATACCTTCAAGGAAAATAACACTATCAGAGATATTTATGATGGAATTCAGAATCACATTTGGGTTAAAAGACAAAATAACATGTGTAAAGCAAAATGAGGGCTGCGTGAAAGCTGTTATGCTCAAAGTGACAAACTGTGAATCTGAACACTGTCCATGTATTGTAAATACTACTAGTAGCAGTTTTCAGACAACACCTGTTTTGCACGTCAGTTATTCTGTATATAGGGGCTGTTTATGCAAGACTGGCTGAAGTTAAAAAACAAAGAGGTAATAAAGATCTCTAAAATCCATATATAGACTCTAATTTTAGTTTAGCATTTTCATGAAGACAAATTAGCATTCAACAGAAGGAAGATAAAGTAAGTTATGAAGTGGGCAGTGTAATGTTCCTCAGCCTGAAGTTAAAGTACTTTACATCTTTATCTCCTACTTTACAGAAGTTTTTACGTAGCTAAGCTTTTACTCCAGGCACAAAGCTAGGATGCCATTGATACAGAAGAGAACAGCTTTTCAGACAGAAAGGACAGATGATTTGTGGACTTGCACAGTAGAAACAAAAAGAACAAATATTACTAAGTGGAAAATCATGCCCTGCAAGAGGCATTGCCATAACTTTTGCTGCCTAAAGGTGAGGAGACTGATCAAATTAGCCATCCAGCCTTCCTTCTTTTTTTTACAGTGAATAGAGAGAAAAATGCGATTCATCCTTCTTATCTGAGACACTTCATTTAGAACAGGGTGTATTAATTTTCTCCTAAAGTATAGAGGGGCTACAAGCTGATCAATTTAGCCTTGATGGCATAATTTTCATATAAATACATGAAATTAATTATTTTACAACAGTAAATATCTCACTTCACTTACATAGTAATGCCAACCAGCCAAATGATAGTTATTTTTTCAAGAGTTCAGAGGGCATATTAAAAGTAAAATATTCACTTTGTAGAAACTAGAATCAAGTATACTTTCAATTAGATACCTTCAAATATATTGGGATGCCCTCCTAACAAATTAATTAATGAGGTGGAAATTTGTGCCAGATTTGTTTGAATGGTTGGGTCAGACATTGAAATGCATTTGAACTGAACTTTAAAACTATATTTCTCAGCTGAAAATGATGAATTCATACTCCAGATAAATGGATATTGTTTCTAGCCTACTGTCATAATGTCTAAAACAATTGCCCATCCTTCTCTTTATTTTTCAATTTGGCCATTTTGAATATTTGAACAACAAATACTTCAAACTTGACCAAAATCCCAATTAAGTTCAAGTCCATAAAGAAATCTTTTGTAAAAAACATACAATGCTATCAAATTATTTAAACAGTGGACAGTGGTATCAGTTGCATTACGTATCCATGCTACACAATTGTTTTGGAGATGATTCTACACAGAATAAAAGTTTATATACTTTTCATAAAAGTTTTATAGTCCTCAGGGCTCATTAATCTCTACTATATAAAATGTTGAGCCAAATTCCAATAAAATCAAATGCCTGGATGTTCATAACTTAGAGTCTGCGGACTCAGGAATATTTTCCCTGAGGGACTTTGCATCATTTTAATTTTTGTGTACATATGTGTTATTCTCAGTAATAACTAGTGTGAATAAATTGCATGAAGTAGTTTATTCAGGTCCCTTCATGAAATGTCAGGGAGCAAAGAGAGATCAAAGCCTCAAAACCTCTTGTAGAAAACTGTTCATGGAGTGATTTCTGGAAAGAAGGGTACAGGGGGGTGCTTGCACAACCCACACTTGAGGTGGACCCAATACCCCCAGCTGCCAGGGCAGGACCGTGAGTGTGCGTGGGGTGTATGTGCATTTCAGGCCTAAGACCAGAAACAGAAATACAGAGGGAGACAGCCCCCATCCCGCTGGGGAGCAGGCGGCTGCAAGTCCAGACACAGGGACCCGCAGGGGTGGGGTGGGGGTGCTTGTGACCCCCAGCAGTGGGGGCTGCCTGGGAGGTTGGAGTGTGCTGGCGGTGTGTCCTCCTGAGGATTGGTTACAGGGACTGGGAGGTGCGTAGCTGTTTTACACTCTGTAACTGTCTAGTATCGTGATTTATCACTTGCGTTGATACTGACCTTTGTTAACATGTCATTAATAAATCAATGATCTGCTTCAATCCTAATGTGGTTTGAACCACATGAACTGACTGGTTTTCCCCTGTGACAGGATCTAGCCCAATACAGTTTTATTTCGCCCAAGGTCCAAAACACATGGTTATTTTTTGCCAGGCTCTAGATCTCAGACAGCTTTCCCTTCTGTCAGCATCATGGTTGTGGGGAAAGAGACTGTAGGCAGAGCAGACAATCCAGAACTGCTCGTTTATGTGGGGATCAAACACTATAATGAAAACCTCAACACTCATGTTTCTTTCTGAATATCCTATTCCCAACTAGCTAATCTGCCCACTATTCTATTCCTCAGTCTTCAGTTCATCACTTCACCTTTCCTTCACATATCCGTTTAGTAATTCCCTTTTTTTCCTGTCAATAAACAATAAAATAAAAAAGTATCTAAAACATCATTTAAGAGGCAATATAATTTCATTACCATTGAACTTTTGGCAGGAGTCATTCTTATGTTCTGTTCTTTCTCTTCTCTATTGTGCTGACCTTGTCTGTGCAGACGATAATCTCCTTTAAACTGGAGAAATATTCTAATTGTACATTTTAATGGTGGAAATACTGTCATTTAACTGAACCATCAATATTACCATAGCAACAGGTGTAAGAATGTTCTCACCATAATAATTTACAGGGCATCTTTGGTGAAGCTTTATCCTGTGAGGTGGAGGATTCAAATATGAAAACCCTTAGTTTGAGAGAGAATTAAACTGCATTTCTCACTTCAAAGGCAAATTAGCCTGCTACTAGACTAATATATAAAAAGTTATAACTTCCTCTTTCTTGTTTTAAAATAAAGAATATTTGAATTTGTACAAACAAATCTCAATAGCTTGAAATTTCACAGCTGTTCGTATCTTTCTATGTATTTATCTCTATGAGTTGAATGGAAACTGTTTAGTTAAGGTGCTTGATTGTTGAAAATCCAAATTGAACATGATACGAAAAAGATGAAAATAATATTATAATTTTTTCCCCTATTTCTTAACTAGATGGATAATCAGGGAGAAGGATGGAGGAAGAAATACCCAGATGACATGCTCTCATAAAGCACATCCTCCAGTTAAAATCAAGCAGGTACTTAAGTGCTTTTATTAATCAGAATCCAAATCTTTCAGAAGGAGGTAACTATTTGGAGCAGGTAAGAGATTAGATTAGGATAGTAGACAAGATTGTTAATTTATTCCTTCATAGGCCACCCAGAGCTTGCTTCAGGCTCCTTTCTTTGAAAAATTATTCATCTGAAAGATTTATTAGCTATTTGCTGAGTTTAAATTTTAAAGTTCTCCTGTCACTTTCCTGGAAAGTAATTGCATGTGCAGTAATTGTTATGAGCTGGCTGGTTCTTTCAATGTCTCCATGCTAAAATTTTGCTGAGGGATTGAGTCCTATGCTTTGCCAGTATCCTATGGTATACAAAATCTCTATGAGGAATTTGCCTAGATGCTTAAAATTTGCACTTGTACAAGTCAAAGTAGCCTCCAAGTTTCACCAAGACTGAAACTTAAAGGACTACAAGCACAGGCAAAATAATAAATATATATATAATATATATGGGCAAATGTGCTATCTGTGTGTGAAAAACATCTATCTAGATAAAACTATATTCCCTTCGATTTTTTAATTTAAGGCTTTGCTTTCTTTTTGTTTTCCTTGCTGCAGGCATTGGTCTAGTTTTGTAGAGAGACTAACAAGTGTTGGGTCAATAGGTGCCTAGGCAAGCCAGTAACTGTGGATCAAGGCTATATCTAGAAGATTTCAAGAATCCCTTGATGATAATATTAAAAAATAATAAGTGATATTATCATGAGTTATAAAAATCAAAATAGATCTGGTTTTAGATTGTGGTATGGACAATGTATTCTTTGTTCGAAAATATATGCATGCATGTTCATGAAGAATAAGCCAAACCCAGAAGTTTCTGTGTTGCCTTCTCCATGCTCATGTGGAATTATTTGACACTATGCCTGATTGCAGAAGATCCAAGGGCTTCATTGTTTAGGTCCACAAGACTTTGGCAATACTGGCTACAACCATAGGAATGACCTCACTCAGATGACTCATGAAACAATTTTAAGTGGCTTGCAAATACATGATAGAACTACGGATTAAATCCTTAGTTTTGCATTGACAGTTTATACAGGACCACTGAAGAGAATGCCTTTTAAGCATCAGCAAGTCTGTTGCTGCCATGGGTATTACACCTTCTATGGAGTTATGGACAACATGTTTTTCTGTCATATGGCGTTGTGAGGAGCTTACAATATATATTTACTAACTGTGCTTTTATTTTACCTCCTAAATATTAAACAGTTGAAGTTACAGCAGTGGCTTATATTTTAGCCTGAAATTTTGAAGAATTTATTGTCAAGAAGAGAATTGCTTTTGCTCTAAGACAGCAGTGTGGCCTGACAGGCTTCCCTCATATGGAGAAATCTGAGGAGGCTGGAGCTGATGGATCTTTCACTACTTTGTCATGACTACATTGGCATAACTCTGTTGAGCAAGCTTCAGAAAGTCTTCTCTTGGCACTGAAGAGCAAACTCTTTTTATACATAAGCCAAAAATGATTGATCTGTCCCTTGTTTGTCTATTTACAAGATGAACATAACCTTGATTCTATTTTCAGGAGTGTTCCTATCAGGGACCAAGCAGTTCTCTCCAAATCTGCTGTTACTCTGTGGATCAGGATGTTTTACTGGATGCAGGGACCACACAGCCATCCCACACATAACTGTAGCTATCTCATGTTCCTAGAAAAGGAACACATACAGATTAAAAATGTCCTAATAAGATTGGTCCAGATCACATAAACCATGAAAACATTCAAAATCTTTTTAAGATCTAAACAAATGCTATCCTAATTTTCTCAAAGATGAGCAACTGATTCAAGCCCTAGCTCTTCATTGGAATGATTCAGTTAAAAATAACTGCTTTGGTCTTGCATTGAGAGAGAGAGCTAAAGGAACAACATGTTGTCATGGTATTCAGGGTTAGAAAAAGGTAAAGAGAGGTCTCTGCTGGGATCAGAGGTTCTTTTTATAAAAAAAGAAAGGCAACCGTTCTATCGTTCTCTGTTTATATCAGACTTCAGTTGATTTGGTCGAAAGACTTTTTCACTCACACCATTTCAGTAAATTTTTCAGATCAATATTTCTGTGGTTTTGTCACATGCAAAACTCCAGAGTAAAAGTCCATCTGCAGCACGTCTGAATATTGGTGTGTATTTAGGAGCCAACAAGCTGAGAGCTTTACTCACTCGTTCACTTCCACCTGCTGCATTACGGTTTGACTTCTCTGCAACCAGCAGGGAAGCCACTGATGGTTTTGGATGGTTGCACAGAAAGCCTTCTTGGCTCCTGCCATGCAACTGCTCAGAATTGCCTATCTCAGGTGTCACTGGACAAGGTCCCTCAGCATCCCCTGGCATTTGTCTCCATGCATCTCTCATCTCCAGGATCTTCCTTTACTTGCAGGACCTTTCCTCCAGCCACAATATTTACCTTCTTCTTTCCAGGCCCCTTTCTGAGACCAGTTCCTTTCAAGACTTTCTTTCCAGCATCCAAGGACTTTGTTTTCCCAACTGTATTAATCAGCATACAGGAGTACCACCTGTGATCAGCCTTCTCATCAGTAATTCTGTCTCATGTCTTTATTAATTGGAGGGTTGATGTTGTGCCACTTTTTTCAGACTAGGTGATATAAAAGTTTACAATCAGTCTGCACCAGGTGCAGGTAGCAAGCAGGAGGCTTGTGCTTGGAGTTCAAGAGTTAAATTTTGTACATTAACACATGCACATACACACAATTATCTACCGCTTGGCAGTGTTCACAATTTCAGCCATTTTTTTCTGTGATGGCTCTGGCCATACCCTTCAGAAAGAGCTACTTTGTCTCTCCTGGCTGAGATAACATTCCTCTACAATTCTGCAATATGATCACAAGCCTTTGTCACCATAAGGAAGGAGATCCTTTCAGCAGGGCCAGAGGGGCCCTGGCACAGGGAGGTATCCTTGGAGACCTGCATTTTTGTCTCCTGAGCAGTGAGAACCAGAATTGCATCTCCCTATAATAAGTTTATCAGTATTTTCTGAGGCCATAAGTTTAGAAAATATTAAATATATATATATATATATATTGAACTATCCTGGGAGTTCCTGACATATCCAGAAACAAGTTTGGCACACTTCATATGTTATGATCAAATTTATAATAACTATTAAGAGAGTTCTGCCATTTTCTATTTCATCATTTGCCTTTTCTGGTGTGCTAAGCCTTTTATGCAACATTGGCTTTTTATTTTGCTTGCCAGGGGATGATCTTCCACAAATACTGAAAGACTGATCAGGAAGGGAAAGGTGCTACAACATTTCAGATGCTAGGCTACTCTGGGATGCCTATTGACATCTTCGCAGATACAGTTGCTTGATATGAAAACACACTTCCTTGGAGAAGCCTACCAAGGGTGTACATACACACACAATACAGAAAAAAAAAAAAAAATAAAAAAATTAAAAAAAAAACAGAATCTTTTCCTGGCACGAATTCTAACAGAAACAGTTTTACTTGCAGATTCAGCTCTGCGGAATCAATTTCTCTTGTGAAAACTAGGTGCAAATATTGGCTTTTGTGTGATGAGGGCTTATGTACTTCATTAAGATGCTGAGCACTGTCCCTGAGTGCCAAACACCTCCTGTAGTGATTCTGTGGCCACGGTCTCACAGGATTTAGCACTACAGGCTTTACATTAACATTTGTCCCAATCCTATGGGTCTGCTGAAATTACTTTCAAAAACACATGTTAACTTGACTGAGAAAATGGCAGGGCTTGAACATAAAGAAGCAGAAGACTAGGGAAGCATAGCTGGTTAATTGAACACAGTTGAACACAGTCATCTGAAATTTCAGGAAAGAGATGCTTAGATTTGTAGTCCAGAAGTGGAACATAATGTCTGTTTCATATGTCCTGTATACTATAGCCACAAAACACAGCACTCTTTAAGAAACTTGAGACCTACATTAAAAGACCAAAAGGCAGAAACTGTATTTTGCCACACCAAAAGAACTCTAGAGACTGAGGGTTTTATCTTACATTTTTGAAATAGCACTAACTTGCCCAGACAACCATGGAAAGCAGACTGTGTAAGGAAGGAGAAAAAAAGTCAAAAATTCCCAAAATACAAGCTAAGAAACAAAAGTTTGGACATACCTAAAGGACTTCTTAATATCCTAGGAAATATGTCAGAATCAGAGCTGTGACCAGTTTAGTGGCTGATTATGTAGGGTTTTGTTTTATGATCAGAATTGCTGTAGAGAAAGGGAAACAAGAAGGCAATCTGTGTCACGAAGGGAACAAAAATCCTTTCTGCTAGCTGAAAGGCACATTGGAAAGCCCTAGAACACTGATACAGTACAATAAAAAAGAGTGTAACACGATCAACAAGGAGAGATCAACTTCCCTTTCACTCATCTACAGGTTATCAAAGAATAAGATATCTAAAAATAAAAATGTATCATAACCTTTAGTTCCTACCTTCAAAATAATCTTTTTAATGTGCATTCATTTCCATTAGCCCCTATGAAGTGTCCCCTGGAAGAAACCAAATCATAGTGATTCTCACCAAATTAAATTATGGTGGAATGAAATGGTAGTTTTGAGCTAAATCTCACAGAAAAAAATAACAGGAAGAAAAATAACAAAAGATATCATAATTTTGAGATCTATGTATCTTGCAAACTTTTAAGAAAAAATATATGTTCTAAGTTCAAGAGAATACCACTGTGTCTGGTGGTACTACAATTTTGCATGAAGTGACTGGCTTTAAAAATACTGATTGATATTAGGAATGCATAGATATATCAGCCAATATGCTGGATTTAGAGTTTTCATTTTTAGATGCCTGAAATCAGAGTGTGTCTTGTACCAAATGAAAAAACTGGAGACGAACCACAAAGGTGTCCAGCAAGCGTCATGGCAGACCTAGCATTTTATGAGAAGTTACAAAGCCTTAACATTATTTAATGCTGAACTGAACTGAGTTAGAAAAGGCTTAGCCGAGGCACTAAAAATTCAGAACTGAAAAGTCCCTCCTCATTATCCTGTGGCAGAGTAGCAGTGGCATAATGCATAATGATCCCATAACACAGGGAGTCCTTCAATGTAATTAAAAGTCAGTAGAATGGAACACAACTATAAGAATTTAATTATTTTTTTTTAAGTCAATGTGTGGTCAGCCAGGGATATTCACTGTCACAGAAAATCACTGAGACATCATATATGCCAAAAACTTGAAAAGACTATGATAACTTTTTAATCAATTATTCTATCTGTGGGTATCCACTGTAGAGAGAAATGAAGCTGCAGTGGATATTATACCACTATGTGTACATTTATCTAATGTATGTAGAGTATCACGCATTAGCTAGACCCCTGAATAAACACGAACAGTAGGCACTCACGTCCCACAAACCATTTACCCACAGGCATAAGTGCTGTCAAGCAAGGCATTCACATACCAAGGTACTCATTGTATTTAGCTATCTATAAGCTGTTCGTATAAAGCAGTCAAAGCTAGTTTTCCTTTACACAAACTGGAGAAAACAGCATTTCCAGAAGTCACCTTACCTCAAGACACAATGTCTTAGACTGATTCCCTCTTTGGATTTCTTTATTTCTTTATACGGAGAGTCTGGAGTAATTATCTTGAATCTAATCAACCAACTTTTTAGCAACTAATAAGCATTAGATTAATCCCATCCTCAGCGTCTATGTTCTGTCTGCAGAAAGAGGGAGACAACTCCAGAAGTAATTTATCCCATTTTAAAATAAACATCTAAAACAGATGAAAGGATTTACCCTCTCACAATGCTTAGTTCTCCTCATTAAGCACAGGAATAGCCAAAATGTCTGGCCATCATTTTGATTAAACTTTTAGAATACAAAACTTGGTAGAGAAAAGCCTCACTCTTAGATGCTTTGTTGAAATAAGGATCATTTGCTGACATAGCATACAAATGAACTGTGCAGGGAAAATCAGTTAATGATTTTTTTGACAATGCGACATCAGACCTGTTCATCAGCTGGAATGTGCGATGTGATAACTACCGGGTTCATAAATAAAGTCCCTGAACGTTAACATGCTGCGTACCATCTCTCAGACAGCTATGCTGTGAGGTGAAGCCTCTCTGGAAGCACCATCAGACACCATCAGAGGAAAAAGGGGAATGGGGCAATGACAAAATCAATATGCTTGGCATTAATAAAGAGTAAAAACATACATCTAGAGGACAGGCTCCAGTTTCTATGAGAATAATATTCACTTTTTATTTATTTTTCCCTGTCCAGTGAAGAAATGCAGGGAATGCTGATGATCTCTGAGGTGCACAGAGCCATGTATCAAATTATGATGTCTTGCTATGATAAGAGTGTTCTAGTTTTTCACATATCTAGCAAGAACGTGTTAAACATACCTTAAAATACCAATAAAATGTCAGTCAACAGAAAATGAAAATAGAAATGTAAGTCAGTTATTAGAGAATAGACACTGAAGATTACAAAATGCAAATTTAAATCTATGTAACACTGAGAACATCTAAAACAGACTGAGGGAATTAAAATGGCAATAATATTGTTTCAGCAATTTTGAGAGCTGATGTAAAATATACAGATATCTTCACAGGAATGTTATACTATCCCAGATCAAGTTGGCTTAAATTAACAAGGCTGAGTTCACTAGTAAATTACTTAAAATTATATCATTGTCTTAGGCAAAGAAGACTTTTCTTTAGATCAGTTAAATACGTAACTGAAAGAAACTAGGGTGAACCTAATCTATTCCCTCCAAAATACTGCTGTGAACTCTGCCACATAAAAGCC
The DNA here is from genome assembly GCF_034619465.1 of Leptosomus discolor. Lineage (NCBI taxonomy): Eukaryota > Metazoa > Chordata > Aves > Leptosomiformes > Leptosomidae > Leptosomus > Leptosomus discolor. The sequence goes on along the minus strand of NC_141392.1, from coordinate 84,033,412 downwards.
ACCCTGTTGAAGGAGTGCAGAGTGTGTAGGTGTGCTCATGAAGTGTCTTTTGGAAAAAATAACAGTTGCTATATGCAGTCCCTTCTGGAGACTATTCTCTTTCTTTCTTCCTTTTTAGGAATAGACTTCCTTTGTAGATTTTGTTGGCCATAACTTCAGTGCTGCAGCACCTGGACACAGTTTTATGGATTCTGCATGTATCCCTTGGAACAGTGTGATTTTTAAAAATCTGTCCCAGCTTTGAAAACCAAACATTAACTTAAATCATTACAATATCTTACCATTGACATCTTTTAAAAAGCTTTTCTAGTGAAAGCATAGTTAGCCTCTTTCTATCGACGCACAAAGTGCAGAAAAGGGACAGTTGTAGAGTCAGTCAGTCACGGAGTAGTAACTAGAGCCTCGGTTATCAACTTACTTCCACTGTAGAAATGGTATTGGTCAAGGACGGCCAAAACAAGCCTGCAATTATCGAGTAGAGAGTGCAACTCACACTGAGAATGTCTGGAAATTTGGGGAAAATCATGCAGAGTAACAACTCTCTTATGTGACAGAAAAAAACATATCAGAAATATACACACAGTATTGTCATGGGCAGAATAAAGCAGATAAGGATTTCATAGATTCTTTCTGAGATGGATTTCATAAAAATCACAAAATTTCGGAGAGGGTATGAAAATTCTAAGATCTTTATAACCCTAAGATAAACATGTGGAGCACTGGGTTAAGATTTGAACTGGGCTTTTAAAATTTGTTTTTTTCTAAACAACTTCTAAAGTGACATGAAGAAATAACGTTATTGCAGTCACATTAGGAATCATTCAAGACATAAAATAAATTAATATTAAATTAAATATATTGCTGTCATAGTGTCTTAAAATGCTTAAGTATTCTCATCATATAGGCTGACTATTTGGAGTTTTATATAGGGTTTTATTACATTTGTTCTCAGGCTATTTTCCTTATATGTAAGGGAGAAAGATATATGCAGACTATATGATTTGTTGAGGCTTACAGTACCTAGAATTTTACTATGTAATATGTTTTTCATATTTTTACTTAAACATAAAAGTCTCCCCAAAACAGCACAGTCAAATAGCATGTTACTCTGAAGCTATCATATGAAGAAGGAGTTTATTAATGGTATCCAGAAAGGTCACTGTGACACTGCTAAGAAGAAAATATGGATATAGAAACTTGAAGATGTGTTGATTCATTTCACAGAGGTAAATACTCAGTGCTGCATAACTGTCTCGTTTTAATTAGCATGTCAAAAGATTTTGACAAAGACCTCCAGTGGATTACTGAGTAAACCTGAACTGCAGATTACCTCTATTGAATCATTTATTGTCTTTCAGAGCTTTAAATAGAATCGATCTAATCAAGCCAGTTCTATTTTCTTATCAATTTTCTGCTTCTATTTTATTTGTGTTAGTTACTACAATGTTTTCCAGCAACACTTATTTTTTTATTTTATTTTTTTTTCTTTCCTGTTTGATATAATAAGACTGTGTTAGAACACACACTTTAGATCTTCCTTGATATCTTTATTTGGCCTTCTCTACCTATAAATTTATCAGAGAACATAATGTTCCCAGGGTTTTTCTTTTTCTTTTCATTCACTGGTTGTAGATGTTACTTTACATGAATGGACGGCATCTTCAGTTTAACATTACAACATGAATACAAGTTGCTCTTGGAAGTAAACAGACATTTAGAAATGGAGCTAAATAGCATTAATTGCCTTCTTCAGTGCCCCATTGACTGATTTTTGCTTTTTATTAGCACGTCTCTAAGCACAATTTCATGCCACCAAATTGCGTTGCAAGAACTGCATTAATGAGATACAAATATACATTTCGATTAGTTAGAATTTGACAGATTTGGGTATACAAATCAGAAAAATAGATTTGGCAACTGTTTTCTGACTTAGAATTCAAAGGACTGGAAGGGAAGATGGAAAAAGACTGATAGTCATTTCCCATTAAGCATTTCCAAATACAGGTACTACCTACTCTCTGGAGTAATTTAGTGAAAGTAAAGGTAATTATCTTACCAATAGTTTGTGCTGGGCGGGTAAAGTGGTAAAAGCGAAATCAGGTTTTGGATGGTTATAGGCACTCCAAGGAGATGTTAGAATGTGGGTGCAGCTATTTACTAGTGAAGTACTTCACTCATCCTAAACAGTATGGTTGGAGGACAGAGTGTACATTGCCTCTTTCTACTGACAAGTCCATCTGCTGGTTTTGAAAGAATCTGAAAGCAGGTTAGAACTGGACAAATGACTGACATTATAATACAGTGTGCCAGTTACTGCACTGAATAGTCAACATTGATATTTTTTGGTATGAGAGCACCTACGATGTACTTCTATCCAAAACAGACTCTGAACTTTGCAATTTAGAAATGATAAATAATGTAAATCAACCTCATCCCTAGCACAGCAGTAATGCTTTGCCATGTCAGGCATAAGAAAACGAGCCTATACTGTTGAAGCATGTTGTCTTCAGTCTTGAATGAAATTAATGTTTCATGTTTGATAAATATTTTATTAATTAAAAATGCAGTTTTCATTAAATCAAAAATATTATTTGTGTTAGATACACTAGTTTCACCTGAAATTTGGGGGGAGACTGGTGATTCACAAAATCAGTATTTTCTTTTATCAGCCTTCAGCTTATGATGCCATTTATGCTGGGAGACAGTGCAACAGAGGATTTGGATCCATACACACTGTCACATGTTATGGGCTGTCCAGGGGAGCAGTGATGAGGGAGCCTTATTGTTATTGTAGGGGTTATTCAAGCTGTTGCGCGAGTGTCCCAAGACTCCAAATGATACGTGTTCAGCACACACACCACACACTTTCACACAGTGGACACGTGAAGAGTATAGAGAGGGTGCAAGAGAGGAGACTGAACAAATCTGCTTCTCTTTCCCTATTTCCACCTCTTGCAGGACGTTTAGAACAGTTTTTTGAGTGAACTGGATTCAGATTTCATCAAAGAGAAGAAGGAACTGGAATCAGTTTCCTGCAGTCTGGATAGAGGCTGTGAGTATTAGGTTACTAGGTAAAGAGGGGCTTTGTTCTCACTGCATTTACAGTATCAAAGTTTAGCCCTTCATTTCCATTACTTTCTTTCATTAGAGATACCTTTAGCATAATGTTTGGAAGCCTTTTCACTTTGAATTAAACGCATGCATACAAATGTGTGTGTGTATATATATATGTATACAGATAAAATGTTTATGTTTATTTCCATGTATACACAGTTTTATTGGTCCACTGGTAACAAAGCTTTTAGGTTTGGTTTACTTTTTAAATTCTCAAGGAAAGCAAAACCTCACTTATACAGCGCCACTCTTGTATATCCGTAATGAACACCGTCCTAAAGTTTCCAGTTGCCTAAGGAGTTTTGCATTTTTGATAAAATTATATGCTATATAGCAAATTACATACAATTATTTCAGTGTCCAAATTCCCTACAGGATTGAATAATGAACTGTTAATTTGAAATATCTATAAAAAACAGTTGAAAGAAAAACCTTCTTGCATAGCTTAAGGTAGATAAGGAAACCTCTCAGAGGAAAAAAAATCTGATAAAGTGAGTGTATCTGGGAAAATATGTTTAGTGTGGCACTGCAGTCCAAAATAGTTGCTGTATGCAGCACATAAACATATTAATTTGTCAGCAGTTTGTCAGTGCCAAAATACTTGACAAAGTTTTAAAAGAGCTATACTGCAGTCTGAGTGGTATGCTGGCAAGATGCCTGCACTTGTTCTACCATTTCAGTATAGTTTTACTTACCTCATAAGAATATAAACATGATTACTTTTTCAGCTCTTGTAATGTCCATTTTGTCCTTCTCAAAAATGTCTATACTTTGTCTTCCAAACATCTAGGTCCTTTATCAGCAGGTTAAACAAAAAAAAAAAAGTAAAAAAGAAAAAGAAAAAAAGAAAAAAAAAAGTAAAGTATGTCATCACCCAACCCACATTCAGAACAAAGCAATTAATTTGATGGGTTGACAGTTAAAAAAGGTAGCTTCTGACAGACATCCAGTGTGATGCCAGCCAGAATGATGTACTGTATACACTTTCCTTAAAAGGGAAAGTAAATCAGGCATCCCAAAGGCAAGTCCTTTGTATTCCATTGAAGCTTATGAGTGCATCTTTGTTGTGTATTCCTGACAAGTTGTAAAGAATTCTACTGTACTTAAAATATATTTGAGAAGAATTCACAAAGGGCCGTATGCAAATCCCACAAAGGAGAGCCGAAGAGCCAGGCAGAGGGCAAAGGAAGCAGCAGTGCATTGCTCAGTCACACCACAGCTGCCACGCAGACCTCTGTAGCTGTCAAAGGCAGCAGGGACAGGGAGCAGGTTAGCAGAGCAGTATTCAGCCCATTGTGCTCCCTTCAAAGTCCATTAGCTATCATAGTGGTTAAAGCGTCATAAGTTACTGCTGCTTTTCTACTTTGTACAAATACTCATGCATGAAAGGAAAATGAGGACAGAGCGAGCAACCTTTTGCAATTTTTGGTTAAAGTAAGGCATTGAAATCACATAGATTAGAAAAAACTCATGACATCCTTAGTATTTACATCTTGGAAACATCCCATATCCACTTCATTGGGTCCAGTTCTCAGGAGAGAGTAGCATGACCAGCCACCTCAAAAACCAGTTTTTCTGTGAAGGACGCATGTCTTTAAGGTATGGAAGGGAAAATATGTATGTTTTAAATTGAGGGATAAACATTAGCCAGTACTAAGTGTAAATGATTCATATAGACATTGTCTCAGATGAAAAACAATAAAAATCAGCCAAGTTCTCAATATATCTTTGCTGAAAGGCAAACGGGCTAAAGGCGATTCTGAAACTAATGTGCTCCATGGAGGAGTTATTTTGAAATGGAATAGGTTCACACCCTGTAAATGTCTCTATGTCTCCTGTATTACAAAGGGAACACTACATTGTGAGACAGTTGCCTTGTCCTTTAAGGAATCAAATCGTATAATCCGTAATGTAGAATCTACCTAGTCACTTTGGTGTGATTTTTAGTCTGTTGGAGGCCATGTTCTACCTCTTCTTGGAGTAACAGCAAGACCATTCATGGATTCCCCATATGGAATCATCCCAAATATACTATATTTCCCTTTCATGACAGAGGTAAAAGACTATGTAGTAAATGGAATTTTAATTATACAATCAATGTCAAGCTGCATTTTGGACCTATAGCCAGGAACAAATCTATCACCTAAACTCTTTAGATGTTAGTCCAGATGATAAACAACTGCACTAAAACACTAATTAACTTTAAGATTTGTGTCTTGTTGCAACTCTGTTTCAGTTCACAGTATTCATTAGGAAGATTCAGCAAGAAAGAGCTTTTAGATTGATTTTTGCTAGCTTAGTTGTTCCTAGTTGCCAAACAACCAAGGTTCATTAGAGAAATAGTGGATGTACATGTAAAATTGTGCTGTAAATTTTCAGGCTCATATATAGGAAGTTACAGCTACAACCTTCTCTTTACAAATAGTATAGCTTTCATACACACTTTGATTAATCTTCTTACAGATACAAACTTTGTGATATTGAAAGTTTTTGCACTGAGATTTTCCAAAATTGTCTGTACTTTGTCTTCCTAAAGCCTGGGCCAAACCCTGCTGTCAGGGTTGGCTTGCAGGTCCATCAGCTCAATAGACCTTGGTCTATACTGGAATTACAGGTATTGGGATTTGGCTCAATGCCTTTTAAAAAAAGATTGAATTAAACTCAATATTTGAGTCTTAATTCCTTGGGATATTTTACAGTGTTCCAAAACAATAACCTCATATAAACAGTAGTGAAACAAAACATCAAATATATTTCTGTAGTTATTTTGATTAAGGGTTGTATGCACTGATGGTCCTCATTTAGCAAAGCACTTTACACCCATGAGTAACCTTGGGAACATAAAACTCAAAGAATATTGTAAAAGCCAGGTGTATATGTGTATCTGCACACACATACACACACATACATATACACATACAATTTAAGGTCTTTGTTGTGTGTGGGTCTCTATAATTCCCTCTACAAATCTCGACACTGAAGGAGGTTTATAAAAAAGTAAACCAGGCAGTGAATTGCTCAAGTCCATGTGAGTACCTGCTCATCCATTTTGAAAGTAAGAAAATGAATATTAAAAACATTGCACATCTCACACAGCCTGTATAATTAACAACTATATTACTCTTATCCATGAAAAAGATATACTTACTTAACAACCGGCAACCTTATCTCCTGTCTTCCTCTATATGATTTTAACAAATCTCGTCTTTGCAGCAAAATATTTTTCTAAATAAGACTATTACAGTGGCTAATATAGTCACTGAATAAGTGTATCAACTAATATCTTTTGGTATAAATACAACTGCTGTTTTACAAGAAAATTCTTGTTTAATCTAAAGGAAGACTATTATTTTAAAAATATTCTTACATATATGCATAAACTTTGGGCTGAAGCTTAGAAGTCTCTTAAAATATATGTGTGATGATCTCTTTCTTTCTTACCCAGGAGGGTTTCGTACTGATTTTATGCTGCACTTGTTAGAATGTGCATAGCCATTTTCAGTTAGAATGCTGTTTGATATCATTTCTCCATAACACAGATATTTTAACGCTTTTAGTACCGATGTCAGGTAAGCTTGCACATCTTTTGCAATTCCCAGATAGTGGACTCCATGGTAAAACTGTTTCAGGTATATGCAGTGACTGCTAAATAAACTCTTTGTGCTGTGTGCTGTGTTTTAGACAAGAGTAGTAGTTGATTCTTCAATGCAGTGCACAGAAAGGACTACAATGATATTTCTGTCATTGTGTCCTCCTGACCTCACTATATTCCTCCTATCTTCTGACAAATCACCAGTTTATGGACTTCCTCAGCTGGATGTTTTATCCTCCATATTCTGATTAATAGACTTTAATTAACTTTTCTTTGTGAATTTGCCTACTCACTTTTCAAACACATTTGTAGTTTGGCATCCAAATATCCTTTGGCAATGTGCATCGCATTTTAATTATGTGCTGCGTGAAACAAGCTTCTTTTTGTTTGTTTTAAAGCTTCCACCTGATAATTTCCCTTTTGTGCCCCTTGGGTTTTCTGCTATTAAAAATTGTAGATAATCGTTGTAATTCATCAGCATCACCCCTCCCTTCTCTCTGTGTTTGTCCCTCCGTCCCCAGTTGTCTTCCTACCAAGCTTGAAAGTATTATACCGATGCATTACTCCTTGTAATGAAGCTGTTCTTTAACTCTGATAGTATTTTGTGTCTTTCTCAAGTTATTCTCTATCATTTTTGTAATACTGTGGCCCAAGTTCCTGTGTTTGATGTCCATCATGGATTAATAAATCGGCAAAATATTTTTCCCATGGGTTTTCTGTTGTTTTCAGTTCCTTCCTAGTAATTCCTTACATTGCACTTGTCCCTGACCATTAAACTAATGGTCAGTAAAATGTATATACCCACAATGAAGCCACAGTATGTCCCTGTTATACCTGATGTTGGGGTCTTTATGGTGTATGTGTAGCTCCTGTGGGTTTTCCTTAAATTGATCATTTTGCATTTGTCTACATTGATCTTTTTTTTTTTTTTAGATTACTTTGATTCTTCCTTCTTTGTTACAACCCTGAGGTAGATTTACTTCCTCCAGAGAAAACCCTCAGAGGCATTTAGGCTCAAACTGTGACTATATGTTGCGAAAATGGGGAAATAAATCCAGTCTTGTGCAGCCAGCACCGAATATGGGACAGACGCAAATCGGGAGACAAATAGTAATCGTTTATTTACAGCAACATTTACAGGTTCTTTTGGATTGCTGGTGATAAATTAAAAGCTACAGGTATGACTAAAGGTTTATCACTAGTATAACAACAACAACACACACTATATGCACACGCACACACACACCCCCACACACTAACAACAATAACAACTTGCCCCCTGTAGGCCTGGCCACCTGGCAAATAGACAAGCCCATCAAACAGATACAGTTGAACAAGATACAGTAAAGTCGCGACAAACAAGAATCAAGGACACACTCAGGGAAGCATAGAAATGCACCTGAGGAGAAAATATGAAATACAGACGAGGAGGAAAAGTATGTCTCTCAGTGTTATCTGAGGTAAATAATATTACCCACATGGTGTCCCAAGTGGGGGGATGGAGAAGGAGCGAATTCATCAATCCATCCAGTCGTTGGTATGGTTCCGAGTTGATCCTGTCCCGATTTTTGGGCTGAAATTGAGGTGATATTTATACGCAAATTTTTACATCACATCACCAGGGTATACGTCCGGGTGGGGATGACTATAGACAATCTTATCACTTATGTTAATGCCACAAAGTCCATTAATTCACACCTGCATGGGTGGAGGTAGTGGCTCCTTTTGTTTAGGGCAAAGGAAATGGGGGACTGGGACCAGGAGGCCTCTGCCACGTTTCACAGGTAACACCAGATATCGATCTAGTGATGGTTGCCACCCTGGCCCAGTGCTTGCCACCTTGCCCAATGTTGAGTTTCATACTTCCAGGCATGCATCTACATCGTGTACATGACTTGGATTTTGTGATTAACTTTGCTCTCTCTCTACTATATATTAGGTCTTGCTCATCTCTGCCCATGAACTGAGCTGATTTGATGCTTGAACTGGACTAGTGCTGCCTACTTCTCAGAAAGCTTATTAGACCATGCCGAGTTTATGATTTTTCAGGTAGAATTCTATTCTGCAAATGCCTTGCTTATGATCACTTCAGAGAGTATATAAAGTGAAGTCACACCTGTTGACAGAATACAGCCTGGGCTCCATACTCAAACAACACTCTGTGCTTTTTTTGGTTTATAGTAGCATATGTACTATTTCAGCTGTGTTGCCATAGCGAGCAACAGTAAATAGTCTTTTTTCAATTCACTCTTATCTTTCCTCTCTCTCCAGCCATCAACTCTAGAGAGTAATTTAGCAGGGATATAACCTTACTTGTGCTTGTGTTGCTGACACAGATAGAAGTTAGAAGAGTAGCCTCATCCTACGTTGGTTATGCTGGTGCCTAGATAGTCCATGTGACAAACTAGCTTTTAAATTTCCATCCAAGATCTGATCTGGCAGAACAATACCCAGTGCAGGGCTGCATGCTTGCTTTTAAGTTTTATGTTGGCTGTATTATTTATATTAGTAAGGCTGTGTTTGTCCTAGTTACTGATGGAATCTTTTGGATGATCATTTGAATGAAAAAGTTATTTGGCTGGTTGTTTTTTTATCTCAGCTTGTAACGAAGATATTATGTATTTGTTACAAAGTGCTTCTTTTCTACTTTCTGCATTGGAAGCTACTTGCAGGTTTTTCCTCAGAATAAATAATTGTTTCTGTGGGGTCATGGCCCTCAGAGTTTGGCTGGCTGTCAGCGTTCCAGCCAAATGGCATCTGCACTTACATCCTGCTTCAAGGGGAAATGCAAACAATCATGCTGCTTCAGGAACAAAAATCTCAATATTTGTGTTAAAATCACTTTTGATTAAAAGCCAATTACACTGAAGATGATGCAAATTTGTCCTGCTTTTGTTTGGGCAAATCCAGAGATAAAAGCCCTGGATCTAAACCCACTCTTCTGCTTCCCCTTGAACTGTCTGTAGTTTTGAAATTACAGCTGCTTTATAACCCTAATCATCCACAACA